>NC_135821.1:35245505-35845505 GCF_964213995.1 Mustelus asterias
AGAGTGATGGGCAGAATGCCTCTTTCTGTACTGTAAAGTTTTCTACATTTTCTAAATATCTGAAAAAGAGAGGGGAGAGGGCAGAGGAGTGGTCGTCTGTAAATGGTTCTTTAGGAGAGCAAGGATTGACAAGACAGGCCAAGTGGCTACCTTCTATGCAGTAATGAATCTATGATTCCATGATTATCTTGTTACTGTTTGTGGGATCTTGCTCTTTAGAAATTGGCTGCAGCTTTTCCTATATTACAAAGCACTCTGGGATGTCCTGTGATAGTGACAGGCGCTACATAAATGCAATTCTTTCTTTCTAAGATGTCTAGGTGAAATGCTATCTGTGCCCAAGTACTCACACAAAGGTATTTTCCACCAACTGCCCCCCCCCCCCCCCCCCCCCCCCCCCCCCGCCGGCTTGTGTGGCTGAGTATTACAAGGGAGGAACCATTTTCAGATAAATTAATTCTGGATTTTGACAGTCTTGCCTTTGCAATGACCTACACACCATTGTCAACATGAGCATCAGCACGGTGACAGTGCAGCACAGATTGATGATAAAACAGCTCAATGTATGAGTTCACATACACGCTCACACTCAAAAGTTTAAAGTTTATTTATTAGTGTCACAAGTCGGCTTACATTAACACTGCAATGAAGTTACTGTGAAAATCTCCTCGTCGCCACACTCCGGCGCCTGTTCGGGTACATTGAGGGAGAATTTAGCATGGCCAATGCACCTAACCAGCATGTCTTTGGACTGTGGGAGGAAACAAGAGCACCCGGAGGAAACCCACGCAGACACGGGGAGAATGTGCAGACTCCGCACAGACAGTGACCCAAGCCGATATCGAACCTGGGCCCCTGATGCTGTGAGGCAGCAGTGCTAACCACTGTGTGATCGTGCCACCCACAAAGAAACACAGACCCAAAACCACACACACGTGTACACATAGAAATGCACACACATGCACTCAAACATGCACACACACATGCACACACCCCATCTGCACAGACTCACATGCAGATATGTGCACACACACATGCACACACACACAAAAAAACACAAACACACTCACACAAACACATATGCATGCACTCACACACACACCCAACACACACACATACCCATACATGCACACACGCACACACACTCACACTTGCACTATCTGTGGGAGTGAATTGCCCACCAGTTACGGAATCCACCCCAAGTTCATATGATTCATTTTAATGGACTGTATATCAGACAGGTTGTACACTGGAGAGGTACCGGCTCCATCAGATTATCACCTACCCAGTGAAGAGAAGCAGTTACACTTTCAATTTGTGCATTATGTGTCTCAATGGAAAAGCACAAAATACTGGACATTCCTAATAATCTGTATCAAAGATCAAATCCTCCAATTAGTGTGAGAGGGTATTTGTCTGTGTGCAAATGAACGGATGCTGTATGGGTTTGCTGTGTGTCTATGTAGATATTGATGTAAGTGTTTGTGCTGTGAGTTTGTGCTGTGTCTCTGACTCTCTGTCCGACTGTGTAGCTGTCCATGTACCTCTCGGCCTTGGATGTGTGTGTGACTGTGTGTGAGAGTGAGTGTGTGTGTGTCTATGTACCTGTGATTTCACAGTGCATTTGGAGTTAGAGTGCGATTGCTGTGTTATTCTCTATTTGGTTGGGATTATACTCTGGGGGTTTTTTCTTGTGATTGTGATCTGTGTGAGCATGAATCACAGCCTGAATCCTGAGCTTGCAAACCCAAATGCCCAAGTTTGGTTGATTGAAGGAAGAGCCTGGGGGGAAAGCAATTACAGAGGGAGCAGAGTGACAAATCACACTCGCTCTCATCAGCCCTGGGGGCTGCGTCTCAGCTCAACAAGCAGACTCTTCACACTCTTAGGTCAGAATAGGGGCTGGCAGTGGTAGCATTGCAATGCACCATATCATCAAAGCCTCTGACCAAAGCACAGTCGTGCTTCAGCCCCGAATAGTTTCCTCAGTGAAAAATAGAAAATTCAGGATGCCTTTGAGAGTCATTCTGTGTTCTAAGTGGAAGAAGGTAAGTACATATTTTGAAATCTGGAAGGCTGTTTGATACTAAAAAGGTTAATTATCTGAGAACAGACATCCATGTCCAAGCCTGTGCTGTGGAAAATGTAATTTCTTTCCCCTGCCAGTCAATGCCAGACACACAGGCAGTTTTCTGGTGCAGACTGATGTCCGCTGGGAACTGGATTGATCTGATGCTGCATCAGCCAATTTCACTTTGCGCCTGAATTTGTGGCCTTTGATGGAGAAGGTGACCATCCTCACACAGTGCCAGAGACAGGAGGGCAGCGGGCTAGGGCAAGGTTTGCTCATTTAGTGCCATCAGTATGCATGTTCTTATCGGATAGTCCCTCTGTCTAGATTGATATTATGTTGACTGAGTTGGGTGAATGACCAAGGCTCGTAGTAGTGGATTACAATTGGGAATGACTGGCAGCACCTGAGATAGATTGAGAGATAGATATTGATCAGAATTTTCACTGAATCCCTACAGTGCAGAAGGAGGCCATTCAGCCCATCAAGCCTGCATTGACTCTCCGACAGGGCATCTTGTCCAGGCCCTATTCCTGTAACCCCACCTATTTACCCCACTAACCCCCCTAACTTACGCTTCTTGGGACACTTAGGGGCACTTCAGCATGGCCAATCCACCTAGCCTGCACATCTTTGGACTGTGGGAGGAAACAGGAACACCCGGAGGAAACCCACGCAGACACGGAGAGAATGTGCAAACTCCACACAGACAGTTACCCACAGCCAGAATTGAAACTGGGTCCCTAGCGCTGTGAGGCAGCAATGCTAATCACTTTTAAAAGTGGCACGGTGGCACAATGGTTAGCACTGCTGCTTCACAACACCAGGGACCCGGGTTGAATTCAGGCCTTGGGTCACTGTCTATGTGGAGTTTGCACGTTCTCCCATGTCTGCGTGGGTTTCCAACGGGTGCTCCGGTTTCCTCCCACAGTCCAAAGATGTGCAGGTTAGGTTGATTGGCCAGGGTAAATTGCCCCTTGGTGTTAAGGGGATTAGGAGGGTAAATACATTGGGTTGCAGGGATAAAGCCTGGGTGCGACTATTGTCGGTACAGGCTCATTGGGCCGATGGCCTTCTTCTGCACCTTAGGGATTCTGTAACTCCATGACTTGATGGAGGGAACACTCAGAGATAAGGTTCTGAGGCCTTGAGAAAGAATGAGTCGGAGAATGCTGTTAATGTCATGTCAATTACAATGTTCAAGTTTGTTAATGTCAATTAGATTGTTATCGTCAGGGGAAGCAGGCATTAATTGTCTTTGAGCAGGGATAGGGGATAACTGGGACAGTGGAGGAGATCTGGCTGACTGAAGAAGTCAATAAGCTCTTCCAATAAAGAAATGCTGTGTGCCTTGTGTTTGACTTCACCAACTGGCTTTGATCATATTAACATAGGACATACTGGTACGTCTTAGGAGGGGGATACTCCTGCAAGAATGTGTGTTGAGAACTCTAAGAAGATCCTTACATTATCATTACGTTGCTGGTGCAAAGCTTTGCTGAAGTGATAAGCATCCAAAGTACAAGACATTAGTGAGCAACTCCACATGTCTCCCAGCAATGCTTCAGCTGCACTGTCTGACTCAACATTCGAAAAGCAGCCCCATAATATAAACAGCGCCTGAAGCTGGGGTCCGACCACAACCTCAAAATGAACAGTCTGAACTCTTGCTTCTAAATCCCCCTGTCGGGCAAATACTGAAGACGGGAGAAGCTCAGACATCGATATTAGTAATGTAGAAGACTTAATGTGAATCAAGAGTGGGGGTGTGAAGGGACTTGTGTTCCTCCTGCTTTCACATTAGAGTAAGGTACATCTCCTTCCGTTTGGGACAAGGAGGTGATCCCTCGGAAAGGGGACTTTAAACCTCTCCTTTTTTGTACATGGATAGGTGCTGAAGTCAGCTTCAGGCGTAGATGTAGGAATCCCCTTTCTATTCCCCGCTTAATATAAAAAGCTTCCAGCTGGTAACGTGGTCACACTCCCCACCCACACAACTGAACCCTCAGAAGTCAAAGTAGTGCCCAGCAGATTATCAATTATTCTTCCTTTCTATTAGCGAACATTTTCTATTAGTGAACAAGGCTCTCTGCAACCCTGCTGCTTTTGATTAAAAGCTTCCCTGCTGCCAATGATTAACCTTGTAATTTACTGCAGGAGCCAGTATATGTGGAGAGTGGAATCTCACAGAACCATCTCAGCAATCCCACTAAAACTATTACAGCAGATTAGGGGCTCATATATTAAATCAGATATTAAGTCGGCTTGGCTGAGTTAAAGGGCAGGGATCCAAACAGAGGTTGTGGCGCCTTCAGCAATGGGAAGTGAGAATCGGAGGGCACCTTGCCAGAGGGTGGCACTTGGCTGTAGCTGGCAGAATGGGGCATCTCAGCGAAATGCAAAGCCTGTAATGCATGACCAAATGGAAATCAAAGGCAATGATATGAAGGGCGGAATTTTACCGGCACGTCCCCCCGAAGTTTGTACGATCCCACCCGAGGCCAACAGAGAATGCCGTTCTCCGAGCCTCACCCCCCCCCCCCCCCTCGCTCCCCCCCACCCCCACCCCCACCCTCGCTCCCCCCCCCCTCCCCCCCGCCCCCGGAATTGGGGCGGGCGTGCCGGTAAAATTCCGGCTGGAGTGTCCCTCAGTGCGAGAAATTCTGAAGTGCGGTCGAATGATCGCGTTTATTCCATTGACACAAGACTGAACCGGGTGAAGCAAACACACTGATGTAAATTAGGGAGTGGGAGAATGGCTCCCACTCTGATATCTGTGATGGAAAATGAGAAATGCTGGAGAGAGAAAAGAAATCACAAAAATTCCACCAAAATCGCATTCCGCCATCATGATAATCACGTGAAGATAAGTCAACAGAACTGTCAACTAATCATAGTTATCAGTAATGTACCAGTTACTGGACAAAGACCCAGACAGGACATGAGGCGGATGCCAGTGGCGGAAACCACGGGTGGGATTTTTCTCCTGCTGTACGGCGGGTTTTGGGGCAGCGGGGGGGGCAGTGTGCTGCTTGCTGGCGGTGGGATCTTACGATCATACTGTTGTTAACGGGGTTTCCGGTTGAACGCACCCCCTCGCTGCCGGGAAATCTGCGGCAGGAGTGGGCCGTCAGCAAGACCGCGAGATCCCGTCGGCGTGAAGGGCAGCAAGATTTCGGTGCAATGATCAAGTAGACAGAAGCTCTTGGGGGGCATTGGCAACAGCTGAGTTTCCACACTGGAAACTCCCAGCAGGTGGGGCTACTCCTGGGAGTACTCATTTGGAAAGTAAGCTGCACCCCATCCATCCCATCGTGTTGGCAAATGTCCCAGAAAGAAAGGTCAATATCCAAGATTTTACTGGGCAGATATGTCCCCAAAACTCCCTGGGAAATAAGTTCCAAAGAAAAACCTAAAGTATTTGTAACATTGTCATTGAGCACGGATTGTTATGTGTCCACAATATGGGCACAGCAATGTCCTAGGCTAACACTCACACACTGATGCATCAACTTTCACACATATTGGCCTGAATTTCTGCTCCCAGCGGTCCTCGTGGCGGTGGTTGCGGTGGGGAGTTGGGGGGGTGGTGGGGGTAGTGCGGGGAGGGGAGGTGGTATTGCATGGATAGGATGCCCTCTGGGATCCAGCTCACCCCAATCTGGTTGAGATTTTACGTTAAGGCAGGCAGGGCCTCAGACAGGAAGCCCCAACATAAACACAGGCCCCTAAGTGGCCACTTAGTGGTCACTTTGGGACCTTTTCCTGCCCAGCCTCAATTTTTAAGCGCTGACAAAGGGCCATCCGAACTTGAAACATGAGCTCCGTTGTCCCTCCACAGGTGCTGTCGGACCTGCTGACATTTATTTTCCTGCATTTTCTGTTTTTGTTTCAATTTTTAGGCTGCTGGGTGCTGGATAGATCAAGGTGGGAAACAGAAAAAATAACAATTTAAAACTGACATGTACATACACAGTGCGTGTACACTGACATGTACATACACAGTGCGTGTACACTGACGTGTACATACACAGTGCGTGTACACTGACGTGTACATACACAGTGCGTGTACACTGATGTGTACATAGTGCATATACACTGACGTGTACATACACAGTGCATGTACACTGACGTGTACATACACAGTGCGTGTACACTGACGTGTACATACACAGTGCGTGTACACTGACGTGTACATAGTGCATATACACTGACGTGTACATACACAGTGCATGTACACTGACGTGTACATACACAGTGCATGTACACTGACGTGTACATACACAGTGCGTGTACACTGACGTGTACATAGTGCATATACACTGACGTGTACATACACAGTGCGTGTACACTGACGTGTACATACACAGTGCGTATACATTGGTGTGATGGGGATTTTCTGATCCTATGGGGGGACAGTTGCATGGTGATTGTGTGTCCATGTGAGATTTGCAATGTACAGGAGGAAATGGATATTTAACTGGGTAATAACTGGGTAATTTACTGCTTTCCTTTTGCTTTTATTACCAAACCGTAAAACTGATGAGACATGAAACAAAGGCCTTTTCTCCATGTGATCAGGTGTGCGTTAAAGATCCTGCTGTCGGAGGAACAAGAAGCGCTCCCTTTATCTCAGCCGGCGTTCCTCCTACAAGAAAACACCACCAGTAAAACAATGGATGAACTCTTGATTTATCTCATCACTGCCTGCGGGACCTTGCTGTGTAAGATCGCTGGTACATCACCGACCAGACAATATTGCTATCTCAAAGCACATCAACCACTTTAAGATGTGCTGCATAAATGGAAGTTACTTCTTTCTCTTTCCTTAATCTGTGTCTGTGAGCATGTCATTGATCAGAACACAGTTCCCACTTCAAAGGGTATGGGGACAAGGGGCGGGGAAGGTGGGGGGGGCGGGGGGTGTTGGGTGAGGGCCAAGAAGTGACCCTCCTGCAAACATCCATTTATTAATGTTTTGAAAGAAGTATGGAAATATCTAGTTCCATTGCCCCTGGACTTTAAGAGCAGTGCATAGAAGTAACATCCAGCCACGAACACAGTGAAATATTTAAAATGTCTTTGTGCCACTTGCAAACATCAATCCCTGGCCCATTTGGACATTTACTCAGTGTTCAGTGTACATTACACTAAGCTATTGCGTTAATTAAAGTGAATTTATTAGCTGGGCTCCTGACTGATTAGGGATTTTATTACATGTCATCCCATTGCAAACACCAGGGACCATGTTAGTCCTTCCAATTGACAGACCCAATAAATCGAGACTCTTGCAGGAATGTAATTGGAAACTCCCCTTTGCCAATTCTGGGTGTGATGGTTAACAGTGGCAATTTGTGCAGTTAACAGATTGCTGCCAGCAAGATGCATCAAAATACTCAAGACGACATTTTTAATGAAAGAAGAAGACTTTGTTAATCTAGTAAAAATCTTGGGGACAGATTTCCTCCACGTATTCGATGCGTTAATGGAGCATTGTGAGTTCCAAGTTGTGTAGGTTAGAGAAAAATAACCCCTGTCTCCGGGGCAGGATTTTCCCACCCAGGGACCAGAAATTCCCACCCGTCGTCAACGGGCCTTTTAAAGGTCCGTTAAATTGTCCGTCCCATCTGAGATAATTCCCATGGCAGGTTGGATCAGAAAATTTATCCCACTGAATCTACGGCAGACCAACCATCTAACCCAATGGACTGTCAGCGTTTAGACTCCATCTGGGTTGGCATTAACGCATATTACTTCTTCCCAGCTTCCACTAATTCCCTTTGTTTCTTCTTCCTTATGTATGCATCAAACATTCAATTCAAATGTGCTTCTTTGTTTCAATGTGGCAATGCATTCTGCGTTCTGACCCACCTTTGCTGAAATAAATTCTCACTAAATTCTTTCTTTGTTCTGTTAGTTTAGCTGTATTATATTTATAATGCCGAGACTCAGACACAAGTAGAAACAACTGCTCCACTGATTGCATTGAAATGCTATCAAGTACTAAAGGTCCTACCTGGACAGTCAGGTGCTCTTTCCTCAGGTAGAAAAGTCAAGTACTAGGGGACATAGGTTTACGGTGAGTGGGGAAAAGTTTAGAGGAGATGTGTGAGGCAAGTTTTTTTACACAGAGGGTGGTGAATGTCTGGAATGCGCTGCCCGGGGAGGTGGTGGGAGCAGGTACGATAGCGGCATTTAAGGGGCAACTAGACGAATACATGAATACGATGGGAATGGAAGGATATGGACTCTCAGTGCATACGGTTTTAATTTAGGCTGACATCATGTTTGGTGCAGGCTTGGATGGCTGAAGGGCCTGTTCCTGTGCTGTACTGTTCTTTGTTCTTTGTACCTGGCTTGCCATAGTCACGTGACCTCTGCCATGAGGCACAGGCTGGAGTTAGCCACATTATATTCAGTTCCACTAAAGGCGTGGTACTAGAAGCATTCCACTGTTTATGCTTATAACATTGTGTCGGGAGAGGAGCTGAGATTGAGTGTTAAAGAGCTGGAGAGAAGCCACGGCCACTGAAAGGGGAAGGCATAAACGTTCAGAGCCGCAGACAGCTGCTTTAAAAAAACACTATAAAATAAAGCAAACAAATTGGGTGAGTCAAAATGGCTGCTAGAGATTTCCTCTCCTGGTCCATGTTGAAATGAAAGATGATATGCAGCAGAACTAGCAGTTTTTCCATTTGCCATGACAAAATAAGGAGATTGCGACAGATTTCATTAATAAACCGGAACGGATACTAGTAGCATCACTTTTAACCCTGTTGGAGGGAGACTGCTAAAAATTGTATTTCACCCTAAATCTCTCCAAAGAACAGAAAAACAGATAGCAAAAATCTTGAAAGCCTTGAAAGAATATTTTGAACCCCAGGTGAATGTAACTTATGAGTGGTATATGTTCAACATTAAGGCTCAATGTGAAAAAATAATCTATTGGTCAGTAACACGACTCACAGAATCCTGTAAATTTGAGCAACTAAAAGATGATCTTGTTAAGGATAGGATTGTCTCAGGCAGAAGAGACCCAGCATTGAGAGCAAGTCTACTGAGAGAGGAGCAACTTATTCTCAAGAAAGCGATAGACGTGCAGAAGCACAGAGGTTGTAAAATGTTAGCTAGAGCACATCTATAGGAGAACAGACCAGGTTTTGTTTTATGTTGATAGACTTCCAGGTCAAAGGAGCAGAACAATGATGGACAAAGGGCAGGATGCAGATACAGCAGAGGACATCACACAAAGGAAAGAAGGTTTGTCCAGCATAGGGAAAGTACTGTTCTAACTGCAAGAAGCTGAATCATTTTACACATAAGTGTTTGGCTAGAAAGAAGCAAAACAAGCCTGTACAGATGGCCACTGCAGAGATATCAGCCGCAGAATCTGATAAATCACTATACAACAGTTTGGCTCCATCAGGTTTATAGGTGATAAATGACTTGTGACTGTTAGAATGATCATCGCAGAAGGAGAGCATCAAGTGAACACGAAATGTCAAATACTGGTTCATCATGTAACATAATGACCTTCACATAGCTGAGCAAAGTGGCTCAACAGGATTCTGCGAGATAGTTAACATCTTTTCCTAGAGGTAGGGGTGTCTAAAACTAGAGGGCATAGGTTTAAGGTGAGAGGGGAGAGATACAAAAGGGTCCAGAGGGGCAATCTTTTTCATACAGAGGGTGGTGAGTGTCTGGAACAAGCTGCCAGAGGCAGTAGTAGAGGCGGGTACAATTTTGTCTTTTAAAAAGCATTTAGACAGTTACATGGGTAAGATGAGTATAGAAGGATACGGGCCAAATGCGGGCAATTGGGACTACTTTAGGGGTTAAAAAAAAGAACGGTATGGACAAGTTGGGCCAAAGGGCCTGTTTCCATGCTGTAAATCTCTATGATTCTATGATGTGCTGATCCAAAAATGAAGCCATTGAGAGTAAGGTTGGGGCTATAAGATGACATGATACTCATACTGTGAGGACTAATTAATCTGAGATCCCAACGCAATGACAAGAATGAAGAGCTAGAGTTCCAGGTCATGGACAGTGAACAAAAGCCACTCATCTCAGATGGAGCACATCTGGTAACCGTCCACATGCCAAAAGAGATTTCCAATATGTCGCAGCACACAAAACCATTGGCTGCTAAACAGATCCTAGAGGAGTATAAAGATGTGTTTCCAGAGTTTGGATGTCTTCATGGCGAATATCATCTAAGTGTTAGACCAATTTGCTGAGATGAGTCCTAGCTGACATTAGGTCCAGCCTAAAAAACAATATAGATGGGCTGGAAAAGAAGGGATTAATCAAGAAAGTGCCAACTCCGACAGGCTGGTCGAGAAAGAGTGCTTGGCTATTGTCTTCACTTGTGAATATTTTCACCAATACACGCTTGGGAGAGACAGTGACAGTTGAGTCAAACCACAATCCACTTCAAAGCAGTTTCCTCAAACCACGACTATTTGCTTCAAAGCATCGACAAAGAATGTTACTTTGCTGACAGCAATATCATTTGGACATGATATACAAGCACGAGAAACAGATGTACATCACTGACATGCTGAGAGAGCAGCACTCTCTCAGAGGGAAGTTGTGGATGTTGAAACAGAAATCCTTCAGCTTCAACCAGAAGCAGCAGCTGGACATGTTCTGGAGTCATTAACCCAGTAAAGATATTGAATCTGATAGACCCGCACCTTGCTCACTCACATCAACCACCCAACACGATGCAACACTACAGGTCCAATAAGAAGTTATGATGAAAGGACGAACAGAGAACATCAAAGACACATCTCTGGTCACAAGAGCATATTGGGCACATCGAGATGAACTGACCTCCCAAGCTGGAGTCTTGCGCAAAGGAAATAGATTCATTATCCTTAAGTAGATGAGAGCTGAGATGCCAAAGTGCATCCATACCATCAATGAATTGAGTAGAAACCTGACATAGAAACTCTACAGTGCAAAAGGAGGCTATTTGACCCATTGAGTCTGCACCGACCACAATCCCACCCCAGGCCTCATCCCCACAACCCCACACATTTACCCCGCTAATCCCGCTAACCTACACATCCTGGGACACAATGGACAATTTAGCATCGCCAATCAACCTAACCTGCGCATCTTTGGACTGTGGGAGGAAACTGGAGCACCCAGAGGACACGGGGAGAATGTGCAAACTCCACACAGACAGTCACCCAAGCCAAGAATTGAACCCAGGTCCCTGGAGCTGTGCTAACCACTGTGCCACATATAGAGTTTGAGGAAGGTAAAGGAGTGCTCTGCTAACCAAACATGAACAATGAATTAAGGACCACATGAAGCAGTGCAGTGCTTGTAACAAGTGCCAAGCTAAGCAAGCAAGTGAGTTATTGATGCTGCATGACATTCCAGACTAACCATGGGTGAAGCTGGGAGTAGACCTCTTCACTCCAGCAGGAACTGATTACCACATCACCATAGGTACCGGGGGTTTGACCAGCTGACCTCAATAACTGCCAGTGAGATTGCAGAACGCCTGAAAGTACGGTTCAGTCATTATGGCATTACAAACATTGTGACGTGCTGCAATGGTCCTCAGTTCACGAGTGAAGAATTTAACTTCTTCATAAAGGATTGGGAAATTCAACACAACGCACCATCTCTGCACTATCAGCAGTTAAATGGAAAGGCTAAGACGGCAGTGAAAACTCACCAAAAGAATTATCAAAAATTTCACAATTCTAGCACAAATGTATACAAGACAATCCTCAAGTGGAAAAACTCACCAACTGAAGGCATGGAAAATAATCCGGTCCAAAGATAACGACACGCTGCCTGCAAACTATTCTTCCAACTGCAAAAAAGCTACTGAAGCCAGAGGTAGTGACAGACGTGAGTGTAAAAACCATGGTGAAGCAGCAGAAAGCTGAATTTGTTTCTCTGCCAAACCATTGTCAGAGTTGAGGATTGGAGAGGCAGTCAGGATCCAAATGTTCAGTTCTCTCGACAGGAAACAGCCCATGTGGAAACTTGGGACACGCGGAGAGCAGTTGTCACCTTAACTGTACGCGATGGATGTGAACAATCAGATATACCTCCGCCACCACAGGCATATACTAATAACTCAAAAAGCTGGGCCTTCACTGCAGGCAACCCATCAGGAGGATGGGGTCTCACCAGCTGCACAGAGTACAGAATGACCATCACTCCCAGAGGAACACTGCTCCCCAACAATGGAAGTAGAACAACAACAAAGGTCTCGGGAACAAAACTCCCCAGAAAGGGAACATCACCCAGGTGGACAGCCAATGACAACCCACATGCATACTATGAATTTGATTTGATTTGATTTATTATTGTCACATGTATTGGTGACATGTACAGTGAAAAGCATTGATTCGTGCTCGCTATACAGCCAAAGCATACTGTTCATAGAGAAGGATAGGAGAGGGTACAGAATGTAGTGTTACAGTCATAGCTAGGGTGTAGAGAACGATCAACTTAATGCAAGGTAAGTCCATTCAAAAGTCTGACAGCAGCAGGGAAGAAACTGTTCTTGAGTCGGTTGGTACGTGACCTCAGACTTTTGTATCTTTTTCCTGACGGAAGAATGTGGAAGAGAGAATGTCCGGGGTGCGTGGGGTCCTTAATTATGCTGGCCGCTTTGCCGAGGCAGCGGGAAGTGTAGACAGAGTCAATGGATGGGAGGCTGGTTTGCGTGATGGATTGGGCTACATTCACGACCTTTTGTAGTTCCTTGTGATCTTGAGCAGAGCAGGAGCCATACCAAGCTGTGATACAACCAGAAAGAATGCTTTCTATGGTGCATTTGTAAAAGTTGACGAGAGTCATAGCTGACGAAAGATCTGCAGAATAAAACGATGGCGCGTGCAGTACATGTGCAGAGACTGACAAAGACTAATAAGCCATTTTGTTTGGTGGGGTGGGTGGGGGAGTAGGTGACATGTGATAGGAGTGCTGGGGGTAGTCAGGGATGTGGGTTAGTCAGAGGTTTGAAGGGGTATAGTCAGAGTGGGTGGAAAGAGGCAATCGGGGTGGTAGTTGGTGGGTGGTTGGGGTCAGTGCTATCGTTAACCAGGAATTAAGAGTGGTTTTAATTTATCTAACTTTTCTGGGTATCTGTTCTGCTTTGACAGTCAGTATCGTCCGAAGTCTTGATTTAAATCAGAGTATCGGATGGTTCCTGAGACAGGGCTATTACTCAGCAGAAGGTTGAATTCCCAGGGAATTCCTCTGAAGTCCTTGTGAGTGGATTTCTTGGTGGGACCTCAGCGCTTCTGCTGGAGTATCCCCTGGGTATAACGCTCCGGAGATCAGATGTTCTGGGCCAGATTGCGTCCTGAAGCTTTTGGTATGGGCAGCACGGTGGCACAGTTGATAGCACTGTTGCTTCACAGCGCCGGGGACCCGGGTTCAATTCCCGGCTTGGGTCACTGTGTGGAGTTTGCACATTCTCCCTGTGTCTGCGTGGGTTTCCTCCGGGTGCTCCGGTTTCCTCCCACAGTCCAAAGATGTGCAGGTTAGGTTGATTGGCCATGCTAAATTCTCCCTCAGTGTCCCGGGATGTGTAGGTTAGAGGGATTAACGGGGTAAATGTGCGGGGTTGTTGGGGATAGGGCCTGGGGTGGGATTGTTGTCAGTGCAGACTCGATGGGCCAAACGACCTCCTTCGGCACTGCACTGATTCTATGAAACAGTGCAGCAACCTGGATGTAATTCCAAGTCAGGAAGGTGTGTGACCTGGCAGGAAACTTGTGGATGGTGAATATTTCTATGATGATGGCAGAAACATGGCGGCCAAATTGCCCACAACGAGGTCTCACAAACAGCGATGTGAAAATAGCCAGATAGTCTTTATTTAGAGATGTTTCTTTAGGGATAAGCATCAGTCAGAATTTGCCCGCCCTTCTTCCAATGAGTGTTGTGGGATCCCCTACACCTAGCTGAGAAGGCAGGTAGGCCTTTGGTTTGAGGTCTCAGGCAAAAACCAATAACCTCAATACCACACTTGGAGGCCAGCCTCGATTTTGTGCTCAGATCACTGAAGAGTGGCTTGACCTCACAATCTTCTGACTTAGAGGCAGGAGAGTTACCGCAGTGTCAGGGCTGAGATCTAAACGAGGAGCCTTTCACTGAGCACAGGAGGTGGGGGTTCAAACGTGCGCTCACTGTACAAGCGGAAAGAGGGAAACAGGCAGGAGATGGTGTAGGAAAGCAACCATCAGGATCACCAGCAACAAGAGTGGATACATGGAACAGTCAGAGTGGAGTCTCCAATGTGCAAGAGAATGAATCAATCCCTTCTAGCATGTCCAGGGGCTGAAATGAATCGACCTTTGCAGTGGGTGGGAGTCTGTTCCAGATATCAGTCAATCTCCAAATTCCAGCAATGAGCAGGTGCTGCTGGAGTTGGCTGCCAGCCAATGGAGCCAGGCCATTGGTCCAGGGGCGATAGGAGGAAGGCCCTGGGGTAATGAAAATCCAACAGCCCAAATTTATAATAACACGGCTGAAGGAGCTGGGGAGGGTGATTGAAGCTTGCAAGACGTCGGCAGGAAGTTGCTGAGAAGCTAGCAGGAAGTTGGCAGGAAGGTAGCACGGGTGGTTTGTAACTTGAAAGGTTTTATGGCATCAGAAATGAAGGTGTGTCTCTGTCCCTGAGTGGTCGAAGGTTGTAACATTAACATTTCCCAATATCTCGTGTGTTTGCTGTGGTGAGGAGCGTGAAAGGTTGAAGATGCCCCTATTCTCCCTTTTTGTTACCCACTCAGCTGCCACATCAGCAGCTGCCGGCATTAACCCCAAGGAACTGATGTTAACCACTGAGGAAGAAGAGGATGCCTCAGGGGGTGCAGCGTCACATCCTTGCTCCACACCCAGCACCAGCACAGAAACACGCACCTCGGTGGGTATGTGTGTCTCGGCTGTGGGGGATACGCACACTGGTGGAATAAAGAATGGCCATAGAGGATACCGTTTCCCATCTCGAGTGGTGCAGTGCTCAGAGGTGACCAGAGCACCGACTTTTCAGATCTTTCTGTGAGGAATAGACTGGAATCTGATCAGAGGTGTGTTTACAGCAACATTTTCACAAAGAGCCTAACTCTCAGCAGCCTTTCCAAGGTCAGGCATAGATTCACCTCTGGTCTTTATGTGCACCTCTCACCAGTCCCTGAGAACACCTGCTTCCCACCGCCCATGGGCAGCACGGTGACACAGTGGTTAGCTCTGCTGCCTCACAGCTCCAGAGACCCGGGTTCGATTCCCGGCTTGGGTCACTGTCTGTGTGGAGTCTGTGCATTCTCCCCGTGTCTGCGTGGGTTTCCTCCGGGTGCTCCGGTTTTCTCCCACAGTCTGAAAGACGTGCTGGTTAGGTGCATTGGCCATGCTAAATTCTCCCTCAGTGTACCCGAACAGGCGCCGGAGTGTGGCAACTAGGGGGTTTTCACAGTAACTTCATTGCAGTGTTAGTGTGAGCCTACTTGTGACACTAATAAATAAAATTTAAAAATATCATTATAAATATGAGTTATTAGGAGCAGATCATTAGGCTCAACACAATCATGATGTTTTCCAAGATATCCCCATGCTCTGCCTAATCACCCTATCCTGCAATCCCTCTCCTCTCCAGAAACACAGCTCATGGCTTCAAGTTTGTAAATTCTCCTGCCATTCCCTGGTGATAAATTGCACTCTGTCGTTCTTGGAGTGAGAATATTTTCCTTCTTACTCGCAATGTTCTAATTTTTCACTTGTTTCCCTGGAATTTGGAGTCTTCACCAGGCCTATCAATTTGCTTGGGCCAGTTGATCAATTACCCTCCATGAGCTTTAAAGTTTAACTCAAAGGGGGGGATTTTCCCACCCCACCTGCTCCGGGAATTGTAGCAGGCAGTGGGGAGGGTGGACCATGCAAAGATCCGTTGGGCTCAGGGAAGATTTCCCAGTTTTGGGGCCAGCGTGGCTGGAAAATCCCACCCAACGTCTCCTCCCTTACAAAGGAAGTAAGTCCATCTTGCTTCATCTTTAGCCTGCTGAATCATGCAATCAGTTTCCTCAATCTGTACCTCCTCAAGGCCTGCAGGATGGTTGCAAGAACCAGTGGATGGTTCATATCAGTGACAATTATCCTCAAATACATTGGCTTCATTGAATGAAAGCTGGTGATGATGGGTTTATTTAAATCTACGATAACTCACATTTAGATAGCACCATTTGTGTTGGGAGATATCTCTGCCATGTATTGTAAAGCAATGTATCTCTGTTATTAGTCAGATGAGGTGCTGTGACATCACCACAGGCATTCACGGGTTTTATCTCTCTTCCGCGTTGGACTTCAATCTGGCAACAGCTCTGAAAGAAATCCATGTTGAGTTAGTTCAAAATCCACAGTGTGGCACCTTCCCATCTTTTGTCTTGTTAGTACAACCAGTCAAAACATCGAATAAATAACAAGATAAAGACTGGCGACGAGGAGGTTTTTCTGAAGAAAGATTTTCAACAAAGGCCCAGTCTTAAACAAAACAGGTGACCCAGGAGATTTTCCAGAAAGATCTTCAATGGAAACACAGCTTTTAAAGATAAAACTGGGTAAGTAAAACTGGTGAACGGATATGTTTCCGACTGGATTCTCGAGTTATTTTATTCAACCAGAGCCTTGACATCGAGAAGAAATAAAAAATCCAGCTCCTAAAATAAGTCGAGGAAAGACATCAATACATTGAGAAAACATCATGAAAAAAGCACAAAGCTGTGAGAAGGTGGAACGAAAACATTCACTTAGTGTTTTGAAGCTGGGTAGACTTCCAGGTTGTGGGGTCCTCGCATGCGGATGGCCGCAGCAATAGATATTCTCATATAAAGAGAGCGAGGGTGTGATCACACTGGCTCTCCAGTCAACCGACGTGGCAGGCCGGGAAGATTGTGGGCGAGGATGATAAACCGAACCCAGTTTCTCCTCTCGCCTGATCTTAGCAGCTCACAACACCAATTGACCGGTGTGACAAGCCGGTAAGATTGCGCCCCCCCCGCCCCCCCCCCCACCTTTGAATTTTTTTGGCTAGCTGCCCGCCCCCACTCCCCCCACCGAATCTCCGTATTCTTAAAGGGGAGACACTCCTTTAAAAAAATAACAACAGGAATTACAAATAAAGCTTTCTTTGTTTTGATTTATTATTGTCACATGTATTAGTGTACAGTGAAAAGTATTGTTTCTTTAGCGTTATACAGACAAAGCATACCGTTCATAGAGAAGGAAAGGAGAGAGTGCAGAATGTAGTGTTACAGTCATAGTTAGGGTGTAGAGAAAGATCAACTTAATATGAGGTGGGTCCAGTCAGACGTCTGATGGCAGCAGGGAAGAAACTTCTTGAGTCGGTCGGTACGTGACCTGGGACTTTCGTATCTTTTTCCCGACGGAAGAAGGTGGAAGAGAGAATGTAAAAAGGAGATTGATCACTCAGCAAGAAGTAATTTGAAAAAAAAGTCAAACTACAGATTCAACTAAAAAAACAAGAAAGCAATAACAGAAATTGCCAGAGAGATGTTCAAAGAAAATGTGGAAATAATGTGATGCTTACGAAGAGAGATCTCAATGTTATCTGGCTGCGAACTAGATAATAGATGAATTTAAAGTAGTCACTTCCCTAAGAGTAGTAGGATGTAAAGCCTTTGCATTGCTACAGAGCCTTGTCTATCCTGAGAAGCCTAGTGAAAGAACCCACAAGGAACTGACCAAGATTCTCAAAAGCAATTTCTCACCTAAGGCACTAATAATTGCTGAGAGATTCCGATTTCATCAACTGAGCCAAGAAGAGATTGAAAATAAATCGCAATTCGTTGCAACGCTGAGAAGGTAAACAAAGGACTGTGAGTTTGGCTCGACCCTCAAAGACACACTTTGAGACAGACTTGTTTGTGGACTTCAGAATGAAGCAATTCAAAGACAATTGCTCAGTGAAGGCTCTTTAACACTAAAGCTTGCTGCTGAGATAGTGGTGTCCATGGAATTGGTCACGAGATAAGCTTCCCAAATTGGAGATGGAGCCAAAATACACAAGATGGTGATTGACAGGAAGAAATCTCTTAAAATACATGCATGCCATGGGTGTACTCAGGTGGAGAACTCTCAATATGAATTTTGGAGTGGATAAAATAAATGTAGAAGCCGTGCAAGAAAGGCCACATAACCAAGGCGTGTTGGACACAATAGACTTCCCTAAAACCCAAAGGTGTGCGAAGACCAGAACACATCTAAAAAAGGGGTTTACAAAATATCTGATGAGGACAAAAATTTCCAAGATGATACCAGACTAGGAATGATCCAAGAACTTAAACTCAGTGTTCTAGACATGAAAGGGGATATCTAAAGGTTCTGGGTTTATCCAAAGTTAGACAGACAAGAAGTAAAGATGAACTTATCCAAAGCATACATCCAGATGAGGATGGAAACTGAGTAGCAACCACTGCTAACGATTGTTATCTATAAGGGATTGGTTCGATATAAATGCCTACAGTTCGGAATAACATCAGCACCGGTCTTATTCCAGAAATCAATGCACCAAGTCTTAAGTGGCCTCAATGGTGTCCAGTGTTATTTGGATGACATTCTAATCACAAGCAGAACTGAACAGAGACTTTTACAGAACTTAGGGGAAACATTGGAACATCTAGAAAAGTACAATGTCTGCATGAAGAAAGAAAAATGTGAATATTTAAATCATCCATCGGTTACCTAGGTCACGTGATAGACAAGGTTGGACTCCATAAAGAACTGAAGAAAATGACAGCGACCCTAAGACGTACCAAGACCACAGACGTGTCACAGTTGTGATCATTTTTAAGATTTATCAATTATTACAGGGATTTCATCCTAAACCATGCAACACTATTAAAGCCACTTCATACTTTATTGTGTGCTAACCAACAATGGAATTGGACAAAGGAATGTGAAAGTATGTGCAAAGGAGTTAAAGACGTGCTCGAGCAACCAGAGGTGGTGGTCCACTTTAACCCAGAGTTGGAAATTTAACTAGAATGTGATTCTTCGCCCTATGGGGCGGTTGCTGTTCTGACACATACTATGGCAACTGGGGAGGAATGGCTAATAGCGTTCGCAAATCCAGCGTTATCAAGCATGGAACAAAATTATGCACAACTTGAGAAAGAAGCACTCAACATAATTTTTGGTATTAAACAATTTCACCAGTACTTTATGGCAGGTGATTTACTTTGTTGGCCGACCACAGGCCATTGGTCCATACCAAGGATCCATCATTAATCATAAGTCATCTACAAAAACGGGCATTGATATTATCAGTGTGTAATCAAGTATTGAAAATCAGAACCGCATGGGTGCCTGATGCAGATTGCCACTTCAGGCCAAAACTGAATCACAAGACAGCTGCATTGACGTATTATATTTCTCCCAGGTAGAGAATCGCTCAATAACATCCTCTCAGTTACAAAGGGATGATCGGGTAAGTTGAGTCATGGACATGGTTTTAAGAGGGACATCATTGGGCAAACAAAAGAAGAATCCTGAATTCAGACCTTATATAATGAGGGAACTTGAATTGACCGTCCAAAAATGGAGTATTGCAATGAGGTGTCAGGATGATCATCCCGCCACACTTACAAAACCGAATCAACTGCACAAAGATCATTCAGGGGTAGTGCGGGTGAAAGATCTCGCACAGAGCTATTTTTGGTGGATGTGACTTAGAATCATAGAATCCCTACACTGCAGAAGGAGGCCATTCAGCCCATCGAGCCTGCACCGACAACAATCCCACCCAGGCTCTATCTCCATAACCCCATATATTTACCCTGCAAATCACCCCTGACACTAAGGGGCAACTTATCATGACCAATCCACCTAATCCTCACATCTTTGGATTGTGGGAGGGAACCGGAGCACCCGGAGGAAACCCACGCAGACACGGGGAGAATGTATGGACTCTTAGGCTGGAATTGAAGTTAAAGTTTATTTATTTGTCACAAGTAAGGCTAACATTAAGACTGCAATGAAGTTACTGTGAAATTCCCCTAGGGAATTGAATCCGGGTCCCTGGCGCTGTGAGGCAGCAGTGCTGATCACTGTGCTACCCCAGAAAGACTCAGAAAGAGAGGAAAAGGTGGGGTAGTGCAAGTTATGAGCTGGAATACAAAATGCTCCAAATCTACAACCGCTTCACCCTTGGCAGAGGATACATATAGATTTTCCAGGACCCATTAAAGGCTACCTGTCTCGTCCCAGTGAATGTGCATTCAAAGTGGCCCGAGCATAATGAAATCCACCACAATGGAAAGAACCACTGATAAGTTGGAAGCGTTGTTCGTGAGATTTCGTGTCTGTGTGGGTTTCCTCCGGATGCTCCGGTTTTCTCCCACAGTCCACAGATGTGCAGGTCAGGTGGATGGGCCATGCTAAATTGTCAGGGGGATTAATGTGGTAAATAAGTGAGGTTACAGGGATAGGGCCTGGGTGGGATTGTTGTCAGTGCAGGCTTGATGGGCCGAATGGCTTTCTTCTGCATTGTATGATTCTATGATTTGGATGGCCCTAACAATTAGACAGCGATACGGGACGCAATTTACATCCCAGGAATTTGTGGATTTAAGATCTATGGTGTAGAGCATATAAGGACAGCCCCACATCATTTGTCTATGAATGGATTGGCAGAGAGGCTGGCACAATCACTGAAACATGTCCTGGATCAAAGGGTCGAAAGATGAAGGCTCGCTACCCAGGAGAGTAAAATACTATCATGTCCTATCAGAACACAGCTATACCGCTACACAAAATTCACCGGCAGCATTGTTCCTGAGAAGGAAACTGAGGTCGGAATTTGATCTACCCACACCACCTGATACTACCACAATAGTCGAGTGACAACAACAAGCACAAGTTACTCCCTAAACAAACATCAAAACTGAGGAGTTTTAAACCAGTAGAAAGAGTTTTAGTGAGAAACTGATCTACAAGTGACAAGTGGGTACCTGCCACCATTCGAGCTAACACAGGCCCGATTTCCTATCCACTGCAACTTGCTGATGAGGGAAAATGGCGGAGACACACGGATCAAATCCTTGCTTCAAAAAATGAATGGTGGAGACAGAATCGGAAAGGCTTACGTCAGACCCCCCAGGTTGTGAAATGCCTGAACCAAGGATTACTCCAGAACCAAGTTCCGATTTCCACCCCAGTAGAACAACCAACATCTCTGGAAAATGGCAATGAAGCAACTTCTCAAGATGAAGTCCCTGATATTCATGAGGAACAGGCTCCCGAGGATGTCAAAGGTCAGACTCCAGAATGTCATATCTTACCAAAACAAAATTGATGTCCACCAAAAAGACTCTTGGATTAATTATAGAATCATAGAACCACTAAAGTGTAGAAGGAGGCCATTCGGCCCACAATCCCACCCAGGCCCTACTCCCGTAACCCCACATATTTATGCTGCTAATCCCCCTGACATTAAGGGACAATTTACCTTGGCCAATCAACCTAACCTGCACATCTTTTGTACTGTGGGAGGAAGCCGGAGCACCCAGAGGAAATCCATGCAGGCAAAGGAGAACGTGCAAACTCCACACAGACAGCGACCCTAGGCCAGAATTGAACCCAGGTCTCTGGTGCTGTGAGGCAGCAATGCTAACCATTGCGCCACTGTGCTGCCCCTAAATTATATAGTTGTAGATAATAATACTTGATAATATAACTGATGTTCATTGCAGGTAATCATCCTTGTTTCAAGGTTTGTTGTTGTACTACTGAAGTAAAGTGTATAGTAAAGCAATGTATCGCTGTGTGATTAGTCACATGATGTGCTGTGACATCACAAGAGGCATTCATGGGTTTTTATCTCTCTTCCAAGATGGACTTCAATCTGGCAACAGCTCTTATATAAACCTGTGTTGAGTTGTGGCATCTTATCATCTTCTGTCTTGTTAGTACTACCGGTCAAAACATCTAATATATAACAATCTCAAAGGAGGTTCACAGGAACATTAACTGACAAAAACTGATCCAGGGACAGAGATGGAAAGATTAGATTAGATTAGGTGATATCGAGCTCGGTCTAAGAGTTAGGTTGTAAGGAGCGTCACACAAAGAATTTACAGATGAACAGGTCAAGGGAGAGAATTCCAGAACTTGAGGCTGCGATTGCTGAAGACACACCTATCCATAGAGCAAAGGAAGTGGGCTGGAGTTTACAATGACTGATAGCAAAACTGTGCCAAAGATCTCACTCACTAACCTCCATTTTCCATTCTTGAAAGGCTTCTTCGAGGTATGTGTGGGCAGGAGTGGATTTCAGTACAGTTAGCACAGCCACTACAACAGGCACATTAGCGTCTTAATATTTTATAAGTTGGCCTACTTCTCAAGATCTTCATCTTCCTTCTTTAGTTCGGAGTGTAAGGGTTAATTATAGTCACTCAACTACTAAATCAGCAAAGCTAAATGCAGAGTGGGGCTATGGAGAAAGATCCAGAGACAGAGGGGCTAACACTTTAAAAGAGCTGCAACAGGGATGATGGTCCAAATGGCCTCTTTCTGTGCTGTAAGATTCGCTGTAACTTTGCTGTGCCCTGGAACCCAAGGCAGCTGGGTGGATTGTTTCACCTCCTGCTCAGTGATAATATACCTTGTCCGGTCCGATGAAGGTCATTGAGGACCTAAAATACTAGGTTGAGGCCCTACATGGTCTTTCACTTTCTAACCTCGTCCTGTGTGTTGGCTGATAGATAGGAATCGATGCAAATACCCTGGGGCCATGAGGAGAGAAAATGAGGCAGGGATTGAACAGTTCAGGCCTATACTCTCTGGAATTTAGAAGAATGAGGGGAGATCAAATTGAGGTATATAAGATGATAAAAGGTATGGATAAGGTAGACGTGGAGTAGATGCTTCCTCTTATGGGGCATTCTAGGACGAGAGGCCATAGTCTGAGGATAAGGAGTAGCAAATTTAAAACTGAGTTGAGGAGAAACTACTTCTCTCGAAGGGTTGTGAATCTGTGAAATTCCCGACCCTAAAGTGCAATGGATGCTGGGACAGTGAGTAAATTTAAGAAGGAGTTAGACAGATTTTTAATTGGAAATGGATTGAAGGGTTAACAAAGAACAAAGAACAGTACAGCACAGGAAACAGGCCCTTCGGCCCTCCAAGCCTGTGCCGCTCCTTGGTCCAACTAGACCAATCGTTTGTATCCCTCCATTCCCAGGCTGCTCATGTGACTATCCAGGTAAGTCTTAAACGATGCCAGCGTGTCTGGCTCCACCACCCTACTTGGCAGCGCAATCCAGGCCCCCACCACCCTCTGTGTAAAAAACATCCCTCTAATATCTGAGTTATACTTCGCCCCTCTCACCTTGAGCCCGTGACCCCTCGTGATCGTCACTTCTGATCTGGGAAAAAGCTTCCCACCGTTCACCCTATCTATCCCCTTCATTATCTTGTACGTCTCTTATGGGGAGAAGGCAGGAGAACAGGGATGAGAATCATATCAGCCATGATCGAATGGCAGAGCAGATTCAATGGGCCAAATGGCCTAATTCTGCTCCTATATCTTATGAACTATGAATTTAGGATTATCCTCCCGGAAAGTGGTTATTTGGTTAGGACAAGAATGCATTTAACCATGATTCCCCCCATTGTGGAAGAGCCTGATCAATGCCTAAGCAGAGGAAAGGGGCGAAAGAGAAGTTTTTTCCTCAAAATAGTGGCTTGTCGGTTTATTTATGACGGAATTAATAAAAGGTATTACTGGTAGTTGGTTTTATCTTTTATTATTTCTGGTGGAGAGAGCTGGCGAACACATTTGATTTCACAAGGCATAATTTAACAATAAATTTGGACATGAAGGGCTGGATATTATCATGTGAACTTCTGCCGCATTGTGTCAAATTGCTCTCAGCTTTAACGATGGCTATTTATTTTAAATGTCTGAACATTAAAATGAATCAGATTTGTAAAAAAATTGAATTAAGCATGCATAACCTAGCACGGCTTACTGTAAATTCCATGCTGCGAGGGTGTGAGTGAAATGCACATTACTGGGATGCGTCCTACACTAGGCTGCTAACGAGGCTGCTGGGAATGGGCAACATTCAGTTACTCGTTACGATTGATGAGGATACTAATTTACGTTTGGGCAGAGAGAAAGAAAACCCATGATCTTGCCAGCTCGTTTACCTCCTCCAGACCCACAACTCGCCGAGATCTCCACTCTTCTCCAATTCTGGCCTCTTGCACAACCTCAATTTCCATCAGTAATGCCACCAACGCCTATAAGGCCATAAGACACAGGAGCAGAATTAGGCCACTCGGCCCTTCGAGTCTGCTCCGCCATTCAATCATGGCTGATTTTTTTCTCATCTCCATTCTCTTGCCTTTTCCCCATAACCCCTGATCCCCTTATTAATCAAAAACCTATCTATCTTTGTTTTAAAGACACTCAATGATGTGGCCTCCACAGCCTTCTGCGGCAAAGAGTTCCACAGATTCACCACTCTCTGGCTGAAGAAATTCCTCCTCATCTCTGTTTTGAAGGATCATCCTTTTAGCCTGAGGTTGTGCCTCTGGTTCTAGATTTTCCTACTAGTGGAAACATCCTCTCCACGTCCATTCTATCCAGGCCTCACAGTATCCTGTAAGTTTCAATGAGATCCCCCCTCATCCTTCTAAACTCCAACGAGTACAGACCCAGCGTCCTCAACCGTTCTTCATGTGCCTCTACTTTCTCAGAAGACTAAGGAAATTTGGCATGTCAGCTATGACTCTCACCAACTTTTACAGATGCACCATAGCAAGCATTTTTTCTGGATGTATCACAGCTCAGCATGACTCATAGAGTCATAGAGTCAGAGAGGTTTACAGCATGGAGACAGCCCCTTTGGCCCATACCCCTCTATACCCATCTTATTCATGTAACTATATAAATGCTTTTTAAAAGACAAAATTGTACCCGCCCCTACTGACTACCTCTGGCAGCTTGTTCCAGGCACTCACCACCCTCTGTGTGAAAAAAATTGCCCGTCTGGACACTTTTGTATCTCTCCCCTCTCACCTTAAAACTCTGCTCCTGCTCTGCCCAAGACTGCAAGAAAGTACAAAAGTTCGTGGATGTAGCCCAGTCCATCATGCAAACCAGCTTCCCATCCATTGACTCCATCTACACCTCCCGTTGCCTCGGCAAAGCAGCCAGCATATTCAAGGACCTCACACACCCCGGGTATGCTCTCTTCCACCTTCTTCCGTTGGGAAAAAGATACAAAAGTCTGAGGTCACGTACCGACTGACTCAAGAACAGCTTCTTCCCTGCTGCCATCAGACTTTTGAATGGACCTACCTTGCATTAAGTTGATCCTTCTCTACACCCTAGCTATGACTGTAACACTACATTCTGCACTCTCTCCTTTCCTTCTCTATGAACGGTATGCTTTGTTTGTATAGCGCGCAAGAAACAATACTTTTCACTATACTAATACATGTGACAATAATAAATCAAATCAAATCAAAGGCAAAAATAACAACAGATATAGTGAATATACCTGGCGGATCTGGCAGCATCTGTGGAGAGAGAAACAGAGTTAACAATCCGGGTGACATGGTGGCACAGTGGTTAGTACTGCTGCCTCGCATTGCCAGGGATCCGGGTTCATTTCTGGCCTTGGGTGACTGTGTGGAGTCTGCATGTTCTCCCCATGTTTGCGTGGGTTTCCTCCCGCATTCCAAAGATGTGCTGGTTAGATGACTGGCCATGTTAAATTGTCCCTTTGTGTCCAAAGGTGTGTAGGATGGATGGATTAGCCATGGTAAATATGTGGGTAGTGGGGATAGGGCAGGGGGGAGGGCCTGGGTAAGATTCTGTGTCAGAGAGCTGGCCGAATGATCTCCTTCTGCACTGTAGGGATTCTATGAATCCAAATCGATCGTTCCAATCGGATCTTGATTTCCGTCACTCCACAATTGGTGGTCTTGCTTTTGGTGCCGTAAACTCTGGCGTTTCCTCACTAAACTCTGGCCGAAATTTTCCAGCCATTCCCACTGGCAGGATCTTCTGGTCCCACCGATGGTGATTCCCACCATGGGTTCCTAAGTGACAGTAGTTGTGAACAATGAGAAACCCCCGTTGACAGTGACAGGACTGGTAAATCCCCTCGCCAGCCAATGGTGGGCCACCTCCTTCACAACAAAACATGGGGGGATGGAAAATCCCTCCTACTGTTGTTCTACCCCTTCACTCCCCTCAAAACGCCATCCTTAAAACCAACTTGGCATGGTGTTAAATGTTGTTTGATGATGCTTCTTGGGACATTTCATTATATTAAGGGTGCTATATAAATGCAAGTTATTGTTACCTATGAAGCAGGATAATTCTCCTCAGCCTTCACAGTGAGGTGGTTCAGGATCAAAAAAAAGGAATTGTTTAACATCCTCCACCTCCTTGTTCAAGGTTTTGTATCCTGTGTTACTGGCACTTTAGAAAGTGCAATTGTTTATTTATTAGTGTCACAAGTAGGCTTACATTAACACTGCAATGAAGTTACTGTCAAAATCCCCTAGTTGCCACACTCTGTCACCTGTTCGGGTACACTGAGGGAGAATTTAGCATGGCCAATGCACCTAACCAGCACATCTTTTGGACTGTGAGAGGAAACCGGAGCACCCGGAGGAAACCCACACAGACACGGGAAGAACGTGCAAACTCCACACAAACAGTGACCCAAGCCGGGAACTGAACCCAGGTTCCTGAGGCAGCAGTGCGAGCCACTGTACCACCTGCTCTTGCTTTTCCTGCCAAATAAGCCTTTTAAACATCAGGCGGCAAAGGGATTCCGGTGGCATTTGTCCAGTCGGCAATGTTCACAGGAGGTTACTGATTTGGAGTTGTGACAGGTTCAACTGATTCACAAAATGTGCAAACAGCTGGTTACCCAGCGACAGCTCTGGACCCCCTGTGGGTGGTCTACCTGTGTCCAATATTCTGAGGGGCATTTACCATCAGCCAATCCGAGGGCTCAGCGCTCACAGCACGTCCTCCTTCATGAAAGAGTGGTCTGATAATTTGACAGCTGGAACTAACCCAGTAAACACATATACAAGAACACTTTCTTCAGACAGAAGTTTGCAAAAACGTTAGAACACATTGGCTGGAAGGCTGTGAATAGATTTTACGTACGGGCTTCAATGGGATACGAAAGTATTAAAGGATATGGAGAAAGGGCAGGACATTGAAATTAAACTGACAGAGCAAGACTAATCATGGATTGGCCACTCGATAAAAGGAAAATAAGATTTGTATGTATATAGTGCCTTTCTGAACTATCAGATATCCCAAAACACCTTAAATCCAGTGAAGTAATTGTTTTTGAAGCATAGTCACTCCTGGAATGGAAGAAACGTATAGTTATGAAAGCCCACCAATGCCTTTACTTTCTCAGGAGGCTAAGGAAATTCAGCATGTTCACTACGACTCTCACCAATCTTTACAGATGCACCATAGAAAGCATCGTTTCCGGTTGTATCACAGCTTGGTATGGCTCCTGCTCTGACCTAGACCACAAGGAACTACAAAGGGTCATGAACGAAACCCAGTCCATCACACAAGCCAGCTTCCCATCCATTGACTCTGTCTACACTTCCCACTGCCAGCATAATGAAGGACCCCACGCACTCTGGACATTCTCTCTTCCACCTTCTTCCGTCTGGAAAAAGATACAAAAGTCTGAAATCACATACCAACCGACTAGAGAACAGCTTCTTCCCTGCTGCCATTAGACTTCTAAACAGACCTATCATATATTAAGTTGATCTTTCTCTTCACCCTATTAGTAACTGCAACATTATATCCTGCACCCACTCCTTTCCTTCTCCCCATGTACTCTATGAACAGTATGTTTTGTCTGTTTCGCGCGCAAGAAACAATACTTTTCACTGTATCCCAATACAGTGAAATACTTGCTCCAGTTCTCACTGGAGTGACGGAGGTTGAGGGGAGACCTGAAAGAAATCTACAAGATTATGAGAGGCATGGACAGAGTGGATAGTCAGAAGCTTTTTCCCAGGGTGAAAGAGTCAATTATTAGGGGGCATAGGTTTAAGGTGCGAGGGGCATGGTTTAAAAGAAATGTACGTGGCAGATTTTTTATACAGAGAGTAGTGGGTGCCTGGAACTCGTTGCCGGGGGAGGTAGTGGAAGCAGATACGGTCGTGACTTTTAAGGGGCGTCTTGACAAGTACATGAATAGGATGGGAATAGAGGGATATGGTCCCCGGAAGTCGGGCAGCATGGTCGGTGCAGGCTTGGAGGGCCGAAGGGCCTGTTCCTGTGCTGTAATTTTCTTTGTTCTATGTGACAATAAATGAAATCAAATTAGCACACAGCAAGATCCCACAGATGTGAGAATGACCAGAGAACCTGTTTTTGTGATGGTGATTGAGGGCTAACTATTGACCAAGACACCCGACACATCTCGAAAATAGTGTCGTAGAATCTACTACAGAGCATAAGAGATTTAGCGCTTTGTCCAAAACGCACTCCAGTCCTGCCGCAAGGCTTGAACCCACAATCTTCTCACTCAAAGCCAAGAGGCAAGCGGGGGACCAACATAATCACAGGTCAGTCCTAAATGTCACAGTGATTCATCCTGCACAACAGTGGAAGCTTGCCAGCTGAATGATGAATAATTCACAGAGAAGCTTTTCTGTGATGGAATAGCTGAGTGCTTATATTTTGGGGCTGAAACTATGAGCTCACCCCACGATGAAACCAAGCAGACAATCCATTTTCGGAAGAAAATTTCCTCCAGCAAAGGTTCAGATATTTAAGCCAGTTGACAAGTGTTTTTCATTCATCTGCAATTAGCGAGGGTATATAAAATCCGATCAGAAGCATAAGATACCTTGGGGGGATTTCTCCCACCCCGCCTACAATGGGAATCGTAGCGGGAGGGGGCGGACCACACAATGGTCCATTGACGTTGGGCGGGATTCTCCGGTTTTGGAGCGATCGTGGCCGGAGAATCCCACCGGAATTTTACCGGCACGCTCGCCCCGATTCCGGGGGCAGGCGGAGGCTTGGAGAACGGCATTCTCCATTGGCCTTGGGCGGGATTGTACGAACCTCGGGCAGACGTGCTGGTAAAATTCCATCCCTTATCTCTATTGGCAATGTTACTGTCTTACTGTTAATTTTCTGTATTACTGATGGATTCTGTGCATTGCAGCTTTGAGCTTGCTAGTATTCCAATTTTTATTCAACTGCCTTTTCCTCCAACCTGACATTATGAGGCTGCAGGGAGTGTGATTCACAGAATGTACTTCGACAATTCATAATAGCTTCTTCAAAGGTAGTTTTAAGGGATTTATAGTTGTATTGATAAACATTAGAAATCAGGTATAGTTTTAGGTGTGTTTAATATAATGTTTCTGTACCTGGAAGGGACCAGACAGTGGTGTTCGTATGTGTGGGGGTTGGTTAAGTTTCAACTGTGATTCCATTGTGCTTGTAGAGGGCTATGGGGTGAGAGATAAATAAATCAACAGGCATTGCTTAGCAACTTGAGACCACTTCCCAGAGAGAGAGAGAGCTTTCTTTGGTTCTTAGTTTTAACTGGAAGCCAGAGCAGTTGGAGCCAGATCGCTGAGGAATATAGCACGGCTGCTTTACAGCTCCAGGGACCTGGGTTCGATTCCCGGCTTGGGTCACTGTCTGTGTGGAGTTTGCACGTTCTCCCCGTGTCTGCGTGGGTTTCCTCCGGGTGCTCCGGTTTCCTCCCACAGTCCAAAGATGTGCGGGTTAGGTTGATTGGCCATGCTAAAATTGCCCCTTAGTGTCCTGAGATGCGTAGGTTAGAGGGATTAGTGGGCAAATATGTAGGGATATGGGGGTAGGGCCTGGGTGGGATTGTGGTCGGTGCAGATTCAATGGGCCGATTGGCCTCTTTCTGTGCTGTAGGGTTTCTATGATTCTATGATTCTATGAATGAACAGCTCTTAACTCTGCCAGGAGAAACTGGACAAAACAAGGGGAATCACAATGATGCAAATTTCCTGAGGAACGAGTTACAGTCCAGATAACCAGGGACCTGGGACAGTAAGGGTTTCTAATGAAATCTGGAATTAAACAGAACAGAAGAAATTGGGAACAAGAACAGATCTCTGTTCAGTAAAGGCACAAAGAGTTGAAAAGGTATTTGATGGTGAGTGGCCAGAAAGACATCTGCAGTAGGGCTAAGCTTTGTGATATGTTACTACAGTTTGTGAGACCTTACTTGAAATAATCAAGTAAATCAGTGGTTGGATCTCAGAGTTTGTGGAGAAGCCTTTAAAACAAAGAAATCCTGACAGGGGTTGGTGTAAAATCCTGGATTGGATTCACTGGTAGAAGTGGAGCAGAAGCTCTGTTCAAAACATGGAAATGTGTAAACGTGGACTGGATTTCGGAATGCAAAATACCAAGGGAAAGTATTATCATGAGAGAAGATTTAAAAGCATGTTCTGGGGAGTGGAGTTTGCAAACTTTCACGCGACATTCATTTGGGGAGATTCTGAGAAGTAATCCAGGGACAGTAACGTGGGTTCAGAGCAGATTGTGTATTTGATCTCAGCCAATTGGTGTGCCTTAGAAAAGGACTTTGTGCATTCATGGGATAACTGTACTTTGTCATCTGTGTTAATCTTAAAACATGTGTGTAATTGTTAAGCTAAGGGGGGGGGTGTAAAGGAAAATTGTTTATAATCTACCTTTTCATGTTTAATAAATGTTTTTCCTTGCTGATAAAAGTAATTAGTCTTCCTGTGTCTCTGTTCCTCCATGTCTGATAAAACAGTAAAGGTTACGGTCTTTTGAGGCAGGGTTCCATTCTGCAATCTTCCTGTCCAGTTATAGCATCAGCAGTGGTTGAGGAAAGCCAAGAAAAATTCACAACTCAAATTCACTGATCTGGAAGAGATTCATTGGCCCCAAGTTGGAGAATCACCTCGCCAGAGTTTCATTCACAACACTGCTTGGTATAGGGTCCATAGAATCCCTACAGTACAGAAAGAGGCCATTTGGCTCATTAAGTGTGTTCCGACCACAATCCCACCCAGGCCATACCCTATTCCTGTAACCCCACATATTTACACTACTAATCCCCCTGACACTAGGCTCAATTTAGCATGGCCAATTAACCGAACCTACACATTTTTAGACTGTGGGAGGAAACTGGAGCATCCAGAGGAAACCCATGCAGACATGGAGAGAAAGTGCAAACTCCACGCAGACAATGAGCTAAGCTGGGAATTGAACCCAAGTCCTTGGCGCTGTGAGGCAGCAATGCTAACCACTGTGCCACCGTGCCGCCCATGAAGAAACATATGTGTGAAGATCTGAGAACTTGTCTCCCTCTTTCATTCGATGAGGTTGAGAAGTGTGTAATCTTACAAAAGGACTTGACAGAGCAGACAGAAAGAAACTGTTCAGTCACATCAGCGACCCGGAAAATTGCAAATGTTCCAACTCAATTTAAACAAAACGGAAGTAAGAATAAAGCTGGGAATCGGGGTGATAGAGAAGCCACAGAGGCACTAATCCAGACCAGGATTCACTGGCAATTGGAAAAATATACTTTGATAACCCCCGTCAATCTTCAGTGCAACTGATATAATCTTCAGGCAGTCCTTGAACCATCTGTACCTCTGTTCTGCCATTCACGCATTCCGATCACTTAACGAACACTTTTAGCACCTTCTCAGCCTTCTGTATCCCCATTTACATTCCCGTTGTCCCATTCCAGCCCCACCCTCACAGTATAAATCTCCGCTGATTCTCTTTGCTCTCTGTTCTGACGAAGGATCATCTAGACTCGAAACGTTGGTTCTATTCTCTCCCCATAGATATTGTCAGACCTGCTGAGATTTTCCAGCATTTTCTGTTTTTGTTTCAGATTCCAGCATCCGCAGTATTTTGCTTTTATGTCAGCACAATTTTGTTTGACTGATGTATCCGAGTTCCTTGGTGCTGTAGAAGTGAGAGTTAATCAGGGTAATAATCAGGGTGATTTTATGATATAGTGTTTGAAAAGATGTTTAATTAGTGCCACTTAATAGACTTATCAGCAACATTGAAACCCACAGGATTAAAGAGCAGCATGCACGAGAACCTGATGAATTCGGGAAGTAGAATAATGATGAACAGTTGTTAGAGGAGGTGTACAGTGGTATCCCCCAGGGATCATTCTGAGGATCACTGTTCTTTTGGATATATATCAATGGCTTTGACTTGCGTGAATAGGGCAACATTTCAAAATTTGCAGATCAAAGAATCCCTACAGTGCAGAAGGAGGCCATTCAGTCCATCAAGTCTGCACCAACAACAATCCCACCCAGATCCTACACCTGTAAACCCCTCGTATTTACCCTGCTAGTCTCCTTGACACTAAGGGTCAATTTAGCATAGTCAATGCACCTAACCCGCACATCTTTGCACTGTGGGAGGAAACCGGAGCACCCGGAGGAAACCCACACAGACATGGGGAGAATATTACAGACAGTGATCGAAGCTAGAACTGAACCTGTGTCGCTAGCGCTGTGAGGCAGCAGTGCTAACCATAGTACTGCCCACAGTTCTGCCGTGCTGCCCATGATGACGCAAGGAATTGCATTAAACATTAACAGACATCAGGAGGACATGGACAGACTGGTGAAATGGGCAGTCAATCAGCAGATGAAAGTCGATCTAGACAAGTGTGAGATGATACTTTTGACAGAACGGAATGAGGCAGTGTTAATTGAATTGTCCAGTTGCGTCGAGCTGCAGAAATACAGACACAAGTCCTTGAACTTGGCACAATAAATTCAGAAGGTTGTTAAAAAGACATAAAGAATCCTTGACTTCATAAATAGAGGCATAGAAGGCACAGCAAGCAAGGATATGATCCAAACCTTGACACATCACTCGTTAGGCCCCAGTGGAGTTAGGTGGCTAATTGCCCCACACTTTAGGAAGGATATCACAGCCTCAGAAAAGGTGCGGAAGAGATTTATTACAATGGTCGCAGTGAAGAACCACTTACACAAAGAGACTGCAGAGAAATAGCAGATTAAGAGAAGATTGATAGTGATGTTGATCATCATCAAGAGTTTTGATCGAGTAAATGAGGGGGAAGTTGTTTCCAGTGTGTAAGAGGAATTTTCCGGGGTGTCCCTCTGTGGGGTCTTGTACTCAGCTGAACTCAACCAATACAGAAACCACGAAAGACAGCATGTATTTCAAGAGTGAAAAGAAGTTTATTGCTGATGCATGCATCAGGAAGAAAGATAGTGAGCAAGCATTGGTTACCCTTTCAGACATAACAGTACATGTGTGAGATTGATATACACTTCTGAACACTTCAATTTGTCACCCAATATGGAGGTTCCAATTACAATATTACACATTATTATCTTAGCCAGCAATGCTCCACCTATCAGCAGGATTAGGAGCTCATTAGTCTAGTGCACTTGAAAGTTCTTCCCTCATGATTAGGAAACCGGTAGATTCAAGGATATTGCTTTCACCCGCAAATTTTAATTGGTAAGGAGAGTCAATTCCCTTGCCTATGTCCAGTCCCATTATCAGCATGAGAAACCATACCAACCTCGTTAACCAACAGCTAATGCACTCCTGTACGTTCCAAAGCCCTGATGACCTTGCAGCTGCCTGACTCAAGCTGATAAGGAGAACTGCTCTCCCTATACTCCATTGCCTCAAAAGAATTTGGTCTGTCTATTTCTGTCAATTTCCCATCATGCTGAGCACTTAGATCACCCATTGGCCAAGGTTTACCGAACACATTAAGGATACAGTTTAATTTCATAATATTTGGTTAAATTGTGGTAATACAGACAGTACCTTTGCATATTGTATTAGGCACATGGTAAATCCTTATTCTATCTATGAGACACCTTGTAATCTTTACCTTAATCTAGTCTACTTATTATAGTAAGTTTAAAATGAGGGGCTTTGGGAGGCACGGTGCACGGTGGTTAGAACTGTTGCCTCACAGTGCCAGGGACTCGAGTTCAATTCTGGCCTCAAGTCACCGTCTGTGTGGAGTTTCCATTTTCTCCTCGTGTCTGCGTGGGTTTCCTCCGGGTGCTCCAGTTTCCTCCCACAGATGAAAGATGTGCAGGTTAGGTTGATTGGCCATGCTAAATTGACCATAGTGTCAGGGGGATTAGCTGGGTAAATGAGGGTTACAGGAATAGAGCCTGGGTGGGATGTGGTCGGTACAGACTCGATGGGCCGAATGGCCTCCTTCTGTACTGTAGGGATTCTGTACTATAATATTACCCTCCTTCACAATGGTAGATGGGTCAGTAACCAGAAAACTAATTTAGAATAAGTAGCAAAAGAACCAGGGCATTTTTTTGAAAGTAAAATGTATGCAGCGATTTGCTGTGATCTGGGATGCACTGGCTGAAAGGCAGGTAAAAACAGACTCAATAACAACTTTCAAAAAGAAATGTGATAAATACTTGAAAGGGAGACTTTGCAGGGCTCTGGGGAAAGAGCAGTGGAATGGGACTAATTGGAGAGATCTTTCAAAGAGCCATCACAGGAAAGGCAAGCTACATTTCCACCTCCTGTGCTCCAGCATCCACTCATGTGGTCCAGTCAGATTTGACATAAAATGACTATATTGCTAAGCACCTTGTTCATGTTTGCTCTCCCTGGACAGCAAAGATTGAGGAACAAACACCCTGAGAGAGAGTGGGTAAGTGTTTTTTATCCTGGGGATGAAGGCGAGGATGTGGGTGAGCCGATTGTGGGTTGCAGAATATAGCAGCAAATCAAAGAGCCAAGATTACATTTTTTGGGCGTTTTGAAGGCGCTATCTGGGATATATGGCACAGAAACGGGCCATTCAGCCCAACCAGTCCCATGTTGTAATTGAGAAGAGATTGTCTCAGGGGTAGGTGAAGAGAAAGTCGGGTTTGGGAGGGATACAAGGGAGTGATCAGAAATGAGAATGAGATTATGCAAATTCTACAAAATGAAAGAAAAACCTGTATTAATATGGCACCTTTCACAACATCGTTTCTCCTTGGAGAAACGAAGGATGAGAGGTGACCTGATAGAGGTGTACAAGATGTTGAGAGCTATAGATCAGGTGGGTTCTCGGAGGCTTTTTCCCAGGTTTGAAATGGCTGCTATGAGAGGACACAGGTTTAAGGTGCTGGGGAGTAGGTACAGAGGAGATGTCAGGGGTAAGTTTTTTCTCTCGGAGGGTGGTGGGTGAGTGGAATCGGCTGCCGTCAGTGGTGGTGGAGGCAAACTCGATAGGGTCTTTTAAGAAACTTCTGGATGAGTACATGGGACTTAATAGTATTGAGGGTTATAGGTAAGCCGATATATAAGCCTAGGTAGGTAGGGACATGACTGGCACAACTTGTGGGCCGAAGGGCCTGTTTGTGCTGTATTTTTCTATGTTCTATCAGGACATCCCAAAGTGCTTTACAGCCAATGAAATACTTTTGAGTGTAGTCGTTATTGTAATGTAAGAAACACAACAATTTTGCTGAAGGTATTCCAGGCCAAGAGCCAACTGCGAGCGAACACAAACACTGAGTTCCGAGGAAGAGTCACACGGATTCAAAACATTGGGCGGAATTCTCTCAAAATAATTCTAAGCGCTGAATTCGTGAGAAAATTGGAGTAATTCACGCTGGTTTTTTCAGTGGGAGTTCACACTAGAATCTCCCACACTCTGTGCAATGCAGAGGCCACCAGTGTGAATATCATTAGATTTCAGGGGCGGGGCATATTCCCGCCGGGGAGGCTGAAACCAGCGGGACTCTGCACATGCGCAGTGGGCCCGAACTGGCAGCTTCCCGTTTACTGGCCAACTCGATCGCTGGCCAGCCTGGGACCCCCACAGTGCTTCCCCACAGTGCTTCCCCCCCCTCCCCCACCCCCCCCAACCCCTCCCCACCCCCCCAACCCCTCCCCCAAACCCTCCCCCCACCCCCCAACCCCAATCTCGCCCACCCCCCCAACCCCCCCCCCACCACCCCCCACCTCCCCCACCCCCCCCTCACCCCCCCGCCCCCCTCCCACTTCCCCTCCCACCCCTCCCACCCCCCCACCACCCCACCCCCCAACCCTCCCACCCCCCCACCCCTCCCACCCCCCTCCCACACCCCTCCCACTCCCCCCTCCCACCCCCCCCAACCACCCCACCCCCCCCAACCCTCCCACCCCTCCCACCCCTCCCCACCCCCCACCCCCCTCCCACCCACCCCCAACCCCCCTCCCACCCCCCCAACCCCCCCTCCCCCAGCCCCCCAACCCCTCCCCCACCCCCCCAACCCCTCCCCACCCCCCCAACCCCCTCCCCCAACCCCCCAAACCCTCCCCCACCCCCCAACCCCAATCTCGCCCACCCCCCCAACCCCCCCCACCACCCCCCCACCTCCCCCACCCCCCCTCACCCCCCCACCCCCCTCCCACTTCCCCTCCCACCCCTCCCACCCCCCCAACCACCCCACCCCCCAACCCCCCCACCCCCCCCACCCCCCCCACCCCTCCCACCCCCCTCCCACCCACCCCCAACCCCCCTCCCACCCCCCTCCCCACTCCCCCTCCCACCCCCCCAACCACCCCACCCCCCCCAACCCTCCCACCCCTCCCACCCCCCCACCCCCCCACCCCCCTCCCACCCACCCCCAACCCCCCTCCCACCCCCCCAACCCCCCTCCCCCAGCCCCCCAACCCCTCCACCACTGCCCCAACCCCTCGCCCACCCCCCCACCCCCACCCCTCCCCCAACCCCTCCCCCAACCCCTCCCCCACGCCCTCCCCCAACCCCTCCCCCACCCCCACCCCCTCCCCCACCCCCTCCCCCACCCCCCCAACCCCAACTTCTCCCACCCCCCCAACCCTCCCCACCACCTCCCACCAACCACCCCACCGCCCCCCCTACCGCCCCCCCACCCCCTCACCCCCCTCCCACCCCCCCACCCCCCTCACCCCCCTCCCACCCCCCCCATCCCCCCAACCCCCCTCCACCCCCCCATCCCCCCCCACCACCCCCCCAACCCCCCCCACCACCCCCCACACCCCCAACCCCCCAACCCCCCCCTACAACAACCCCCCCACCCCCCCCCATGGCCCGCAAGATTCTCTCACCCTACTGCGCTACAAAATTAACATGGCGGAATGGGATAATTGCCCCCATTAACTCTATTTCTCGCTCCACTGACGCTCCCAGACCTGCTGAGTTTTTCCAGCAGTCTTGTTTTTGTTGAACGCATACATTGTTGTTCCTCTCCCAACCTATAGGGGTCAGTATGCTCAATGCATATAGAAAAGTTATTTGCTGATCTGTTAGGGGTGGGATAATCAGCACTCTCTCACACATTGCTTTGTAGTTGAACTCACTGAAACACAGTTTGATGCTTCTTTAATCTGTCACTCAGTATCCTCCGGGGTGTGTTTAATGTAGGTTGTGGGTGGTATTCAAATATTCAAGCTGTTAACCAAATCTTCACTTCCCAGCTGCAGTTTCCATTGGATTTCAATGTCCATTGAGCCACTCTGTGTCTGCTATCACATCAGCTCTCAAACCTCCCATTTGTCACTCAGGAGTGCTAATTGTCAGTTAATATTTAAGCTGTTCACAGTCTCACGAATTAACTCCTTTAAAGAATAAGCTTGAATTCACAACAAGTTCAGTTCAATATTGAATATAATGGGATAGAAAATGGTAAGTTTTACGTCAACACTTGGAGCTTCCATTTTAGCAGTGGTATGTCCTGGGCTAGTTTCCACCCCGAAGGTCATTGTTTTTAGGTGTTTGCCTCAATAACATATTTAGGGACCTTTTTTCTTCATTCATGATATGGGATGTGAGCATCCGTGGCTAGATCAACATTCATTGCCTGTCCCTAACTGTCCTCCATTTCAGAGGGGCATTTAAGAGTCAACCACATTGACTAATACCAGGCCTGACACCTGCTGAAGGAGCCCTATGCAGAGTTTGTCCCCGAGAACTTCAGAATTGTTCAGTTGCCCCCAATGGCCGCCAAAGCTACCACAGAAAAGATTTTTAAAATATTAGGAATGCTCGCCCGGGTATCATAGAAACCCTACAGTGCAGAAGGAGGCCATTCGGCCCATCGAGTCTGCACCGACCACAATCCCACCCAGGCCCTACCCCCACATATTTTACCCACTAACCCCTCTAACCTACGCATCCCAGGACTCGAAGGGGCAATTTTTTTTTAACCTGGCCAATCAACCTAACCTGCACATCTTTGGTGGTCCTAAAGCAGAAAACTCAAATCAGATCCCTCCTGCTAATTTAAAAGGTTTGAAGCAGATTACAATTTCTGTCAAATTTAAGTGTCAACTTCTGAAAGCCACCAGACCTTGCATGACCTTACAGACTTGCAGATAGCGCTGTCCTCATCCTCCACTCTGGCACCTGATCCCTGTCAGCCTTTATCTTGTAAATTGAGTCTGTGCCGATACATGCCCTGTTTGTTAACCCAACTCTTCACTCAACTGATGAAGGAGCAACGCTCCGAAAGCTAGTGCTACCAAATAAACCTGTTGGACTTTAACCTGGTGTTGTGAGACTTCTTACTGTGCCCACCCCAGTCCAACGCCAGCATCTCCACATCAGCCTTACCTGGGGTCTACTGCCCAAAAAAATCGATTCTCCCTGTGGGGCTAGAGGGGTGAGGAGGTAGCAGCAGCTCTCCCTTTGTAGATAGGACCTGAAGATCATTTTCTGGCCCATCTCAGGTCTTAGTCTGCAAGTGTACAGATCCAGACTAATTTCTACCCCAATGGCCGAGAAAGTAAAAACAAGGCTTCCCATTCATTTAAGCTGCTTAGCAGTTTAACAGACCGTTCAGTGAGCTCCACTCTGCATGAATTGGCTGCTGTATTTATATATATTTCATATTCAGTAACAGCTGGCACTTAAGGGATTCACTGGTTCTGCAATCCTTATTCAATAGGCTCCGCAGTCTGAGGGACTATTCTCTTTGCAGAGATTATTACGTCTCCGAGTTGCTATTTCTAGATCAACCTACGTGTCCACAATGAGCAGGGAAATTATGGGGATTGAGAAACTCGCCCGCGTCCTGTGGGGGAGGTGCGGGGAGGTCATGCAGTGGGCACACTATGCCTTGGGCATGCACATAGGAGGGGATGGAAGGAACAAAGTACTCACAAGGCAAGGGGAAGTTTTGCAGCAATTGGGAACACTCAGGGGTATCACACATCCCTCTGAGGAGATGTTAGCAGAGCGATAATTTCACTGAACTCATAAAGCAGAAGCCCAGGCTGATGTTCTTGGGACAAGGGTTCGAATCCCACATCAGCAGCTGGTCGATTTTTGAATTCAATTAATGCATCTGGAATATAAAGCTAGTCTCAATAATGGTGACCATGAAACTATCACCAAATGTGATAAAAACCCATCTGCTCCACTAATGTCCTTTAGGGAAGGAAATCTGCCATCCTCACCTGGTCACTGGGCCAGTGAACAATTCGGAAACTCTCAATAACAGTTCACAGAGGGTTCTTTCAACACGTATCAAAACCCCTTAAATATGTTATTGAGGGGATTAACAGAGCAAACACCTAAAAACTGGTCTTCATGAATGTAGGATGGCATCTAGCCCAGAGCATACCACTGCTGAAATAACTAATATAACATCTTCTACCCCATTGTATTCAGTATTCCACTGAACGTATAGTAAAACAGAAGTCTGCTTATCAACATGTGGTTCTAGACACACAGCAGTGTGGTTGACTCTAATTGCCCTCTGAAATGGCCCAGCAAGCTGCTCAGTTCAAGGACAACTAGTGATGGGCAACAACTGCTGGCCCAGCCAATAATGTCCACCTCCCCATGAAAGAATAAAGCAAAAACCGTGATGAGGCAAGCAGTGGATGGGGAACATGAAGCACTGAATAGTGTGGCAGAGCACCAGGGGAATCCAGGCGCGCGGGGGGCACCGGGGGGTCTGGGCGCATGCGGGGTCCAGGTGTGCAGGGGGCACCGGGGGAGGGGTTCGCATGTGCAGGGGGCACCGGGGGAGGGGTTCGCATGCGCAGGGGGCACCGGGAGGGGGAGGGGGTCTGCGTGCGCAGTGGGCATTGAGGGGTCCATGTGCACGGGGGCACTGAGGGTTCCAGGCGGGCAGGGGGCACCGAGGGGTCTGGGTGGACAGGGGGCACCGAAGGGTCCACGCGCGCATGGTGCACCGAGGGGTCCGGGTGGGCGGGGGGCATCGAGGGGTCCGGGCGGGTGGGTGGCACTGAGGGATCCGGGCGCGCAGAAGGCACTGAGGGGTCCAGGCATGCAGGAGACAGTCAGAGAGTTGTGCACAAAGTGGGTAAGGCACTGCATGTTGCTCTTCCCTTTATCCCAGGTAATATGGCAACTTGGTGCTGGAACCTAATTATAGTTCAGCAGTGAGATGCAGCTACTGCCCAGCCTGCTTAAAGCTTTAAAGTTTATTTATTATTGTCACAATTGGGCTTACATTAACACTACAATGAAGTTACTGTGAAATTCCCCAAGTCGCCACACTCCGGTGCCAGTTCGGGTACACTGGGGGAGAATTTAGCATGGCCAATTCACCTAATCAGCACATCTTTCTGACTGTGGGAGGAAACCGGAGCACCCGGAGGAAACCCACACGGACACAGGGAGAATATGTAAACTCCACACAGTGACCCAAGCCGGGAATCAAACCCGGGTCCCAGGTGCTGTGAGGCAGCAGTGCTAGCCACTGTGCCACCATGCCACCCTTTATGGAATCTGATCATTCAGCATCCCTTAAAGTTAAGTTCAGATGAAGAATGAAAGGATGCTGTGTTTGAATCTTTAAACACTGGACTCTTCCATGTTAGACCAGAGAAGGAAGGAGACCTCCACTGCCTCTCAAATATAGTCACACACTTACTCCTGATGATCTCACCTGGAGATGAACCTTCATTATCCCTTCAGAATGTTACCATGTTTTGGAGTCCTGTCGTGTCTAAATATACACTGAGTCATCGACATGAGTTTGTAAATATATTCAAAAACTATTGAAGTGTGTAAGTTACAATGTGAAAGGTGTAAGCATGATGAACCCATTAATACTCCAGACAAGACGGCACCCTGAGCTCGTATATTGCTGCAGAGGTCTCTGACTCTGACGCTTCCTCTCACACTCTGTTATGGTGTCCCTCATCCTCGGTCACTAACTCTGCACCGGCTCAACATCCCTCCAAAGTACTGGTATCTGAGTTTGTCAAGTTTTGTCTAATCAACTCTGATGCTGCCGGCTTGGACACCACTTCCTCGCATGGTGCCAGAGGGATGGTCTGGCTTTTGGGGTTGTGGGGGGGGGGGTGGGAGGTGAAGAAGGGAAACGGTTAATTTTTTTTGTATTCAATGTATTTTGTACCTAAAAGGTTGAACTTTGTACCTGGAATGTATCACAAAAATAACCCTTCCTTATGGCTAGTCTCCCCTTTGTTTATATTGCTCCTGGTAGTAGTATAAGCCATTTGTTCATGGTTCCCTTGCTTGTTTATATCATTCTGATAAAACAGACAGTTAAATGTAAATGTTGGGTGGTAAGTCTTACGTTTCCCGTAGGCTTGTGTATGATTTAAACAAAGGAAGCAGCTACCAAATGGTAGAGTGCGAGAATGGCCATTTGAAGGAGGACTTCCACTGGGACAGCTGCAATCGCACACAGTCACTTCAAAGGAAAGGCCGCGGGAAGAGCAGGGGGACCAGAGGTTGCATCTTGATTACAACTACCAGGAGAATTTTGCTTTATGACCCAAGGATACCAGATAGTCTCTAACCATGATCCAGAGTGTATCAGAAGCTGTTAAAGGAACTATAATTTATGATCAAGGACTGTTAACTGGACTTTGCTTCATGACTTGTATTGGGAACCCTGATGTATAAAGGTCCACGCTTCTTGTGTTCAGGGAGAACTTTGGCTTCCGCTTTCAAGGGGTCAAGTTCTCCCACAGGCTTGTGAGAATAAAGCCTTACTCTATTTTGACTCATACCAGCCTCAAGAGGTATTTTTACCGACTTCAGGGGGGGTGGGGTGGAGGGGGGGCGGGGAGGCGGGGGGTGGTGAGGGAGCAAAGCTAAGACCTGTGTGAGATACAAAACGAGATATTTAGGTGTAGGCCTTGTGAAAGCACGCTCTGACGCACAGCACTGACTTTCCGCACTGCCCTGGTGATGCAACCCCATCCTCACACTCCCTCTCGTGCTGATGTCCCCTTTGTGCTCCGTCACCCTCCATCATTACCACCATGTTCCAAAGTGATTCTAATTCCTCCTTTATCACTTGCTACCAGTGATTCACCATCACCAACAGGCTGCTGCTCAGGCACCTTGGCAATCTCCATGGTAACCTGTTTAACTGAGAGAATTATTCTTAGCCAGGCTTACATGGCCCAGTCTGGATCATTTCTGTGACGTTCTTCACCCTTTCCGACTGCAGCGGCAACACAATTCCACGTTAGCCTGGTATGTAGTGCGTGGGATATATTTCTCTTCACTGGGTCTGTACAGCACAGAGCTCACTCACATCTGCTCTGTGCTGACCCACACGAGCAGCTTACACATACAAGCCTCAATGCTGAAGCAGCTCTTACACCTTAGCTGCAGCCTGCAGCTCTTCCCCTGAAGCTCTGTGTGGCTGAGTCCAGTTACTCACCTTGCTGGAATACAACAGGTCATTGAGCCTTTTCCTGCACTGAATCCATGTGTGCTGATGGTCCCCTGCTGTGCTGACTAGAGCCGCAATTTGAATCCAGGCCACCTGGGTTACTGCACAGACATAACGCTGGGTAGAGGATCGTTCTCCTCTCCTGGACCTCTTCCACCTCAATGTGAAGGTCCTGGTTGGAAAAGTGTGGGGCAGCCGGACCCATCCCTTCCCCCACATCTCCTCTGAGTGAGATTCTGTCAGTAAGAATGTAAGATGAAGGGAGGGTTGTGACTCATTCTGATTACAATGTTCTCATTCATTTCTGTGTGCTGACATTTTCACCGCATCATCAGTGATTACTGGGAAGGTAAAGTGGAGAAAATGACTCTGCCCAAATGCTTGGTTCCCTGGATATTGTTGCTGTGACTCTAAGGTTGGACACTGTGTTCCGTGATCACTGACAGCTCAACTAGTTACTCTCAGTTATTGAGAGTGAGGGACCTGGGCCAGTGCTGGCAGTGCGGGTGCATCCTGATAGATGGGTGGCAAGAGGGTGAATGGTACGGTACCGTTCATCTTCCATCCACTGAGTCTGGGCAGCTAACTACATCACTGCAGATTATGTGGATCAGACAGGGGTGCCAAGGTGATGCCATCTCCATGGCTGTGTCTTGTGAATCCACTGTGTGTTTTCAGTACAGTACACTGCGAATAAGCAGAAACAATGACAATTCTCCCAGAGGGAAAGCCCATGATGGATCATCCATCCCAGAGCCAGCGAACAGTGGGACAACACTGATAGAGTTAAGCTTAGAGTTTATTAGTGTCACAAATAGGCTCACATTAACACTGTAATGAAGTTACTGTGAAAATCCCCTAGTCGCCACACTCTGGCGCCTGTTTGGTTACACTGAGGGAGAATTTAGCACGGCCAATGCACCCTAACCAGCACATCTTTCAGATTGTGGGAGGAAACCGGAGCACCCGGAGGAAACCCACGCAGACACGGGGAGAATGTGCAAACTCCACACAGACAGTGACCCAAGCTCAGAATTGAACCTGGGTTCCTGGCGCTGTGAGAGAGCAGTGCTAACCACTTTCCCACCGTGCCAGCCCACTCAGCTGAAAATCAATGATATCTCCTCTGAGGCATAGGGACTTCACGATGGACTAACCTCTTTAATAGGCCTTTTATTTAAAATCTTCACCCATGTAGTCCAATTGATACTGGGCCTGCGGACCCGTCACTAGTGCTGCGGCCGCTTGTCCCAATTTCTGAGACGACCCCGTACCCTCGCATCCCAACCGAAAATCTGATGTTCGGTCAGACATGTTTAGAAGTCAGGTTTACGGAGCCGGCAATTCTCTCAACTCTGTATACCGGACATGCGGACAAAAATCTCGGCCTTTATCTGTTCACAGTCTGTCTGGCCCACTGAGTACTTCCAGCATTTTCTGGTCTAGTTTTTGCACGTATATCCAAAGAGCTGTCATCATCTGTCATTGAGCATTCCCAGATCAGTCATAAACACATCCCGCTATTTTAGCTCATTCCTTTGCAAGCTCCATCGCTCACAGACTTGCATGGTTATCAGTAATGACTCTGTAATTTGAGGCTTGTCAATTACAGTGTTGTGGTTTTGAATGCTTAATGGCTTCATTAACACTCCCATTCTGAGACCTCCTTATGCTGATGACTTGAAAAACCAGCATTCATTTCCAGATGCCAGTGAGGTAATCACAATTTATCTTCAAAACATCAAATTTGAAATTCTTCATCACTTTGGAGGGTTGGATTCTTGTTGGAACAGCAGTATGGCATGGCAACAGTGTGGCACTGCCACCCAGCTAATTAAATAGCGATTCCTTTGGACTTTGATGATAATCCCAGAAGACCCAAGGCTGTTTTCACTGAATAAGTATCCAGCTCTTGGATTGGGCACTGTGGAGATTAATTGGATGGGTACCAGAGAAGAGGGACTTTAGTGAGGTAAACAGACTAAAGAAACTGGGATTATGGTACACATTGTGGATGGAGAAGCAGGCGGAACACTCTGCGGTTCAGAGGAATTAGGGGGTCCTCGTACATCAATCACAAAAGGCTAGCCTGCAAGTTCAGCAGGTAATAGGGAAGGCGAATGGAATGTTGCCCTTTATTTCAAAGGGAATGGAGTATAAAAATAAGACTAAAACTATACAAGGCACTAGTTAAGACCGCACCTGGAATACTGTGAATGGCTGGGGTCCCCTTATCTAAGGAAAGATACACTGGCATTGGAGGTAGTCCAGCGAAGGTTCACTAGGTTGATCCTGAGTGTAGAGTGATTTCCTTAAGAGGAGAGGTTGAGTAGGTTGGGCCTGTACTCATTGGTGTTTAGAAGATTGAGAGGTGACCTTATTGAGACATATCTCAGGGGGCTTGGCAGGGCAGATTGTGGGGGAGTCTAGGGCCAGAGGGCATAATCTTAGAATACAAGGTCATCAATTTAAGACAGAGATGGGAAGAATTTCTTCTCTCAGAGGGTAATGAATCTGTGGAATTCTTTACTGCAGAGGGCTGTAGAAGCTGGTTCATTAAGTATGTTCAAGGCTGAGATAGACAGATTTTTAATCAATAAGGGAATCGAGGGGTATGGGCATAAAGTGGGAAAGTGGAGTTAAGAATGATCAGATCAGTCAAGTTCTTATTGAATGGTCAAGCAGATTCGATGGACTGAATGGCCTATTTCTTCTCCTACATCTTATGGTCTTATGCTTCCTTCTGAATTCATAATAATTAAGTGCACACCAGTTCAGAACTCTTTTTTAATCTCACAGCACTCACTATCTGGGCCTATGGACACCACAAGACCCTGATTTTTAGAAGTTAATGATCCTCTCAAAGGTTCAGGTTGGCTCTTTGGCCAACACAAGAGCTTGGGACTTATGGTGGTTGAGTGAGCTTGCAGGGAGTTGAAACCTGACCTCTGACCCACACTTTCCATCTCCTGAATTCTGACGAGCTGCATTATTGTGCAGACTGTGAAGTACTCTGGATTAATATAAGAAATAGGAGCAAGAGTAACCGCTATGACCATTAAGCTTGTTCTACCATTCAATAGGTTTCAACTCCACTCTCCCGCTTGCTCTCGGTACCCCTTGATTTCTTGCAGACCAAAAGTCCATCTGTCTTGGCCGTAAATATATTCTATGATGGAGCATCCACATTCCTCTAAGGTAGAGAATTCCAAAGACACTCAACAAATTCGCCTCATCTCAGTCCTAAATGATCACCCCCTTATACCTGTGCCCTTTTGTTACAACAGTGACAAAAGTGGCTGTAAAGCACTTGAGAGACATCAGATTGTCATGACCATTCTAGAATCTGGGGAGTTTGGGAAAATCAGAAGTGAAATATCCACTAGCCCTGCAGTCACTTCTTTTAAAATCTATTTTCTTCCTCCATTAATTCCTTGGTCATTCATTTCTGATTCACAGGCTCACGACTCTCCTCGGCAACATGGTGAGCCTCTTTAATCTAATCATGTTCAAAACCTATCTAGCTAGTCACGACTGCACTACGTTTCAAGTGAGGTTTCTACTCTTCAAGGAATGTATATTTGCTGAGAATTTTAAATGATTTCTTTCAATATTTGCCTATCTCTGTGTAATTTCCCAATGTGGAGATGCCGGCGTTGGACTGGGGTAAACACAGTAAGAGTTTTAACAACACCAGGTTAAATTCCAACAGGTTTATTTGGTAGCAAATGCCATTGGCTTTCGGAGCGCTGCTCCTTCGTCAGATGGAGTGGAAATCTGCTCTCAGCGCTCCGAAAGCTAATGGCATTTGCTACCAAATAAACCTGTTGGATTTTAACCTGGTGTTGTTAAAACTCTTACTGAATTTCCCAATTCCCATTGGCCACTCACCCTGCAGAGTTCCATAACTCACTGTGTTTAAATTTAAGATCCTAGTTTTGGACTTAACCACATCATTCAAACTCTACCATATTGTAATCATACTTCCCCAGATGATCCTTTGCTGTAAGATAACTCTGTCTTATAACAATATCAGATTTAAATAACTTGTTACCAATTTGTTTTCTCAACAAAATTGTTCTCGAAAACTGTCTTGAACATATTCCACGTTCTCATCCTCCAAGCTACTTTTGCCCATTTGGTTCGCCGAGTTTTTGACGATGAAATACTCTGATGCCAGACCATTGTGAGTAGGCTACTACTATTATTCAGATTTATTTACAAATAAAATTATACAGAGAAACAATAAGATAGTATGAAATAATTAAGTGATTAGTGCACAAAGTCCCAGCATATCTTTTCTGGCTGGCATGGTGGCACAGTGGTAGCACTGCTGCCTCACAGCAACAGGGACCCAGGTTCAATTCTGGCCTCAGGTCACTGTCTGTGCAGAGTCTGCACGTTTTCCCTGTGTCTGTGTGGGTTTCTTCCGGGTGCTCTGTTTCCTCCCACAGTCCAAAGATGTGTGAGTTAGGTTGATTAGCCATGCTAAAATGACCCTTAGTGTCAGGGAGATAAGCAGGGTAAATATGTCGGGTTACGGGGATACGGTCGGGGTGGGATTGTTGGCATGCAGGCTCGATGGGCCGAATGGCCTCCTTCTGCTGTAGGGGTTCTATGATTTATGATTAGTTACAGAGTTCAATAATTGGCAGAATTGATTATTATGATGGCAATGCAAAAAATACAGACCCATCCACAGATTCCCAGTGACCAGGGTGTATAGATCCAAATCTTAGTTAAATATATGCCTTGGGTCACATGTAAGGAGGCTGCAGTTCGCAGCAGAAGATCTGGATGTGTTCTTTTTCATCATTCTATAAGGAGGCCTGTAAACGTCTTCAAAAACCAGGATGGACATCACCTTGGTTCAAAAAGTTAATTTCTTAGCAATCGGCTCATTCCCAAGGATGACAGGTTGTCAGGATAGATGTGAATACGTGGCTCAAATAAACTACTTCTTAGGAACACAAGAACAGAGGAGTGGCCAATCAGCCTCTCGAGGCTGCTCCATCATTCAACTCGATTGTGTCCTCCTGTGCATCCTGCATATCCCTCGATGGCATTAGTATCTGGGAATCCAACAGTTTCTATTTTAAATGTACCCCGGGACTAACCTTTCACTGCCCTCTGGGGTAGGGAATTCCAAAGGTGCCACGACCCTCTGAGTCAGGAAATTCCTCCTCATCTCAGTCCGAAATGATTTGTTCCTTATTCTGAGACTAACTGTGGGCGGGATTTTACATCCCCTCGTGGCACGTTTCCTGGTGGTGGAGGCAGCTCGCCATTGGCCACCAGCCAGTCAGCCAATGGGGGAGCTTTTCTGCCAGTGTTTGCCGTGGGTGAAAATGGTAACGTTGGCGGAAAATCCCGGGAGACTGTGGGAATGAGAATCCCATTTCCTCCGTCCCTGACCGGTGATGTAATGAGGGGAACCTCATTTAAATTAATTTAATAAATTAAGGTGTGATGAAAGGGATTCCCCAACATGTGTTCCCCCGATAGAGAACTCCCTCCTCATGGATGTGATGTCACATCTGCGAGCTTTACAACAGTTATTCAAAAACGCAAATCCGGAGAGAAAACTCAGCTGTGCAGCTGGAGAGAAGCATGCTCGCTTCCTCATCCCAGCCAGCACTCTCTTTACACAGAGCAAAAGATTCCACCCAATGTTCATTGCATTTTGCATGGCTTGTCCATCTAACCACCAGAGAACCTGCCATGGAGCGAGGGCGGGGAGGAGGTGGGCTGTTGGGGGATCAGCTTCGACAGGACTGGATGAGCCGACTGGCAGGAGGAGCTGAAAAATTCAGTCCTATGGCCCCTGATTCTAGACCATCCCCAGCCAGGGTAGACATCATTTCTGCATCTACCCTGCCCATCTACCCTGCCCATCCACCCTGCCCATCCACCCTGCCCGTCTACCCTGCCCATCCACCCTGCCCGTCTACCCTGCCCGTCTACCCTGCCCATCCACCCTGCCCGTCTACCCTGCCCATCTACCCTGCCCATCCACCCTGCCCATCCACCCTGCCCATCTGCCCTGCTCATCCACCCTGCCCATCTACCCTGCCCGTCTACCCTGCCCGTCTACCCTGCCCATCCACCCTGCCCATCCACCCTGCCCATCCACCCTGCCCATCTACCCTGCCCATCCACCCTGCCCATCTACCCTGCCCATCTACCCTGCCCATCCACCCTGCCCATCCACCCTGCCCATCCACCCTGCCCATCCACATTGCCCATCTACCCTGCACATCTACCCTGCCCATCCACCCTGCCCGTCTACCCTGCCCGTCTACCCTGCCCGTCTACCCTGCCCATCTACCCTCCCCATCTACCCTGCCCATCCATCCAGCCCATCTACCCTGCCCATCCACCCTGCCCATCCACCCTGCCCATTGACATTGCCCATCTACCCTGCACATCTACCCTGCCCATCTACCCTGCCCGTCTACCCTGCCCGTCTACCCTGCCTGTCTACCCTGCCCGTCTACCCTCCCCATCTACCCTGCCCATCCATCCAGCCCATCAACCCTGCCCCTCCACACTGCCCATCCACCCTGCCCATCCACCCTGCCCATGTTCCCTGCCCATCCACCCTGCCCATCTACCCTGCCCATCCACCATGCCCATCCAACCTGCCCATCTACCCTGCCCATCTACCCTGCCCATCTACCCTGCCCGTCTACCCTGCCCGTCTACCCTGCCCATCTACCCTGCCCATCTACCCTGCCCATCCATCCTGCCCATCCACCCTGCCCATCCACCCTGCCCATCTACCCTGCCCATCTACCCTGCCCATCTACCTTGCCCATCTACCCTGCCCATCTACCCGGCCCGTCTACCCTGCCCGTCTACCCTGCCCGTCTACCCTGCCCGTCTACCCTGCCCATCTACCCTGCCTATCTACCCTGCCCATCCACTCTGCCCATCCACCCTGCCCATCCACCCTGCCCATCCACCCTGCCCGTCTACTCTGCCCGTCTACCCTGCCCATCTACCCTGCCCATCTACCCTGCCCGTCTACCCTGCCCATCCACCCTGCCCATGTTCCCTGCCCATCCACCCTGCCCATCTACCCTGCCCATCTACCCTGCCCATCCACCCTGCCCATCCACCCTGCCCGTCTACCCTGCCCGTCTACCCTGCCCGTCTACCCTGTCCATCCACCCTGCCCATCCACCCTGCCCATCTACCCTGCCGGTCTACCCTGTCCATCCACCCTGCCCATCCACCCTGCCCATCCACCCTGCCCGTCTACCCTGCCCATCCACCCTGCCCATCCACCCTGCCCATCTACCCTGCCCATCTACCCTGCCCATCAACCCTGCCCATCCACACTGCCCATCCACCCTGCCCATCCACCCTGCCCATCCACCCTGCCCGTCTACCCTGCCTGTCTACCCTGCCCATCTACCCTGCCCATCTACCCTGCCCATCCACCCTGCCCATCCACCCTGCCCATCCCCCCTGCCCATCCACCCTGCCAATGCATCCTGCCCATCCACCCTGCCCATCTACCCTGCCCATCAACCCTGCCCATCCACCCTGCCCATCCACCCTGCCCGTCTACCCTGCCCATCCACCCTGTCCGTCTACCCTGTCCATCCACCCTGCCCATCCACCCTGCCCATCCACCCTGCCCATCCACCCTGCCCATCCACCCTGCCCATCCACCCTGCCCGTCTACCCTGCCTGTCCACCCTGCCCATCCACCCTGCCTATGCATCCTGCCCATCCACCCTGCCCATCTACCCTGCCTATCTACCCTGCCCATCCACCCTGCCCATCCACCCTCCCCATCCACCCTGCCCATCTACCCTGCCCATTCACCCTGCCCATCTACCCTGCCTATCTACCCTGCCCATCCCCCCTGCCCATCTACCCTGCCCGTCCACCCTGCCCGTCTACCCTGCCCATCTACCCTGCCCATCCACCCTGCCCATCCACTCTGCCCATCCACCCTGTCCATCTAATCTGTCCAACCTCTTAAGAATGTTGTAAGTTTCAAAGTGATCAACTCTCAATGGATTTATAGAGATATACAGCATGGAAACAGGTCCTTTGGCCCAACTCATCCATGCCAACCAGGTTTCCTAAACTGAACTGGTCCCATTTGTCTGCTTCTGGCCCATATCCCTCTAAACCCTTCCTATCCATGTACCTGTCCAAATGTCTTTTAAATGTTGGAATTGTAGCCGCCTCTACCACCCCCTCTGGCAGCTCATTCCATACATGCACCACCCTCTGTGTGAAAAAGTTGCTGCTCAGGTCCCTTTTAAATCTCCCCTCTCACCTTAAACCTATGTCCTCTAGTCTTGGACTCTGCTACCCAACGGAAAAGACCTTGACTATTCATCTTATCCACATCCCTCATGATTTTATAAATCTCTATAAGGTCACACCTCATCCTCCGACGCTCCAGGGAAAAAAATCCCACCCTGTCCAGCCTCTCCTTATAATTTAAACCTTCCAGTCCCGGTAACATCCTTGTAAATCTTTTTTTTGCACCCTTAATAACATCCTTTCTATATTAGGGAGAGCAGAATTATACGCAGTACTCCAAATGTGGCCTTACCAATGTCTTGTACAGTTTAACATAATGTCCCAACTCCTGTACTGATGAAGGCAAGTGTGCCAGATGCCTTCTTCACCACCCCGTCTACCTGTGCTGCCACTTTCAAGGAACTATTAACCTGCACCCCTAGATCTCCCTGTTCCCCAGGGCCCTACCATTAATGGTGCAAGTCTGCCCTGGTTTGTCTCACCAAAATGTAACATCTCATATTTATCTGAATTAAACTCCATCTGTGATTCCTCAGCCCACTGGCCCAGTTGATCAAGATCCCATTGTGGTCTTAGATAACCTTCTTCACTGTCCACTACACCACTAATTTTGGTGTCATCCTCAAACTTACTAACCATGCCTCCTATATTCTCATCCAAATCGTTTATATAAATGACAAACAAGAGTGGACCCAGCACCGATCCCTGCAGCACACCACTGGTCACAGGCCTCCAGTCTGAAAAACATTCCCCAGCACCACTCTCTGGCTCCAACCAATTTTGTATCCAGTTGGTTAGTTCTCCCTGGATGCCATGTGATCTAACCTCACTGACCAACCTACCGTGTCCTTGTTTAAGGCCTTGCTAAAGTCCATGGAGACAACATCTACCACACTGTCCTCATCTATTTTCTTGGTGAGCTCTTCAAAAAACTATCAAATTTGTAAGATACAATTTCCCACGCACAGAGCCATGCTGAATACCCCTAATCAGTCCTTGCCTTTCCAAATGCATGTAGATCCTGTCTCTCAGAATCCCCTCCAACAACTTACCCACCACTGACGTTAGGCTCATCGCTCTGTCGTCCCCTGGCTTTTCCCTGCCACTTTCTTCAATAACAGCACAACATTTGCTTCCCTCCAGTCTTCCAGCACCTCACCCGTGGCTGTCAATGACACAAGGGCTAATGTTAGGGGCCTGCAATTTCTTCCCTAGCTTCCCACAATGTCCTGGGATACACTTGATCAGGTCTCGGGGATTTATGTACCTTCATGTGTTTTAAAACCTCCAGCACCTCCTCTTCTGTAGTGTGAATGCTTTTCAAGACATCACTATTTACTGCCCCGAGTTCATTAGCTTCCACATCTTTCTCCATGGTAAATACAGATGAGAAATATTTGTTTAGGATCTCACCCATCTCCTGTGGCTCCACCATTCTCCTAAACTCTAAGAGGCCCAGTCTCCTCAGTCTGTTGTTATAGGAAATCCTGCCACTCTAGCAATTAATCTGGTGAACCTCCCTGTATGGCCAGCATATCTTTCCTCAGGTAGGGAGGCCTAAACTATACATAATAATCCAGATAGAGTCTAAGCACGTTTCTATACAATTGAAGCAAGATATCTTTACGCCCGTACTCAAATTTGCAATCAAGGCCAAGAAATAACTTACCTTTCTAACTGCATGTTGCACCTACAGGTATTGTTTTCAGTGACTTATGAACAAGGACACCCAGGATTCTTTGGACATCAGCATTTCCCAATTTCTCAACATTTAAGAAGCACTTTGCATCTCCATCCCGCCGACCAAAGTAGATAACCTCACACTTATCCGCATTATATTCCATCTGCCATGTTCTTGTCCACAGCCTAAGCGTATCCAATTCCCGTTGAAGCCACTTTGCACCCTGCTGGCAATTAACATTCCCAGTGAGATTTGTGACATCCACAAACTTGGAAATATTACGTTTGGTTCCCACATCCAATTCATTTGTACAGATTTTGAACAGCTGGGGCTTATGTACTGATCCTTGCAGTCCCAGAATCATCTGTTTATTCCTATTCAGTTTTCTGTCTGCTAGCCAGTCTTCAATCCATGCCAGTATAGGGGAGGCAGTGGCGTAGCAGTATTGTCACTGGGCTAGGGTAAGCTCTGAGGACCTAGGTTCAAATCCCACCATGGCAGATGGTGAAATTAAATGAATATCTGGAATTAAAAGTCTAATGATGACCACAAAACCATTGTGATGAAAGGTGATCTAGACTCAACATTGGCTCCATTCTCTCTCCACAGATGCTGTCAGACTTGCTGAGATTTTCCAGCATTTTCTGTTTTTGTTTCCTTCCTCAGTGACTGATTTAGTCTCTGACTCACCCCACTTGAATTTCAACTCAAGTACCATCCCTCATTTTGTATCTGCCCAGGATGACAAGAATCTCCGTGATATACATGCTCCTCGAACTGCTGTTCTCACCTCATTCTGAGATCCACACTCAGTGCCATTGGCTGCTACACATAAACACTCCACGATATCTTTCTCCAGCAGCACTGACTCATCTTCTCTCAAATCCGACCTTGTCCCAGATCTATTTTATTTTTCATCTGATCCAATGCCTTAATAAGAAGCTTTTCCTCTTGCTTTCAGGTTAAGGATTGCAAGCTCCAACAACTCACTGACACCAACATCCACCCGGGACCCTCCACACCTTCCCATCCCTCTAACTCAGTCCTTCTTTAATCCCAGTCCTTGCCATGTACTCCGTCTACCCTCTGACCTGCCCTCCCTGATGCTGAACATTCTGTACTCAGTGAAAGATTCAGTTTCATCCCCTTCCATCTTCACCTCAGTGTATTTTGGGCTTGGCATGATGCTGAACTCTTCTTCCGTCGCCTCTGTCTCCACACTCATTTCTTTGGGCAGGAGTCTTTCCCCCTGTTCGATAGATCCTTTCACTCACCTCCAGTGTTCTCCCCCTACCTCGACCCCTTGCTCTGGCCTCCTACCTGTTCTTGATCTTTACATTGAGAGCTGTGAATGCGACTTTTGTGTATCTCAATTTCTCTGCCCCTCTCACCCACTCTAACCTGTCTCTCTCTGAACTTGCTGCACTCTGCCCTCTCCTGCCCACGGACATCACTTCTTGACTCCATCTCTCTCCCCTTGTCCAGTCTCTTCCCATTTACAATCCTGATTCCACCGATGCCTTACCTCACATCAACAATTTCCAGTTCCCTGGCCCAACCACTTCCTCTTCACTATCGATGTTCAATCCCTCGACACCTCCATCCCACATCAGGAGGGTCTGAGGGCTCTATGCTTCTTCCTTGAGTAGAGGCATAAACAATCCGTGTCCACCATCACTCTCCTAAACACTCCCCGTCCACCATCACTCTCCTAAACACTCCCCGTCCACCATCACTCTCCTAAACACTCCCCGTCCACCATCACTCTCCTAAACACTCCCCGTCCACCATCACTCTCCTAAACACTCCCCGTCCACCATCACTCTTCTAAACACTCCCCGTCCACCATCACTCTCCTAAACACTCCCCGTCCACCATCACTCTCCTAAACACTCCCCGTCCACCATCACTCTCCTAAACACTCCCCGTCCACCATCACTCTCTTAAACACTCCCCGTCCACATCACTCTCCTGAACACTCCCCGTCCACCATCATTCTCCTGAACACTCTCCGTCCACCATCACTCTCCTGAACACTCTCCGTCCACCATCACTCTTCTCCGTCTGGCTGAACTTATTCCCTCACAGCAATTTCTCCTTTCACTTGTCTCACTTCCTGCTAATAAAAGCTGTGGCTATGGTAACCTGCGTGGGCCCCAGTTACACCTGTCTTTTTGTGGGTTATGTGGAACATTCCTTGTTCCAGTCCTACTCAGGACCCCTCCCACATCTCTTTTCCTGTGACATCGGTGACTGTATTGGTGTCGCTTCATGCTCTCATTGGAAAAATTTATCATCTTTGTTTCCAATTTCCATCCCTCTCTCTCCTTCTCATGGTCCATCTTCGACACTTCCATTCCTTGACCTCTCTGTCTCCATTTCTGGTGTTAGACTACCGCCAACATTCATTACAAGCCCACCAACCCCCACAGCTACCTCAACTACAGCTCCTCACACCTCGCTTTCTGTCAGGACTCCATCCCATTCTCCCAGTTTCTCCACACCCATCGCCAGGATATTAGACTTGATCCTATTCAGGTGCAACTATCCTTCTTCCACAAGTCCTGTTTACTCCAGAACCAGTCCCAATGCCCCAGAAACCTAAAGTCCCCCCATCCTACACCATTTCTCCAATCATGCATTCATGCGTTCAATCCTATTTCTATACTCACTACTACGTAACATTCTGCTTTGATTTGATTTGATTTATTATTGTCACATGCATTAGTATACAGTGAAAAGTATTGTTTCTTGCACGCTATACAGACAAAGCATACTGTACGTAGAGAAGGAAAGGAGAGGGTGCAGAATATCATTGTTAGAGCATTAATAGAGTTTTAGAAGCATAAAACAAGGATGACAGATAGAATTAGAGGGAATGCTAGGCACAGCTCACAAGATGTCACCACGTTCCGGCGCCATCTTGGACGAATTGGGCCCAATGCTGAGATTACTGCCTTCAAAGTGCTGCGATTCTATCTCTTTCTTAGCTTCCTAAACTCTGCTTTCAGGCTCTCATCCTGAAGTCGTTATTCAGAATTATATAACATTGAACAACATTAAACTACACTTCAGAAAGATGCACATACCAGGCGGGCTATTAGCACAGGACGGTAAAATGTTGATTGCTGAATTAATTCCTGTGTAGATAAAGGAGTACGATAGAGATAAGACAACAAAAGCATGCACAATATATACGAACAACCAATAGCAGCTGTATTAACAGCATACACACGGAGATGTAATGATGACATATGGCACATACATTTGTCCTATGTAATAAAACCTATAAAAATACACAGCACTTGAGCTCCTGGAGAATTTCAATCTCTTTCACCCAAGTCTTTTCATGTTTATTTATTAGTGTCACAAGCCAGCTTACATTAACACTGCAATGGAATTAGTGTGAAAATCCCCTCGTCGCCACACTCCGGCGTCTGTTCAGGTACACTGAGGGAGAATTTAACACGACCAATGCACCTAACCTAGGGCTAACATGAAAAAAACAACACACTTGCAATCTCCTGATGAAGGATATTTTGCATGCAAGTTATAATCGATACTGATCTCATACACATCGCATTTAAAGGCTTGTGTTTCATTATATCATTGACTTGATTTGATAAAAGAAGCATTAACCAATTGCTTTTCAATTTTTGTTGCTCAGGTAAGCATGTAAAACAATCGCCCTTAATCATGTCAACATAAAAACAATTTATGCACAGGCTACCCCCAACATAAACAAACAGTTAGTGCATTCTTGTAACAGGGGGAAAAAATAATGCCCTGTTTACCAGCACCAACCAGTTTGTTATACTTAACACAGGAACAGTTCAATCGAGTGAGCAGGCAATTCCGTTTCATCGATTACTTGGTTACAAATGAGTGCATTCACAATGATATGAGCTCCCGCTGTCAACTCGCACCATTATACTAGCCAATAGGGAAATCACTCTTTAATGGCCAATTAGTATGTGACTATAGACACAGATGCCCAGTCAGCAATGCTGAGAGAGCCACAATGATTCATTCATCCCTTGTCTGTCACATGTCCTTCTCACCCAATTAAGAGCAAGGGGCTGACTGGTTTCTAGGCAAAAGACAAAGAATAAAGAACAAAGAAAATTACACAGCACAGGAACAGGCCCTTCGGCCCTCCAAGCCTGCACCGACCATGCTGCCCGACTTAACTAAAACCCCCTACCCTTCTGGGGACCATATCCCTCTATTCCCATCTCATTCATGTACTTGTCAAGATGCCCCTTAAAACTCACTACCATATCCGCTTCCACTACCTCCCCCGGCAACGAGTTCTAGGCACCCACCACTCTGTGTAAAAAATCTGCCTCGTACATCTTTTTTAAACATTGCCTCTTGCACCTTAAACCTGTGCTCCCTAGTAATTGATTCTTCCACCCTGGAAAAAGCTTTTCACTATCCACTCTGTCCATACCTCTCATAACCTTGTAGACTTCTATCAGGCCTCCCCTCAACCTCCGTCGCTCCAATGAGAACAAACCAAGTTTCTCCAATCTCTCCTCATAGCTAATGCCCTCCATACCAGGCAACATTCTGGTAAATCTTTTCTGTACCCTCTCCAAAGCCTCCACACCCTTCTGGTAGTGTGGCGACCAGAATTGAACACTATATTCCAAGTGCAGCCTAACTAAGGTTCTATAAAGCGTCAACATGACTTGCCAATTTTTAAACTCAGTACCCCGGCTGATGAAGGCAAGCATGATTGCCTTCTCCACCTGCATTGCCACCTTCAGTGTACCTGTACACCTAGATCCCTTTGCCTATCAATACTCTTAAGAGTTCTGCCATTTACTGTGTATTTCCTATCTGTATTCGACCTTCCAAAATGCATTACCTCACATTTGTCCGGATTAAACTCCATCTGCCATCTCTCCGCCCAAGTCTCCAACTGATCTATATCCTGCTGTATCCTCTGATGGTCCTCATCGCTATCTGCAAATCCACCAACCTTTGTGTCATCCGCAAACTTACTAATCAATCCAGCTACATTTTCCTCCAAATCATTTATATATATATTACAAACAGCAAAGGTCCCAGCACTGATCCCTGAGGAATACCACTTGTCACAGCCCTCCATTCAGAAACGCACCCTTCCATTGCTACCCTCTGTCTTCTTTGACCGAGCCAGTTTTGTATCCACCTTGTCAGCTCACCTCTGATCCCATGCGACTTCACCTTCTGCACCAGTCTGCCATGAGGGAACTTGTCAAAGGCCTTACTGAAGTCCATGTAGACAACATCCACTGCCCTACCCTCATCAATCATCTTCGTCACTTCCTCGAAAAACTCGATCAAGTTCGTGAGACATGACCAACAGTACTTTGGTTCCCAGCACTGTTGAGAAGGTGCACCAATAAATGCTCACATCCACGCTCAATTAAAATTGAATAAACCAATGGCATGCTAAGGAGAAGATTAAGGTGCCTAGATCATGTGTTTGCTAAGATTAACAAGCTGTATGGAACAACACCTCTACTTTCTCAGGAGGCTAAGGATATTCGACATGCCCACTACGATTCTCATCAATTTTTGCAGATACACCATAGCATCCTTTCTGGTTGTACCACATCTTGGTATGGCTCCTGCTCTGTTCAGGACCACAAGAAACTACAAAGGGTTGTGAACGAAGCCCAGTACATCACTGAAATCAGCCTCCCACCCATTGGCTCCCGTCTACACATCCCGCTACCTCGGAAAAGAAGCCAGCATAATCAAGGAGCCCACGCACCCCGGACATTCTCTCTTCCACCATCTTCCGTCGGGAAAAAGATATAAAACTCTGAGGTCACATACCATCCGACTTAAGAACAGTTTCTTCCCTGCTGCCATCAGACTTTTGAATGAACATATAATATGATCTTTCTCTACACCCTATCTATGATTGTAACACTATATTCTGCACCCTCTCCTTTCCTTCTCCCCATGTATTCTATGAATGCTATGCTGTCTGTATAGCGCGCAAGAGACAATACTTTTCACTGTATCCCAATACATGTGACAATAATAAATCAAATCAAAAAACAGTTAAATGGAGTTATGGAAGAACCATGTTCTAATTGAATGGCAGTGCGGCTGAACGGCCTACCCCTATTCCTGGATGGATACAGGGCTTCCTGCCAAGAAACTCAGAGTTGCCTTGCGAATTGCCATGACTCTTCAGAGAGGCCTAAATACTGAGGAGAAGCCCGTTCCAGAATCTGAATCTCTGAGAATGAGGAACTAAAGCTGGCGAAAGCAGCAAGGGCTGCAGACAGCTGCTCAGAGAGAGCTCCAGGACAGACTCATTAGCAAGAAACTTTCAGTCTCATCATATTATTACCATACAACGTCTATAATCACCAGGATGCTTCAGTTATAAGAAGCAGAATAATTCAAAGCTTCAACCCTTCAGAATGTTCCATCCATTCCATGAGAGACCCAGTCCACAAACAGCTCTTCCAATTACAGAGAAATCATGCACACCATAACAATAGCCCAGACTTGCCTGTAACAGGGTGACGCAGATTGCAACTTTCACCGTCTAGTGCACCCGTCTTGCCGTTGATGATTTGCTCTGTATCTTGCTCCTGTCCTCACTGGGTGACACCGTGGGGGGCATAGCACCAGGTCAGAAGTAGCGCAGCTATTGGCCGTTGCATTAATTGGGACCATTGAGTGACATTTTAAAATTTGTAAAGTTATTTCCTCTGATCAACAGGGCAATGAAACAGGAAGCTTGGGTAATTTCCAATAGCTGCTGGAGATTGACAGTCTTATTCCTTTGAGCTTTTGACCAGTTTCGGGGCTTCAAGATTACCAGCAGATCATATTCTTCAAAACCTAGAACTGCAGCTCCAAATGAATCCACTTTACGTGAGGTTGCTGCCTCCAATCCTCATGGACATTTTATTAGAAGATGAATAATGAGATCAGGATAAGCCCCCTGTGCTATGCACAAAAAGGCAACTTATTTATGAAGATCAAGTTGGATGTTCCTAATGGAATTAGACATGTAGAAACTGTGGAGCAACAATCATCCTCAAATTAATTTTGTTATTGGTTACTGCCGCCAAGGCTGTACTGTTTAATTCAATAAAATTAAATAAAATGATGAAAGTAATATACACATATATCACACAGACACAGGGAGAACGTGCAAACTCTACACAGACAATTGCCGGCCTTCAATTTCAAGGCTGGAATTGAACCTGAGTGCTATGTGCTGTGAGGCGGCAGTGCTAACCACTGTGCCAATCGTATATATAGTTTTGCGTATATATAATACAGAGTGCAATGTTGCATTTATTGTGTTGAGTATAGGACTAGATTTTGCAGTCAACAGTGAAGCAATAGAGCTCACACTCACCTCAACGAGAAAGCTATCCCGCAAGGTTGCGTGATGACTGTGGCATGGACTCCTCCTTTCTCGATGGCGGTTTAATCTTGCAGCCAGGCCAAGGAGATCTCCAGCTGCTCAGCAACACTGATGTTGTGAAGCAGGGTAAGGCAACCAATTACATTTAACTATTCACATGGACGGCAATCCAGGAAGTTATGAGTACTAATTATCATAATTTTACATTTAAATTTTCAGTTGGTGAAATAAATTATTTAGAAGATCTATTAATATAAACAAATGTCTAAAAGAAATTATTATTTTGGTAAAATGTGGACATTATTTTGTCACAATGACCTTAAGGCCTGAATGGGTAATGGTCAAAAAGCCCAGTTACACCTCACTGAACAAGGTGTAACTTTATCAAGGGTGTGTGCATCCTGATGGCCACCTTTGTGTGCGGCTGCATCAAGCTGTGTGTAGATCCTCGGTACGCTAACAGCAAGTGCCACTACTTTTTGAGGCTCTACCTGTCCCAAGTGTTGCGGAGGATGGGTCTGCCCACACTGCCGTGGAACGCTCCAAGTAGTTGGACCGTACCGCAGCACCTGTCCTTCGTGGAGAAATTTTTCCGCAAACACACCTTTGACCACATGGCAATCAAGCAGTGGTCAGCACGTAATGTCCTTGAGGCCCTGAGGGAAAAGGAGACGGTGGATCCTGTCGGATGGTTCCCTGAGCAGACTGTCAGTGTCATCTGGCAGAATGCCTCATCACCAGAGCTCACAAACAAGCACCAAGACCTGGCTTGGCTGGTGGTGAGAAGGGCACTCCCCGTCAGATCCTTTATGCACGCCCGAGGGCTCAACCTCACCGCACGCTGCCCTCGAAGCGGCTGCGGGAGTGATGAGACAGTCGCATACCTCCTTGTGGAATGTGCCTTTGCAAAGAAGGTCTGGAACGAGATGCAGTGGTATTTGTCGCGGTTCGTCCCGAGCAGCTCGGTGACGCAGGACTCTGTGCTCTACGGGCTGTTTCCGGGGACGCACACCCAGACAAATATCAACTGCTGCTGGAGGGTCATCAACTCGGTGAAGGACGCACTTTGGTCCGCCCGAAACTTGCTGATCTTCCAGTGCAAAAATTTGTCCTTGACCGAGTGTTGCAGACTGGCACATTGCAAGGTCCAGGACTACGTGCTGAGGGACGCGCTCAAGCTTGGGGCAGCCGCCGCAAAGGCACAATGGGGAAAAGCCACCGTGTAAAGCGTCTCAACCGAGGCAGACCGAGGGCGGGGCTGCAGAATACCCTCGGCCTGCGTAACTGTGTGCCAACCTGGAAAATAACGGCACACAGTAAACTCTGATGTATGTACATAGTTTTAAGTAATGAAATGTAATGAATGTAATGTCGTTTAAATAAGCATAGTATTATACTGTAAAAATGATTCTTTTTTTGCACTGTTTGTAATTTTTGGATCTGTCGTTTTGCAATGATTTATTTGAGAGTTTTTTTATGAATAAAGTATATTTTTGAAATTAAAAAAAATAGTGTAATGGTCGGAGCGTTTTGTGAATTCACTGATCGATTGCACTCTGAGGGGTCCACAACAGCACAAACTCTGAAGGATCATTGAGTTACTTACAAAAGCTTCCAGATTCCCACATTAGTCTGTGCAAGTGTGAACTTCTGAAGGTGCACAGGAGTAATCACAGCGATTGCTGACAGTTTCACCATTACAAAGCCCAACCATTGTATCTTAGAAATGTGTTTAGTGCGATAGTCTTTCGGCTACTTTGATATATCCCTGTAGAGTTACTGTGGAAATTAAGTTGTAATTCCAGCTATGGCCAAATATTTAATTCACTTTGTTCTGCAAGATTAAAGATGCTCACTGCAAATAAAACACCATGGAGTTGCTGGAACTTGTGAGACTATAGTTAAAAGCAGTTAAAAACTGCAGTTGCTGCCACGGAAAAATTAAGTTGCAACAATTGTGGCAATTAAGTTATGACGAACAACTCTGTTAAATAATGGAAAATGCTTATTAGCAAACAAGGCCTTCAGTGAGGCCAGTGCTTGGGTACTCAGGATAAGCGACTAATCTAACCTTGTGTCAGTTTCATAAACACTGCATTCCAGACTAGGACACAGGATGAAAACAAGGACAAGTTACCATGACAAATATCTAAAAATAAGATATGTTGACTTATTATGCTAATGAAGGAGACAGCTTTCTATTGGCCAGTACTGACAACGTAATCTTTATAATGGTTCGTAAAAAGCAGCTTCTCATTTAAGTATAATCAGACGATGTATAGAAACTCATGTTTATTATTGCAGTGGCAGTGGGTCTGATCAATAAGCAATATTGTTCATGAGTCTTCATTGGCTTGAGATAGAGTTACAGACTCATCGGGGTGAATTTTACCATCCCGCCTGCCACGGGGATCAGACTGGACGGGGAGGGGCGGGCAGACCATGGGAAGGTCCGTTGACCTCGAGGGGGGTTTTACGGTTTCGGGGCGAGCGAGGCTGGAAAACCCTGCCCATAGGGTTTTATAGCTCAGAACGAGACCCTTCGGCCCATCATGTTTGCGCCAGCCGTCACATACTTAGCTATTTTAATCTCACTTTCCAGCATTTGTTCCGTAGCTCTGAACACTAAGGCATTTCAAGTGTTCATCAAATGTTTCTTAAATGTTGTGAGGGTTCCTGCCTCTACCGCCCTTTCAGGCACTGAGTTCCAGATTCCCACCGCATGGGTTGATTCTGCTACTGATTTGAAGCTCACGTAGTCAAGAGATTGAACTGGAGGGGATTCCTGATGATATTTAAAGGCAGCCTCACCTGTTAAAGGGGAGATGCACCTCGTTGTGGGTAACTGGAAGAGAATTTCAGAGGTGGGAAGCCAAGGAGAAGCTCTATGGCTGGCTTCCTACTAAGATGCAACAAGAGGACATTGACAGCAGGAGGCAAGTGGCAGAAAGTTATTCTGGTAAGCAGTGGTAATCAGCTTGTGTTTATATAGTGTCCTTAGTACAATAAAACATCCCAAGATGCTTCACTGAAGCAATATATAACAAAATATGACATCAAGCCACATTATGAGATACTAGGTCAGATGGCCAAAAGCTTGATCAAAGGGTTGGGTTTTTAAGGTGTGTCTTAAAGGAGGAAAGTGAGGTGGAGAGACAGAGAGGGATAGGGAGGGAATTGAGGCTGAGACAACTGACAGAATAGCCACCAATGGCGGAGCGATTAGTATCAGTGCTGCTTAGAATTAGAGGAGCACAGAGATTTCAGAAGGTTGTGGAGTTGGAGGAGATCACAGAGATAGGGAGGGGTGCGGCCAAGACGAATCTTAAAACAAGAGTGAGAATTTTAAAATCAAGACATTGAATGATTGGGAGCCAATGTAGGTTGGAGAGCAAAGTGGTGATCGGGCAAGTGGTGATTTGATGCAAGTTGAGACACAGAGAGCGAGATTCTCCTGCCTCCCAGATGTGTGCTTCCCGCCGGCAGGAGGTGACGTGTTGTTCGCTAGTGGCGGGATTCTCCCGCCGCTGTCAATGGTAATTCCCATTGTTTTCACCCGACGGGCGGGATTGGAGAACCCCGCCAGCGTGAATGGCTGTAGAATTCCGGCCAGGCAGTGGAGTTTTGGATGACCTCACGTTTTCTGAGGGCAGAATGTGGGAGAACAGCCAGGTGTGTGTTGGAAAAGTCAGGTCAAGGATAACAAAGACATACATAAAGGATTCAGCAGCAGATGAGCGGCAACGCGCGGAGTTGAGTGACTTTGTGGAGCTGGGAATAGGTGGCCTTGAATGGTGTGAATATCTGCCTGGAATCTCATTCCTGGATGAAGTGTGATACCAAGATTGCAAGCGGACTGGCTTCATCTCAGAATGGGAGAGGGATGGAGTCAGTAGCTAAGGGAGTTTGGAGCGGGGACCAAAAACAATGACTTCAGTCTTTCCAATATTGAATTGGAGGAAATTTTGCTCCTTCAGTACCGGATGTCGGATAAACAGTTTGATAATTCAGCAATGGCAAAGGAATTGAAAACAGCGGTGGCAGGATAGAACCAGGAACCCATCCGCTTACACATGGAAGCTAATGTTCCACTTTTAGGTGATCTCACTGAGAGGCAGCTTGCGGATGAAAAATAGGATGGGGGGACCAAACACAGGTGATCGAACACGTCAGTGTCCCACCCAGGACATGCAGAAAATATTCGATGACATGACCAAGGTTGCTAAGGTCAGGCTGTCTATTCACAGATATAACCCTGCACTATCTGAACTGCCGGTCTTCACGGTCCTTCTCTTTTCCAAGCACCATTCACTGTTTCACACTCACCCCACATCCTGATTCTGCTAATACCACAAACAATAACTCATCTCCTCGTGCCCCTGCCACCTTTCAAACACCAACACCACTATTCAACCTTGGCAGTGTACCTCTTCACATTTCACTCGGTGGCCGCCAGCACTCTCCTTTCTTGATTAACAGGTGAACGAACAAACAATGCGGGTAATTTTCTGACCTCGGCGCGCCTGCCGCAGATTGCGGAAAATGGCATGTGGACCTAAGAATCCATTTTGCACCCAGTGCCAAATGCCTCATCCCAATCCCTTTCTAACGGCACAAACTGGAATGCGCCCAGTAAGGGCACGAAGCTGATTAGCATATTTAACGTAACATTTAAATATGCGTAGTCCATTCAACATCAGATTCTCCCAGTTCCTGGGTTCTTCCAATCTTTGGGCATAGACTAGCAGAGACCAGGGCTACACAGGGCCACTCAGAGGCCATTGAAGCCCCCTGCTGTTTGGGGACATGGCTAGACAGTGCCTACCTGGCACACTGGCAGTGCCCATCCGGTACACTGGCACTGCCTACCAGGCACCCTGGTAGTGCCATTTGCCACTGTCCCACAAGCAACGCCAAAGAACAAAGAACAAAGAACAGTACAGCACAGGAAACAGGCCCTTCGGCCCTCCAAGCCTGTGCCGCTCCATGGTCCAACTAGACCAATCGTTTGTATCCCTCCATTCCCAGGCTGCTCATGTGACTATCCAGGTAAGTCTTAAACGATGTCAGCGTGCCTGCCTCCACCACCCTACTTGGCAGCGCATTCCAGGCCCCCACCACCCTCTGTGTAAAAAACGTCCCTCTGATATCTGAGTTATACCTCGCCCCTCTCACCTTGAGCCCGTGACCCCTCGTGATCGTCACCTCCGACCTGGGAAAAAGCTTCCCACTGTTCATCCTATCTATACCCTTCATAATCTTGTACACCTCTATTAGATCTCCCCTCATTCTCCGTCTTTCCAGGGAGAACAACCCCAGTTTATCCAATCTCTCCTCATAGCTAAGACCCTCCATACCAGGCAACATCCTGGTAAACCTTCTCTGCACTCTCTCTAACGCCTCCACGTCCTTCTGGTAGTGCGGCGACCAGAACTGGATGCAGTACTCCAAATGTGGCCTAACCAGCGTTCTATACAGCTGCATCATCAGACTCCAGCTTTTATACTCTATACCCCATCCTATAAAGGCAAGCATACCATATGCCTTCTTCACCACCTTCTCCACCTGTGTTGCCACCTTCAAGGATTTGTGGACTTGCACACCTAGGTCACTCTGTGTTTCTATACTCCTGATGACTCTGCCATTTAGTGTATAACTCCTCCCTACATTATTTCTTCCAAAATGCATCACTTCACATTTATCCGGATTAAACTCCATCTGCCACCTCTCTGCCCAATTTTCCAGCCTATCTATATCCTGCTGTATTGCCCGACAATGCTCTTCGCTATCCGTAAGTCCAGCCATCTTCGTGTCATCCACAAACTTGCTGATTACACCAGTTACAACTTCTTCCAAATCATTTATATATATATCACAAATAGCAGAGGCCCCAGTACAGAGCCCTGCGGAACACCACTGGTCACAGACCTCCAGCCGGAAAAAGACCCTTCGACCCCTACCCTCTGTCTCCTATGGCTAAGCCAGTTCTCCACCCATCTAGCCACTTCTCCTTGTATCCCATGAGCCTTAACCTTCTGAACCAACCTGCTATGTGGCACTTTGTCAAATGCCTTACTGAAATCCATATAGACGACATCCATGGCCCTTCCTTCATCAACCGTTTTTGTCACTTCCTCAAAAAACTCCACCAAATTTGTAAGGCACGGCCTCCCTCTTACAAAACCATGCTGTCTGTCACTAATGAGATTGTTCCGTTCTAAATGCACATACATCCTGTCTCTAAGAATCCTCTCCAACAACTTCCCTATCACGGACGTCAAGCTCACCGGCCTATAATTTCCTGGGTTATCCCTGCTACCCTTCTTAAACAACGGGACCACATTCGCTATCCTCCAATCCTCAGGGACCTCACCCGTGTCCAAAGAAGCAACAAAGATTTCCGTCAGAGGCCCAGCAATTACATCTCTCATCTCCCTGAGCAGTCGAGGATAGATGCCATCAGGCCCTGGGGCTTTGTCAGTTTTAATGTTCCCTAAAAAACCTAACACTTCCTCTCTTGTAATGGAGATTTTCTCTAACGGGTCAACACCTCCCTCCGAGACACTCCCGATTAACATGCCCCTCTCCTTCGCCAAGGGGGTTAGGTCTGAGTGGGGGCCATGACTGGAGGGTGGGGGCTGAGAGGTGGGGCTATACAGGGGGGTTGTGCAGGGGGGATATTGTTGGGGGGGAGGGGGCTGTGCAGGGGTGGAATATGTTGGGGGGAAGGGGGGAACATGCTGGGGGGGGGGACATGAAGAGGAACCCCTTGGGAGGGCCCCAATGCCCCGATGCCGGTGGTCCATGTTGGGGAGGGGGTGGGAAAACATGCCAATGATGGGAGGAGGGAGGGGCTCTCCCAGTGTGCTGTGAGATTGGGGTGCCCTTGCTAAATGGCGCCCAATCGCTTTGCAGCTGGACGAACCCTGCCTCTCCCCTCTGAACCAGCACAAACTCCCCGCTCTCCCAAAAAATGATAAAGTGTGAGAGGATTGCGGTTGGGACCGTGCCTGGGGGATTGGCAAGGATCACTCCGGTATTCCCACTGTTATGACACTTAAAAATAATGTGGAGGCGAGATAGGACAAGAAGAGGGATGGAAGTATCCGTTCAAGCGGAAGGAATGAGCTGGATGAGTCAAAGGCATCGTTAATGGGCAAGTGAGTGGGTCTGTCCTGCAAGGCTCCTGCCTATCTTTCACTCTGTCCTTCCTGCTTGAAGAAGGGGCTTGGAGCTCCGAAAGCCTGTGTGGCTTTTGCTACCAAATACACCTGTTGGACTTTAACCTGGTGTTGTTAAACTTCTTACTGTGTTTACCCCAGTCCTTCCTGCTTGAGACAGTGACGCTGCTTCCATCTGTCTTTGCATATCCCTCACACTAAAAGCTAATCCTTGTCCCTTTCTTCCGATTCAGAGACAGAGGCAGAGAAACTGCCAGAAAACATCACCCAATGTGACACTGCATCACTTGGTTTTATTTATAACAAGCTCCAGCTGGGAGAGTGGCACTTAGAGCGGGGTGGTGGGTTGCTGCTTTGCTGGGACAAGAGGTCTCACATCGGGATCTGTAGATAGTTTCAAGTTACTCATTCGCAAATGGAAAGTCCCAGTCTGTGAGAATCGATTACGCGGTGACTTTGTCTCCCACTGACTGGAGGCAATGTCATTCTCTCAAGAACGTTCCAAACTGCTATATTTCCCCAGTGATCATTCTGCAAACACCAGGCATATCCTGAGCAACGCTGTGCCAATCGCCTTCGATATTCCAGCACAAACCTTTCCCCTTCCCCTTCCTGACAACAATACGCTGCTCCCATTCCCATGGCGGACTGGACGGTAAAACTTGCCCCATTGTATTCAATAAAAAACATAAGTTACTCTTTAAATAGTTTCCGAAAAGTTTATCAAAATCCATCTCGCTCTGTTTTTAGAAACGGATAAGGATTGGATTCACTGTACGCCATCTAAAACTCACTCTTAATATCTGCCTGATTTATCATTTCCCTCTGCCCTTTCTCCTTCTCCATCCGTCCAGTTCACTTTTAATCTCGGTGATTGGTGAACATTGTTTCTTCAGTGCTGATGTTTCTCTTCATGTTTCCAGAATCTCAGCTTTGTCTCAGTATTTACCTTCACAGAAGAAAAGAACCATACAGGGGCTAACTCAAACAGGCGTCCGTCCATTATCCATCAATCAGTTTTAGTTCTGTTTGCCCCAAGGTGCAGCTTTATATTTCTATATATTTCAATCCAATTGCTAATTCTTTTTCCAGATTAAAGAATTTCTCATTGAACACAATCCTGTCATTGTTTTCTCTCAGTATTTATCACAAGGAGCGTTCACTGAGTTTATATTGGATTGAAGTGTGTCCTTTGAACACACTGGGCTACATATAAATTATATACAATGCATAAAAACTGGTACAGACAATGTCAGGTGTGGGCTAGGAGTTCCTGGCTTGATTGGAAATCTACACTCATCCGGGGTGGGGGGGGGGGGGGGGGCGGAGGACATGAAGGGGAACCGATGTGAGACCTCTTGTCCTAGCAAAGCAGCCCCACCACCCCCTGCCCATCCACCCCGCTCTAAGTGCCACTCTCCCAGCTGGAGCTTGTTATAAATAAAACCAAGTGACGCAGTACCAGAATTGTTTTCTTTCATATCATAGAATCATACAGTGCAGAAGAGGCCCTTCAGCCCATCGAGTCTGCACCGACACATTAGAAACACCTGAACTCCCACCTCATCCCATCTGCCAGCACTTGACCAATAGCCCTGAATGTTCTGATGTGCCAAGTGCTGATCCAGATACTTTTTAAAGGATGTGAGGCAACCCACCTCTACCACCCTCCCAGGCAGCGCATTCCAGACTGTCACCACCCTCTGGGTAAAAAGGTTTTTCCTCACGTCCCCCCCCCAAACTTCCTGGCCTTCATCTTGAACCTATGTCCCCTTGTGACTGACCCATAGATGTGTTATTATTCCCATGGAGACCAATGATATGAAGCAACTGTACCTCGTAAATAATAATGAAGGGGAGGCGGTGACATAGTGGTATTGTCACTAGACTAGTAATCCTGAGACCCAGCGTAATGCTCATGGGGACCTGGGTTCGAATCCCGCCACGGCAGATGGTGAAATTTGAATTAAATAAAAATCTGGAATTAAGAATCTACCGATGACCATTAAATCATTATCAATTGTCGTAAAAATCCATCCGGTTCACTAATGTCCTTTAGGGAGTGAAATCGATCATCCTTGCCTGGTCTGGTTTACATGTAACTCCAGACTCACAGCAATGTGGTTGACTCTGAACTGCCACTCAGTTCAAGGGTAATTAGCGATGGGCAACAAACGCTGGCCTTGCCAGTGATGCCCACATCGCATGAAAGAATTTTAAAAAAGATCCCAATGGAAAAACTAATGGAGGGGACTTCACTTTTAAAAACCTCTACTGTAACAATCAAACCAAAACCAGCATAAATGAAACATGAATTAACAGATACATTGGGTGGGATTTTCCGGCCACACTCACCCCAAAACCGGAAAATCCCACCCAAGGTCAATGGACCTTCCCATGGTCCACCCCTCGCCTGCTCCGATTCCCGTGGCGGGCAGGACGGTAAGATTCACCCCATCATATTCAATAAAAAACATCAGTTACTCTAAATAGTTGATAAAGCAGAGGCAAGTTTCATAGAATTCTTTGGCAGAATTCTTAACAAAATATGACACCAATTGTAGTCGCAATGTCTCTCGCAACTCTTACTTCCCCCAGCAGAGTTCGACCACTCTGTGATGCAAGATCTGATCCTTGAGTCACCTCCAACAATTGTTTTACTCCATCTGAGCTCCACAGATATGATTATCATCAACAAGGCGTATTCTGCACAACCTCCTTCACTCAAATCACAGCTGTCTTGATGGTGTATCTTTCCCAGGTCACTTTCATCTGATCTCTCAGTAACACCCTTGACACGCAGAATGTTCAGCTGGCTCTGGTTATAATAAAACACCCAGCATTTTGCCTCATTCGGCTTTAGGTGCCAATTCTTTCCACTGGATCAAGTACACTGCCTCATGGACAGACAAATCTCACCTCCCAATTAGCCTAATTTCCCTAGAAACCTGTCAAAGACTCATTTCTCAGAATTCTGGTGTCACAGCCAGGAAATCCAATTGAGAAACTGTACCCAGAAACATAACTGTCTCAATTAGGGACAGTCTGAAGGAGTATAGAATGTGCGTGTGTGTGTGAGAGAGAGAGAGAAGGTGTGTGAATGTGTGAGAGAATGTGTATGTGAGGGTGAGACAGAGTGTATCTGTGTGAGAGAAAATGTGTGCAAGTGTGTGCGAGAGAGAATCTGTGAGTGTGCCTGTGAGAGAAAATGCGTGTTTCAGATATTGGACGGAATGTTATGACCTCATTGCGCAAGTTTTGCGGTGGGGAAAAAAATCATAAAATCGGGTATGGTGCGACTAGCAGGAATGGTGCCCGTTTCCGCGCCCATTCCCATTTTAACCAAGATCGGGACCCCGCACAAAAATGGGCGAAACATCAATTTGCATTTTTTTGCATTCATGACAATGTCATTAGCGAGCTTCACTCCCAATCGTCCCAGCTCACCAGCCTTAACCACCTCGTGCGCCCTATGCATGCTGGCACCTGGGCCCACATCTGAGTAGTGGGTAAGGGATCACTAAGCCACCTCTGCGATGGCCCTCTGAGTTGGGGGCCACCTGTCAATGGCCACAGCAAGTGCCCTCTGAGACTGGGCCACACTCTGCACCCCCTCAGCCATAACCCTCTGCGACTAGGCCATGTTCTCAAAGGCTGTAGTCATATCCCGCTGTGTCTCAGCGCTGTCCCGCTCGGTCTCCTGCAAGCTCTCGAGCTTCTCAGCCGTGGGCTGCAGAATCTCGAGAATCCTGTTCAGTCCCTCAGCTGTGGCCCGCTGTGAGTCATCCGCAGCCCTCTGGGACTCTGCTATGGGCTGCTGTGACTCGGCCATCACTTGGAGCCCGCCACTCATGCTGAGGATCTCCTGCCCCAGGCATTCCACCGCGGATGCCACCCTTGCAGTGTTGGCCTGGGAACCACACAAGACAGGCAATAACTGGTCCACCTAAAACTTTGTGACTCCTCCCAACAGCCTCGCTGTTGGTCCAGTGTGGCCGTAAGCCCCTCCTGCATTCCCTGACCCTGTTGCTGCGTCTCTGGCAGCTGAGGGAGAAGTGATCTCAGAGGACCAGCATGTAGCCTGGGGCCAGCTGAGTCCTCGCCCCCGGCAGGGCCCCTGCTTGCCAGAGGCCTCGGACGTTCCCTCCTCCACCCGATGTACATCAGCAGATGTGTCGTGTGCACCAGAGAGTGACCCAGATTCCTCACCATTAACTTCACCCACCGAGGGGAGAGTCTCTGCAATAGTGAACTGTGAGGTGGAAGCTGACAGAAAACTGGTGCCGGCCTCGGAGGCCCCTTCACCGCCTTCCCCCGAGGAGTCTTCCGAGCTGTCAGGGGCAGGATGGGTGGCAGCAGCAGTGAGGGCCAGATGTTCCCAGCGCGTTGGGGTCCCTTCCTCCAACACAGGACACAAGGTTAAGTGCAAGGGAGGGTGAGGAATCCGGGCTGCATGCAACCTACTTGGGATTTCTCCATTGAGTGGAGGATCGTCAGGTGCTCACTTCTCTGCTCCAGCCCGACCCTGCTGTCACTGATGGTCCGGGTGCCCTCCTCTCCCACAAGCTCCAGTGCCCGCTCCTCAAAGGGGGTGAGGATCCGGATCTCAGGCACACTAACTCTTGTCTTCCCAGTGATTATGTGTTTTCTTCTCCTGTGGGGACAGAAGGAGCCATGAAAAATCTGATGGCACGAGTCCTACAGGGTATTGGGGGTGGCCTTCAGAGGATGAGTGCAGTGATACTCTTGGGGGGGGTGGGTGGGGAGGAGGGAGATGCTTGGGGGCCAGGGGCTGGAACCATGCAGGATGCTGGGGGTGGGTGGATTTGGGGGTCATTGAGAGAGAAGATGGTGGATGAGGTTAAACACTCACCCTTGCTGCCTGGATGAGGTCGTTCAGTTTTTTCCGGCACTGCTTCCCAGTTCTCCGGGCCAGTGCCCTGGCACTAATATGTTGTGCCACCACCTCCCAGGCTGCGTTTCCATCCCTTCCTCTGGGACAGGATCCTGCTGGGGGGAAGAGGATGCCGCCTTGCCTCCACCGCCTCCAGCAACCCGGCCAGGTCAGTATCTGGAAACCAGGGAGCTGTCTTCCTGGAGGCCGTTCCTTCCTTCACTGCCTGCCTATTCGACTATCCTTAGGGTTTTTATGGAGCTGCCCCTTGATAGGGTAGATCAGCTGCAGGTAGTTTGGGCGACTCACGTGCCTGTTCGAGCAGTGTAGTGAGTTTAATGCAGTTTGCCTTGTCACTATGGAGGGGAAACCAAGTCAACACTTGCAGGTGTGCTGATGGGGGCGGGAGTAGGGGGGGGGTGGAGTTTGTGCCTCTGTGATGATTGGGCTAGGGGATGATGAGGGGGCCATGTGTAAGTGGGACATGGGGGTAAGGGGGTCAGTAATGTTGGTGGGTGTCTCTGATGTCCATTGACAGAGTGGGGAGGGGGGAGGGGGAGGGAGTCACATATAGCCCAGACCAGATAAGAATGGCAGAATTCTTTCCTTAAAGAACATCAGTGAACAAGATGGACTTTTACCCCAATTGACAATGGCTTCATGGTTCTTTTTTAAAATTCCAGATTTTTTATTGAATTCAAATTTTTCCATCTGCTTTGGTGGGATTCACACCCCAGTCCCCAGAGTATTACTGTGGGTCTCTGGATTAAGAGTCCGGTGACAATACCACGATGCCATTGCTTCCCTGTGTCCCTTTTCAATATTATGAATGGATCACCCCAGTCCATTCCAGATCACAACAACTCGCTGTCTGAAAAAAAATAAAACTTTCCTCATATCCCTCTGGTTCTTGTGCCAAACTACGAGCTCTTTGCTACTGGAGGTATAAGCATTGAACCTCGAACCAGGGTGTAAGCTGTGCTAGTGTGGGAACAGACTCTCACTGGCACTGTCGGATCTGCTATACAACCAACTCAGTCTGCGATGTGCTGGTTGTTGCCTTTGCCAGCACTTACTGACTCCTTTATATTGCATCATTGCCTTGGAAGATAGGGCTGTAATATAAGCTGGGCGTTGTGCCATATTCCATATCTCTGACCTACTTCATTTCATCAACACAGGTAGTTAAACCTTCAGCTGAGACCTTCAAGCTCTGGAATTCCTTCCCTGAACCTCATGGTCTCTTTCCCTCTCTCCATTCCTTTGATGCCAGTAGGAACTTACCTCTTTGGCCACCTGACTTTCCATCTCCTGCCATACTGTGATTAACCTTGAGATTTTTAACGATATGATTCGAGATACTACATGAAAGCGTTGAGAGGAAACTAGGTGAGTTATTACGGCGTGATGCAGGTTTGAGTTGTTTTTGGGCATCTCTGCTTTGTCAAATCTTAGTTTCGAATTGAAGGAGAGTTGAAACAACAGGTGAAAGAGACAGACTTCTGGGATTCAGTTTTCGAAACGCAGTGTATTTTTGGAATGAAAATCCAATGGGGATCGCGTTCTGAAAGAAAAACAACACATAGCCTGAACTGGAGAGAAGCTTTGCTCCAGCCTCACTCGGTTCCCAGTCACTGTTGTTGGGCCTTATTGATGCTCATTAAGCTGTTTTCTGCTCCTACTTGTCACTATCATCACAATTGCGCCTGCAATGATTAATGTCTGTTTCATTGCACCAGTTACATCATAATGAATCGCATGCTTCTGCCTCGTTTGCTCATTTCCATACACATCGGTCGGCAGGAACATACGCTGTTCAATCATCTTTCACACAACTCCATGTTAATGTGCCACATGTAACTTTAGAGAGAGAAAGAGGAAGAGACTGATATAGAGTACGTACGGAGAGAGGTCAGGCTGATGGCTTCGCCTCCAAAAATATAAAGTAACCTCCACGCTGTCCCAAACTGCTTTACAACAAATGAAGGGTTTTTTTTGAGGTACGTTACTGTAGGAAGGTAAGATGTGTCACAGCCAATTAGCACAGAGCATGGCCTCAAAAATGATAGAGAAATAATAAGTCAGATAGGTGGCACAGTGGTTAGCACTGCTGCCTCTCAGCGCCAGGGACCCGGGTTCAATTCCGGCCTCGGGTCACTGTCTATGTGGAGTTTGCACGTTCTCCCCGTGTCTGCGTGGGTTTCCTTTGGGTGCTCCGGTTTCCTCCCACAGTACAAAGATGTGCGGGTTAGGTGGATTGGCCATGATAAATTGCCCCATGATGTATAGGTTAGGGGAGTTAGCAGGATACATATGTGAGGTTACAGGGATAGGGCCTGGGTAAGGTGCTCTTTCGGAGAGTCAGTGCAGGCTCGATGGACTGAATGGTCTCTTTCTGCATTGTAGGGATTCTATGATTCAGATCATCTCAGTATCTCGGAACCACCAAATCACAGAATTGTTACAGCACAGAGGGATACAATCATTGGTACAAGGAGCAGGAGTAGGCCATTCAGCCCCTCAAGCCTGCTCCACCATTTTATAAGATCATGGCTGGTCTGATAGTAACCTCAAATCTGTCTCCTGCCTGCTCTCGATAACCTATCACCCCCTTTGCTTACCAAGAATCTATCCACCTCTGCCTCAAAAATATTCAAAGACTCTGCTGCAGCCATATTTTCAGGAAGAGAGTTCCAAAGACTCATCACCCTCTGAGAGAAAATATTTCACCTCATCTCCATTTTAAATAGCGACCCCTTATTTCTGAACAGCGACCCCCTAGTTCTGGATTCTCCCAGAAGAGGAAACATCCTCTCCACATTCACCCTGTCGATACCCCTCAGGATTTTATATGTTTCAATCAAGTCACCTCTTACTCTTCTAAACTGCAATGGATATAAGCCTCGGCTGTTTAGCCTGTCCTGATATAATTCGACTCATTGGGCGAGATTTTACGGCCTTGCTTGAGCAAGACCGGAAATTCCCACCCGAGGTCAACAGACATTTCCGTTGCCCGCCCGTCGCCCTCTCCGATTCTGTAGCGGTGGGGCGGTAGAATTCCAGCGATCATGTCAGGACCTCCATAGGAGCAATTACCTAGTGAGCGTCCTCTGCCTTTTTGCTGTAGCCCAACGCATTCTTCCTTTTCCGTTAACAATCCGATTCTACCTTGAAAGCCTCGATTAATCCTGCTTCCAACACGCTCCCAGGCAGTGCATTCCAGACCCGAACAACTCGCCGTTTTCCTCAAGTCATCATTGCTTCTTTTGCTTAAATCTGGGCCCTCTTGCTCTCAATCCTTCCACCAATGGGAACAGTTTCTCTCTATCTATTCTCTCCTGATCTGCATGATTTTGAACACCTGTTTTTGACTCTTCAAAAAAAAAGAACTCAAGCCAGTGGCTGCTATCATCAGAAGAACAGATAGGTCATCCACTTGCACCTTCAAACCGCCTCAATGCCAAAACCAGCAGCATCACCAAGTCCAGGCTGAATCTAGCCCAGTCACCAACCTTCTAACACCTTACTGGATGTTAAATCACTAAGTCTATCCCCCGCCCTGTAACCTATTTTTGTGTGCTGTTTTAGTTCATTTATGGGACATATCATTGGCTCGGCCAGCATTTATTGACCATCCCTAATTGCCCTTCAGAAGCTGGTGGTGAGCTGTCTATGGAACTGCTGCAGTCCATGTGGTGTAGGTGCTGTTAGGGAGGGAGTTGCAGAATTTTAACCCAGCAATGGTGAAAGAACGGCGATATATTTCCGGGACTTGATTGTTTGAGTTATAAGGAGAGGTTGGATAGACTGGGACTTTTTTCTCTGGAGCGTAGGAGGCTGAGGGGTGATCTTATAGAGGTCTATAAAATAATGAGGGGCACAGATCAGGTCGATAGTCAAAATCTTTTCCCAAGGGTAGGGGAGGCTAAAACTAGAGAGCATAGGTTTAAGGTGAGAGGAGAGAGATTCAAAAGTGTCCAGAGGGGCAATTTTTTCACACAGAGGGTGGTGAGTGTCTGGAACAAGCTGCCAGAGGTAGTAGTAGAGGTGGGTACAATGTTGTCTTTTAAAAAGCATTTAGACAGTCACATGGATAAGATGGGTATAGAGGGATATGGGCCAAATGCGGGCAATTGGGATTAGCTTAGGGGTTTTTTAAAAATGGTGGCATGGACAAGTTGGGCCAAAGGGCCTGTTTCCATGCTGTAAACCTCTATGACTCTATGACTATGTCAGGATAGTGAGTGACTTGGAGGGGAACTTGCAGGTTGTGGCATTCTCAACTTCAAGAACTGAGTGTGTCAAAGCTTTTTATCATTTTACTTCGACTGGGAAAAGTACAATAAAATCAGTTCGCTTCCTTTTTATGAAAAGGTGTGCGTGTGAGTGTGTGTGCGTTTGTGTGTGCGTGCATGTGTTTGTGTGCGTTTGTGTGTGCGTGCATGTGTTTGTGTGCGTTTGTGTGTGCGTGCATGTGTTTGTGTGCGTTTGTGTGTGCGTGCATGTGTTTGTGTGCGTTTGTGTGTGCGTGCATGTGTTTGTGTGCGTATGTGCGTGCGTGTGTTTGTGTGTGTGCGAGTGTTTGTGTGTATGCATGCATTTGTGTGTGTGCTTGTGTGTGCGTGCGTGTGTGCGTGTGTGCATGTGCGTGTGTGTGTGCATGTGTGTGTACGTGCATGTGTGTGTACATGTATGTGTGTGCGTGTGCATGCTTGTGTGTGCGAGTGAGTGTGTATGTGCATGTGTGTGTGTGTTTGTGCGTGTGTGTGCATGTGTGTGTGTGTGTGTGCACATGTGTGTGCGCATGTGTGTGCGTGTATGTGTGTATGCGTGTGTGTGTGCGCACGTGTGTGTGTGTGCGTGTGTGTGCTTTATAGTCACAGCACATAAACTCTCACTGAATTATCCAACCTTCAATATAAAAAAAAGTTGCAGTGAAACAAGGAATAGACAAAGGGGACCTGATTATAACAAATCATTTAATGTTTCTGGCATCTCTTGATTGTTGCTTGTGATATTCTTCTATCCATTAATGGTCCCTACTGCCATCACAGGCTTCCTTTGTTTATTGATGTTATCTATATTTTACTATTTTGTTTGTTTTCCTTAATCATTTAATTTTGTAGTTTCCTCTTTGTCAACCTCACTGTTTCTTGACTTTCCTCCTAATCTTTTCATATCATCTCTTACCCTGTGCTCCTCTCCTGTCTACGCACTAAATATCTGCCTCTTTCCAAGAACAAAGAAGAACAAAGAAAGGTACAGCACAGGAACAGGCCCTTCGGCCCTCCAAGTCTGTGCTGATCATGATGCCCCAACTAAACTAAAAAAAATCTACTGCCTTTACTCGATCTGCATCCCTCTATTCCCTACCTATTCATGTACTCATCCAGATATTTCTTAAATCTTGCTAATGTGCCTGCTTCCACCACCTCCTCTGGTAACACATTCCAGGTACCCACCACTCTCTGTGTGAAAAACTTCCCCCGCACATCTCCCTTAAACTTTTCCCCTCTCACCTTCAACCTGTGCCCCCTGATAATTGACACTTCCAACCTGGGAAAAAGCCTCTGACTCGCCAATCTGTCTATGTGTCTCATAATTCTGCAGACCTCTATCAGGTTTCCCCTCAGCCTTCGTTTTTCCAGTGAAAACAATCCAAGTTTATTCAACCTCTCCTCATAGTCAACACCCTCGAGGCCAGGCAACATCCTGGTGAACCTCCTTTGCACTCTCTCTTGCCCTAAGTTGTTCCCTTGTGTCTTTATTCATCCAAGAAGTTCCACCAGTGTTCCATTTGTCCTTTCTTATTGGTGGGATATATTTTCGCTGCACTCTGATTAACGCTGCTTTAAATGTTCCCCATTGTCGTTCTACATTATGGTTTTACTGTCAGGTTAGGTGTGTGAGACCTGCTCCTGGTTTCACTGAATCACAGCGCTACCCATCACAACAGTCGAATTGTTGGTGACTAAACCCACAGCACAGTGGAAAGCAATGGCAAACCACCGCGAAAAATAGCAAAGAAAACAGATCAGATTGACATCTGCAAAAATAAACAGCATCAGTGTAGATGGGTACCCCTGACAAGGGTCAGGTGAGGTCACACCCAGCAAGGGAGGAAGGGAAACCTTGTAGGTCACCATCAGTAAAATAGACAGTTAAATAATGAGTTCAAAGAGAGGGGAAGGACACAAGAAGAACGTTTCAGAAAGCAGTGTGATAGACTCAAAGAATTGGATCGACTTGGATAGGGTCAACCTCACGTTTGCAAAAGCCAAGAAGATTAACAAGATTCAACATTCAGGACTGAAAAAAACATCAACAGGGAATAAGGAAAATGTTTCATTCACAAACCCTGATAAAATAAGAAAATAATGCAAAGAGCATCTAAAGGTGTGTGAGTGAGGTTGATTGGTCACAGTAAATTGCCGCTTAGAGACAGGGGGATTAATATGTAAATACATGGGGTTACGGGGATAGGGCCTGGCTGGGATTGCTGTCGGTGCAGGCTCGATGGGCTGAATGGTCTTCTTCTGCATTGTGGGGATTCTATGATTCTGGCACATTGAAGAGCCTTTTGCAAAAAGTGAAAAGCTGAACTGATTGAACGAGAGGAAGAAAGTGAAGATCGATTTGAATGGATCAGAAATCATAGAAATCATAGAAACCCTACAGTGCAGAAGGAGGCCATTCGGCCCATCGAGTCTGCACCGACCACAATCCCACCCAGGCCCTACCCCCACATATTTTACCCACTAATCCCTCTAACCTACGCATCCCAGAAATACTAGAGAGTGAGAAAAGCGCACCAATGAATGAGCTAAAAGCTGGAAAGGAGGCTGGAATAGATGGAATACCAACAGAGTTAATTAAAAACATGAGAAAGAACAGAACATCAATGTTTACCAAGCTGTGCAAAGATATTTACTTATCGGGAAAATGGCCAAAGGTTCCATGCAGCCAGCAATGATCACCGTAGGGAAGGCGCCAAAGGCATGATAATGTTTTAATTTGCTGTAATTAGTCTAATTGCCCATAGGCTGAAGGTTGTGTTGAGAGTTAGAACAAAAAGAGTGGTTGGGAAGACGTAGACATACATCCAAAATGACCAGTTTGGATTCTAGGGTGGAAGAGGGACAAAAGGAGTAAGCGGCAATGTAAGAGTAATGAGTGAACCCAGTTTTGAGTTTGGACACAAATGATAGATTTGTTTTGTGGATTTTGAAAAAGCTTTCTGTTGGGTTGACTGGATTAAGCTTTTGGCAAAGCTGAAAGACATTAGAGTAGATTGGAGAGCGAGAAGGCCGACTCATGACAAATCACTACATGGGACAAAGAGAAACAGTGAAAGTAGCTGATGGAGAGTGAGAACCGTGCTCAGAATTGAGATTAACCAGGTTTTTTCTCATTAGTCCTCTTCAGTGTTGAGGCAGAGGTAATGATTAAAGACGCAGAGCTGGGTTTTCACTACGGACAGGGGTAACTCACGTTGGGAAAATTCCCACATCATCGCACCACCCTTCAGTAGGAAGCCTCTGACTGGCACAATATTTGTTTGGGGGAGTTGGATGTAGGATGGAGTTGGGCTGCCACTCTCGGATGTGGACCGTAGGTGACCAGAGGAGTGACCGGGTGCTCATGTCAAGTGAAAGGAAAGGCCTTGGTGCTCTGGGAGTTTGCCCCAATTGTATTGCCACATTTTAAACACTCGTCCTTTTACCCTCACCCTCTCCCCAAACCGCCTCCATGCCAACTCACGCCTTCATCCACTCCATTGACCACTCATTCCCACAATTCCAACTCATGTCCTTCCTTGCCCATTCACCCGATATACACTATGTACAGAATTAATCTTCTCTTGTCCCTGTTTTAAAGTTTAAGGTTTATTTATTAGTAGGCTTACTGCAGTGAAGATCCTATGAAAATCCCCTAGTCGCCACACTCTGGCACCTGTTCGGGTACACTGAGGGAGAATTTAGCATGGCCAATGCACCTAACCAGCACATCTTTCGAACTGTGGGAGGAAACCTACGCAGACACGGGAAGAATGTGCAGACTCCGCACAGACAGTGACCCATGCCAGGAATCAAACTCGGGTCCCTGGCTCTGTGAGGCAGCAGTGCTAACCACTGTGTGATGGTGCTGTGGTAACAATGGCATGTGTGAAACTGTTAAAACACAATGACTCACAAATACCCTTTTGAAAAGAATCTGGAGTAGTGTCAGTTCTATAAAAGTGCCAGTCAAACAGAGCATTAAAGCATCAATCATAGAGCCTTTAAACTCTTCACATCTCTTAACCTTATGCTAATAGGTTAAGTGGCATAATGGTATTGCCATTGGATTTTGTAATCTAGAGAGCTAGGATAATTATCTGGGGACAAGGGTTCGAATCCCACCATGGCAGATGGTGAAATTCAAATTCCATAAAGATTCGAAAATAAAAATCTACTGATGGCCAATGAAACCATTGTCAATTGTTGTAAAAAACCATCTGGTTCACTCATGCCCTTTAGAGAATGAAACTGTCATCCTTACCTGGTTAGGCCGACATGTGACTCCCAATCCACAGCAACGTGGTTCACTCTTAAATTCCCTCAGAGATGGGCAATAAATGTTGGCTTAGCCAGCGACACCCAGATCCCATGAAGAAATAAATAAAAATAAATATTGAGACATTGGCAAAAGAGATTTCAGAAACAAACAACTTATTACAACTTTGTAAATATGTCAATCAAGAATGGTCTTTCCAAATCGGATTCTGACAGGATAATCCTTTTATATGGGCCTGGGCTCTCAGGCAAGCATGCATCATGATGGATGGTGGTGTGTAGGAATACCACCATCTTTTCGCCTCCACCCCTTTTATGCCTGTGGCAGGGCCCCCTGGATAGCCTTCTAGTACCTTATGCCCACTGAAGGGCCACAATGCCCACCACCGATAATAACCCAGCAGTGTATGGGGGCTTCCCTTGCAGGGAGCATGATAACAAACCCCTGTGGGGTTTCTTAGAGACCTAGAAATCCTACAATGCAGGAAGAGGTTATTTGGCCCACTAAGTCGGCACCGACTCTCCGAAAGAGCATCCAGGCCCTCCCCTCTGCCCTGTCCCTGTAACCCCACGCATTTACCATGGCTAATCCATGTAACCCGCACATCTTTGCACTGTGGGAAACCCATGCAGACACGGGGAGAATGTGCAAACTCCACACAGACAGTGATCCGAGGCTGGAATTGAACCCGGGTCCATGGCACTGTGAAGCAGCAGTGCTAACCACTGTGCCGTCATGCCGCCTTTGGATCCCTGGGCGGTGAGGGTCCATTGCTTAAATGCACTCAGTCCCTGATTGTGGAACCTGGCATCGAGGAGAAGGAAGCTTCTGAAAGCCACCTTCCTCCTTTTGCTGCTGATGCCCTCCTCCCTCCTCCCTCCTCCATGACCTCTAAACTATGACCTCCCTCCCACCATCATTCACCTCCGGCCTGGGATGCAGTGGTGATCCTAGGCCTCGAGTGGATGTTGTACCAGCAGCAGCGGCCCTGGTGGCCTGGCTGTTTAATGGAGCTACTGGCTTCTGATTGGTGAGCAGAACATCAACCCCAGGGTCTTTGGTTGTTGGACTGTCCAGTGCCCGATTGGAACAAGATGCCTTCCTGAAAAGGGGCGACGTGAGGGGGGCTCACCGGGGGGGAGGTCTCGCAGACTCTCCAGCTGGCAACCAAGACCCCCTTCGCTTCCACAAGATTTTACCATAGTGATTACACAGTCACTATGTCATATACTAATTACACGGTTCTTGTACTCCACCAATTAGACAGTCACTGTAAAATGGAGATTAGACAGACTATGTACATTAGGCAGATTACCAAACCATCTGCTCTCCCAGGAAACAATCTGTAGCCTTGTAAACCCACACAGAGATGAACACTTTAAAAAAGGCCCTGCAGTTATTAAATCTCATATTAGGTCAGATTTACCGTGAAACATTTCATTCCCAAATATTCTTTAAGTTGGACATTTCTTCACGAATTTTGACATGTCTGTGGTTCACATTTTATGATTGGAGAAATATCTCTCCTTTCACTTCACAGGTCTAGTGAAAAGATGTCGCACTGTCTCACACACACTCACACACACACAGGGGGCTCAGCACAGAATCAAGTTCCTACAAGACTTTTCCAATCATACAACTTCACCCAGAAGCTGAGAGCATCATCTCTTATACAATAGTGCAACTTTTCTATTTCCCTTTCCATTGGACCCTCTGGCCACTTTCATTCTGACTGTCCCAATTTTTAATCTTTCACGTAAAGTTGTGAAGGGTTATCATTTTAATCCAAGTTTTCGCCAGGGAACATTTGGAAAAGGCACCCTGTTTAAAACACAGGCCGTTGGTCCCCAAGGCCAGAAAGGACAAAACTTTCCAAAATGCGAGAGCGAAACCAACCCCACCCAACAGAGTCTTTGATCACCTAATCGCCGGCTCCAAATAGGCTCGGGAGATGGTGACATCACCGTTTTGATGTGACCCAGGTGATAGAGCCAATCGGAAGGCAGTTCACACATGTTCACGATCAGGAGTTCCCATTGTTCTGCACTAGACCAGGGGCAACAACACACACACACACACACACACACACAAAGCTTTCTGTCCAGGGGACCAATCGATTCAATTTTTGGTTTGTTTTCACCATCTGAGCAGATCAGGCAGAAAGCGGTGAACTCGGGCAGGCTCTCAAAGCCAAAGGTTGAATCAAGGGGTCAAATGAAAGGAAGGAACACGAGGCACACTGCTCAACAAGGTCGGTATATCAGTGCAGCATCTCTCTTTCTCTCTCTATATAAACAGGTCCGAAGGAAGTCACATAGTAAGAAGTCTCACAACACTGCTGTTGTGAGACTTCTTACTGTGCTTACCCCAACGCCGGCATCTCCACATCATGGAAGTCACATACACCAGGGAACGGGAACGGCCCTGAGGACTTTGACCAGAGAGATTACAACGGGGTGAATGTTTCATCTGTAACCTGTGGAGCAATCATTCCAACGCCGTGTGGAGAATCGCTTCACATCGTCCAACCAAGCCTTCAGTAATTTTGGGGGTTTAACAGCCGTGGGTAAAGAAATCTGGAGGGGCTTATTTCAGTGAAGTCCGAGGGTTAGTAATCTGTTTTGTGCCATATTTAGATTCACCGTATGTAAGAAACATTCTTATCATTGAAAACATGAAACCTGTGTCAATTGCATTATTCATCATCCTTCAGCATGGTTTATAAATGTGAGCCCAGACCTCCGGCCGTAAATCTGTGAGTTAAGTCTGTGGATGAGGCTGAGTAATCCTTACACAATCGGAAACACCCGACACTTGTGAACTGCTCCACACAGTGGATTTGTGTCAGAGGACTGTATTGAGACCGTCTTAGGCTTCACAGAATCACATAGTGTAGAAGAGGCCCTTCGGCCCATCAAGCGTGCACTGACATGTGAGAACCACTTGACCTACCTATCTAATCCCATTTACTAACACTTGGCCCATAGCTTTGAATGTTAAGTGCTCATCCAGGTACTTTTGGAAGGATGTGAGGCAACTCGCCTCCACCATCCTCCCAGGCAGCGCATTCCAGAGCCTCACCACCCTCTGGGTAAAAAGGTTTTTCCTCACACCCCCTTAAATCTCCTGCCCCTCACCTTGAATTATCTCCCCTTGTGACTGACCCTTCAACCAAAGGGAACAGCTGCTCCTTATCCACTCTGTCCATGCCCCTCATAAACTTGTACCCCTCAATCAGGTCACCCCTCAGTCTTCTCTGCTCCAACAAAAACAACCCAACTCTACCCAACCTCTCTTCATAACTTAAATGTTCCATCCCAGGCACCATTCTGGTGAATTTCCTCTGTACCCCCTCCAGTCAATTGTATCTTTGCTGCAATGTGGTGACCAGAACTGCACACAGTACTCCAGCTGTGGCCTCACCAAAGTTCTATACAACTCCAACATGACTTACCTGCTTTCGTAACTTATGCCTGAATTGATAAAGGCAAGTCTTCCATATGCGTTTTTCACCACCCTACTAACATGCCTTTCCACTTTCAGAAATCAATGGACAAAATCCAAGGTCCCTTTGTTCCTCAGAACTTCCTAGTATCATGCTGCTCATTGAATACTTCCTTGTCAAATTACTCCTTCCAAAGTGTATCACCTCACACTTTTCAGGGTTAAATTCCATCTGCCACTTATCTGTTCATTTGACCATTCCGTCTATATCTACTTGTAGCTCAAGACACTCAACCTCATTGTTAACCACCAGACCAATCTTTGGGTCGTCCACAAACATATTACTCCCCATGTAGTCATTTATGTCATTTATATAAATGCTGAATAATAGGGGTCCCAGCACAGGTCCCTGTGGTACGCTACTGGACACTGGTTTCCAGTCACTAAAGCAGCATTCTGTCATCACCCTCTGGTATCCTGCAACTGAGCCAATTTTGAATCCACTTTATCAAATTACCCTGTATCCCATGCACATTTGCCTTCTTTATATGTCTCCCAAGTGGGACCTTGTCAAAAGCTTTGCTGAAATCCATATAAACTACATCAACCACACAACCTTCATCTACACACCTGGGCACCTCCTCAAAAGATTCAAATTTGTTGGACATGACCTCCCTTTGACAAAGTAAGACTGACTATCCCTGATCAAGCTTTGCCCCTCCAAGTGGAGATAGAGACTCTCCTTCAAAATGTCCTCCAATAGCTTCATACCACTGCTGCCCTTGTCTGTCTAGGTGGTAGATGTTGCAGGTTTGGGTGAAGCAGTCAATGGGGTTTTGGTGAGTTGCTGCTGTGCATACTGCTGTCTCTGCGTCGGTGGCAGAGGGAGTGAATGTTTCATGTGGTGGATGAGGTGCCAATCAAGTTGTTGCTTTGTCTTGGTTGGTGGCAAACATCTTGAGTGTTGTTGGAGCTGCACTCATCCAGGCCAGTGGAGAGTATTCCATCACACTCCTGACTTTTGCCTTGTAGATGGTGGACAGTCTTTGTGGGTCAGGCAGTGAGTTATTCTCTGCAGAATTCTCAGCCTCTGACCTCCTCTTGAATCCAGTGTTTATATCACTGGACAGGTTTAGTTTTTTGTCAATGGCAATTACTAGGACTTTAATAATGGGGAATTCAGTGACGGTAATGTTTTTAAACATCATAGGAAAGTATTTAGATTGGTCATTGCCTGGCACTTGTGTGGCACAAATGCTACTTGCCACTTGTCAGCCCGAGCCTGAATGATGCCAGGCACAGATTGCTTCATTATCTGAGTAGGAGTTGCAAATGGTGCTGAAAATTGAGCAAATGTCCCCATTTCTGTACTTGTGATGGAGAAAAGGTCATTGATGAAGCAGCTGAAGATTGTTGGGCCCAGGACACTACCCTGAGAAACTTCGACAGTGTTGCCGTGTTGAGATGAGTGACCTCTAACCACCTCAATCATCTTCCTCTATGCTCGGGGTGATCCCGACTTTTGGAGAGCTCTCCCCCTGATTTCCATTGACTTCAATTTTCTTAGGTCTCCTTGATGCCACACTTGGTCAAGTGCTGCCTTGATGTCAAGGGCAGTCACTCTCACTTTGCATCTTGACTTTCACTCTTTTGACCACATTTGGATAAAAGCCTGTGATGAGGTCAAGAGCTGAGCATTTCTGTTGGAGCCCAAACTAAATGTCCATGGGCAGGTAGTGCTGAGTAAGTTCTGAAAGCGCTGTTGATGACCCCTTCCACTAATTTGTTGATGATCGAGAATAGACTGACGAGGCAGTAGTTGGCCACATCAGATATCTCCAGTTTTTTCGGACAGGACATAGCTGGACAATTTTCCACATTGCTGGGTAGATGCCAGTGTTGTAGCTACACTGGCACTGCTTGGCTGTTAGGGGTGCAGTTGGTTCCGGAGCACGAGTGTTTATTTCTGGAATGTTGCAGAGTCTTTACAGTATCCATTGTCTTCAGCCGTTTCTTATTATCATGTGGAGTGAATTGAATTCACTGAAAACTGGCATAGATCATAAGACATAGGAACAGAATTAGGCCACTCGGCCCATCGAGTCTGCTCCGCCATTCAATCATGGCTGATATTTTTCTCATCCCCATTCTCCTGCCTTTTCCCCATAACCCCTGATCCCCTTATTAATCAAGAACCTGTCCATCTCTGTCTTAAAGACACTCATCTATGATGTTGGGGATGTCTGGTGGAGTTTGAGATCCTTGGGTGTTCTGGCTCCCCCCATCATTGAAGATGGGGATATCTGTGGAATGGGAATGGGATTTGATTGGATTCATTGAGGGGTTGCTTAGCTGTGTGTCTGGTTGGCCACTTCATCTCATTTTTGATTTTGCCAGATGCTGCCTTTGGCATACCCTCCTCACTGAACCAGAGTTAGCTCCCCTGGCGCAGTGGTAATGGCAGAGTGAGGGATAGGCCAGGCCATGAGGTTACAGATTGTGGTTGAATACAATTCTGCTGCTGTTAATGGCGCACAGCGTCTGATGGATGCCCAGCTTTGAGCTGCTAGATTTGTTCTGGGATCTATCCCATTTAACATTGTGGTCATGCGATAAAATAGTAATCATTCCCTCAGCCTGAACTATAGCCAGCAGCTCAGAGTCAAATTGTTTATTCTCGTATTTTGCAATCTCCAGTTGTAAAGAAACTTTTAGTTTATTTATGAGTGTCACAGTAGGCTTACATTAACACGGCAATGAAGATACTGTGAAAATCCCCTTGGATTGAAAGGGGAGTTTTATTGTGTTTGAACTAAAATGCTACATGCCTTTGTAATCAAATAGATCCATATAGATTGGCAGGTATTGCTAAAGCCCATTTCATCAGACTCGGACCTGGAACAATGGGCGGAACTCTACCGGCTGGCCCCACCCATCAATGGGCGGAGCAAGCTGGTAAAATCGCGAGAGTCGAGATATCAGGATCACGCCCGATTTCTCTCGTGACCTTCCACGAACTGGATTTCCAGCGAGTTCAGCCTCTCGCCGGAAATGTGCAAGAGGCTGAATAAATTATTTAAATATATTGAAATTGTGTTTTACACATGATTAGCCAGCTAGGTGTGACTCAAGCCCAGTGGAGAGTTTTCCCTAATTGCTATCGACTTCAATTTTACTGGAGCTCCTTAATGCCACAATCAGATAAATATAAGCTTGGGGCGGCACGGTGGCACAGCGCCAGGGACCTGGTATCAATTCCCGGATTGGGTCACTGTCTGTGTGGAGTTTGCACATTCTCCCTGTGTCTGCGTGGGTTTCCTCCGGGTGCTCCGGTTTCCTCCCACATTCTGAAAGACGTGCTGGTTAGGGTGCATTGACCTGAACAGGCACCGGAGTGTGGTGACTCGGGGAATTTCACAGTAACTTCATTGCAGTGTTAATGTAAGCCTTACTTGTGACTAATAAATAAACTTTAACTTTAACTTTGATGTTAAGGACATCCACCCTCACCTTACCTCTGGAATTCATGTTTGTTCATGTTTGGACCAAGTCTGTAATGAGATCTGGGGGGCGATTCTCCCAAAAAAGTTCTAAATGCTGAAATCGTGGGAAAACTGGTGTAATACACGATTTTTATTTCAGTGGGAGTTCAGACTTGAATCTCCCACACTCTGTGCAATGCAGAGATCATAATTGTGAATATCATTAAAAGCTCGGGGGGTGGGGACTATTCAATGCCAGAGACTGACAATTCCGGGCCTCAGAGCATGCGCAGTGGCCCCGAACTGTCAGCCTGCAGTTTTCTGATCAGCTCAATCGCTGGCCAGCCTGGTCCCCTTGCAGTGCTACCCCTCCTGATACCCCCATGGTCCGATCGCCGCCTCCATGACCATTACTGGGCCAGCCCGGCCTCCCTCCCTTCCTGGAGCGCCTCGATCTTCAGCCCCTTTCCCCCCATGCCCCCCCTGCCCCCCCCGCCAGTGGTGACGATCCCCCCACCACAAACTCCCCTTCCCCAAGGAGGCAGACCCCTACCAGCTGATGTGTTAATGCGTCATCTACTCACAACCTATGGCTGAAGATAATTACAAATTCTTCTCCTTGTCTATCACATTCATGCTGATCTCTGCCTCAGAGCACCAGGGACCCGGGTTCGATTCCCGGCTTGAGTCGCTGTCTGTATGGAGTTTGCACATTCTCCCAGTGTCTGCGTGGGTTTTCTCCGGGTGCTCCGGTTTCTTCCCACACTCCAAAGATGTGCAGGTTAGGGTGGATTGGCCATGCTAAATTGTGCCTTAGTGATCCAAGATGTGTAGATTAGGGGGATTAGCGGAATAAATGTGTAAGGTTAAGGGGATAGGGTAGTGGGTTGACCTGGGTGGGATACTCTTGTCAGACAGCCAGTGCTGAATAGCCTCCTTCTGCACTGTAGGGATTCGATAGAGGCAGCATATATGTGGACGAGGGTCTCAGCAGCAACTGAGCAGAGGCAGGGGTAGAGCGAGGTGATGTCATGGAGGGGAAAGTGCATGGTCTTGGTGATGGAGCAGGAATGTGTGTTGGAGCCTCCTCTCAGTGTGAAGCACAACACCCAGATTGTGAATGGTCTGGTGTAGCCAGGGAGAGGAGTCTGTGGTTAGGGTATGGGGCGTGTGGTGGAAGAAGGGAGAGAAAGGAATTCTGGTCTGTCGCATCGCTCCTGGTGATTATGACCTCTCAGTTTTGGTATCATTGTTGTTAACGTTGTTTTCTGCACCTTCATCAGTGATGCTCCCTTTTTGTAATGAGGGGATCACAGCTGTTCAGACTGTTCATGGGAGGCACTCCAATAATGTTGTCAGGTTTCACTGACAGCTCGGTGGGTGAAATACCGTACTGTCCAAAGGGGCTTCAATGTTCCTCCTCCTCATCTCCCTCAGGGACATGGAATAGACCAGAGAGATCTTCTTCGCCACAGGAAAGAGTGCAGGAGCGGGTAATTTTGGAATAGCTTCATGTGAAAGCGAGCTTATGCCCTGAGTGTTAATGAGGTTCCAGTTTCATCTTTACCATGAAACAAATAGCCTCGAAAATTGATTAGTCACACTATAAAAACTGTATTGAATTCACTCAGACATTTTATGTAAAATAAACCAGTTTGTGGGTTTATTATGGTCCATCTTTAATGAAATGCTTTACAATTTAGAAACATAGATACAAAGGATTTCGGAGCGGGGAAGGCCATTTGGCCCTTCGAGCTTGCTCCACCATTCAGTAAGATCATGCCTTATTTGATTGCCGTCTCAACTCTACTTTCCTGTCTCCCTCCCATAACCCTTCACTCCCTTGTCTATCAAAAATCTGCCTCACTCTGCCTTGAATAAATTCAATGACCTGGCCTGCACTGCTGTAAGGGGAAGAGAATTCTATAGACGAACAACCCTCTAAAGGAAATAAATTCTCCTCATCTCTGCCTTAAAGGCGAGACCTCTTATTCTGTATCGGGTTCTAGTCTCTGCAAAAGAGGAAGTATCCTCCCGGTATCCACTCCATCAACTCCCTTAGGGTCTTATACCTTTCAGTAAAATCACCTTGACCTAAACCCTGATGAGTACAGATCCAAACGGATCAACCTTTCCCCAAAAGATAAGACCCTCATCTCAGGAAGGAGTCGAGTGAATCTTCTCTGAGCTGTTTCTAATAAAATTACATCTTTTTTAAAATAAGGAAAGCAAAACTATACACCGTATTCCAGATGTGGGTGGGATTTTCCGGCCACGCTCCTGCTCCTGTAATATCCCACAAAACAACGTGTCAGACCCTGGAAAGCATGGAAGGAGTAATGTCATAAGGTGGCACAGGTTGGCACAGTGGTTAGCGCTGCTGTCTCACAGCGCCAGGGACCCAGGTTCAATTCAGCCTCGGATGACTGTCTGTATGGAGCTTGCACGTTCTTCCCACGTCTGCGTGGGTTCCCTTCGAGTGCTCCAGTTTCCTCCCACCAAAGATCTGCAGGTTAGGAGGATTGGCCATGGTAAATTGCCCCTTAGTGTCCGGGGGATTGGCAGGGTAAATATGCAGGGTTACGGGACGAGGGCCTGGGTGAAATTGTTGTCAGCGCGGACTCCAAGGGGCAAAATGCCTCCTTCTGCACTGTACGGATTCTATGATTCTATATTGCTGACATTCTCGATAGACATCACAGAGATATGTTTGCACAGTGACCAAGTCTGGTATCTGAATATTGAAGGATATTAGACATTTCAAATCAATAGGAAGCTTGGAAAAGATGGTGGGTTAGTGCTATTAATTTAGAATGTTGTTAGTACAATAGTGAGAGATGGGCTGAGCTCCAGTGAGCAAGGTATAGAATCAGTTTGGGAACGGGTAAGAAATAGGAAAGGTGAGAGGTCATTTTATCGGCCTCCTGACAGTTGTTACACTGTAAACCTTGAACAATATACACTGTGCGACAGAGCAGGCAGAAAGAAATAAATGGGGCGTGTAAGAAAGCAACCATAATAACCATGGGTGACTTTAATCTATCTTCACACTGGGCAAACCAAATTGGCAAAGGCAGCCTGGACAGTGAGTCAGAGTGTATTCAGGACAATTTCTTAGACCAGCACGTTCTAGAGCTAACCAAGAAGAGGCTATTCTAGAACAAAGAAAAATGCTGGAAAATCTCAGCAAGCCTGACAGCATCTGTGGGGAGAGAATAGAACCAACATTGAGTCTAGATGACCCTTTGTCAGAAGCTATCCTGGACCTGATAATGAGCAATGAGACAAGATTAATCAATAACCTCTCGGTAAATGAGTCTGGAGGTGACAACAATCAACTTGACAGAATTTAAGGTTCTGTTTGAAGGGGAGGACTGTGGGTCTAATACAAATATTTTAACTCTGAATAAAGATAATTCTGTGGGTATGAAGACAGATCTAGCTAATGTGAACTGGGAAACTGGATTAAAAAGTAGAACAGCAGAGATGCAGTGGCAGAAATAATGAGATATTTAATACTCTCAGCAAAGAAACCCAGTGCGGAAGAAAGATGTTTTGAGAAGGGTGCATCATCCATGGTTGAATATGGAAGTTAATGATAGTATTAAATTGAAAGAAAAACTACAAATCTGCAATGATTAGTAGCAGGTCAGAAGATTGGTCATATTTTAAGAACCAACAAAGAATAACTGATAAAATAATAGAGGAAGGAAGCAGAGTATGAGAGAATGCGAGCCATTAATATAAAAACAGATAGTCAAGTGTCTACGAGTATTTAAATTGGATAGAAGTCGCAAAAGCTAGTGTTGTCCTCTGGAGAAGTAGTTTGGGGAATTGCTAATGGAAAATAATGAAAGGCCAGAGTCCTTGATTAGATATTTTGACCGGAATTTTACCGGCATGCCCGCCCCGAATCCGGGGCATGTGAAACTCGGAGAATGGCAAGTCGTGCCTCACAAATTTGATTGAATTTTTTGAGGAGGTAACTAAGTGTGTTGATGAAGGTAAGGCAGTTGATGTCATATACATGGATTTTAGTAAGGCGTTTGATAAGGTCCCCCATGGTCGGCTTATGATGAAAGTGAGGAGGTGTGGGATAGAGGGAAAGTTGGCCGATTGGATAGGTAACTGGCTGTCTGATCGAAGACAGAGGGTGGTGGTGGATGGAAAATTTTCGGACTGGAGGCAGGTTGCTAGCGGAGTGCCACAGGGATTAGTGCTTGGTCCTCTGCTCTTTGTGATTTTTATTAATGACTTAGAGGAGGGGGCTGAAGGGTGGATCAGTAAATTTGCTAATGACACCAAGATTGGTGGAGTAGCGGATGAGGTGGAGGGCTGTTGTAGGCTGCAAAGAGACATAGATAGGATGCAAAGCTGGGCTGAAAAATGGCAAATGGAGTTTAACCCTGATAAATGTGAGGTGATTCATTTTGGTAGGACTAATTTAAATGTGGATTACAGGGTCAAAGGTAGGGTTCTGAAGAATGTGGAGGAACAGAGAGATCTTGGGGTCCATATCCACAGATCTCTAAAGGTTGCCACTCAAGTGGATAGAGCTGTGAAGAAGGCCTATAGTGTGTTAGCTTTTATTAACAGGGGGTTGGAGTTTAAGAGCCGTGGGGTTATGCTGCAACTTTGCAGGACCTTGGTGAGACCACATTTGGAATATTGTGTGCAGTTCTGGTCACCTCACTATAAGAAGGATGTGGAAGCGCTGGAAAGAGTGCAGAGGAGATTTACCAGGATGCTGCCTGGTTTGGAGGGTAGGTCTTATGAGGAAAGGTTGAGGGCACTGGGGCTGTTCTCTCTGGAGCGGAGGAGGCTGAGGGGAGACTTAATAGAGGTTTATAAAATGATGAAGGGGATAGATAGAGTGAACGTTCAAAGACTATGTCCTCGGGTGGATGGAGCTATTACAAGGGGGCATAACTATAGGGTTCATGGTGGGAGATATAGGAAGGACATCAGAGGTAGGTTCTTTACGCAGAGAGTGGTTGGGGTGTGGAATGGACTGCCTGCAGTGATAGTGTAGTCAGACACTTTAGGAACATTTAAGCGGTTATTGGATAGGCACATGGAGCACACCAGGATGATAGGGAGTGGGATAGCTTGATCTTGGTTTCAGATAAAGCTCGGCACAACATTGTGGGCCAAAGGGCCTGTTCTGTGCTGTACTGTTCTATGTTCTATGTTATATGTCAACAGGTCCCTAGGACCAGATGGTCTGCATCCGAAGGCATTAAGTGGCTGCAGAGATAATGCATGCTCTGGTTATAATCTTATAAAATTCCTTAGATTCTAGAAGGGTCCCAAATAATTGGAAAATAGCAAATGCAACAACTTTATTTCAGAAAGGAGGGGGGCAGAAAGCAGGAAACTATAGACCAGTTAACCTAACATCTGTCATTGAGAAAGAGCAAGAATCCATTGTTAAGAATGTTATAGAGAGATCGGGCAGTCACCATGGGTTTGTAAAAGGGAAGTTGTGTTTATCACTAATTTATTAGAATTTTTTGAGGTAGTAACAAGCAAAGTGGATAAAGAGGAATCTGTAGCTGTGGTGTACTTGGATTTCCAGAGGGCATTTGAAAAAATGCCACATCAAAGGTTACTACATAAGATACAGTTCCCTGGTGTAGGGAACAACATATTCATATCTTAGAATCCTTACAGTGCAGAAGAAGGCCGTTCATCTCATCAACTCTGCACTGATAGCAATCCCACCCAGGCCCAATAACCGTATTTACCACACTAATCCCCCCGACACTAAGGGACAATTTACCATGGCCAATCCACCTAACCTGCACATCTTTGGACTGTGGGAGGAAACTGGAGCACCTGGAGGAAACCCACGCAAACACAGGAGAATGTGCAAACTCCACACAGTCAACTAAGGCCGGAATCGAACACGGGTTCCTGGTGTTGTGAGGCAGCAGTGCTAACCACTGTGCCGCCATGCCACCTTATGACATTACTCCTTCCATGCTTTCCAGGGTCTGACATATTGTCTTGTGGAATATCACAGGAGCAGGAACAACTCCGGATGGTAACTTGTCAAAACAATAATTCTTTGCACAGAGGCAACTGCCAAAAGCTGCATTTTATATGTAATCTTGAAAAGAGGGTGTTCTTGATAACTTGGCGAGATTTTCACCCACTGATGCCATTGGGTGGGGGTCATGCTGTTTTGACATGTCTAATTGAGTCAGGTCCAAGTAAATTTGAATTGGGCCACAAAGCTTTGGTGTTGTGGCCATTCCAGAACACGGCTTTGTCGGTATGGTAACTGGAGAAAGGACTCCTTGCTGTAACATGTGTCCAACCTCACTCTTCACTGTGCCGAAGAATGGGTAAGGCCCTTTCCTCGCTGTGAAACCTCATGGTTATGTGGTATCCTGTTTTCAGCTTTGCTAAGCCCTAAAATAGGGTATGGGATTGGAAATTCAATTCTGAATACATCACTGGCCTGCTCATCAGAAACCTCAGCGACATTAGATATCCTCCTTACCTGCGAGCATGCATTACTGCTGAATAATGATGATGCCTGGTTCTGCATTACATGCAGCTATTCCATAATTACTTTATTCCTTGTGTCAAAATCTCGCCAAGAGTTGTATCAGTGGCACCCATGATGCTCTGTTCTCAGGTGAGTCTACAATCTTTTGTCTTCTTGGCTGGAATTTTACTGGCACGCCCGCCTGAGGCGTGTAAGATTGCGCCCGAAGCCGCTGGAGAATCCCGTTCTGCGAGCTTCTCCCACCCCGATTTCGGAAGTGGGCATGCTGGAAAAATCAGGGCCCTTGTCTTTTTTCCATGGATTTGAAGGTCTTTCAGATTTGCAAATCTTCTTGTGCAGTTTTTTTTGGCTCTTTGCTCTCTGTCTGCTGCCACCATGTCTTGTCTTGAGTTTGGGATTTAGATGGAGTTTCTTTCGGGGTTACCCATTGCCCTAAGAGTGCTGCATTAAGACCCAGAAACTCCAAGTTGTTTTATGAAGTTTTGAAGTTTTATGAAGTTTTAAGTTTTACATTTGATTTTGACATGAAGGTGAGCACAAGGTTTTACACTCCAGATACGATTCCAGTGACCCACTAGGAAGCTTTCATCAAACAAAATTGATTTATGAACACAGTTAGAATATAATAAAAATAATTAGCATAACTTTTACCAATTAGACATGGCAAAGTATAATCCTTAACAGCTAGCTATCTCTGTTGTTCCAATTTAAAGTGATATCCTACTGACACACATCTTTGTTCAGAATTAGTTAGCACAAAAACAAGCGTGCTCACATGATGCCGAATTTCCAGCTTTTTTAACACTTCTGGACAGAGAACCTGACAGCAGTTTTCAGAGAAGCATATATCCTCAAAACAGCAAAACCTCAGAAGCAAACCCAGCCTATGGCAGCTCCCAGTCTCCAGACTCCAGAGACAGAAAAGGATACCTCTCCCTCTGCAGCCGCTAAAGCAGCACTCTCACCAACTTTTACAGATGCACCATAGAAAGCATTCTTTCTGGTTGTATCAGTTTGGTACGGCTCCTGCTCTGCCCAAGACCGCAAGGAACTACAAAAGGTCGTGAATGTAGCCCAATCCATCACACAAACCAGCCTCCCATCCATTGACTTCCTGCTGCCTCAGCAAAGCAGCCAGCATAATTAAGGACCCCACGCACCCTGGACATTCTCTCTTCCACCTTCTTCTTTCGGGAAAAAGATACAAAAGTCTGAGGACACCTACCAACCGACTCAAGAACAGCTTCTTCCCTACTGCCGTCAGACTTTTGAATGGACTTACCTTGCATTAAGTTGATCTTTCTCTACATCTTAGCTATGACTGTAACACTACATTCTGAACTCTTTCGTTTCCTTCTCTATGAACGGTATGTTTTGTCTGTATAGCGCGCAAGAAGCAATACTTTTCACTGTATGGTAATACATGTAACAATAATAAATCAAATCAAATCTCATAAAGGAGAATCTCCAAAAAGGAGACTTATCTCATGGCAGATTACAATCTCCAACTTCAAAAAGGGGAAAGAGAGGCACTCCTCCCTCTTAAATCAAAAGCAGCATCTGAAGGCAGAACAGTTGCACAGTGGTTAGCACTGCTGCCTCACAGCGGCAGGGACCCGGGTTCAATTCCGGCCTTAGTCACTGTCTGTGTGGAGTCTGCACATTCTCCCCATGTCTGCGTGGGTTTCCTCCAGTTTCCTCCCACAGTCCAAAGATGTGCGAGTTAGGTGGACTGGCCATGCTAAATTGCCCCTTAGTGTCAGGAGGATTGGCAGGGTAAATGTGTGGGGTTACGGGAATAGGGCCTGGGTGGGATCACAGTCAGTACAGACTTGATGGGCTGAATGGCCTCCTTCTGTACTGTAGGAATTCTATGATTCTATGATTTTAAGCTTGAATATTCTGTGTATGCCCAGCTTCCCTGTCACATGACCATAGCTGCCAATCATCTCAATCAAACACTACTCTATAATCCCAGGAGAACATTGAAACAACAGAACATTGCATTCGTTCAGATTAAAACAAATATGATGTCAATTATACTGCTTCAGTAACAATAGAAAATACCGGCTGCAGCCAAAATGGCTCCAACAAAATCCCAGGGACCGCTAGAAACATCTTGCAGAGAAACGTGATTAAAATACAATTTCTTGAAGGCACAGCATTGTCACACTTGCAAAAAGAAAAACATTCTTGTTCTTTTACAGATCCATGTACATCTCAATACTTTCCATGAGGCTGTGCTTCAGATTCTCTCCAGATCTCAGTTATCTAATCATGAGACATTCCTTCATAGTCACATCAGTAGTTACACCAGTATCCTGATGTTAACCCTTTACACTGCAACCACTGACTAAACCAGGTGACCTTAGCACAAAGGGTGTGACCACCTCCTGGAACCTGTCCAGAAAACTTTCTTCCACCACGCCCCCCCCCTCCCCCGCCCCCCCCCCCCCGAGCAGTGTCCACAACTCAGCCTCCATCTCAGTCACTCTGAGCAGAAGCTCCTCAAGCTGCACCCACCTACATCTAACAGTGCAGTGGCTGGTTGGCGCTGCCTGGATTCTATCTCACAATTCTTAAACCATGCTTTGTGGAACCAAACAGTGAGCAGTAATTTGTATGCTCTGGATGATAGATGATGCAAGGGTTTCTTACAGCAAAGGGGACTTGCATTTATATAGCACCCTTCACAGAAAAGCATTTTACAGAGAAAAAAGTACTTGTGAATTGAAGTCACTGTTGTAATATAGGAAACACATCAGCCAGTTTGTACATCACAATTTATATACCATGATTTGTACACCACACTTTACATACAAAGAACAAAGAACAAAGAACAGTACAGCACAGGAAACAGGCCCTTCGGCCCTCCAAGCCTGTGCTGCTCATTGGTCCAACTAGACAATTCGTTTGGATTCCTCCATTCCCAGACTGCTCATGTGACTATCCAGGTAAGTCTTAAACGATGCCAGCGTGTCTGCCTCCACCACCCCACTTGGCAGCGCATTCCAGGCCCCCACCACCCTCTGTGTAAAAAACGTCCCTCTGATATCTGAGTTATACCTCGCCCCTCTCACCTTGAGCCCGTGACCCCTCGTGATCGTCACCTCCGACCTGGGAAAAAGCTTCCCACTGTTCACCCTATCTATACCCTTCATAATTTTGTACACCTCTATTAGGTCTCCCCTCATTCTCTGTCTTTCCACGGTGAACAAGCCCAGTTTATCCAATCTCTCCTCATAGCTAAGACCCTCCATACCAGGCAACATCCTGGTAAACCTTCTCTGCATTCTCTCTAAAGCCTCCACGTCCTTCTGGCAGTGCGGTGACCAGAACTGGATGCAGTACTCCAAATGTGGCCTAACCAGCATTCTATACAGCTGCAACATCAGACTCCAGCTTTTATACTCTACACCCCATCCTATAAAGGCAGGCATACGATATGCCTTCTTCACCACCTTCTCCACCTGTGCTGCCACCTTCAAGGATGTGTGGACTTGCACACCTAGGTCCCTCTGTGTTTCGATACTCTTGATGGCTCTGCCATTTATTGTATAACTCCCCCCTACATTAGTTCTTCCAAAATGCATCACTTCACTTTTATCTGGATTAAATTCCATCTGCCATTTCTCCGCCTAATTTTCCAGCCTATCTATATCCTACTGTATTGCCCGACAATGCTCATCGCTATCCGCAAGTCCAGCCATCTTTGTGTCATCCACAAACTTGCTGATAACACCAGTTACACCTTCTTCCAAATCATTTATATATATCACAACTGGCAGAGGTCCCAGTACAGAGCCCTGTGGAACTCCACTGGTCACAGATCTCCAGCCGGAAAAAGACCCTTCGACTGCTACCCTCTGTCTCCTGTGGCCAAGCCAGTTTTCTACCCATCTAGCCACCTCTCCTTGTATCCCATGAGCTTTAACCTTCTTAACCAACCTGCCATGAGGGACTTTGTCAAATGCCTTACTGAAATCCATATAGACGACATCCACGGCCCTTCCTTCGTCAACTGTTTTTGTCACTTCCTCAAAAAACTCCACCACATTTGTAAGGCACGACCTCCCTCTTACAAAACCATGCTGTCTGTCACTAATGAGATTGTTCCATTCTAAATGCACATACATTCTGTCTCTAAGAATCCTCTCCAACAACTTCCCTACCACGGACGTCAAGCTCACTGGCCAATAATTACCTGGGTTATCCCTGCTACCCTTCTTAAATAACGGTACCACATTCGCTATCCTCCAATCCTCAGGGACCTCACCTGTGTCCAATGAAGAGACAAAGATTTCCGTCAGAAGCCCAGCAATTACATCTCTTGTCTCCCTGAGCAGTCTAGGATAGATGCCATCAGGCCCTGGGGATTTGTCAGTTTTAATGTTCCCTAAAAAACCTAACACTTCCTCCCTTGTAATGGAGATTCTCTCTAACGGGTCAACACCTCCCTCCGAGACACTCCCGGTCAACAAGTCCCTCTCCTTTGTGAATACCGATGCAAAGTATTCATTTAGGATCTCCCCTATTCCTTTGGGTTCTAAGCATAATTCCCCTCCTTTGTCCCTGAGAGGTCCGACTTTTTCCCTGACAACTCTTTTGTTCCTAACATATGAATAAAATGCCTTAGGATTCTCCTTAATCCTGTCTGCCAAGAACATTTCGTGACCTCTTTTTGCCCTTCTAACTCCCCGTTTGAGTTCTTTCCTACTCTCTTTGTATTCCTCCAGAGTTCCATCTGTTTTTAGTTGCCTGGACCTAACGTACGCCTCTCTTTTCCTTTTTGATCAGATCCTCAATTTCCCTGGTTATCCACGGCTCTCGAATCCTATCTTTCCTATCCTTCCTTTTTACAGGCACATGCCTGTCCTGCAGCCTTATCAACTGTTCCTTAAAAGACTCCCACATGCCAGACGTGGACTTACCCCCGAACAGCCTCTCCCAATCAACGGCCACCAATACCTGCCTAATTCGGCTATAGTTAGCCTTCCCCCAATTTAGCACCCTACCCTTAGGGCAACACTCGTCCTTGTCCATTACTATCCTAAAGTTAACAGAGTTGTGGTCACTATTTGCCACATGTTCCCCAACCGAAACTTTGACGACCTGACCGGGCTCATTTCCCAGAACTAGATCCAGTATAGCCCCCTCTCTAGTTAGGCTATCTACATACTGTTCCAAAGAACCTTCCAGTACGCATTTTACAAATTCCTCCCTGCCCAGACTCCCAGCCCTAAGAACTTTCCAGTCTATACCAGGGAAATTGAAGTCTCCCACTACAATCACCCTGTTTTTTCTGCACATATCCAGAATCTCCTGACATATCCATTCCTCCACTTCCCGTGGGCTGTTGGGTGGCCTGTAGTATACCCCCAGCATAGTGATTGCACCTTTCCTGTTTCTGAGCTCCACCCACAGCGACTCATTACATGACCCCTCTAAATTGTCCACCCTCTGCACCGCTGTAATATGCTCCCTAACTAATACCGCTATTCCCCCACCTTTTTTAGCCCGTCCTCTGTCTCACCTAATACCCCAGAATATTCCTGTCCTGTCTTTTTTTTAACCATGTCTTCGTCACCGCAACCACATCCAAATTCCGTGTAAGCATTAAGGCTCTAAGTTCGTCTGTCTTACCCAATACGCTCCTCGCATTGAAGCAGATGCACTCCTGACCTCCAGGCCCACTCAGGTCATCCTGCTCCAGAATGCTCTTCTTCTTAGCTAGCCTTGCCTTGGCCCCCAGCTCCACCCCAGCCTCAGTACTTACTGACCTACTGTTTTGATCCCCACCCCCCCTGCCACACTAGTTTAAACCCTGCCGAAACACTCCAGCAAAACTCCCAGCCAGGATATTTGTGCCCTTCCAGTTAAGGTGTAACCCATCCTTTCCGTACAGGTGCCATCCTCTCTTGAAGACATCCCAATGATCTATGAATTTGAAACCCTCCCTCTTGCACCAGTCCTTTAGCCATGTGTTCAATTGTAAAATCTCCCTGTTCTTGGCCTCACTAGGCACTGGGAGCAGTCCAGAGATTGCTACCCGAGAGGCTTTATTTTTTAGCCGAGCACCCATCTCCCTGAATTGCTCTCGTATGACCCCCCTGCTCTTTCTACCTACGTCATTTTCACCAATGTGTACAATTACATCTGTTTGATTACCTTCCCTTTTTAACATGCTTCCTACCCTCTCGGAGACATCCAGTACCCCGGCACCAGGGAGGCAGACTACTATCCTGGAGTCTTGTTCGCACCCGCAGAACCGCCTGTCCGTGCCTCTAGTCATCACATCCCCCACCACTATTTCTCTCCTAATCCCTTTCTTTCCCTTCTGGGCCTCTGAGCCTGTCTCTGTGCAGGCGATCTGGTCCTCGTGGCTTACCCCTGGAGGGTCACCCCCCTCCACAGAATCCAAAACAATATACCTATTTTGGAGGGCAACCACAGGGGATCCCTCCACTGACTGCTCACTCCCTTCCCCTCTCCCATCTGTTGCCCAGCCCTTACTATTATGGGAGACTGCCACTGGGGTACTTTCTGGTACATGACCCTTATGACTTTTACCCTTCCTAACTGTGACCCACTTGTGTTCCTTCTGAGGCCCCGGTGTGACTACCTGCTTATAACTTCTATCTATTATTTTCTCATTTTCCCTGACTAAACTGAGGTCATCGAGCCACAGCTCCAGCTCCCTGACACGGTCCCTCAGGAGTTGCAGTTCCATGTATCTGGCACAGATATGGACCTCCGGGAGGCAAGTCGTCTCCAGGAACTCCCACATCCCACACCGAATGCAGCAAACTGGCCTCTCACTCATACCTGCCATTTCCTTTATAGTTTTGGAAAAAAAAAACAACAACCTTCCTTGCCTCCCGACTATTTACGCCGAAGCCCTGTGAGCCAAAGCCCTCATAGCTCTCACTCTGCTTCCTGCTCACTCCGCTGCCCGCTAACGACGCTGCCCGCTGGATAGTGCGGCCTGCTTTTATACCTCCCGCGCGCTGAAAAAAAAAACAAATTTACCTCCCAGGTCACCCCGTGCCCGGTCTACTTCCGGTTTTCCGTTAAAGTTAATAACAAAGAAAACCCCGCAAAAAAGTAAGTAATAAAAGTCGATCTCTTACCCTTTTTACTCTAGCCTCAAATCGCTCCTCTCCCTCTTGCTCCGGTTGAAACAATGAGAACGCTCCCCCCACATAAGTTGCTTTTATTAAAAGAAAAACAAATTGACCTCCCAGGTCACCCCGCGCCGGGCCTACTTCCGGTTTTCCGTTAAAAGTTAGTAACAAAGAAAACCCCATGAAAACTTTATATACCACAATTTGTATCCAACAAGCCGCTTCACAGCAATGTGATAATAGGACCTCGTCCGTTTTTGACAATGTTGGTTTCGGAATAAATATCAGTGAAAACAACGGAAAACCTCACTGGTATTCTTCAAAATAGTGTATATTATACATCCACTAGTGAGGGCAGATTGGACCTCAGTTCAACATTTAATTTGAGAGTCAGCATCTCCAACAGTACTGTATTGGAAGCTTAAATCGAGATCAAGTCTCTGGTGTGGGTCTTAAACCCACGATGTTTTAAATTAGAATTGAGGATGTTACCAGTTGAGTCCAGGCCGACACAGTGAGCATTTCCCCCGAATCTATGAATGTATGGATCTGCCCTTTAAATTGTGACAATGTGTAATCTCTGTGCAGTGTCTGTGTAATAGATAGTGATTGCACACTCACTGTGTCATACAGTGTCTTTATATTTGCTCTGCGTGATGTACAGTGACTGTATAATCCGCATAAAAAGCAGAGGCTTTGTCTCATATACATGCTTAATGTGTCGGTCCTGTAATCCCTGTGTGTATTATTTTTCCATGGCTATTAACCCATCTGTTAGAAATGAAGAAATACGTACAGGAATCTGGAACAGACAGGAGATTGTACAACGACATTCAGTCTTCATACAGGAACATCACTAATCAAGGGTTGCACCCCCTAACCTCTCAAACTACTCAGAGACTTTGAAGCACTGTTTATTTGATCCTTGCATTATTTTATCATGGGATGTGCAGTCGCAGTGTTAGTAGATTTGAATTGTTTGAGACATCAGTAATTGCTATGTAAAATGCTGCACTTTGACACATTGTTCAGTCTGACAGCTTGTGAACATCCATTCAACACAATCACTGTATTTTGGCAGCCTCTTTCACTATTCAAACATTGTAAACAATATGCACACATCAGCTTGTGGGATCTGCTGGCACAAGAGGCTTAAAGTAAAGTTTATTTGTCACAAGTAGGCTTACATTAACACTGCAATGAAGTTACTGTGAAAATCAATACCAATACCAGTGTCTTGTACTTAAACAAAGGAGACTACAAAGAGATGAGGGAGGCATTGGCTAAGGTAGACTGGGAGCAAATCTTTATGATGGGACAATTGAGGAACAGTGGAGGACTTTCAAAGCGGTCTTTCACAGTGCTCAGCAAAAGTATATCCCAGTGATAAGGAAGGACTGTCGAAAAAGAGATGATCAGCCATGGATATCTAAGGAAATAAAGGAGGGTATCAAATTGAAAGAAAATGCATACAAAGTGGCAAAGATTAGTGGGAAATTAGAGGATTGGGAAATCTTTAAAGATCAACAGAAAGCCATGTAAAAAGCTACAAAGAAAAGATGGATTATGAGAGTAAACTGGCTCAGAATATCAAAACAGATAGCAAAAGTTTCCACAAATATATAAAACAAAAAAGAGTGGCTAAAGTAAACAGTGGTCCTTTAGAGGATGAGAAGGGGGATGTAATAACTGGAAATGAGAAAATGGCTGAGGCATTGAACAGATATTTTGTGTCGGTCTTCACAGTGGAAGACACAAATAACCTGCCAAAAATTGGTGACAGGAAGGCTATGGCAGGTGAGGACCTAGAAACTATCATTATCACGAAAGAGGTAGTGTTGGGCAAGTTAATGGGGCTAAAGGTAGACAAGTCTCCTGGTCCTGATGGAATGCATCCCAGGGTACTAAAAGAGATGGCGGGAGAAATAGCACTAGTGGTAATTTACCAAAATTCGCTGGACTCTGGGGTGATTCCCGCAGATTGGAAAACAGCAAATGAGACGCCACTATTTAAAAAAGGAGGTAGACAAAAGGCAGGTAACTATAGGCCAGTTAGCTTAACTTCTGTAGTAGGGAAAATGCTTAAATCTATCATCAAGGAAGAAATAGCGAGGCATCTGGGTATAAATTGTCCCATTGATAAGACGCAGCATGGGTTCATGAAGGGAAGGTCATGTTTGACTAATTTGGTGGAATTCTTTGAGAACATTACATGCGCAGTGGACAATGGGGAACCTGTGGATGTGGTGTATCTGGATTTCCAGAAGGCATTTGACAAGGTACCGCACCAAAGACTGCTGCATAAGATAAAGGTGCACGGTGTTACGGGTAATGTACTAGCATGGATAGAGGATTGGTTAACTAACAGAAAGCAGAGTGGGGCAAATGGGTGTTTTTATGGGTTGGCGATCAGTGACTAGTGGTGTGCCTCAGGGATCAGTGTTGGGACCGCAATTGTTTACGATTTGCATAGATGATTTGGAGTTGGGACCAAGTGTAGTGTGTCAAAATTCGCAGATGACACTAAGATGAGTGGCAGAGCAAAGTGTGCAGAAGGCACTGAAAGTCTGCAAAGGGATATAGATAATCTAAGTGAATGAGCGAGGGTCTGGCAGATGGAGTACCATGTTGGTAAATGTGAGGTCATCCATTTTGGTAGGAATAACAGCAAAATGGACTATTATTTAAGTGGTAAAAAATTGCAGCATGCTGCTGTGCAGAGGAACCTGGGTGTCCTTGTGCAGGAATCTCAAGGAGTTGGTTTGCAAGTGCAGCAGGTAATTAAGAAGGCAAATGGAATTTTGTCCTTCATTGCTGGAGGGATGGAGTTTAAAAACAGCGAGGTTATGTTGCAGCTGTATAAGGTGCTGGTGAGGCCACACCTGGAGTACTGTGTACAGTTTTGGTCTCCTTACTTAAGAAAGGATATACTGGCACTGGAAGGGGTGCAGAGGAGACTCACTCGGTTGATTCCGGAGTTGAGAGGGTTGGCTTATGAGGAGAGACTGAGTAGACTGGGGCTATACTCATTGGAATTCAGAAGAATGAGGGGAGCTCTTATAGAAACATGTAAGATTATGAAGGGAATAGATAAGATAGAAGCAGGGAAGTTGTTTCCACTGGCGGGTGAAACTGGAACTCGGGGGCATGGCCTCAAAGTAAGGGGAAACAGATTTAGGACTGAGTTGAGGAGGAACTTCTTCACACAAAGGGTTGTGAATCTGTGGAATTCCCTGCCCAGTGAAGCAGTTGAGGCTACCTCATTGAATGTTTTTAAGGCAAGGATAGATAAATTTTTGAACAGTAAAGGAATTAAGGGTTATGGTGAGTGGGCGGGTAAGTGGAGCTGAGTCCACAAAAAGATCAGCCATGATCTTATTGAATCGCAGAGCAGGCTCGAGGGACCAGATGGCCACCCCTGCTCCTAGTTCTTTAAAACCCCCTAGTAGCCACACTCCAGCATCTGTTTGGGTACACTGAGGGAGGATTTAGCATGGCCAATGCACCCAGCACGTCTTTCGGACTGTGGGAGGAAACCGGAGCTCCCAAAGGAAACCCACGCAGACATAGGGAGAACGTGCAGACTCCACACAGTCACCCAAGCTGGAAGTCGAACCCGGGTCCCTGGCACTGTGAGGTAGCAATGCTAATCACTGTGCCACCGTGCCGCCCCAATGCCAGTGACTATTTGCTGGGAATGCAGGAAGGTATAAACAAAGCGCAGTACGATTCCACAATTCCCGAGTGCACCAAGGTGCTGTCAAACAGCTGCACAGTCCCGAGTTCCCATCCTGGTCTCCTGTATAAAGCTTCTATTATCTTTCCCCCACCCCGTAGCAAGGTCAATCTACTCAGTTGAACTTAGTGTCAGTCTTAGGGCGGAATTTTGTATCCTGCCCACCATGGGAATCGGAGCGTGTGGGACACAGACCATGTGAAGGTCGTGTGAGCTCGGGCGGACATTTCAGGCCTTGGGGCGAGCGCAGCCGGAAAATCCCACCCGTAATCTTTGATTCGGAGAGATTTGAAATTGTTACACGAGTTTAGTCAGCTGTAGACTCAGGGATTTTCCCTGAGATGTGCAAAGTCCATTAGCAAGCTTAAAAAATGGCATTCAGCACGCCGGCGGCAATGGTGGGTTTTTGTACCGCATCTCTGCTTCAAACTTTATTAAATATTCAGCCACGGAGAACAAAGAACAAAGAACAAAGAACAATACAGCACAGGAACAGGCCCTTCGGCCCTCCAAGCCCGTGCCGCTCCCTGGTCCAAACTCGACCATTCTTTTGTATCCCTCCATTCCCACTCCGTTCATATGGCTGTCTAGGTAAGTCTTAAACGTTCCCAGTGTGTCCGCCTCCACCACCTTGCCTGGCAGCGCATTCCAGGCCCCCACCACCCTCTGTGTAAAATATGTCCTTCTGATATCTGTGTTAAACCTCCCCCCCCTTCACCTTGAACCTATGACCCCTCGTGAACGTCACCACCGACCCGGGGAAAAGCTTCCCACCGTTCACCCTATCTATGCCTTTCATAATTTCATACACCTCTATTAAGTCTCCCCTCATCCTCCGTCTTTCCAGGGAGAACAACCCCAGTTTACCCAATCTCTCCTCATAACTAAGCCCCTCCATACCAGGCAACATCCTGGTAAACCTCCTCTGTACTCTCTCCAAAGCCTCCACGTCCTTCTGGTAGTGTGGCGACCAGAACTGGACGCAGTATTCCAAATGCGGCCGAACCAACGTTCTATACATCTGCAACATCAGACCCCAACTTTTATACTCTATGCCCCGTCCTATAAAGGCAAGCATGCCATATGCCTTCTTCACCACCTTCTCCACCTGTGACGTCACCTTCAAGGATCTGTGGACTTGCACACCCAGGTCCCTCTGCGTATCTACACCCTTTATGGTTCTGCCATTTATTGTATAGCTCCTCCCTTCATTATTTCTACCAAAATGCATCACTTCGCATTTATCAGGATTGAACTCCATCTGCCATTTCTTTGCCCAAATTTCCAGCCTATCTATATCCTTCTGTAGCTTCTGACAATGCTCCTCACTATCTGCAAGTCCTGCCAATTTTGTGTCGTCCGCAAACTTACTGATCACCCCAGTTACACCTTCTTCCAGATCGTTTATATAAATCACAAACAGCAGAGGTCCCAATACAGAGCCCTGCGGAACACCACGAGTCACAGGCCTCCAGCAGGAAAAAGACCCTTCCACTACCACCCTCTGTCTTCTGTGACCAAGCCAGTTCTCCACCCATCTAGCCACCTCCCCCTTTATCCCATGAGATCCAACCTTTTTCACCAGCCTACCATGAGGGTCTTTGTCAAACGCTTTACTAAAGTCCATATAGACGACATCCACGGCCCTTCCTTCGTCAACCATTCTGGTCACTTCTTCAAAAAACTCCACCAGGTTAGTGAGGCATGACCTCCCTCTCACAAAACCATGCTGACTATCGTTAATGAGTTTATTCCTTTCGAAATGCGCATACATCCTATCTCTAAGAATCTTCTCCAACAACTTCCCCACCATGGACGTCAAGCTCACCGGCCTATAATTACCCGGGTTATCCTTCCTACCCTTCTTAAATAACGGGACCACATTAGCTATCCTCCAATCCTCTGGGACCTCACCTGCGTTCAGTGACGAGACAAAAATTTGCGTCAGAGGCCCAGCGATTTCATCTCTCGTCTCCCTGAGCTGTCTTGGATAGATTCCATCAGGCCCTGGGGATTTGTCAGTCTTTATATTCTCTAACAAACCTAACACTTCCTCCCTTGTAATGTAGATTTTCTCCAACGGTTCAACACTCCCCTCCGAGACACTCCCAGTCAACACATCCCTCTCCTTTGTGAATACCGACGCAAAGTATTCATTTAGGATCTCCCCTACTTCTTTGGGCTCCAAGCATAATTCCCCACTTTTGTCCCTGAGAGGTCCGATTTTTTCCCTGACAACCCTTTTGTTCCTAACGTATGAATAAAATGCCTTGGGATTCTCCTTAATCCTGTCTGCCAAGGACATTTTGTGACCCCTTTTTGCCCTTCTAATTCCCCGTTTGAGTTCTTTCCTACTTCCTTTGCACTCCTCCAGAGCTCCCTCCGTTTTTAGCTGCCTGGACCTAACATACGCCTCTCTTTTCTTTTTGACCAGTCCCTCAATTTCCCTGGTTATCCACGGTTCTCTAATCCTACCCTTCCTATCCTTCTTTTTTACAGGCACATGCCTGTCCTGTAGCCCTAACAACTGTTCCTTAAAAGACTCCCACATGCCAGATGTGGATTTACCCTCAAACAGCCTCTCCCAATCAACAGCTGCCAATTTCTGCCTAATCCCACTAAAGTTAGCCTTCCCCCAACCCAACACCTTACCCTTGGGACACCACTCATCCTTTTCCATCACTATCCTAAAGCTAACAGAATTGTGGTCACTATTTGCCACATGTTCCCCAACCGAAACTTTGAAGACCTGACCGGGCTCATTCCCCAGTACCAGGTCCAGTATAGCCCCCTCTCTAGTCGGGCTATCTACATATTGTTCCAAAGAACCCTCCTGTACGCATTTTACAAATTCCTCCCCATTCAGACTCCCAGCCCTAGGCGATTTCCAGTCTATACCAGGGAAATTGAAGCCTCCCACTACAACAACCCTATTTTTCCTACACCTATCCAGTATCTCCTGACATATCCGTTCTTCCACTTCCCTCGGGCTGTTGGGGGGCCTGTAGTATACCCCCAACATAGTGACTGCGCCCTTCCTGTTTCTAAGCTCCACCCAGAGTGACTCGTTACACGACCCCTCTGAATTGTCCTCCCTCTGCACCGCTGTAATATGCTCTCTAACTAATACTGCTACTCCCCAACCTCTTTTGGCCCCTCCTCTGTCTCGCCTAAAACACTTGTATCCCGGAATATTCAGCTGCCAGTCCTGTCCCTCTTTCAACCAAGTCTCTGTCACCGCAACCACATCCAAATTCCTCGTGAGCATTAAGGCCCTAAGTTCGTCACTACGAACGCACTAAGAACGCACTACTTCCTCGGTATCTGTTTTGCCCGCCGCGCCGTGACCTCAGCACTCACCTACTCCAGGTACCATATTAAAATGGGGCTACTGCAGTGTTCACGCTCTCTGCAGCTTAGAATAGCTCCACAGAACAACTGGCTTCCAAAGGCAGAAAGCATGCTGTGCCCAAATTCACTGACACCTCCCTGCACACAGCTGAGGCCCGTCCCCATGTTCTCCACACCCCCCTCTGCCCCTAGGACTCCCACCAAGGTGAACAATCTTGGGAGGTGGCCACAGCAGTGATCAGTGCAGGCAGTCCTGTACAGACTCAGCCAGCATGTGCAGGAAGAGGGTGAATGATGTCTTCCATTACTCTAGGGTCAATAAGCCATTCCATCACTCACAACTCACACACAAACCCACCTCTCATTCACAAGAATCTCACTCACTGCCACCTCCAGGGACATCACCACTCACTCTCATGTACCCTGACACCTCCATTTGGTCTCATCTCCTCTGAGATCCTAATTCCGTTAGAAATCTCACAACACCAGGTTAAAGTCCAACAGGTTTATTTCTTGCAAACGCCACTAGCTTTTGGAATAGGCTATTCCTTCATCAGGTGGGTGGGAGTTCTGATTACAAACAGGGCACAAAGACACAAACTCAATTTACATGAATAATGATTGGAATGTGAGTCTTTACAGCTAATCAAGTCTTAAAGGTACAGACAATGTGAGTGGAGAGAACATTAAGCACAGGTTAAAGAGATGTGTATTGTTTCCAGACAGGAAAGTTAGTGAGATTTTGCCCAATTCTGTCCAGGGTTCCATTCACCACACCAGGCATCCTTATCATCTGCCCTTGCATGTGTCTTATTCACTCGATCTCCATCATCACACAGGACAAGCTGGCTCACAAGAGGAAGAGGTCCCAGACCAGGGACAGGAGTCCCCAAGAGTAAGGTTCACACAGCCTTAGAGAAGAGGGCCAAACAGCTGGCCACAGAGGATGCCTGCGCTGAGGTGAGGTCAGCAGTGCACAGCCAAGTGAGGATCCCACAGTAAAACATCCATCGGACATTCATTTCTCCTGCTTCACAGTCACCTGCCATGCACTCATCATCTTGACTTTATTTTGTTAGCAGTTCCGGGAAAGTGCTGAGGAAATCCATGAGCCAATCCCTCAACTCTAGCCCCAGTGGTACCTTGGATGAGGATCCTGAGGACAGCAACTCATGGCTCTCACCCACATCCTCCACCAGCGCAGAGACACACACCTCGGTGGCAGCGAGATGTAGCGTAGCCTTGGGGCGACAGTCTGGTGAGCACAGCACACCATCTGCTCCACAGCGGGCCACAGCTGATGTCCCTGGCACTCGGAGGACTGCTGGAGGCCAGGAATCTGCTGCGTCCGAGTCAGGTGACTTGCCTCTGGACTCGCTCCTAAATCAGTTGCTGGAATTACAGAGACAAGCATGGGAATATTAGGAAGGGATGTCAGCTCCTCAGATAACAGTGCGCAATCGAAGAGTCTGTCCACCTTCAGTCTGAGCTGATAGTGCCAGCACGCCAACGCACTCAGATCTACACTGGCAGAGTGGCAGCCATCACTGGAGACCTTGGTCCATGTAATAGATCGAGGGGACTCGATGTGACTTTAACAATAGAAGGCTTTATTGCCAACAGAAGAATAATATATATACACAAGATCAGATTAGATGACAATGCGACTGCTCTGCTCGACTCCCTGGCTCCAACTGCGAGTCCCTCCTTGACCCATGGTACTCACCCTCCTGTCAATTGGCTCAGATACATAGGATCCTCATCAATCATGTGACTCTTGGGAAACAGCCCCCATAAAGGGCCACACTATTGCAGTTTGGAACATCAGACGTACCTTGTTCCAGGAGCTGCACTGCATCAGTCGCCACTGGTGGCATCCACCAGTGTCAATACGAGAGGGCTGTGTTGCACCTCGATCTCACTCCAGTTGCCCCCTCTCTGCAATGAGTCAGTCAGGGGCCCACAGACGCTCAGAGCAAGGAGAGCCAGCAGGTGCACACCTCGGGCCCGTCCACCAGCCGACACCAGGAATGTCCATCTGATCCCCATCTCATCTTCCTGTGACCCCATCAGATCCAACTCCGCAGGCCGTGGAGGGTGCACCCAGCCCACTGCAGGATTCCCAAAGCAAGCTGGGGCCCTCCAGGCCTTGGCCTTCCAGAGAGCCCCCGCCAAGGTAATCACAGGCAACAGGTGGGAGCAGTCAGCAGGCTGCCTCCACCTCTGCTGTGGATGTTGGGGGACCCCCAAGACATAGCGGCAAGATAAGAGAATGGAAAAGTTGCACAGCATTGACATGGGTGTTAACCAGTTATATATAATGTTCACAAATCTAAATAAACTCACAATCGTTTGATTGCTCCTCTGCTCTATACCTTCTTCTTCTGATGAGCTGTGTCAAACACGTGTGACACATTGGTTCCTGCACACACTAATGTCAATTAGCTCTTTCCTGGGCTCCTTATCTTTGCAGTGTGTAACCATCTGACCCCAGTCAGTGTCTCATCTCAACATAACTCTCCATATCACTAATGTCTGCGGCTTCGTGTAAAGCGAGGTTATTGATCGAGTCTCATTCCCATTCATCACAGGGTCCCATCCTGTGCACTCTTGGCTCTGTACATTGAAGCAGTGAGGTGCTCCTGTCTTGTCTGCATTCTTAAAGGTGAAGGTGTGCTGTTTTAGCAAGATACGTGATAACACATGCAGGAGGCTCCTGTACCATCCAACTCCATCTACCCGCTGCCTCTCAGCAGGGTTCTGATGATATGAGCCTATAATCAGAGTTCACGTGCTCTGCCCTCAATCAAACAGGTTTCTGACATTCCCGGTGTCAAATTGCTGATCTCAGCAAAACATAGGAGCCCCTTGCCACCTCCCAGTGATGAAGCAATGCACATTTGTGTGCAGGTACTGAGATGTCCAACCGTAAGCCTCTCTCAGCCTATAGTTGTGACTATTGTGGGCTGAAGGGTCTCATCACAAAGTTGGTGGCCAGCTTCCCATCACCTTTACAGTCCAGGAGGTCACTGATTCTACTCCCAAATGGTGATCTCTGAAGGCCAAAGCAACCTCCTGACAATGTGGAAGGGGCATTGGGATAGGACTGAGTATGTGATGGAGCACAACAGTGCTCTTCATTAGCGATGACATGTGCCCTTCGCTGATCTTCTTTGACTTCTCAAGGACCAGGATTGGCCAAGAGGACACACTGGTTGTGTGTAAGAGGAGGCATCTCAATATTAGCAGCCAGGTGGCTGGCCTAGTCATGCTCAGGTGCTCCCCTCCATTGTAGTGTTAGGAATAATGTAACTTCAGATCCCTAACTTAAACAGCTGGATGTCGGTGTCATTTGGGGGAGTGGGCCTCAGCTGACTAAGCCATCTCCACCTGCAGTGACAGCAGCAGCATCTCATCAGCTGCCTTGTCCCAGGTGTTCTGTTTCTGTTTAACCATCGATGTAACACACCGTGTGTGGCTGCATTGGTTCCAATGGATCTCCTTGAGGAACCTTGCCCGATTGAAGGCACACACTCAGGATGGCCCGAGTGCCCTTGCATCTTGTTGCTATTGGGATGCTGGATGGATGGGTGAGGGGGCAGCACTTTCTGATGTCTGATGGTGAGATGCTCACCTCCAGGTAACACCTCACCTCAGGATGGTCCCATGCCTTCAAAGCGTGCTCACCCTTACAACATCAGGGTAATGTGAGGGTGTTATATGATGCTGCACTGTCACCTGCAAGTTCATGGTGAAATGAAAGGAGTAGCAATGTTGGTGGTCATGTAGGCTCACAATGAAGAAGAGTAATCCAGGAGGGTCTTCAGTGCTTCTTCCTCCTGGAATCTGCAGGCAATGAGGGTCTTATGGGCACACCTGCCTTGTCTAGCCCATGCAATATCCTTTTCAGTTGCATCCTAGGTTTCCATGACCCCATCACTATCATCCACTCCGAGGTCTTCCTCATCAGAGGTGACGTACAGCTCTTCTACCTTGCCATCTGGTGAGTCCTCCTCCCTTTGTGGTGCCAGGTTGTACAGTGTACAACAAGCCACAAAGGTGTGTGATAGATGCAGGCATCAGAACCACATTTTCAGTCTCCCTGCGATGCGTTTCGCCAAAGTCTGGGTTACAACACGATCATCTTTATACTTTCTCTCAGCAGGAGTCTGAGACCGCTGCACAGGCATCATCAGCCATATCCTTTGCAGTAATCCTGATCCCTAAGGAGGCCACCCTGGCATCTTGTGCAGTCCTTTGAAAATACCAGTAATCTGAGACCTGCTGAGTATGCACGAGTCGGGGTATCTGGTTCAAACCTGCATGATACATTTGTTATGGTCACACACCAGATGCACGTTGAGCAACTGGTCATCTTTGGGTTGAGGTACTGGACTGTCTGGGGCCCGGCAGCTTTTAGAGCCATATGAGTAGATTCGATAGCACCCTGCATCTGTGGGAAACTGTAAATCTCAACAAAGCACCTTAGCTTGCCTGACCCCTGACAACATTGACAAAATTGTGGGCCTTTGCAAAAATGGTGATTGCGAATTTCAGGATACATTTTTGGGTGGATGCTTGGGACATCCCTCGGAGATGCCCAGTGGAACACTGAAGGAGCCACTGGCATAGAAGGTGATCACAGTGGTTACTTTCAGAGCCACTGGCAATGGATGCCCTCCAAGTCCCTGTGGTACCAAGTCCTGCAGGATGTGACAAATGTGAGTCACCTGATCCCTTAACATGCAGAGCTTCTGTGAGGCTGCTTCTCTCTCATCTGCACACCTGATAAGTGTGCACCCAAGGTCTAGTGAGGCACCTACAAATGATGCCTCTCTGAGGGTCATCCTCTGTGTCCAGAGGAGGACCTGGTGCACCTTGGTCTTTGGTGAGCGAGATTTCCCCATCACATTCTGCATCTTCTCTCTGCGTATAGGCGATAATGCAGGCAGTGATAACACCAAGCTCTGATGGTCCTGATGGTCTCCTCAATGCAGTATCAATGAGAGAGATGCAGGAGTCACCATTTGTTTCCAAAGGTCCACCTTCAGCCAAGGGATCATCTGTGATTGTGGCCTCAAGGTGTTTTAACCCATGGTGGAGAGGACAGGCCCCTGAAGTGTTACCCAGTGCAGGGAACGCACGAACATGCACCACAAACCTTCTCCCCATACCCTACATCTTCCACGGCCACATTTCCAAAGGAATCCTCAAGTTGGTGCAGTTGCCCAATAGTTCTATACTTCCATAGACTCTGGTGGAATTGCAGGTTGTGAATAGGAGTTAAATCTAGGGAGGCAATCATTGCCACTTTGAGGGATCAGTGCTGCATGAAGTTAGGGCGGCAGGGTAGCACAGTGGTTAGCACTGCTGCCTCACAATGCCAGGGACCCGGGTTCGATTCCTGGTTTGGGTCACCGTCTGTGAGGAATTTACGCATTCTCCCCGTGTCTGCGTGGGTTTCCTCCGGGTGCTCCGGTTTCTTCCCACACTCCAAAGATGTGCGGGTTAGGTTGATTGGCCATGCTAACATTGCCCCTTAGTGTGAGGGGTATTAGCAGGCTGCATGTGTGGGGTTACGGGAATAGGGCCTGGGTGGGATTGTGGGCAGTGCAGACTCGATGGGCCGAATGGCCTCCTTCTGCACTGTAGGGATTCTATAATTCTATGATTGGTAAACATGCCGGACTCCCTACATGTCAGTTGAACAGCTGACAACCTCTCAGCTGTTCTCTGTTGTGGCTCTGTCCTCGTTTTGGAATGACCATTTCAGCTGGGAGGCTCTTCAGTGGCCCCAGGTCATGTGTTTCTGTGCGGCCCACTCTGCTGGTTACCCTCCATGGAGCCCGTGCCCTACAGCTCCTTCCCTCCTGTCTATCCTGTCTGGCCCCGTACCCAATGGAGCCCATGCCCGCTGTAAAAACCTTAACGCTGGCGTAGTCTCTGTGGAGACTCACTGAGAAAACGCACCCCACCCCTGAGTGGACATGTTGCAGCCAGCGAAGCTGGGCACTGATTCCTGTGAGCATTGCGTGATACAAGTTATGTGAAGAAAGGGTCCCCAGTGAAGTGCAGGTTGGCTGCGACACATGGTTTAAATCCTGTGGTTAAGAATATTGTGCTGGCGTGAGACCTTAAGCCAAGTTGGAGGGATGTTTCCGTTGAGCAGGGATCATCATTAGATGCTGATTTATGCTAATTATGTTTGCAGCATTCAATGGTGGGAAACGTAGCCCGCCACTGACAGCTGAATGGCTGAAGCTCACAGTCACTTCCTCATTTCACTTCATCCTGAAACGTGTTTTGGGCCTTCTGGTGAGATTTAGCTCCCATACCCACCATTCTGTCCACCAAGCTGCCCACCAAGCTGCCCACCTTGCTGCTCACCTTGCTGCCCGCCTTGCTGCCCACCTTGCTGCCCACCTTGCTGCCCACCAAGCTGCCCACCTTGCTGCCCACCATGCTGCCCACCTTGCTGCCCACCTTGCTGCCCGCCTTGCTGCCCACCTTGCTGCCCACCAAGCTGCCCACCTTGCTGCCCACCAAGCTGCCCACCTTGCTGCCCATCTTGCTGCCTGCCATGCTGCCCGCCATGCTGCCCACCAAGCTGCCCGTCTTGCTGCCTGCCTTGCTGCCCACCTTGCTGCCCACCTTGCTGCCCACCTTGCTGCCCACCATGCTGCCCACCTTGCTGCCCACCTTGCTGCCCACCTTGCTGCACACCATGCTGCCCACCATGTTGCCCGCCATGCTGCCCGCCATGATGCCCGCCATGATGCCCATCACAATCGGGAATGGAACCACTCCTAAAATGAAGTATCCCCTTTCCCCGGGGTATTTCATGGAATCCCTACAGTACAGAAGAAGGGCATTCAGCCCATCAAGTCTATACTGACCGCAATCCCACCCAGGTATTCCCGTAACCCCACATATTTACCCTGCTAATCCCCCTGACATTAGGGTCAATTTAACATGATCAATCAACCAATCAACATCTTTGGACTGTGGGAAGAAACCGGAGCACCCGGAGGAAACCCACGCAGATACGGGAAGAATGTGCAAACTCCACACAGTCAGTGACTGAAGCCGGGAATCGAACCCAGGTCCCTGGCGTTGTGAGGCTGCAGTGCTAACCACTGTGCCACCGTGCCACCCAGTTGGGCCAATAAAAATATCTCAGAATAAAAGACACTTCTGAGGTGTGTTATGGGAGAGATATCTGCTGAGTTAACCTCTCTTAGAACATAGAATTCTTCCGGGAAGAATTCCAGAGAAGTTAAGGTGCTGGGGTACACAGAATGAGTCTGCAACCTTTTATAATCGTTACTCAATAATGTTGTGAATCTGATGTGACATAGCAATTGTTACAATATTACAAACTGGAAAGCAAATAAAACAAACCCACATGAAGTAAATGTAAGATATCCAAATAAATAACAAGCTAAGACTATACTCACAAAGTATAAGTGCACTTGCTGCCTTGTCTCAGCTTAGAGATCTAAGATCTCAACCCTGTGTTTGCAGTTAGATCTCATCTGATGTTGATTCAAGAGAATAATTTGAAGAAAATATTTTGCTTTCAAGATCACATGATCATTGTCTAACATGGTTCTTTGAGTTCAAATTCTTCAAGGATCAATTCATGTGTTTTTTCCCGTGTGTGCAGGTGTTCTTAGTCTTTACTGGCACAGCCTTCTCGAGATGTTTGGCATTTGTGCACAATGTTCTCTCTCTTTCACTCTCTGCTCTTGGCAAAGAGTCAAGTTTTTCTTGAACCCTTTCGTTAGCCGGGTTAAATCCTCCACAATCCACTTTAGCTGGACTGAGGTTGGGACAGGCCAGGGTTGGGAAGCAGGAGAAGCAGCTATTCTTGATGCAGGAATGGGGAAAGTGCATGTGGTGGGTTCAGGAGAGGACGGGTCTCTAACTGTTTTGATGATTATCAGTCTTCACTGCGGGGCTGTACATTTGATCAAATAACAGATACAAAAGATCCAAATCATCTCACAGCCTTCAGGATGCAAGTGGAACAAGTTTGTGAAAAATTAGCTAAAATAGAAATGATTGAATCATCCACATTCCCATTCCCACCTATTGATTTCACAGCGGGGAACAAGATTCCGAATTATATCTGAATACCTCAGGCAAACTCTGGTGCTGGTAACTAAATGTACAGGACAGTGATGTCAATGTGGGATTGTAATGGTACAGGACAGTGATGTCACTGTGGGATTGTAATGGTACAGGACAATTATGTCACTGTGGGATTGTAATGGTATAGCATAGTGATGTCACTGTGGGTTTGTAACGGTACAGCATAGTGATGTCACTGTGGGATTGTAATGGCACAGGACAGTGATGTCGCTTGGGATTGTAATGGCACAGGACAGTGATGTCACTGTGAGATTGTAATGGTACAGGATCATGATGTCACTGTGAGATTGTAATGGTACAGGAACATGATATCACTGTGGGATTGTAATGGTACAGGATCGTGATGTCACTGTGGGATTGTAATGGTACAGGACAATTATGTCACTGTGGGATTGTAATGGTACAGTACAGTAATGTAACTACTATAATGTAGGCACCTACAATGGTTGTGTGCTATTACATCTCATTTTCAAGTTTATTCACCACTTCAATCAGTGGAATTCAATGATTAATATCAACAGAATCTGAACGAACAAGTTAATGTTCTGTATGGCGACAGGTGCTATTGTTAAAACACAGCCATATAGTATTTTTAGATTCATTTCACTCGGCACGTAACTGGGGAAGTGGCTTTGCAATGAGAATGGTTGGAAACAACAACCTATTTCATGTTCCTCTGGATTGTATTTAACATCACCCTTTTACAGCTGGTTGCTTACGATTCTGTTCACATTTAAACTGTAACTCGAATGGCCAATGGTACACTGTGGGCCATCTGTAAAATACTTTGGGTTGGCACTATAAATCAGAGTGGGGACAGTGAGATCAGTACTGAGCGCATGAATAATTAACTAGGAGTAAAGTGACCATGGAGAATATTCCCTGAAACTGGCCAGAGAGAAAAATGCAAACCGGCCAAGATGGATTTTTAAATTTTATCTGCAGATCTGAACATCACTGGCTAGGCCAGGATTTATTGTCCATCCTTAAAATGCCCTTGAAAGGTGTGGTGAGCTGCTTTCTCGAACCGCTGCAACCCATGTGGTGTAGGTACATCCACAGTGCTGTTAGGGAGTGAGTTCCAGGATTTTGACACAGCGACAGTGAAGTAACGGTGTTATAGTTCCAAGTCAGGATGGTGCATTGCTTGGAGGGGAACTTGCAAGTGGGTGGCTTGTCCACAATGTTTACTGCCCTTATCCGTCTAGGGAATAGAACTCCTGGGTTTGGAAGGTGCTGTCAAAGGAGCTTTGGTGAGTTGTTGCAGTGCATCTTGTAGATAGTACACACTGCTGTCACTGTGCATTGGTGGAGGGAGCAGATGTTTCAGGTGGTGGTGAGGTGCCTAGCAAGTGAGCTGCTCTTTCCAGGAGGGTGTTGAGCTTCTTGAGTGTTGTTGGAGCTGCACCCATCCAAGCAAGTGGGGAGTATTCCATCCCGACTTGTGCCTTGGAGAGTCAGAAGGTGAGTTAATCACCCCAGGATTTCCAGCCTAAAGCGCATTAGAAATTGAACATTTCCTCATATTTAAGTAAGCAGTATCAAATTCTCTCAGGCCAAACAACACTGTCTCATCAAACTCTCTAAGGGAATGTACAGCACAGTTTCATAGAATCATAGAATCTTAGAATCCCTACAGTGCAGAGGGAGGCCATTGGGCCCATCGAGTCTGCACTAACCACAATCCCACCCAGACCCTATTCCCACACATATTTATCCTGCTAATCCCCATTGACACTAAGTGGCAATTTAACATGGCCAATCAACCTAATGTACAGATCAACCTAAAGCTCCTTCCACACTGTCCCATCAAACACACAAGATTAAGGACTGAAGGAGGTTTTGAAAAGGAGAGAGGAAGCAGCTGGGCAATAGCAACATGTCGAGAGAAGAAGAAAGTGAAAATGTGATTGCTGATGCTTTATCACAACTTTGATGATAGAGGAAAGACTATTCACTGGTGGAAGAAAAGGACTGAAATGGATTATCCTACTGCTATTTTTGCATTCTTAGATTTAATAAACTGTGTATATATGGTGCAGAGTACTAATAGTGTGAAATTAGAAGTTTTGAAAAATGAAGCCATTTAACATATTGATGGTTCATTTTTTTCGGGGGGAGTGTGATGATACTGTGCCTTTGAGAAATGTATTTGTGTCATGTTTCCTGTGCAGGATTTGTTTTAGCAATCTATTCACTGGTACCGCTTTGTCTGTAACTGGCAGTCCCTATTGTTACTATCGTAGCATAATTGATCTGAATTGCTGAAATGTTTGTTTTAATCTGGGCTAATGCTATTCAGTTATTTTAGTGTTTTTCCCTGGGGTTTTTCAGAGTAAGGCTTGGTTAGGTCAATTGGCAGGAAAGATGATGTGACTGGGTGGGACTGGGCTTAGACAAAGAAACAAGTCAGTTGCTACTTGGGATCTTTAGAAATAGGTTGCTTTCTCTGTGTCTCTTTCTCTCTCTAGATTTGGAGACAGGGATCTGCCAGGAAATAAGTCTCTTTCTCTGAGGTTCTGCTGTTTAGAGGTAAACCTTTCTCTGGAGGCTGTTATATGGGAGTCAGAAGGCAAATGTCACTCTGTACCTATCGAGGGGGGTTAAAAGACTGGAAATCTAACATCCACATGAGCCTTTTTTTGTGCTAACACTGTTTGAAGAAGGATGCATGTCTATGGGGATATTCCTTAAATTGGAACTATAGAGATGGATAGCTGTTAAGAATTATACCTTCTCAGGTTTAAATACTTCAATTGATAAAAGTTATGCTAACTTTTTTTGTTATACTCTAAGTGTGTTCTTCAATAAAGTTTGTTTTAATAAAAGCTCCATAGTGAGTCAATAGAATCACACCTGGAGTGAAACATCCTATGCTCGCACTAATGCCAAAATCAGAATTGGTTTGGGTCTAAGTTAACTTCATAATATACCTTGGAGTTTCTGATCTGGTCCCTAACAATACAGAGTAATATTCGCGCCACACTTTTCCCACCAAACACTCCCAGTACAGATACTGCACGGGGTTAGATACAGAGTAAAGCTCCCGCTACACTGTCCCCTTCTAACACTCCTCGGACAGGTACAGCACAGGGTTAGATACAGAGTAAAGCTCACTCTACACTGTTCCCATTAAACACTCCCAGGACAGGTACAGCACAGTTTTATATACAGAGTTATGCTCTCTCCACATTGTCCAATTGAATACTCCCAGTGCAGATATAGCGATGATTAGTTGCAGAATAAAGCTCCCTCTACACTATTCCATCAAATATTTTCAGGACAGAAACAGCACGGGGTTAAATATATATTAAAGACTCTGCTTCATTGTTCCATCGAACAATCCCAGGGCAGGTACTGATTAAACTAGACATGGAGTAAAACTCCCTCAATGCGGTCAAAACATTTACATTTCAGCTTTGATTTCTGAGCTCTGAGTACATGAGAATGACCTTCCCCATTCACCATATCCACAATAAAGGAACTTTGCCAGCTTGGTGATAAATGTTGCAAAATTAAAGGCCTTTATTGTGCTCCATTAAGCCCAATGTTAAAATAGTCACATGAGATGCTGACAGCTGACAATGGGAAGGAACTTTCATTCCATCCATCTGGACTGGATGAAGAGCCAGGTCTGTGAGGTGAAAGAACAGTAATGTTGACCTACATAGACACAGCTTTAGATGCCAACGTACTTAATGGAGATAGACTGGCATCAGAGGAACTCTGCAAAGAGATGGAATCATATCAAAAAACAGGAAAATCTATCAATTATTGTGCACAAAAACGGCATTTCATTCCTGCAGGGGTGCTCACACTGACTGGAGAGCAGAATTGGAGGAGGGATGTGGGCAGTTGACATGTAGTGACAATGGGTGATTAATAACCACATGCAGAATGTGAACACACAGTGGTTTATTTCACCGTGTCATCTTTGTAGAGACGCTAATGCAAGATTTTGCTTTTGTGCAAAAATCTTTTGGAATAGGATTACTGAAAAGATTGCAGTGGGCCCTCGATCTAAAGGCGTGCTGGTCACATGCCAAATGAGTGACTTGCTTAACATTCTGCCTTGCAAGCCACAGTCCCCCCGCTTCCTTCCGACTCCGGCCTGCTGCCCGGTTATCAGTGGGAAGGGACCCTGACGACAGCATTGCCGGCCTACGTTACAGACACATTTCAGCTCACGTATCTGGATGCTCGCCTCCTAAATATGCTGGTGACAGGGTTCAGGTCTGGAATAAAGTGCACATAATGTGATGGATCTTTTTATTCCCAAAGCGCCGTGCTTTAAATTCAGGGCATAACTCAAACAATACCAGCTTATTGTCGGCATTGATCAGCCGCAGCCTCATTGATTGAGCTTGGCACTGACTGATATTCAAGGACATGCATCCACTCACACCAATGTTACGAACAAGAAGCTACACAAGCTCCTTTCATTAGACCGAGCCACTGGCTGAAATTCAGAGGCAATCCTTTGGCAGGGGTGGAGTAAATAAAGAAGCCTGCAGCCTGTGTGAACTGTGTAGGGTGGGGAGAGGGGTGGGGGGTGACAGGGAAGGAGGGTAGGGGTCCACGTTTCAATGGACTCAAGCCACACCACCTCTTCACCTCCACATTCAAACAGCTGACAGCTCTTACTGTCAGACCTGCAAACAGCCTACCATCTTGTGTGCACGCCATTGAGGGACAAGGCTCAACTGGGTCACTGTAATCAGGAGAGAGCTGTGACACTTACCGAAGTGCAGTTATTTCTGAGACCCCGCCATGTATTGTCAGTGCCCTTCGCAGTCTCTGATCGTCGACCTGTTCCTTTCCAATCTAAGTGCTCTTTGCCGTCACTGATGTCACCGGGGCAGTGTTCCTTGCAAGGGGTTAACGTACAGATCAACCGTTTGGAACTGAATGGCTGGATAGGGGCACAGGAGTAAATGCCCTGTTCCTGTTCTTATTCCCCGTGCTACAACAGTGTTCGAATTAAACTATAAATCCTGCTCTGACAGCAATCGTGCTCCAGTTGCACTTTCTCGTTTAATCCCATTCTCTATGGAGGGAGCATGAGAAATGCTGGGTTTTATCAGTACAAGGCACACACTTCAGATGGTGAAGTGACTGAGGGCTGGCCAGCATCTCATGTTCAAAGTAAATCAGCAACAAAACGCCAGATTTCTCAGTGGGTTCATTCCGTGGCCTAACCGAGGTCAGGATTTGACCATTTGCGCTGGGGCCCTGATGCTGGGGGGTCCAAAGATGGTTGGGGGGTTGGGGGCAGCGGGGGGGAGGGGGGGGGGTGTGGGGGGTTCCACCCCAGCTAACCCTCCCCCTGCTCCAAAACCCGCCAATCAGTTGGCAGTGATTTTCCCCAAATTGGCAAATTCCCCAGGGACTGCCTTACCATCTAATGAAGAGCAGTGGGCAGGTTTGTGAGACTGGAGGACCAATAGAAGACCTTGCAGCACTGGAGAAGTAGCAGCTTACAGTTGTGGTAAGGGAGAGAGAGAGCGAGAGGGGATCAGTTCCAAACGGTTGATCTGTACGTTAACCCCTTGCAAGGAACACTGCCCCGGTGACATCAGTGACGGCAAAGAGCACTTAGATTGGAAAAAAACAGGTCGACGATCAGAGACTGCGAAGGGCACTGACAATACATGGCGGGGTCTCAGAAACCTGCCCAGTGCTTTCTCTCCAACTTTTAACTTTAAAGGTTGGGCCTGGGTAAGATGCTCTTTCAGAGAGTTGGTACAGAGTCAATGGGCTGAATGGCCTCCTTCTGCACTGTAGGGATTTTATGGTTCTATCCTATGGTTCTATACCCCTGCAGGCCATAGCAGCCATCAGCGACTAGGCTACCATTATTGGGGCACCTCTCCACAGGGCATCCTGTGGCTGCGGTTGAGGGCAGGCAGGCTACGGCACGGTAGCACAGTGGTTAGCACGGCTGCTTCACAGCTCCAGGGACCTGGGTTCGATTCCCGGCTTGGGTCACTGTCTGTGAGGAGTTTGTACATTCTCCTCGTGTCTGCATGGGTTTCCTCCGGGTGCTCCGGTTTCCTCCCACAGTCCAAAGATGTGCGGGTTAGGTTGATTGGCCATGCTAAAAAAAATTGCCCTTAGTGTTCTGAGATGCGTAGGTTAGAGGGATTAGTGGGTAAATATGTAGGGATATGGGGGTAAGGCCTGGGTGGGTTTGTGGTCGGTGCAGACTCGATGGGCAGAATGGCCTCTTTCTGTACTGTAGGGTTTCTATGATTCTACAAGGGCCTCAAAGCCTGCCTGGACTCCTCGTGCCAAGGCCTGCCACTGGAAAGTTTCAGTCAGCCTTGAACTTAATTTGCTTTTAAATGTCCATTGGTGACCCACACTTGCGGGCAGTTAGCACAGTGGTTAGCATGCCACCTCACAGCGTCAGCGAACTGGGTTCGATTCCGGGCTTGGGTGACTGTGTGGAGTGTGCACATTCTCCCCGTGTCTGCGTGGGTTTCTTCCGGCTGCTCCGATTGCCTCCCGTACTCCAAAGATGTGCAGGTTAGCTGGATTGGACATGCTATATCACCCCTTAGTGTCCCAGGATGGGTAGATCAGGAGGATTAGGCATGGTAAATACATGGGGTTACAACAATAGGATAGGGCATGGGCATGGGTAAGGTATTCTTTCAGAGAGCTGATGCAGACTCAATGGGCTGAATGGCCTCCTTCTGCACTGTAGGGATTCTATGGTTCTATTCTATGGTTCTATAGCCCTGCAGACCATAGCAGCCAACCTCCTCACCCACCTCTACTGCCCAATACCCTGGCTCTGTGAAAACACCTCAGGCACATTTTAGGGTCGGTAAGCTGCCTTGCCCGTTTGGGGTAAAAGGTTTTGCACCCACCTTCACACACCCCGGCCGGGGCCTGAAATTCCTGCCCCTTGTCTTTCCCACTCCTTCCACTTGGTTAATACATACAGTCTCTCTCACCTCTCGTCTCTCTTCCCCTTTTGTTCCTCTCTAGAATAAAGATTATCAAACGATGTCAGCAAATATGCGCTAAACAAGCCTGATAAAACATCTACTCTGAGTGTAGAAGTGTAAATAGGCTCTTCTTTCAGTAGCAAATCTGGGTTAAACCCCTCGGCAGATCAAGTACAAATAGGCAATTGGCCTCCAACTCAATGAAGACTCAATCCCCAGATATCAAGGAACTCAGGAAAAGTATAAAGTGTGGACAGTGAACAGAACTAATTTCAGAGCTGCTATTCTTTTATGAGCTTCTTGTACATTGGTGCCCAATGACACAAAAACAGACTGAAAGTGCAATCTGAAAACAAATTTTACAACAAAATGACTCTGCTTTAATGAGTCATTTTGTTGTGCTTTGATTCTCTGTTGTTAACCTTTATGTGGGTCTGAAGCGGTCCCGAATTCCCACTCTGACACTCCATCCAGAAAGCATTACTTCGCAGGCTGTAATCTGACAAAAAAGCTCACGCAGGCCCCATCAAACTCAGAGAGTTAGAACAGAGGAGGTCAAAGATGGCAGCTCACAACAGGCTCTTTGCAAGTGACCACTTTATCTAAGCTGTATTCTTGACCGTGAGTGCCCATCATGCAGAGGACATTGAATGTGCTTTGTCTCCCTAGAAGTCTCACATGACAATGAATTCTTTAAAAGACCTGAGTGTAGGAAAATAGTTTGGCAGTTGTATGATGAGGCCCATTAAGTTTCTGCTGAGATAGAGACAGCCTGACGCAGTCGTATTGTGTGTATCTCAGTGTGTGCTCCTGTTCTTTATGTACAGTTCAGAATAAGTAACAATTGATTCTTATCTCAGATGGTTAGGTTCTGTTTATGTCTCTGTAAGGTTCTGAACTTGTACAGCGCATAAATTCAAGATTATAGATTTAACTCCCATTCTCTGAACAATTAATTCAGGCTCTTGGAATACAATTGGATTAACGTAACAATACTGAATCCATATAAACTGAGATGCGCCCTATTCAATGTCTCTATCAATGGTGTATTGTATGACACTCTGAAGGAGCATCTCAGTGCGCGGAATTTTATGCTCCATCTACCAGGTACACGGTACCTACTCTTGCAACTCGGCCAACGTTGTCTACCTGATACGCTGCAAGAAAGGATGTCCCGAGGCATGGTACATTGGGGAAACCATGCAGACGCTACGACAACGGATGAATGAACACCGCTCGACAATCACCAGGCAAGACTGTTCTCTTCCTGTGGGGGAGCACTTCAGCAGTCACGGGCATTCAGCCTTGGATCTTCAGGTAAGCATTCTCCAAGGCGGCCTTCACGACACACGACAGCGCAGAGTCGCTGAGCAGAAACTGATAGCCAAGTTCCACACACATGAGGACGGCCTAAACCGGGATGTTGGATTTATGTCACATTATCAGTAACCCCCACAGCTTGCCTCCTTGGCTTGCAGAATTTCACTGGCTGTTCTGTCTGGAGACAATACACATCTCTTTAACCTGTGTTGAATGCTCCCTCCACCCACATTGTCTGTACATTTAAAACCTGGCTGGCTGTAGAGATTTGCATTCTAATCAGTATTCTGTAATTTGATTTCTGTGTCTGTTTGCACTGTTTGGGAACAGATAACCACTCCATCTGACGAAGGGGCAGCGCTCCGAAAGCTTATGGTATTTGCTACCAAATAAACCTGTTGGACTTTAACCTGGTGTTGTGAGACTTCTTACTGTGCTTACCCCAGTCCAACGCCGGCATCTCCACATGGTGAGTTTGAAGGCAGGGATTACATAAAATCCAATAGATAGCCTTCCTGCCACCTGCCAGCCCTCTCTGATATTTTATAGGTGGACAGGTGAGGCATCAAGGGGATGCCTATTAAGGCACCTTAAGTAGCTAATTATGGCCCTTTAAGGAGGGCAGTGCTTGAGAAGGACCTGGGAAAACCAGTCAACAGAAGCTTGTGGGTCAGAGGAGGTCCCCAAGACAGGTTGTCAGCAGCAGCTAGAGAAGAAGGCTGATGGAAAAATGTGAATGAGAGGATGATTTTTGAAAAATTCCAAGAGTGAAATTAAAGGAGTAGCATTAGTTCATTGCGAGGCACTGGGAGCCAGTGCGGGAGGAGTGGCAACCTTGGTAAGTAGGACTGGGTGAGTATTTCTACTGTAATGTCTTTAAAGTAAAAATTGGCCTTAAGTTTAGATTAAGTAGTGTTTAAAGTACACAAATTAAGGTAAGTTCCCCAGTATATTTAATATTCTTTAAACTCGAGACAGTAGTCATAAAGGGAGTAATAACAGTAAGTCATGGCAGAGCAGCTTGGCAATGTGGAAAGCTCCTCCTGCGCTATGTGGAAAGTCAGGGACACTTCCATTGTTCAGGGTGACCACATGTGAAGGAAGTGGCTGCAGCTACTTTAAATCCATGATTCAGAGCTGGAGTTGTGACTGGAGTCACTATGGAGCATCTGCAAGGATGAGGTCTGCATAGATAGCACATACAGTATGGAGGCCACACTGCAGGTAATGAATACACAGGCAGAGAAGGAGTGAAAGCACTAATGCAGGAGTCACCTGGGTCCATCTCTTTCTCTAACAGATTTTCCATTTTGGATTCTGCTGGGGAAGATAGCTTCTCAGGGGAATGCAGCAAGAACCAAGTCTGTGCCACCACACAGCTGCACAGGGTGGGGTGGGAAAAAAAAGAGTGGGGGAGCAGGAGTGAGAGTGGATCCTATTGCATGGGAAACAGACAGACATTCCTTTAGCCACAGATGTGACACCGGAATGGTAAGTGATGCACGTTATCACACACGAGGCTTGAGATGCTCAGGAAATAAAGGCTACTAATTATATACACGATCCCAGACTGAGGGGTCCCAGACAGAGCAGAGACCTTTATACCTCTCCCAGGAGGCGGAGCCCGACTGGGATGTACCACAATAACTATAATACAAGGTGTAACAGCCCAACCCTAACCCCAACAGCAACAAGTAGAACAATCCATCCCTAACCCCAACAGCAACATATATACATACTTGTAGTACTGGCCAGACCCTGGCTCAGTACTATCTAGTGGGAACCAACGATGGTTCACCACAGTAAGTGGCAGAGTCAAGGATGCCACTGAGTGGCTGAAGAGCTTTCTGAAGGGGGAGGGTGAATAGCCAGAGGTCACAGGCCATGACGGTACAAATGACATAGTTAAAAATAGGGATAAGGTCCTGTAAGCAGAATATAGACCCTTACGAAAAATCAGGACCTCAAAGATAGCAATCTCAGGATTACTCCCAGTGCCATATGTTAGTGAGAGGAGGAATAGGGGAATAGATCAGATGAATGTGTGGCTGGAGAGATGTTGTAGGAGGGAGGGATTTGGATTCCTGAGGCAATGGGGAAGGATGGGATATCTACAAGCTGGACAGGTTGGACCCCAACAGAACCGGGGCAAATACCCTCAAAAGGATATTTCTCAGTGCTGTTGGAGAGGTTTAATCCAGGTTGGTAGGGGAGGGGAACCTGAGCGGGAAAACACAAGAGAGGGAAACAAAAATAGAAATAAAAGATAGAAAAATAGAAAGCAGAAGTGGACATCAAAGGAACAAGGCCTAGCAGCAAATAGGACCATAATACAACAAAGTATCTGTGAAAATGTTAAAAAGACACATCTAAAAGTATTGTACCTGCATGGAGCATTCGCGATAAGGTAGATAAGTTAACAGTGCAAATAGTTGTAAATGATATGATTGCAATTACAGGGACTTGGCTGCAGGGTGACCAAGCCTGGGAGCTGAATATCCAAGAATATTCAATACTTAGGAAGGACAGACAAAAAGGTAAAGGAGATGCGGTGGCGTTATTTGCAAAGGATGAAATCAGTGCAATGGTAAGAGAGGCATTGGGCTCAGAAAATCAAGATGTAAATCTGGGTGAAGCAAAGAAACAACAAGGCTGGAAAACATTAGTGGGATCAGTATCAAATCAGTATCAAATCAGTATCATAGAATCTCTACAGTGCAGAAGGAAGCCATTCAGCCCATCGAGCCTGCACCAACTGTTTGAAAAGGCATCATACCCAGGCCCGTCACCCCGCCCTATCCTCGTAACCCCACACAATCACCATGGTTAATCCATCTACACATCTCAGGAAACTAGGGTCAACTTAGCGTGGCCAATCAACCTAACCCGCACATCTTTGGACTGTGGGAGGAAACCGGAGCAGCCGGAGGAAACCCACGCAGACACGGGGAGAATGTGCAAACTCTACACAGACAGTGACCCGAGGCTGGAATCGAACCCTGGTCCCTGTGAGGCAGCAGTGCTAACTACTGTGCCGCCGTGCAGCCTCAAAGGCAGGTGGTGGCATGAAACAAGGAATTAGAGAAGCATGTAACAAGGATGCAGCAGCAGTACTGGGTGACTTTAATCTACATACAGATTGAGCAAACCACATAAGCAATTATACTGTGTTGGATAAATTACTGGAGTGTGTCCAGGATTGTTTTCTGGACCAGTACATTGAGGAACCAACGAGGGAACATGCTAATCTAGATTTGGTATTTGATATAAAGGGGTAAATTAATAATCTTGTTGTGCAGGGTCCTTTAGGGAACAGTGGCCATAACATGATAGAATTATTCATTGGCTCGTGTGGTAGCATAGCCTCTTAAGGGGCCATTTCCTTAGGGCCATGTGATTGGGCCAGACATAACAGAGGCTGGAAGCTAAGCCAATCAGGCACAATGGCACATATCCCGAGTCAGGGGGATCGTCAGTAGGAGCCACAGGAGAGCATTGCACAGTCACATAGTTATTCTGACTGACCTTTTCATTGTAAATACTCATTTATCATTGGCAATAAAGCCTTTCTTACTTTGAACCACATTGAGTCACCCTCGATTTATTACAGGTAGAAAGTGAAGTAATCCAATCCAAAGCTAAGGCCATAAATCTAAACAAATGAAACTACAAAGGTATGAGGGGTGAGTTGGCTGCGATAGACTGAGGAACATCGTTGAAAGGCATGACAGTAGCTAGGCAATGGCTAATATTTAAGAGGCAAATGCATGCATTGCAACAGTTCCTTTTTGTGCGGAGTCTGCACATTCTCCCCATATCTGTGTGGGTTTCCTCAGGGTGCTCCGGCTTCCTCCCACAGTCAGAAAGACGTGCTGGTTAGGTGCATTGACCATTATAGTTACCAGGGGAAGTACGGTGAAAAGTATGAGAACCAGTAGTCTCACAGCACCAGGGACCTGTGTTCGATTCCCGGCTTGGGTCACTGCCTGTGCGGAGTCTGCACATTCTCCCAATGTCTGCCAGGGATTCCTCTGATTGCTCCGGTTTCCTCCCACAGACAGAAAGACGTGCTGGCTAGGTGCATTGGCCATGCTAAATTCTCCCTCAGTGTACCCGAACAGGCACCGGAATGTGGCGACTAGGGGATTTTCACAGTAATTTCATTGCAGTGTTAATGTAAGCCTACTTGTGAAACTAATAAATAAATAAATAAATAAATTAATCAACAAACAAACAAACTTCTGATACAAAAGCACGACAGGCAAAATGGCCTGGCATAGCTAACAAAAGAAATGGAGCCTAGTATTAGATCCAAAGAGGATTCATGCAAAGTTTCTAGAAAAAAGTAGCAAGCCTGAGGATTGGGAACAGTTCAGAATTCAGCAAAGGAGGACCAAGAGATTGATTAAGAGGGGAATAGAGTACGAGAGTAAACTTACAAGAGACATAAAAGTGGTCTGTAAAATTTCCTAGAAGTATGTAAAAAGAAAAAGATTGGGAAGGCAAATATAGGCCCTGCCCAGTCTGAAACAGGATAATTTATTAAGAGAACAAAGAAATGACAGAGTAATTAAACAACGACTTTAGATCTGTCTTTACAGAAGAAGTTACAAATGACTTCATAAATGCTCGGAAACCAAGGGACTAGTGAGAAGGAGGAATTGAAGGGAATTAGAAAAATAGTGCTGGAGAAATTAATAGGACTGAAAGTTAACATACCCGCAGGGACTGAAATCTACACCCCAGGGTACTGAAGGAGGTGGCCATTGAAATAGTGGATGTATTGGTTGTCATCTTCCAAAATTCTGTAGATTCTGGAACAGTCCCAGCAGATTGGCAAATGTAACACTATTATTTGAAAAAGGAGGGAGGGGGAAAACAGGGAATTACAGGGAATTAGCCTAAAATCAGTAGTAGGGAAAATGCTAGACTCTATTATAAAGGATGTGATAACAGGACACTTATTTAGAAAATATCAACTGGATTAGATAATGTCCACATGGATTTGTAAAAGGCAAATTATGTTTGACGACCTACTGGAGTTTTTTGAGGATGTAACTAGTAGAATAGATCAGGGAGAACAAGTGGATGTGGTGCATTTGGATTTTCGGAAAGCTTTTGATAAAGTTCCACATAAGAGGTTAGTGTGCAAAAAGTAAAGGTTGGGGGGTAAGATGCTGCATGGATTGAGAATTGGTCAGCAGACAGGAAACAGAGAGTAGGAATAAATGGATCTTTTTCAGAGTGGAAGATGGTGACGAGTGGGGTACCACAGAGGTCAGTGCTTATGTGCCAGCTATATACAATATACATCGATGATTTGGATAAGAGATTAAATGTAATATTTCCAGGTTTGCTGATAATACAAAACTAGATGGAATTGTGAGTGGAGAAGATGAAGGAAAGAGGCCTCAAGTTGATTTAGACAAGTTGAGTGAGTGGGCAAATGCTTAGCAGATGCAGGATAATGTGGATAAGTGTGAAGTTATCCACTTTGGAAGAAAATCAGAATGGCACAGTATTATTTAAATGGCGATAGATTGGGAAATGTTGATGTACAAAGAGATCTGGGTGTCCTTGTACACTAGTCATTGAAAGCAAGAATGCAGATGCAGCAAGCAGTTGGGAAGGCAAATGGTATGTTGGCCTTCATTGCAAGAGGACTTAAGTACAGGAGCAAGGATGTCTTACTGCAGTCCAAAGATGTGCAGGTTAGATTGATTGGCCATGCTAAAAATTGCCCCTTAGAGTCTTGAGATGCGTAGGTTCGAGGGGTTAGCGAGTAAGTATGTAGGGCCTGGGTGGGAGTGTGGTCGGTGCAGACTCGATGGGCCGAATGGCCTCCTTCTGCACTGTAGGGTTTCTATGATTCTATGAGCTGTACAGGGCCTTGGTGAACCCATCCCTAGAGTAGTGTGTGCAGTTTTCATCTCCTTACTTAAGAAACAATGGCCAGGATTCTCTCAGCCCATATATCTGCCATAGAGCGAGGACAGTGAAGGTTCACCAGACTGATTCCTGGAATGACAGGATTGTCGTATGAGGAGAGATTGGGTTCTGATCACTCGCTCCCTCACCCGTTCCCCCACCCCTCCCCTCACCTGACACCCCACCTGGTAATTTATGACCTCGCTCGGGCAAGGCTCATAAAATCCTGCCCTGGGCCAACGGGCAATTCCGTTCTGCAAGCCGATTTCGGGGCGTGGGTGGCGGTAAAATTCCGGCACCCATCTCATGAGCGTTCCCCCACCCCCATCCGTCCCCTCATCTTCTCACCTCCCTTCTCCTGATATCCCCTCACTGAGACCCAGAACACTTACCAGGCCTTACCAGGGTTCCTGAGTGAGCTGCCTGGCATCCCAGCTGCAGCCACTGCTTCTGACTGGTGCTGCTGGTTAAACAGAGCTGCCGGCCATCCGATGGTAGCTCTCTGAGGCGGGGCTTGGTCCTGGGAAACGTGTAGGAATCTCGCTGTAAACCATTCGTGCTGCTCCTGACGTTAAATTTGCTGCAGGACAGCTGTCACAAATGTGGGAGGGCTTACCCTTGACGATTTACTCAAGGTTGTGTAGGGACCAGGGCACTTTGTAAAATCCCATTCAGTGTGCCATACCCATGAGTTACAGAAGGTGTTCGATATAGATAACTCATATCGGAATCTCATGCACTGTCTATCTTAAATGACATGCCCAATGAATTTGATGGTGGATTCTACCAAGCGCAGGATCCGTTTATCATCTATAATATTACTCAGTCTCTACATTATTTGTAATGTCACCTATCTGGTCAATTTCTCTTTTTTCATTCATTCATCGGATATGGGTGTTGCTGGCTGGGCCAGCATTTCTTACCCATCCCTCGTTGTCCTTGAGAAGGTGGTGATGAGCTTCCTTCTTGAACCGCTGCAGTCCACGTGCTGTGGGTTGACCCACAATGCCATTAGGGAGAGAATTCCAGGATTTTGACCCAGTGACTGTGAAGGAACGGCGATACATTTCCAAGTCAGGACAGTGAGTGGCTTGGAAGGGAACTTGAGGGTGGTGGTGTTCCCATGTGTCTGCTGCTCTTGTCCTTCTAGTTCATATTATCATTTGTGGGATCTTGCTGTGCGCAAATTGGTTTCCAGCGCAGACACGATGGGCCAAATTGCCTCTTCCTGTGCTGTAAACTTTCTATGATTTTATTCAATGTTTATAAGGCTACACTTCACAGTAATTCACTGACTAAAATGTGTCAGGAGCCCGGGGTTGTGGGATGCAAGCCTTTTTCAATCTGTACATTATCTGCATCACCACCTACACTGGCTGTGCAAATGATGTGTGTTATCACCACAGAGTCTATGAATAGACTTTACATTTCGATAGAAATGTCATGAGAGGCTGCTAACAGATATCTTGAAGTATTTTTACACAAAACCTTTTTCTCCTTATAGTTATGTCGCAAAATGATGCCATTGGTACCTGCTGACTGCGTAAACCACAAAAGCCCCATGCTGTTTATATTTCCTTTCCTTTCTTCAGATAGAAATTTATTATCCTGCTTTAATGTGTGGTACAGTTACAATAATTCATGTTGAATGTCACATCACAGGAGTGCGGGATGTATTAACACGGTTATTGCTACAAGGCTGAGCTGGTGCATCTGTCACAGCTTCTGCATCAAGACATCACTCAGCCCCGTACTCTCCTGATGGTCATACTGCAGCCTGCTCCATCTGTGAGGATTCCCAGCGAAATCTGCCCTGTGTGTCTGTGTGTGCATGTGTATGAGTTTGTGTGAGAGTATGAGTGAGTGTGTGTGAGTGTGTGTGTCTATGAGTGTATCAGTGTGTATGTGTGAGTATATGTGTGTGTATGTCTGTGCGCGTGTGTGTGTGTCTGTGTGTTTGTGTGTGTGACTGTATGTGCCGATGTGAGTTTGTGTGTGTCTGTGTGTGTGATTGTGTGTATGTGTGTCTGTGTGTGAGCGTGTGTGTGTGTGTGTGTGCCTGTGTGTGTGAGAGAGTGTGTGACTGTGTGTGTCTGTGCCTCTGTGTATGTGAATGTGTGTCTATGAGTGTGTGTGTGTGTGAATTTCTGTGTGTCTGTGTGTTTGTGTGTGTGACTGTATGTGCCTAAGTGTGTGTCTGAGTTTGTGTGTGTATGTGTGATTGTGTGAGCGTGTGTGAGTGTGTGTGTGTGCCTGTGTGTGTGAGAGAGTGTGTGAGTGTGTGTCTGTGTCTCTGTGTATGTGAATGTGTGTCTATGAGTGTGTGTGTGTGTGAATTTCTGTGTGTCTGTGTGTTTGTGTGTGTGACTGTATGTGCCTAAGTGTGTGTCTGAGTTTGTGTGTGTGTATGTGTGATTGTGTGAGCGTGTGTGAGTGTGTGTGTGTGCCTGTGTGTGTGAGAGAGTGTGTGAGTGTGTGTGTCTGTGTTTCTGCCTATGTGAATGTGTGTCTTTGAGGGTATGTGTGTAAGTTTGTGAGTGTCTGTGTGTGTGACTGTGTGTGTGTCTGTGTGAGGGTGTGTGTCTGTGTGAGGGGATGTGTCTGTGTGTGAGCATGTGTGAGTGTGAGAATGTGTGTCTGTGTGAGCGTGTGTGGGCGTGTGTGTGCCTGTGTGTGAGTCTATGTATGTGTCTGTGTGTGTGTCTGTGTGTGAGGCTCTGTGTGTGTAAGTGTGTGTCTGTGTGTGAGGCTGTGTGTGTGTGAGTGTGTGTGTGTGTGTGTAAGTGTGTGTGTCTGTGAGTGAGTGTGTGTGTGTCTGTGTGTGAGTGTTTGTGTGTGTCTGTGTGAGTGTGTGTGTCTGTGTGAGTGTGTGTGTCTGTGAGTGAGTGTGTGTGTGTCTGTGTGTGAGTGTGTGTGTGAGTGAGTGTGTGTGTGTGAGTGAGTGTGTGTGTGAGTGAGTGTGTGTGTGAGTGAGTGTGTGTGTGAGTGTGTGTGCGGGGGAGTGTCTGTGTGTGAGTGTGCGTGTGTGTGTCTGTGTGTGTGTATGTGTGTGTGTGTGTTTGTGTGTGTGTGTCTGTGTGTGCCAGTGTGTGTGTGTCTGTGTGTGTGTATGAGTGGATCAGTGTTTGTGTGTCAGCATTTGTGTGTGTCTGTGTGTGTGTCTGTGTGTGTGTCTGTGTGTGAGTCTGTGTGTGAGTCTGTGTGTGTGAGTCTGTGTGTGTGAGTGTGCATGTGTGAGTGTGTGTGTGAGTGTCTGTGTGTGTGTGAGTGTCTGTGTGTGAGTGTGTGTCTGTGTGTGTGTCTGTGTGTCTGTGTGTTAGTGTGTGTGCGTGTGCGTGAGTGTGTGTGCGTGTGAATGTCTGTGTGTGTGTGCGTGTGTGTGTCTGTGTGTGTCTGTGTGAGTGTTTGTGTGTGTCTGTGTGTGTGTGTCTGTGTGTGAGTGTTTGTGTGTGTGTGTGTGTGTGTGTGTGTCTGTGTGTGAGAGTGTGTGTGTGTCTGTGTGTGTGTGTATGTGTGAGTGTGTGCGTGCGAGTGTGTGTGTCTGCGTGTGTGTGTTTGTTTGTGTGTGAGCATGTGTGTGTGGCTGTGTGAGTGTGTGTGCGAGTGTGTGTGTGTCTGTCTGTGTGTGAGTGTGTGTGTGTGAGTGTTTGTGTGTGAGCGTGCGTGTGTGCCTGTTTGTGTGTGACTGTGTGTGTATGACTGTGTGTGTGTCTGTGTGAGGGTGTGTGCCTGTGTGAGGGTGTGTGTCTGTGTGTGAGTGTGTGTCTGTGTGTGAGTGTGTGTCTGTGTGTGAGTGTGTGTGAGTTTGTGTGTGAGTGTTTGTGTGTGAGTGTTTGTGTGTGAGTGTTTGTGTATGAGTGTCTGTGTGTGAGTGAGTATGTGTGTGAGTGAGTATGTGTGTGTGTGAGTGTCTGTGTGTGAGTGTCTGTGTGTGAGTGTCTGTGTGAGTGTCTGTGTGTGAGTGTCTGTGTGTGAGTGTGTGTGTATGTGTGAGTGTGTATGTGTTTGTGTGAGTGTGGGTGAGTGTGTGTGTCTGTGTGTGAGTGTGTGTGTGTGAGTGTGTGTTTGTGTGTGTGTGTGTGTTTGTGTGTGTGTGTTAGTGTGTGTGAGTGTGTGTGTCTGTGTGTGCGAGTGTGTGTGTGTTTGTGTGAGTGTGGGTGAGTGTGTGTGTCTGTGTGTGAGTGTGAGTGTGTGAGTGTGTGAGTGTGTGTTTGTGTGTTTGTGTGTGTGTGTGTGTGTTAGTGTGTGTGAGTGTGTGTGAGTGTGTGTGCGAGTGTGTGTGTCTGTGTGTGTGTGTGTGTGTCTGTGTGTGCGAGTGTGTGTGTGTTTGTGTGAGTGTGGGTGAGTGTGTGTGTCTGTGTGTGAGTGTGAGTGTGTGTTTGTGTGTGTGTGTGTTTGTGTGTGTGTGTGTTTGTGTGTGTGTGTGTGTGTTAGTGTGTGTGAGTGTGTGTGTCTGTGTGTGCGAGTGTGTGTGTCTGTGTGTCTGTGTGGTGGTGCTGGGCTGTGGGGAGGTGGGTGATGTGGTGCTGGTGATACACTGTTAATGACAAAGCGCCTCTGTCACTTCCCATTGGCTAATGTGTCCTGCCTGCATTTTGGAGAAAGACATATTTTTTGCTCTTGTTCAGGTAGCTGTGAAAAACCCTGATTGCAGCCTCGGGGGGACCGTTTACATCTCAACTCTTCAGTCAGGGATGCTGCCCAGGCTATTTTAAACCCCTTCTCCACCCCCAACCTCCCAGCTGCCTGTCACAAACCCTCAGCCCTTCTCCTGAACATCGACATCTCTTTATGTCAATGTCAACCTCTTGCAGCTGGTAATATATAGTGTACTGAAGATCTAAACGATGTGTTAAGGCACAGCTATTATCACAGATGTGTGCGTGATACTCCTCTGAAAATCCTGTTGCTTATTAAGTCGCCTTTGGTTTAAACGTAATTAAAATTGGCTTTGCACTGATGCACAATTGACACAACACACTGAGTGCACGCTTCACTGTACTTGATGCAGGGCTGTGTATCCAATACTGCAGCTGAACAGACACATACACTGAGAACCCTCGGACTGACTCCACAACATCAACAACTGGAGGGACAGACTTGAGTTCTGAAAAGGGAAGATTTAGACAGTTTACATTTCACTGTTTCACACACAGGGTGATGATGTTACTGCAGATTGTTCAGGGACGCAGTGAAGGCAGATAATGCTGGCAAATTGTACATAACTGGCAATTAACTTTCTTCTAAATGCTGGTCTGGCCTGAGGGAGTGTAGTGTCCTTACTGAGGCTGTGTTATTGCCAGTGTGATCAGGTTTTAGAGCTACTTTCCAGCTGTATGGTTGGCATTGACAGTCTCCGTGGGGTGTTTGTGAGTTGTTTTGTTGCAATATTGTGAATTTCCACAAGTATGTATTGGCTGGGATTTGTCTTCCTCTGAGGTGCCTGGGCGACACAAGGCATGCTGTCAGAATGTGAACCAGCCATTGATAGTGCAGCAACAATGATTGGGAGCTTTCAATGAGTTTCCCTGCAATCAGGCCCATTTTGGGCAAGATTTAATGGCCTCACTTGTCCCGAAACCGTAAAATCCCGCCCAAGGCCAGCGGACCTTCCCATTGTCCGCCCCTCGCCCACTCCGATTCCCATGGCAGGTGTGGCGGCAAAATTCCAGCCATTATCTTTTTAATCATCTATTATTTAACATGATGTGCATGTCGCTGGCTAGACCGGCATTTACTGTTTATCCCTAATTGCCCCTTAGAAGGTGATAGTGAGCTATCTTCTTCAATTGTTGCATCCCATGTGGTGTAGATACACCCACAATGCTGTTAGAGAGGAAGTTCCAGGATTTTAATCCAGCACCAGTGAAGGAACGACGATATATTTCCAAGTCAGGATGGCAAGTGGAGGGGAACTCCCAGCTGGTGGTGTTCCCAGTTATCTGCTGCCCTTGTCCTTCTCGATGGTAGAGGTTGCAGGCCACGAACTCGTCTCAGGAAATGGCAAGTATCCCATCACACTCCTACTTGGTGGACAGACTTAAGGGAGCCAGGAAGTGAGTTACTCTGCAAAAGATTCCTAGCCTCTAACCTGTTCTTGTAGCCACAGTATTTGTGTGGTTTTTCCAATTCAGTTTATGGTCTATGGTAACCTCCAGGATGTTGATAGTGATGGTAATACTATTGAATGTCAAGGGGAGGTGATTAGAAATTCTCTTATTGCAGATGGTCACTGTCTGGCACTTGTGTGGCACAAATGTTACTTGCTAATTATCGGCCCAAGCCTGAATATTGTCCAGGTCTTGCTGCATTTGGACACGGGCTATTTCAGTATGTGAAGGGTTTCAAATGGTGCTGAACGTTGAACAATCATCAGTAAACAACCCCACTTCTGATCTTATGATGGAAGGAAGGTTATTGATGAAGCAGCTGGAGATGGCTGGGCCTAGGACACTACCCTGAGGAACTCCTGCAGTGATATCTTGGGTTTAAATGATTGTTCTCCACCAGCCACAGCCATCTTCCTTTGTGCTAAGTATGATTCCAACCAGTGAAGAGGTTTCCCCTGATTGCTCTCCACTTCAGCTTAGCGACGTATGTTAAATGTTGTCTTGATGTTAGGCACAGTCATTCTCACCCCCATTCTTGAACATCAAAGCTTATTGTGCAAAATAAAAGCTCATGGTGACATAATGGGCCCTATTTTACCATTTTGATTCTGAGTGCTGGGCGGACTTGAAACTGGGAGTGTTTCAGATCCGACTTTTAGACCCATTCTCAGACGCCCCCATACGCACTCTGCCTGGAAAAATATCAGCGATTCCAAATCGCTTTACACAAGCTGTGGGTAGGACTTAACGCGCCCGAAACACAGCAGCTCCGATTGGAGCCTCCAACTGTGCATGCACAGAAAAGAAATGATGGAATGCTGCTCCTGGGGGCCGGATAATGCCTCCCCCTGGCCCCCACAGACATTTCCCCGCCCCCACAACATTACTGAACCCCCTTATCCCCCCACCCGCCCGACACCCAGACCGATCGCAACCCCCTCTCCCCTTCCCCCCAACGGCCTCAGGCAGAGTGGCAGCGGACCCCCCTTCCCCTCCACTGATCTCAGGCAGAGAGATCCACCCTCCCCCTCCACCCTACAGATATCAGGCAGGGAGATTCCCCCCCACCCCCACCCCAGACCCTCATCTCCTCCGGACTCCAATGGCTGTGTGACACCTCCCTCTCTCTCCCCTGTCCCCACTCATTGGGGCACTGATCCACCACCCGTCCATCTCCCCATCAGCACACCTGCAAGTGCTCACTTGCCTTCCCCTCAATGCTAACAAACTGCATGGAACTTGCTGGAATGCTCGGCCAAACTGCCTGCAGCTGATCTGTCCTAACGAGGGGCAGCTCCACAAAACCCCAAGGATGGACAGGCAGGCATTCCTACACAAACCAGCCCCCTGATTCTCTGAGGGCGACGAGAGAAGGCTGCTGGATGCAGCAGAGGAGAGGCGGGACACCCTCTTCTCCCCAGAGGACACAGACCCGGGGGGGGGGCAGATAGAAATGCGGCCTGGGAGGAAGTCGCCGCCTCGGTCAGTGCCAGGGCAGTGGCCCCCCCCGAACCAGGAAGCAGTGCCAGAAAAAAGTCAATGACCTTATCCGTGCAGCAATGGTGAGTGCTGAACCCCATCTTGCATCTTCCCCCAAATCTTCCCCAGATCCTCCCATCCCCAGCACCCTGCACGCTTCCAGCTCCTGACCCCCCAGCATCTCCTTCCTATCCCCACCAAGAGCCCCACTGAGCTGAGGGCCATCACCTGATACTCTGCAGGAGTCACGCCACCATTTCTTTCATGGTTCCTTCTGTCTCCACAGGAGAAGACCGAGCACAACACCCATGAGAGGGTGAAGACAGCGGGTGGTGAGCCAACCTCAGGTCCTCAGTCACTTTGAGGAGTGGACCTGGAGCTCTCCAGAGAAGGGGAGATGCGGGCTGCCAGCGACAGCATGGTCGGGCTGCCGTCCAGACGTGAGCACCTGTTATTCCTTCAATCACTTTGAGGCAACTTCTCGGAGGCACGGGTTTCGGGTGCGAGGGGCGAGGTTTAAAGGAAATGTATGAGGCATGTTTATTTGCACAGAGAGAGTAGTGGGTGCCTGGAACTCGCTGCCGGGGGGGTCGCGGACGCAGATACGATAGTGACCTTTAAGGGGCATCTTTAGAGTTATGTGAATGGGTTGGGAATAGAGGAATATGGTTCCTGGAAGAGTAGGGGGTTACAAATCAGCTGGGCAGCCTGGTCACTACAGGCTTCGAGGGCCGAAGGGCCTGTTCCTGTGATGTAATTTTCTTGGTGCTTTGTTCTATGTTTAATGGTGAAATGTGAATCATGTGTTTGGCATCCCGGATTCCTCTCCCTCCCTTGCACTTAACCTTGTGTCCTGTGTTGCAGGGACACATCCGGACGCCCCGGGGGCCTTCTGTGCCATAGGCCCGTACTGCAGCTCCCGCCATCCTGGTCTAGATAGCCCGGACGAGTCCTCGGAGGATATGGGTGAAGGGACCTCCGAGAGTGGCACCATTGTTGCATCAGCTGCCACTTCACAACTCACCATCTCAGATATTGACACGTCGGTGGGTCCAGTTAGTGTTGAGGCTTCTGGGTCACTCTCTGGTGAGCACGACACATCTGCTGATGTACATCGGGTGGAGGAGGGAAGGTCCGAGGCCTCTGGCAAGCGGGGCCCTGCCGAGGGCGAGGACTCAGCTGGCCCCAGGCTACATGCTGGTCCTCTGAGATCACTTCTCTCTCAGCTGCGAGGCTGCTGGGAGGAGTCCCAAAGTTTTAGGTGGACCAGTTATTGCCTGTCTTGCGTGGTTCCCAGGCCAACACTGCAAGGGTGGCATCCTTGAGGGAAAGCCTGGGGCAGGGGATCCTCACCATGAATGGTAGGCTCCAAGCAATGGCCGAGTCACACCAGGCCACAGCGGAGTTCCAAACGGCCACGGCTGAGTCACAGCGGGCCTTAGCTGAGGGACTGAACAGGCTTCTCAAGATTCTGTGGCCCATGGCTGAGAGGCTCGAGAGCTTGCAGGAGACCCAGCGGGACAGCGCTGAGACAGAGCGGGCTATGGCAGCGGCCCTTGAGAATGTAGCCCAGTCACAGCGGGTCATGGTTGAGAGGTTGCGGAGTGTGGCCCAGTCTGAGAGGGCACTTGCTGCGGCCATTGAGAGGTGGCCCCCGACTCAAGTGGCCATCGCAGAGGGCCCGACCACCATGGGTCGGTGATCCTCCAGGACTAGCAGTGCCAGGTGACGCTGGAGCTTCTGGAGCTCACTGCAGAAGCACCAGTGTCCCATGGAGTGGCCCCGGGGCCAAAAGGGACCCCAAGGGAGGAGGAAGGGCTCGAGCCCATGCCGAGGCCTTCCAGACAGGAGACTGTGGCTACACCTTCTGACTCCCCCTTCCTGACACCGGGGCATCTCAGGGGCAACGGGATGCAAGAAGATGTCATGGAAACATCCCAGACACCTGGAAGCTGGTCAGGGCCCTCAAGGTCCAGGGCCTCCAGAGGTCGCCCGCCACGCGCATCACAGGCCATGGGGCGAGGTAGGCAGCTGGCACCCTCCACCTCCGATGTACATTCTGGGGAGTCACTGAGGTGTAGTGCTAGGCCACGTAAAGTTAGGAAGTTGTAGCTGCACTGAGATGGCACGGGTGAAGGGCTGCACTAGTTAGACAGATACTTAAGCACCTCAATGTTTTCTGGTCACAAGTTTTTATGTTAGAACATCTTATTTAAACACCTTTATTGTAAATAAATGTTTTTTCACCACCCACCTGTGACTAATTTGTCTCAGGTTTGTCTCGAATAGGAATCCTCTTCCATTGATGATCGCTGGGAGGGATGCTTCATGCTGATGTCAGTTGGGGAGGCCCCTCAATGCTGTGTCACTGAGAAAAGGAAGCCATTGGTTCCCCAGACCTCACGAGCAATTCCCTCCCATCCCCCACCCCACCCCACCCCAGGGCCCTGTATGGGGGTTTAGTGTTCCCTTACACATGACACAGAAGTGGGCCCAGGTGCCAGCGTGCACGCGGAGCTCAGGTCGGAGTCACACTAGTTTGCACCAGGGCATCATCATAATGGTGCTCAGCGAGTTGTCATCACCCTCCTGCCTGCCATAAAACTCACTAACACAGAGTACCCAGGCCCACCACTCTGGTGTGACAATGTTGCAGGATATGGAAGGAATTTGGGGAACCCACAGAATCAAACCCCTAGCGAGTGAACAGCCTGGTGATCAGGACCTGTCTTGTTGCCCTCGCATGCCTCATTTGAGCTGCCAGGCCTCCAACACCTGGGTGGTGTTCCAAGGCGTGCTCTTCCTCTTCTTCCTCCTCCTCCTGCGGGTCATTTTCCCCAGTGATGGCCGGCTGGTCAGCCTCCACATCCTCCTCCTCCTCCAAGAGGTCACCTCGCTGCAGAACCAGATTGTGCAAGACACAGCACACCACCACTCTGCGGGAAGAGATCACGGGGCTGTATTGTAGAGCCCTGCCAGGCACCGGAATCTCATTTTGAGGAGCCCAATGCACCTCTCCACTATCGCGCGGGTGGCTACATGGGCCTCATTAGAGTGGGCCTCCGCCTCAGTCACAGGCCTCCGCACAGGCGTCATCAGCCCTGAAGCGGGTAACCCATATCACCCAGGAGCCACCCCCGCAGCCTGGGCTCCTCCTCAAATGCTTTTGGGATGTCCAAGCTCCTGACAATGAAGCTGTCATGCACACTGCCTGGGTGACTGGCGTAGATGTGCATGATGGTCACATTATGGCCGCACACTAGCTGAACATTCAGAGAATGGAACCCCTTCCTATTTACAAATCTTTGTGGATTCTGTAGGGGGGCTTTAAGGGCGACGTGTGTGCAGTCGATCACCCCCTACACGTTAGTCATCCCCGCAATGGCTGCGAACCCTGCAGCCCAGGCTTCCTGCTGCGCCTGGTCCAGGTTGAAGTTGATGAACTGGCCAGCCTGGGCACACAGGGCTTGAGTGACCTGCCTCACACAGGTGTGCACGGCAGATTGGGAGATGCCACAGACATCTCCGCTCGGGGTCTGGAAAGAAGCAGTTGCGTAGAAGTCTAGAGCGGCCGTCAATCTGACAGCCACCGAGAGTGGGTGTTCCCCGCTGCCTCTAGGCGCCAGGTCCTGCAACAGATTGTACAGGTGTCGCACGGTCTCCTTTCGGAGTTGGAGACGTCGGCGGCACACGGTGTCCGGCATCTCCTCGAAGCACACGCGTGCACGGAACTGCCGGGGTCTCTGCTCCCTCCTTCTCCTCCTGGATGAATAGTGGCCACCTCCTGCCTCTGGTGGTTGTCTCCCTCTGGTCCTGCAAGTGGTAAGGCCCAACTCCTCCTCCTCAGCTCCAGCAGCAACCAAAAGAACAGCAAGATCGATTGGTTGCATTGCAAAAGGCATGTTGTCGCCCTGAAGGTTGGTGGGGGGGGGGGCAGGCGGGGAAGGAGGGGGAAGATGGAGAGGAACACATGTAGAGGTTATGGAACGCTGCTTACCCCAAGCACATCAAATGTCACTGTCCATACTCCCCAATTCCCCCAGCCACATGTTCCCCACAATCACAGCCCCCCCAATTCCCCCAGCCACATGCTCCCCACAATCACACCCCCCCAATTCCCCAGCCACATGCTCCCCATAATCACAGCCCCCCAATTCCCCAGCCACATGCTCCCCACAATCACAGACCCCCAATTCCCCCAGCCACATGCTCCCCAAATCACAGCCCCCCGCAAGTTCCCCCAGCCACATGCTCCCCACAATCACAGCTTTTTGCAATGTTGAGAGGCTGCAGCAGTGCTATTTGCAAGGGCTTTGTGCCTATCCTTTAGCTGGAAGTGAACTGAGTGCACTAGGACCCAGCAGCATGGTAAGGGCGGCACGGTAGCACAGTGGTTAGCACTGCTGCTTCACAGCTCCAGGGAACTGGGTTCGATTCCCGGCTTGGGCCACTGTCTGTGCGGAGTTTGCACATTCTCCTCGTGTCTGCGTGGGTTTCCTCCGGGTGCTCCGGTTTCCTCCCACAGTCCAAAGATGTGCGGGTTATGTTGATTGGCCATGCTAAAATTGCCCTTGGTGTCCTGAGATGTGTAGGTTAGAGGGATTAGTGGGTAAATATGTAGGGATACGGGGGTGGGTCTGGGTGGGATTGTGGTCGGTGCAGACTCGATGGGCCGAATGGCCTCTTTCTGTACTGTAGGGTTTCTATGATTCTATGATTTTCTATGACCCGAGATCAGTGTTGAGACCCGGGTCCGTGCTGCAAGACAAACATCGGAGACCCTGCAGAGCAACAGCCCCCCCACCCCCCACCCGCCCCCCCACCTCCCCCCACACCCCCCACCCCCACCCCCCCCCCCCCCCCAAACCCCACACCCCCACACACTCACAGAGCTGCCACCGACCCGAAACAGGGAAATGGCCACAACAACAGGACAGCCGTAAGTAGCAGAGAGCCACCAGCGCCATGCACTTACCTCCTCGCCAACCCTCACTGATGGAGCGCCCGGATCGGACTTTTATTGAGCATGTCTGATTTGCGCCGATTCCTGATTGGCAAATGCGGTGGTAAAGGGGGAAGTGCTGGTAAAGTTGGGTGTCCAGCACATTAATTCAGTTTAAACGCATTCAAATTGTCGTTATGCCCGTTTCGGGCGTAGTCCCGATCGCGGCCATTTAAAGTGGTGGTAAAGGAGGAACGGGCACGGAGGCGGTCGTGAGTCGTGCTACTCGCCTCACACCCGGCTTTACCAAGTTTTCAGGTGCAACGTGATGGTAAAATCGGGCCCAATGACATGGATAGAAGATTGGCTGGCTAACAGGAAACAGAGAGTTGGCATTCATGGGTCTTTGTCTGATTGGCAGGATGTTAGGAGTGGTGTGCCACAGGGATCAGTGCTGGAGCTTCTACTTTTTACAATTTATATAAATGACCTGGCTAAGGGGGTTGCAGGTTCGGTTGCTATATTTGCTGACAACACAAAGATCGGTAGGAAAGTAAATTGTGAAGGGCACGGGGGACATAGATTAAGTGAATGGCACAATATCTGCCTGTTCGAGGGAATAAACGAACTGAGTCGTCAGAGACCTTGAAGAACTTCAACAAAAACGACTTTAATCAACATGCATGAGGGAGAGCAGAACTTGGAGCTGTAATTCCAGCTATTCTGCTAATCATCAGTTCTTGCATATCCTTATCCCTTTTTTAAAATATTACAAAGTGTTATACTTACATTAGGTCATCGTATTGTTACTTTGAATTGGTTACAGTTCTGTTTTGATTACATTATACGGATTCATTATCCTGTGTACTTTAACTTTAATCATTTTCTGGACATATCCTGTTCACCTGTTTACAATATCAAAGAGTTGTGTTTGTCAAACCAGTTTCAATGGTATGTTAATTGTCCCCATCTCCCTGATACTTGATTCGTTTTCCAGAGGCACAATGGCTGCTGTAGACATTGTGGAGCCTTGATAAGATATCGATTCTCTTATTGTTGCTGTAACCTTGGAAAGATCTCACCTGGGATGTAAGGATAGACAACAACATCTCCTCCATGATCATCCTCAACACGGTGCCCCACAAGGCTTGTTCTCAGCCTCCTACAATCCTCCTTCTACACCAATGACTGTGTGGCGAAATTCTCCTCCAACTCAATCTTTAAGTTTGCTGACGACACCACCGTAGTGGGTCAGATCTCAAACAATGATGAGACAGAGTACAGGAATGAGATAGAGAATCTGGTGAATTGGTGCAGCGACAATAATCTCTCCCGAAATGTCAACAAAATGAAGGAGATTGTCATCGACTTCAGGAAGTGTAAAGGAGAACATGCCCCTGTCTACATCAATGGGGACAAAGTAGAAAGAATCGAGAGCTTCAGGTTTTTAGGTGTCCAGATCACCAACAACCTATCCTGGTCCCCCCATGCCGACACTATAGTTAGGAAAGCACACCAACGCCTCTACTTTCTCAGAAGACTAAGGAGATTTGCATGTCAGCTACGACTCTCACCAACGTTTACAGATGCACCATAGAAAGCATTCTTTCTGGTTGTATCACAGCTTGGTATGGCTCCTGCTCTGCCTAAGACCGCAAGAAACTACAAAAGGTCATGAATGCAGCCCAATCCATCACGCAAACTCGCCTCCCATCCATTGACTCTGTTTACACTTCTTGCTGCCTCAGCAAAGCAGCCAGCATAATTAAGGACCCCACATCTCCCAGACATTCTGTCTTCCACCTTCTTCCATCAGGAAAAAGATACAAAAGTCTGAGGTCACGTACCAACCGACTCAAGAACAGCTTCTTCCCTGCTGCCATCAGACTTTTGAATGGTTTACCTTGCATTAAGTTGATCTTTCTCTACACCCTAGCTATGACTGTAACACTACATTCTGCACTGTCTCCTTTCCTTCTCTATGAACGATATGCTTTGTCTGTATAGCACGCAAGAAACAATACTTTTCACTGTATGTTCATACATGCAACAATAATAAATCAAATCAAATCAAATCAAACTGTTTAGTGCCGTCTGGAATGTCGCGACTTGTAATTTGTCATGTGTCTGCCTGCGGTGAGTGTGGACACTACAGTCAGGTTTAACCCTTTCCATTCACTCCTCCCCTGCTGCAACCCACACTCCCTGGGTTTGCCCTACTACATGGCAAATGAAGTATAATGTGAGAAAATGAGAAATTATCCATTTTGTCAGGAAGAATAAGAAAGAATATTATCTAAATTGTGAGAGCTTATGGAGCTCTGAGGTGCAGAGGGATCTGGGTGTCTTAGTGCATGAATCACAAAAGGCTGGTATATAGGTACAACGAGTAATTAGCAAAACTAACAGAATGTTATTGTTTATTGAATATAAGAATATGGAGGTTATACTCCAGTTGTACAGGGCGTTGGTAAGACCACATCTGGAGCACTGTGAGCAGTATTGGTCTCCTTATTTAAGGAAAAATGTAAATGAGTTAGAAGCAACTCGGAGAAGATTTACTGAACGAGCTACCAGGAATGGGCAGGTTACCTCCTGAGGAAGAGTTGGACAGGCTAGGCTTTTATCCACTGGAGTTCAGAACAGTAAGAGATGACTTGATTGAAACATAACGTCCAGAATTTTACCACCTTGCCCGCCACGGGAATCGGAGCATGGAAAGATCCGTTGACCTCGGGCGTGATTTTACAGTTTTGGGATGAACGAGGCCATAAAATCCAGCCCATAAGATCCTGAGGGATATTGACATGGTGGATATGGAAATAATGTTACCTCTTGTGGAAGAATCTAGAATTAGGGGTCACTTTTGAAAATGAGGGGTTGCCCATTTAAGACAGAGATGAACAGCATTTATTTTCTTGCAAAGGAGAGCAGGTCTTTGGAACTCTCTACTTCAAAAGGTGGTGGAAGAAGAGTCTTCGAATATTTTCAAAACAGAACTAGATAGACTCTTGATTAACTAGGGGTGTACGAATGTTGGGGGTGGACGGAATATCAGTCAGATCAGCCATGATCTTATTGAATGATGGAGCAGGCTTGAAGGGCTAATGGCCTCCTCCTGCTTCTAGGTTGTATGTTCATGTATCTTGTCCCTGTTTGGACCAATGGTGTACTGAGGACAGGAGCTGAGTGGCCCTGGCAGAACTATTGATTGGAATATTGACAGAAATATTGATTGGAATCTCCCTAGAGTAAGGGGTGTAGATGGGGAGGAGTTTGTTAGGTGTGTTCAGGAGGGTTTCTTGACACAGTATGTAGATAAGCCTACAAGAGGAGAGGCTGTACTTAATTTGGTATTGGGAAATGAACCTGGTCAGGTGTCAGATCTCTCAGTGGGAGAGTATTTTGGAGATAGTGATCATAATTCTATCTCCTTTGCACTAGCATTGGAGAGAGATAGGATCAGACAAGTTAGAAAAGTGTTTAATTGGAGTAAGGGGAATTATGAGGCTATCAGGCAGGAAATTGGAGGCTTAAATTGGAAAGAGGTTTTCTCAGGGAAATGTACGGAAGAAATGTGGCAAAACTTTCAGGGAATATTTGTCTGGAGTTCTGCATAGCAATGTTCCATGAGACAGGGAAGTTATGGTAGGGTTACAAAAACCGTGGTATACAAAGGCTGTAATGAATCTAGTCAAGAAGAAAAGAAAAGCTTACAAAAGGTTCAGGGAGCTAGGTAATGTTAGAGATCTAGAAGAGTATACAGCTAATAGGAAGGAACTTAAGAAGGAAATTAGGAGAGCCAGAAGGGGTCATGAGAAGGCCTTGGCAGGCAGGATTAAGGAAAATCCCAAGGCATTCTACAAGTATGTGAAGAGCAAGAGAATAAGACGTGAAAGAATAGGACTGTGGTGGACCTCAGTTGTGCCTTTGTCCTATATGGACCACCGTTGTGTGTGTTTGTCATACCTGGACACATCCCCTTCCAGTTTGGTTCCTCCCCTCAGCACCTAGTATAAAGGTGGCTGTCTCCTCCCCCTTGTTCAGTCCAGGTCGGTTAATTGTTGGGATCTGCTCCTGATTCTGTTGTGAATAAAAGCCTACACTTATATTGGCATATCGGTAGTCTTTCGCCTTATTGATAGCGCATCAAGGACCTATCAAGTGTGATGGTGGGAAAGTTTGTATGGAACCGGAAGAAATAGCAGAGGTACTTAATGAATACTTTACTTCAGTATTCACTATGGAAAAGGATCTTTGTGGTTGTAGTGCACACTTGCAGCGGACTGAAAAGCTTAAGCATGTAGATATTAAGAAAGAGGATGTGTTGGAACTTTTGAAAAGCATCAAGTTAGATAAGTCGCCGGGACCGGATGAGATGTACCCCAGGCTACTGTGGGAGGTGAGGGAGGAGATTGCTGAGCCTCTGGCGATGATCTTTGCATCATCAATGGAGACAGGAGAGGTTCCGGAGGATTGGAGGATTGCGGATGTTGTTCCTTTATTCAAGAAAGGGAGTAGAGATAGCCCTGGAAATTATAGACCAGTGAGTCTAACCTCAGTGCTTGGTAAGTTGATGGAGAAGATCCTGAGAGGCAGGATTTATGAACATTTGGAGAGGTATAATATGATTAAGAATACTCAGCATGGCTTTGTCAAAGGCAGATCATACCTTACGAGCCTGGTTGCATTTTTTTGAGGATGTGACTAAACACATTGATGAAGAGCAGTAGATGTAGTATATATGGACTTCAGCAAGGCATTTGATAAGGTGCCCCATGCAAGGCTTATTGAGAAAGTGAGGGGGCATGGGATCCAAGGGGACATTGCTTTGTGGATCCAGAACTGGTTTGCCCACAGAAGGCAAAAAGTTGTTATAAATGGGTCATATTCTGAATGGAGGTCGGTCACCAGTGGAGTGCCCCAGGGAACTGTTCAAATGACCTGGATGAGGAAGTGGAGGGATGGGTTGGTAAGTTTGCTGATGACACAAAGGTTGGAGGTGTTGTGGATAGTGTGGAAGGATGTCAGAAGTTGCAGCGAGACATTGATAAGATGCAAGACTGGGCGGAGAAGTGGCAGATGGAGTTTAACCCAGATAAGTGTGAGGTGGTTCATTTTGGCAGGTCAAATAGGATGGTGGAATATAATATTAATGGTAGGACTCTTGGTAGTGTGGAAGATCAGAAGGATCTTGGGGTCCAAGTTCATAGGACGCTCAAAGCAGCTGTGCAGGTTGAGGCTGTGGTTAAGAAGGCGTATGGTGTACTGGCCTTCATCAATCGAGGAATTGAGTTTAGGAGTCGTGAGATAATGTTGCAGCTATATAAGATCCTGGTTGGCCCCCACTTGGAGTACTGTGCTCAGTTCTGGCCACCTCATTACAGGAAGGATGTGGAAGCCATAGAAAGGATGCAGAGGAGATTTACAAGGATGTTGCCTGGGTTGGGGGGCATGCCTTATGAGGATAGATTGAGTGAGCTTGGCCTTTTCTCCTAGGAGAGACGAAGGATGAGGGGTGACCTGATAGAGATGTATAAGATGTTTAGAGGTATTGATCGAGTGGACAGTCAGAGGCTTTTTCCTAGGGCTGAAATGGTTGCCACAAGAGGACACAGGTTTAAGGTGCTGGGGAGTAGGTACAGTGGAGATGTCAGGGGTACGTTTTTCACTCAGAGGGTAGTGGGTGCGTGGAATGGGCTGCCAGCAACGGTGGTGGAGGCGGATTCGACAGGGTCTTTTAAGGGACTTTTAGATAAGTACATGGAACTTAGTAAGATAGAGGGTTATAGGTAAGCCTAGTAATCGCTAAGGTAGGGACATGTTCGGCACAACCTTGTGGGCTGAAGGGCCTGTATTGTGTTGTAGTTTTTCTATGTTTCTATGTAACCCAAACTGAGCGGCAGTCAGCAGGTTATTGCTGGGCAGGTACCGCGTGCTAGTGATGTTGGTGACCCCTTACCAATGATTGACAGTAGACTAATGGGATAATAATTGACCGGATTGGCCTTCTTTCTGTGCCTAGAACATATCTGGGCAATTTTGCCAGATTGCTGGGTAGATGCCAGTGCTGTAGCTATACTGGAACAGCTTGGCCAGGGAATCGGCAAGTTCTGAAGCACAAGTCTTCAATACTGTTGCTGGAATGTAGATGAGGCTCATAACCTTTGCAGTAGCCAGTGCCTCCAGCCTTTTCTTGATATGATGTGGGGTGAATCGAATTGGCTGAAGACTGATGTCTGTGATGCTGGTGAGCTCTGGAGGGGGCCCAGATGATACTGACACTGCGTTACTTTAGAGAGAAACTTGGAGCAGGATCTGCAGATGTTAAGAGACTGAGTATGAACGGCCTTCAGATGTTTTTCCGGTTGGAGGAAGGTAACTAGTGGCGTGCCGCAGGGATCGGTACTCGGGCCGCAACTGTTTACCATTTATATAGATGATCTGGAGGAGGGGACGGAGTGTAGGGTAACGAAGTTTGCAGACGACACAAAGATAAGTGGAAAAGTGAATCGTGCGGAGGACGGAGAAGATCTGCAGAGAGATTTGGACAGGCTGAGTGAGTGGGCGAGGATATGGCAAATGGAGTATAACGTTGAGAAATGCGAGGTTATACACTTTGGAGGAAATAATAACAAATGGGATTACTATCTCAATGGAAACAAATTAAAACATGCTACCGTGCAAAGGGACCTGGGGGTCCTTGTGCATGAGACGCAAAAGCCCAGTCTGCAGGTACAACAGGTGATCAAGAAGGCAAATGGGATGTTGGCCTATATTGCGAGGGGGATAGAATATAAAAGCAGGGATGTCTTGATGCACCTGTACAGGGCATTGGTGAGGCCGCAGCTGGAATACTGTGTGCAGTATTGGTCCCCTTATATGAGGAAGGATATATTGGCATTGGAGGGAGTGCAGAGAAGGTTCACCAGGTTGATACCGGAGATGAGGGGTTTGGATTATGAGGAGAGGCTGAGGAGATTGGGTTTGTACTCGTTGGAGTTTAGAAGGATGAGGGGGGATCTTATGGAGACTTATAAGATAATGCGGGGGCTGGACAGGGTGGAGGCGGAGAGATTCTTTCCACTTAGTAAGGAAGTTAAAACTAGAGGACACAGCCTCAAAATAAAGGGGGGTCGGTTTAAGACAGAGTTGAGGAGGAACTTCTTCTCCCAGAGGGTGGTGAATCTCTGGAATTCTCTGCCCACTGAGGTGGTGGAGGCTACCTCGCTGAATATGTTTAAAGCGCGGATGGATGGATTCCTGATCGGTAAGGGAATTAAGGGTTATGGGGATCAGGCGGGTAAGTGGTACTGATCCACGTCAGATCAGCCATGATCTTATTGAATGGCGGGGCAGGCTCGAGGGGCTAGATGGCCTACTCCTGCTCCTATTTCTTATGTTCTTATGTTCTTATAAGGCAGGGAATAAGATCACTGGAGGACAAAGTTATACTCAAATTCTGATGTCGAGGATTCATGTGACGCATTTGATGGGGTGACCTCGGGTTTATCAATATCCACATTGAAAGGATTGGCAGAAACCTGCAGTTAATGTCAAGGAACATTGAGGATTCTGAGTCTGAGCCTTTACGCAGGGCTCAGAAGCCATCCTTTCCAGCAAGCAAGTGGTGGCCAACTCCATGAAACCACTGGTGGGACCATCGAAGATGCAGTGTCTCATGGGTGATGTCTCAGATTCCACTGCAGCATACACAGTAGCCACCCAACATTTGAGCAATGCAGCGGAAGCTCAGACTGGAGTCATGCAATCTCAGCTTGCTGTCCTCATAACTGCAGATATCAGTGCTCAAAACAGTTACAGGATCTCACATTGTTCCACAATCAGCCCACCCGGACGTTGCTGAGAGTGTTCCCCCCTGGGGCACTGGCTCTGTGAAGCCTGTTTCCCTCTCTCAGGAAGACTACATTCATCCTCCTACTGCTACCACTCCACCAGTGCCCTGCCTGTCAACTGGTGAGCCTCGACTGCTGCCCCTGACACTGAGCTGTTGCTGCCCAAAGCCAGGCCTTCCAGAGTCAAAGATGCTCCAGTGAATCCTGCAGGGGGGTCTAAACTGAAAATCAGCACCTTCCGCTAGCCATGTTGTAAATCACTCAAGTCTAGACAGGGCAGATTCAGAAAGAATGTTCCCAATGGTGGGGAAGTCCAGAACTCGTGGTTATAGTTTGAGGATCAGGGGCTAAACCTTTTAGAACTGAGGTGAGGAGAAATTTCTTCACCCAGAGGGTGGTGAATGTGTGGAATTCACTACCACAGAATATCGTTCAGGCCAAAACATTGTCCGATTTGAAGAAAAAAATTAGATATAGCTCTTGGGGTTAAAGCGATCAAGGGATATGGGGGGAAGCGGGGATCAGGACATTGAATTCGATGATCAGCTGTGATTAAGATGAATGGCAGAGTAGGTTCGAAGGGCCGAATGGCCTACTAGAATGCTTCTAGTTCTTATGCTTCTATGAGTCAGTCACTGAGAGTCCAGTCAGAAATGAGTTGTGTTGGCTGTCTCATCAGTTCTTCCTCAACTTCCGCCTCCTCCTCTTTACCTCCTTAGCTGTTCACCATTATTATTATGATGTTACATGTGCCTGTGTAATATTAATCTTAGGTTTCATTGGCTGGTCAGACATATATATTTTATATATATATATATATATAGAACTTGTTTTAGAGGACCTTTAAAGCAAGCCAAGATGCTGCCGTGGGTTACTTGACACATACACAATTACAAGTTGGTCAGTGTCTGTGAATTACAATTTGGACATGCAAAGTCAAATCTCCTATGGAATTTCTCACCCCTGACATCAAGAATTCAATCTCACCATTTCATTTCTATAAAGTTACCTTTCAGGCAGAGACAGAGTGTTTACTGGAGCAATGGGTTGATAGAAAGTGTTGATGTGTTCTTCCTACCTCATCACAGGGAGGAATGGTCCATTCAGAAGTGATGGTTGGGACATTAAAGAAAATAACCCCACCCAGGGCATAATGCAACAGCCAAGGTCTGTCCTGACATGAGCTAATCAGTTACCCGCTCATCATTACGGGGAGAGAGGTGATGTGAACAGAATCACAATTTTTGAAATGTCCTTTCAACACAACACCCTGGTTGCTTTTGTCAGTCTGAAGGAGAAGTCTGGAAATGGAACAGTAATGCCAGCATTCTCTCTCTCGCTCCTGCTCTCAAATCTGGTACCCTATCCCTGTTACAGTTTGAAATACATCACAGAGATGGAGGGTGCGATCTTACCAGCCAATCACACCATACTCCCGCTGCAGCGAGGTCGGAGAATTTGGCGACCGGCTAAATCTCCGTTCACTGTGGCAGGATGGGAAAATCCTGCTGGTGTGAACAGTGGTAAGATTCTGGCCGCAGAATTTCAATCAAAAGGAACTCTGCCCGCTTAGATCACACTGGGGTCTAAAGACAGAAAGCCTGAAGGACACTTCCATATCCCAAAGCAGAGTTTGCCAGGTGAAAAGCAAAACCACTATTAAAGATTATGTCTCAGCAACGAACAACAGCAAAGGAATCATAAATAATGAACTCTGTCTTTTATCATTGAACCTTAATTAACAAAATAAATATTCTTATATCTTTATATTGCGATTAAAGCTAACCCCTTTATGTTTAAACCCAAGAAGGCCTGGTGGACTGAGCTCTTTGATGTCAACATATAAATGGTTAAATATGGACACTAAATGAACAGCTTCATCTTATAATCCCGCTACAATCAATCAAGGTGTGGGGAAGAAAAGCTGGGCAGGACTTTACAGCTTCGCTCGTCCCAAAACCGTAAAATCCCACCCAAGGTCCATAGACCTTCCCATGGTCCACCCCATGCCCACTCCGATTCCCTCCTGAATATGGTACAGCTCATAATTGACTGTGATGCCTGCCAAGTGCCACGCAATCACTGACATCCTACACCACGAGGATGTCTGAAATCCGTGCAGTGTTGGTGGTCTCTCCGCCTGATTCTCTCTGGCAAGCGAGAATGAAATGTATTTAGCTGTCTTGGAATATCGAGCCGAGGCGACCTCCCAGATACAACAACGGATGACAGATTTTGAGACGTTGCAAATACCACCTGCTTCAGCCTGGAAGGAACCAGATGCATAAAGATTCATGGCTAACTTCACGGCAACTGGTAACGTCATCCTCACCCTGCACTGAGGCTGCAGAAATGGCTGCTGCTAGCATGAGATTTCAGTAAGGACATCTTTAGTGAAGCAATGACGCCTGGCACACCGTCCCACACTGAGCTTCAGGGAGGAGAATTACCCACCGAACGTTTTGGACAGATATAATCTCTTATTGAGAACCCATCTCCCTCCTCTCCTCCATCTTCCAGAAGCTTGTCCTACTCTGTGTCACCTTTGCTCATTTTTCCTGTCATGCTTTAGATCAAAGTGATGTATACGGCTGCACCCATGCCTGAGAGTAAGTAGTTTGTGTAAAATCTTTGAAGTCAGAGCGATGTTCTTCAGTACATAGCCTGAATGTTGCCCAGGTCTTGGACAACATTCAAGCTTGGACTGAATGACAAGTAACATTTGCACCACACAAGTGCAGAGTAATGATCGTCTCCAATAAGGGAGAATCTAGCCATCTCCCCTTGACATTCATCACCATTGCTGAATCTCCCATCATCAACATCCTGAGGTCACCATTGACCAGGAACTAAAGTAGACTACCCATAGAAATACTATGGGTACAAGAGCAGACCAGAGTCTGGGCATTCTGCTGTAAGTGACTCATCTCCTGACTCTGCCTGTCCACCATCTACAAAGTACAAGTGTGATAAATACCCTCCAGTTGCCTTCCTCAACACACAAGAAATTCAACATTATTCAGAACAAAGCAGCCCACTTGATTGACACCCCTTCCAGCACCTTAGGAATTCACACTGTCCACCACTGCTGCACAGGGGCAACTGTGTGTACCAACTACAAGATGCACTGCAGCCATTCACAAAGTCTCCTTTGACAACGCCTTCCAAACCCGCGATTGCTACCATCTTGAAGGACAAAGACAGCAGATGCGTGGGAACACCACCACTCACATGTCCCTTTACAAGCCGCACATCATCCTGACTTGAAGATATATCATTCTTCCTGCACAGTGGCTCAGAATCCTGGAACGCCCACCTGAACAGCACTGTGGGTATACATACATCAGATGATTTACAGCGGTTCAAGAAGGCAGCTCATCACCATCTTCTCAAGGGCAATTAGATGTTGGGCAATAAATGCTGACAGAGCTGGCGACACCCACATCCCATGAAAGAATTAGAAACAATATGTGCCACCTCACTCCCAAATACCTCAGAAACTGTAAACAACTCAGTAAATCAAACTGTTCTTGAATCAAGGCAAGAGGCAGTAGGAATCAGTCAGTATCTCAGCTGAAAGTAGCTGAAGCTCCCTTTAAATAATGCTCTATAGGGGTTCTTGGTGTTGAAGACTCATTAGTGTCCCAAAATGTGTAGATTAGGGGGGGATTAGCAGGGTAAATACATGGGGTTACGGGGATAGGGCCTGGGTAAGTTGCTCTGTTGGGGAGTCAATGCAGACTCGATGGGCCGAATGACCTTCTTCTGCGCTGTAGGGATTCAATGATTCTATGATGTGACCTGCCACTCATCTTTGTGCAGTTATATACTTTCTCCTTAACTTTGATGCTTTCCCTAACTCCTTTAGTGAGCTGCACATGGTGGGTCCTCCCTGTCGAATTTGCAATTCTACAAGTCAGCTTCCTTCCACAGGACGCTGTGTGTCAAGGCTCTCACCAAAATGGCATCCAGCACTGCTAGGACCAGAAGCGGACACGCAAAATGTGGCTGCCAATTTGGAGACAAGTACTGCTTATCAAGCTGAAGTGCCAGGATGTCAGGTTTACTGATGTCTGTCTTTCAGATGAGATGTCAAGGAAAGGTCATGCCCACTTGCTCTTGGCAAATGCATAGCATTAGCAGCAATAAATCACATGAAGTAGACAGCTCTCATGATATTCCACGGTGCACAGTGGTTAGCACTGCTGCCTCACAGCGCCAGGGAGCTGGGTTCGATTCCCGGCTTGGGTCACTGTCTGTGTGGAGTTTGCACGTTCTCCCCGCGTCTGCGTGGGTTTCCTCCGGATGCTCCGGTTTCCTCCCACAGTCCAAAAGATGTGCTGGTTAGGTGCATTGGCCATGCAAAATTCTCCCTCAGTGTACCCGAACAGGCGCCGGAGTGCGGCGACTAGGGGATTTGCACCGTAACTTGATTGCAGTAAGCCAACTTGTGACACGAATAAATAAACTTTAGCTTGATATTCTGGATACACCCCACTCAAGATGAAAACTCCCAGAGTTTATGGACAGTGAAAGGCAGCAGGTGTCGAGTGTGTGCGCAGATTCCATTTTCCCTGCCCACGCCTGGTGCTGATTCCATCAAAATAACCATTTTATGACAGAGGCGATACAGCTGGCACTATTCTGATCTGCCAGGTGGCCAGACACTAGCATCTTTCAGACAATAAACCCCTTCTAATATGGAAATCTGCATCCTATGATTTGAAGAAGACCTGATTCCCACTTTGGGTTGAAGCTGTTAATAGATCCTGAAGTGGAATAATTGAATCCCATGAGGAGGCTATTCAACCCATCAAGTCTGCACCTATTCTTCGACGGAGTATCTTTACCCAGGCCCATGTATTTACCCCATCAATCCCTCTAACTTACACATCTTTGGACAATAAGGATCAATTTAGCATGGCCAATCAACCTAACCTGCACATCTTTGGACTGTGGGAGGAAACCAAAGCACCCGGAGGAAACCCACGCAGACATGGGGAGAACATGCAGACTCCACGCAGACAGTCACCCAAGACCGGGATTAAACCTGGGTCCCTGGCGCTGTGAGGCAGCAGTGCCACCGTGCCGCCCAGTAAGTGACAGCATAGGGAGGAACATATAGGACAGGCCTTTACAGCCTCACTCGGGCGAGACCGGAAATTCCCACCCGGGGTCAACGGAGATTTCCGTTGCTGGCCCCTCGCCCGCTCCGATTCCATGGCGAGCGAGGTGGTGGAGTTCCAGCCTTAGAATCAGTGGCCACAGTAAAATTAGGCTTGGATGAAGAATAGAAATGGAACTTTCAAGGACAATCATATTTGAACGTGAAAGATTTCATGTTAAATGTAACTCTACGGGCTGCTACCATTGTCATTACACACCACTGCCACCTAGAACAAATGTTTCTGTAATATGGAGCAGTGTACGTTCCGGGAGCAGAGTACAGTTTACGCACACCGTCACTGTAACACTGAGTCCTGTACTCACTGACAGAAGCTGCAGACTTTGTGCAGCAACTTCAGTTTAGGTAGATATCGCCTTTAAGATCTTCTGACAACTTGGACCAAAAACAAGTAAAGAAATTGAAAGCATTTTCAGTGACCTTGAAGTGCCTGGAGCCACAGAGATGACAAGTTTGGTATTTAATGGATGCAGGTGTCCTTCAATGTGATAGGTTTCTGTCAGTGTGAACTGGGCTGATTAAATTCCAAAAGTCAGACAAAGACTGTATTGGACACTTAGGTCTAATGTGGCGATATTGCTGACATTGGTGCACTGTCCTCTGAATACAAGCTCTCATTACTTGAGCAGATACATCAGGCCAGCTGTCAAATGTAAGAAAATGATGGTTCTGGAAAGCACGTACTTCTTGAAGACCAGAGTTTGATTAACTGGCTGGATGACAGCTTGGAGTGTAAATCCATCAAACCGACACTGTTCTTTGTCTGGCGAACAGACTGTTTTTAATATTTACACTTCAGAAAACAACAGTTTGATAAACTGCCTGACTAACATTGTCCACATTCATCAAATGAAGTATCCTTTAATAAAGCTCATTGCGTAAGCAAGGATTACCTCTGGTGTGTGCTGTAGAGGTGGCAGCAAACCTTGGTCAGTGCATCACCACAGCATCAGACATGAGGCCTTCAGTACATGGGCTTGCTGCTTTAATGGTGCTGTATGTAATTCCCTGGTGACATAGGTGACCAGTCTCCGGGTTCGCGGGTGACATGAAGGGGCTGTATCTGTTTCCAAGGTGAAATCATGAGGTGATTTCAATTCCTTAGTGCTGATTCAGTCAATATATAATGGGGTTGAATCCACTTCCATTCTGACATAACAAGACCTCAAGGATATCTGAATTAGGCACAGGATCTGCTCAAACCTGCTCCACCGATAAATATGATCAGAACTGATCTTCAGTTTCAACTCCACTTTCCCAATCACTCCCTTTCGTTCCCTGGAAAGCGGACATCTCTCACAGTGATGGTGAAAGAAGAGTATCTCTCTCTCTTCCTCTCAGCCTTTTCTTACCTTGATGGTGCATAGATCAGACTTTCTTCTGTCGCTAATTAGAACAAACAAAGAACAAAGAACAATACAGCACAGGAACAGGCCCTTCGGCCCTCCAAGCCCGCGCCGCTCCCTGGTCCAAACTAGACCATTCTTTTGTATCCCTCCATTCCCACTCCGTTCATGTGGCTATCTAGATAAGTCTTAAACGTTCCCAGTGTGTCTGCCTCCACCACCTTTCCCGGCAGCGCATTCCAGGCCCCCAGCACCCTCTGTGTAAAATACGTCCTTCTGATATCCGTGTTAAACCTCCCCATCCTCACCTTGAACCTATGACCCCTTGTGAACGTAACCACCGACCCGGGGAAAAGCTTCCCACCGTTCACCCTATCTATGCCTTTCATAATTTTATACACCTCTATTAGGTCACCCCTCATCCTCCATCTTTCCAGTGAGAACAACCCCAGTTTCCCCAAGCTCTCCTCATAACTAAGCCCCTCCATACCAGGCAACATCCTGGTAAACCTCCTCTGTACTCTCTCTAAAGCCTCCACGTCCTTCTGGTAGTGTGGTGACCAGAACTGGACGCAGTATTCCAAATGCGGCTGAACCAACGTTCTATACAACTGCAACATCAGACCCCAACTTTTATACTCTATGCCCATCTTATAAAGGCAAGCATGCCATATGCCTTATTCACTATCTTCTCTACCTGTGACGTCACCTTCAAGGAACTTGGACTTGCACACCCAGGTCCCTCTGTGTATCTACACCCTTTATGGTTCTGCCATTTATCGTGTAGCTCCCCCCTACTTTAGTTCTACCAAAATGCATCACTTCGCATTGATCAGGATTGAACTCCATCTGCCATTTCTTTGCCCAAATTTCCAGCCTATCTATATCCTTCTGTAGCCTCTGACAATGTTCCTCACTATCTGCAAGTCCAGCCATTTTCGTGTCGTCCGCAAACTTACTGATCACCCCAGTTACACCTTCTTCCTGGAACAGGTCGCTACTCTGTCACCAGGGGTTTATAGCTTAAGTGGCATTATACGGTATCAAGCATAGCCACAGTCACACTCACATGCACACATACACACAAACTAAGGGGCAGTTTGCCATGGCTAATTCCCCTAATCTACACATCTTGGAACACTAAGTGGCAATTTAGCACGGCCAATCCACCTAACCTGCATCTCTTTGGAATGTGGGAGGAAACCGGAGCACCCAAAGGAAACCCACGCAGACACAGGGAGAACCTGCAAACTCCACACAAGCCAGGAATTGAACCCAGGTCCCTGGTACTGTGAGGCAGCAGTGCTAACCACTGTGCCACCGTGCCAGAGGCCAAATGGTGTTCTCATGCTGCTCTCACCCATACCTGTGGTTCCACCTGAAAGAACTCGGCAATGTCTGCTCCACACTGGGAGCGGGTGTGAGGGGGGCATGAGTACATCCCTGCCGAGGGAAAATTTCATGTTGTTCCAAGTTGCCATGCACATTGACTTTGTGAGGACATGGGAAAGATCTGTGTTCGACTTACAGATGCCCGCGGTTGTGGGAGAACGGAGTTCATTGCAGATTCTAATGAGGACATTTAGGGTGGGATTTTCTGGCCACACTTGCCCCAAGGCCAGAGAATCCCGTCTGAGGTCAACGGACCTTTGCATAGTCCTGTCCTGCCCGCTACGATACCCGTGGTGGGCAGGATGGGAAAATTCCATCGTTAGTGTCAGGGCCCTTGGTATCAGCACAGCTTGGCATCTGCAAAGAATCAAACCACCAGCAGGGCAGAGTTTAACGAGCAAAATTTCATCCAGATGTCAAAAATTAAGGTACATTAGAGAAAAATAATGTTTATAAACAAATTGGGGACTTCCAGCCAGAAGCAGACAGAGGATTAAAAATTTAAAGAAATGAGCTGGCAGCTGAGTCTGCCTGGAATCAGATTGTCTTCCTCATTCTCATGGGGCAGCACGGTGGCACAGTGGTTAGCACTGCTGCCTCACAGCGGCAGGAACCCCGGTTCGACTCCAGCCTTGGGTCACTGTCTGTGCAGAGTCGGCACGTTCTCCCCGTGTCTGCCTGGGTTTCCTCTGGGGGCTCTGGTTTCCTCCCACAGTCTGAAAGACGTGCTGGTTAGGTGCATTGGCCGTGCTAAATTCTCCCTCAGTGTACCCTAACAGGCGCCGGAGTGTGGCAACTAGGGGATTTTCACAGTAACGTCATTACAGTGTGAATGTAAGCCTACTTGTGACTAATAAATAAGCTTTTTATCAAACCCCTGCTATGGTTTCTGCATATGGATCAGTGACATTCTGACCCTCGTAAGCACCATCCTCATTGGAGGAGACATCTCGCTTTTCCATGCTGCCCTCAGGCAAGGCATCTCCCCCTTTGTAGCACTGGGTTGTGCAGGGCGCAGCACACAATGATGACCTGGGACACTCTCAGTGATCCAATCTTCTGGACCTCATCAGACCCCGTCTGCTTAATGTCGGACCTAGTGGAGGCAAACGCATCATTGGAGCTCTCCCCAGCAGCACTCTGTGAATGGTGAACTGGCATCATCAGCCACATCCTCTGGGGCCAGCCCTGTCATTGCCAAAATCCTTCTTAAACATGTGGCACCTGGGAGTGGCTTAATGCATGTGGCAGGAGAGCTTCCTAGGTCCAGAGCACAAATGTGCAGGATTTCTGTGATCGCGAATGAGCTGCATGTTTTCCAGTGATGAATGTGACAGGCTGTGGCCTGGAGTTCTCAAGGCCATGTGTTTGCAAAGGGAATCAGGTGGAAAATTCTTCATTGGTTTGAGTCATACCTGGAACAATGAAAGATGGTTTCGGTTGTTGGGTTTGAATCATCTCAACCCCAGGACATATCTGGAGGAGTTCCTCAGGGTAGCATGGCCCCTTTTAGGGGGTGATTCCCGAGGACTATGGGGTTGGGCTGGGCCCCATGGAGAGGCGGTGCGGGAAGCCGAGCCAATCGGGAGTAAGGATGTACATCCTGTGTCAGGGAAGAACCTCAGCTGGAGACAGCGAGGACAGGAGAGTAGATGTGGATTCTGTTAGACCCTCCATTGTACATATATAAATATTGTGAATAATAAATCCTTCATAACTTGAAGCCACAACAAGATGCATTTGAAGTTATTACACTGGCGACAAGGGAAACGTTTTGTTAGTCGTTGAGTGATCACAGTGTGCAGCTAGAGGGGAAGGAGAGTGAGCGTCGAAACTACAAAGAAGCCAGGTACATACATCACATGAAAATGTCTTTAATTGGAAAGATTGAGCTGTTTGACCCAGGAGTGGAAACCGAGGGCAAGATATTGAAAGGCTGCATTATTTATTTGTAGTTAATGAGATCACAGCAGAGGGAAAACGAAAGGTGAAACTGCTCACAGTCTGTGCTCCACAACCTTACAACCCAGTGAGGAGTTTAACATCGCCTGACTCTCAGATACAAAGGGGGCGATCTTACCTCCTCGCCCCGCTGGTCGATGGGTGGGATGAGCCGGTAAGATCGCGAGAGAGGTGAAAAATCAGGTTCGCCTTTCGAGATCTTACTGGCCCCGGATTTCCTGTGTGATCAGCCTCAGGGCACAAGGCTGATTTCAATATTTTAAATCTAATTTAAATCTAATTTTAATATTTTTAGTGAGCCCGGGATTCTATTCTGTTTTCACGCTCGTTCGGCAGCTAGAATTCTTTTGGTAAGATCGCCAGATAATGGAATTGATCAAAAATCATTTTCACCCCCGACCTTCAATCATCATGTTGAGGTATAAATTTCATTCAGCAGTCTGGAAATCAGGGGAGACTGTCTCAGGTTTCATGGCCAGATTGAGAGAGTTAGCCGAGCACTGTGAATTCGGCCCAGCTCTAGAGGAGATGTTAAGAGACTGTTTAGTCTGCGGAATAAACAATATCAAAGAAGTCACTGGCTAAATCTCTTTAGAAAAAGCTGTGAAGGTGGCCCAGGTGACTGAATGCGCTGAGCAAGGCGTAAGTGAATTACAAGGTGTGCCCAATGAGGGGAACTGTTTGTGACAGGAAATGGCCGCTGTGAGGAAGAGCCCGAGTGAGGGTACAGCAGAGCCTGAGAAGGGGAGTACAGCACTGGAAGGGGAAGCATGTTTTTGATGCGGGGGAGCACCCGCAGGAAACTTGCCAGTGCAAAAATTATGGACCTGATTTTACCATTTTGAGTCTAAGTGCCGAATCTGGGCGTCAAATAGATCCGCGCCTGGAATCCTCTTTCCAGCGCGCCCGTACGCGTTTTGCCGGCCCTGGTCCGATTCACGCTGTGGGCGGGGCTTAGCGCTGGCGGACCGATTGGAGTTCTGAACTGCGCATGCGCAGTTCGAAAAAAATCTGACAGAGCGCGTCCGGGCACGAAAAAAAAAAAAGCAGAAAGCGGAGAGAGCGGCTCTCTGACGGTCATCCTCTGGTCGGGGGGTGGCGGGGGGGGGGGGGGCGGGGGGAGGTGCGGGGGGAGGGGGGCTGGGAGGAGGAGGGGGGCAGGACCCAGATCATCCTCTGGTCGGGTGGGGGGGGTGGGTGGGAGGAGAGGGGGGTGGGAGGAGGAGGGGGGTGGGAGGAGGGGGGGCGGGGCCCAGATCATCCTCTGGTCGGGGGGGGGGTTCCGCTGCCAGTCTGCGGCCGATCGGTGGGGAGGGAGGGAGCAGGGGTGTCCACCGCCACTCTGCGGGTGATCCCTCCTCCCCACCAGAGGAACGAATCCCTCCTCCCGGAGTGGATGTGCGGCCATGCCGTCCCACAAAACCTTCAGGATTAAGTGATTCCTTGCTAAGAAGATGAAGCAGAACCGGCCGATTCCACAGTGGATCCGCATGAAAACCGGCTACAAGATCAGTACAGGTCCAAGAGGAGACACTGGAGAAGGACCAAGCTGGGCCTGTAAAGGGATACAACATCACTGGTTCACTACCAGCCACAGATTACTCTTCCCTGCAGGGGCAAGAGAGCGGGAGAGATGACGCCCAACCTTACAGCGATTTCACGCCCGAAAACGGGCACAAAGTTTTGGTAAAATCGGGCCCTATGTCTGTTACAGATGTAATAGGAAGGATCATTGACAAGCATGATGCAGAATGAAGCAGTCAGGGTGGAACATGCAGAAAAAACAAGTTAGTTTAACTCAGTTAAAAAAAAACCAGGTGAGGAGTCTGACAAGAGACCCGAGTCATTTACCATAAACCAGGTCCAACTCAGTAAGATGCCCCCTATAGAGATAGCCATGAAGGTAAATGGCAGATCTCTCAAAATGGAACCACGCCACGCCCAATGAGGGGGGCAGGCATTTTGTTACCTTCGAAAAGGTCTTCGACCACTGAGATTCAGTAAGTCAGGAGCCATTTTGTCTACATACACTGGAGAGACATTGATCTTGGTCGGGTCAGCAACAGTTACTGTATCCTCCAGAAACCAACCTGTTGTAGTAATTGAGGATCACAAACCTTGTCTAATGGGTCAGGATTTGCTGAAGCAGATAAAATTAGATTGGTTGGAAATATTAAATCCATGGGATGGAGATTTTCAAGAGTTACTCGGCAAATACTCTGAGGTTTTACAAAAGGAACTGGGACAAATAAAAGGGGGCAACTTTGGATGCTTGGGAGGGATGGTTTTAGGAGGGTTACAACAATAGGATTGGAGGGTAGAGGGCAGGCTGGGGAGGAGAGGGACCCAGAGCTGCAATCAATGGCCCGGGGGTGGGGGCCGGGAGGGGCGGGGGGGGGGGTGGGGGGGGGGGGGTGGGGGGAGAGGGACCCAGAGCTGCAATCAGTGGCCCGGGGGTGGGGGCCGGGAGGGGCGGGGGGGGGGGGGGGGGGTGAAGAGGGTGGGGGGTGGGGGTGTGGGGGGGGGCCCAAAAGCTGGGCAGGCCTTCAGAGTGATGCATTCCTGCCTGAGATGGGGAAAGGTAAAAGCGTCTGTTTCCCACCCTATCTACACTGACCCCTGCCAGCCTAAACGTTAAGATTGGGCAGGATAAGGTCATTAAGTGGTAATTTGTGCCTGAGGCTTTGCCAGCCCAAGTTGGAAATTGTGACTGGGTTTGGGTTAGTGGGTTCTCGGGATGATTCCGGTCCATTCAATGTTACCCACTGCCTCAGAACCTACTTTGGAGGGGACGTAAACCTCTGCCACTGGACAATATCCAGGCTTGGACTGACTAGTGGCAAATAACATACAAACCACACAAGCTTCAGGCAATGACCGTCTTCAACAAGGGAGAACCTAACCATCACCTCTTGACATTCAATGTCATTGCCATCACTGAATCCTCCAGCATCAACATCCGTGGGATTACAATTGACCAGAATTTGAACTGGACTAACCATATAAATACTGTGGCTACAAGAGCAGGTCAGGTGCTAAGAACCCTGCAGAGAATAACTCACCTCCTGACTCCAAAGCCTCTCCACCATCTACAAGGCACAAGTCAGGAGTGTGATGGAATACTCCCCATTTGCCTGGATGGGTGCAGCTCCAACAACACTCAAGAAACTCAACACCATCCAGCACAAAGCAGCCCCGCTTGATTGGCACTTCACCCACCACTTTCAACATTTATTCCCTTGGCCATGAATAGACAACGGTAGCAGTGTGTACCGTCTACAAGATTCACTGCAGCAACTTCAACAATGTTCCCTCAACAACGGGGCGACACGGTAGCACAAAGTTAGCACTGCTGCTTCACAGCTCCAGGGACCTGGGTTCGATTCCCAGCTTGGGTCACTGTCTGTGTGGAGTTTGCACATTCTCCCCGTGTCTGCGTGGGTTTCCTCCGGGTGCTCCGGTGTCCTCCCACAGTCCAAAGATGTGTGGGTTAGGTTGATTGGCCATGCTAAAAATTGCCCCTTAGGTGTCCTGAGATGTGAAGGTTAGAGGGATTAGTGGGTAAATATGTAGGGATATGGTGATAGGTCCTGGGTGGGATTGTGGTCGGTGCAGACTCGATGGGCCAAATGGCCTCTTTCTGCACTGAAGGGTATCTATCTATCTATCTATCTATCTATCTATCTATCTATCTATCTATCTATCTATCTATCTATCTATCTATCTATCTATCTATCTATCTATCTATCTATCTATCTATCTAACACCTTCCCAAGCTGCAACCTCGACCATGAAGATGGACAATGACAGCAGAAATATGGGAACACGAAGATCTGGACGTTCCACTCCAAGCCACACACCATCTTGACTTGGAAATATATCGCCGTTCGTGCACAGTCACTGGGGCAAAATCCTGGAACTCCCTCTCGAACAGCATTGTGGGTGTATCAGCACTGTGGGTGTATCGGCACAGTGGGTGTATCAGCGCTGTGGGTGTATCAGCATTGTGGGGGTATCAACACTGTGGGTGTATCAGCACTGTGGGTGCATCAGCATTGTGGGTGTATCAGCACTGTGGGTGTATCAGCACTGTGGGTGCATCAGCATTGTGGGTGTATCAGCACTGTGGGTGTATCAGCATTGTGGGTGTATCAATACTGTGGGTGTATTGGCACTGTGGGTGTATCAGCACTGTGGGTATATCAGCATTGTGGGTGTATCAGCGCTGTGGGTGCATCAGCATTGTGGGTGTATCAATACTGTGGGTGTATTGGCACTGTGGGTGTATCAGCATTGTGGGTGCATCAGCACTGTGGGTGTATCAGCACTGTGGGTGTATCAGCATTGTGGGTGTACCAGCACTGTGGGTGTATCAGCACTGTGGGTGTATCAGCATTGTGGGTATATCAATACTGTGGGTGTATCAGCACTGCGGGTGTATCAGCACTGTGGGTGTATCAGCATTGTTGGTGTATCAACACTGTGGGTGTATCAGCATTGTGGGTGTATCAGCATTGTGGGTGCATCAGCATTGTGGGTGCATCAGCATTATGGCTGTATCAGCACTGTGGGTGCATCAGTATTGTGGGTGTATCAACACTGTGGGTGTATCCGCACTGTGGGTGTACCAATACATCGGGTATATCAGCACTGTAGGTATATCAGCACTGTGGGTGTGCCAACCCTTTGGGTATATCAGCACTGTGGGTATATCAGCATTGTGGGTGTGTCAGCACTGTGGGTGTACCAGCACAGTGGGTGCATCAGCATTGCGGGTGTATCAGCACTTTGGGTGTATCAGCATTGTGGGTGCATCAGCACTGTGGGTTCATCAGCACTGTGTGTGTATCAGCATTGCGGGTGTATCAGCACTGTGGATGTATCAGCATTGTGGGTGTATCAGCATTGTGGGTGTATCAATACTGTCGGTGTATCAGCACTGTGGGTGTATCAGCACTGTGGATCTTCCAGCACTATGGGTGTATCAGCATTGTGGGTGTTTCAGCACTGTGGGTATATCGGCACTGTGGGTGTATCAGCATTGTGGGTCTACCAGCACTGTGGGTGCATCAGCATTGTGGGACTACCAGCACTGTGGGTGTATCAGCATTGTGGGTCTACCAGCACTGTGGGTGTATCAGCATAGTGGGTGTATCAGCATTGTGGGTGTATCAGCAGTGTGGGTGTACCAACACATCGGGTATATCAGCACTGTGGGTATATCAGCATTGTGGGTGTATCAGCACTGTGGGTGTGCCAACACTTTGGGGATGTCAGCATTGTGGGTGTGTCAGCATTGTGGGTGTGTCAGCACTGGGGGTGTACCAGCACAGTGGCTGCATCTGCATTGTGGGTGTATCAGCACTGTGGGTGTATCAGCACTTTGGGTGTATCAGCACTGTGGGCTCATCAACACTGTGGGTGTATCAGCACTTTTGGTGTAGCAGCACAGTGGGTGTATCAGCACTGTGGGTGTATCAGCACTGTGGGTGTATCAGCACAGAGGGTGTATCAGCATTGTGGGTGTATCAGCATTGTGGGTGTATCTGCATTGTGGGTGTATCAGCACTGTTGGTGTATCAGCACTGTGGATTTATCAGCATTGTGGGTGTATCAGCACTGTGGATTTATCAGCACTGTGGGTGTATCAGCACTGTGGGTGTATCAGCATTGTGGGTGTATCAGCACTGTGGGTGTATCAGCATTGTGGGTGTATCAACACTGTGGGTGTATCAGCACTGTGGGTGTATCAGCATTGCGGGTGTATCAGCACTGTGGATGTATCAGCATTGTGGGTGTATCAGCATTGTGGGTGTATCAATACTGTCGGTGTATCAGCACTGTGGGTGTATCAGCACTGTGGATCTTCCAGCACTATGTGTGTATCAGCATTGTGGGTGTTTCAGCACTGTGGGTATATCGGCACTGTGGGTGTATCAGCATTGTGGGTCTACCAGCACTGTGGGTGCATCAGCATTGTGGGTCTACCAGCACTGTGGGTGTATCAGCATTGTGGGTCTACCAGCACTGTGGGTGTATCAGCATAGTGGGTGTATCAGCATTGTGGGTGTATCAGCAGTGTGGGTGTACCAACACATCGGGTATATCAGCACTGTGGGTATATCAGCATTGTGGGTGTATCAGCACTGTGGGTGTGCCAACACTTTGGGGATGTCAGCATTGTGGGTGTGTCAGCATTGTGGGTGTGTCAGCACTGGGGGTGTACCAGCACAGTGGCTGCATCTGCATTGTGGGTGTATCAGCACTGTGGGTGTATCAGCACTTTGGGTGTATCAGCACTGTGGGCTCATCAGCACTGTGGGTGTATCAGCACTTTTGGTGTAGCAGCACAGTGGGTGTATCAGCACTGTGGGTGTGTCAGCACTGTGGGTGTATCAGCACAGAGGGTGTATCAGCATTGTGGGTGTATCAGCAGTGTGGGTGTACCAACACATCGGGTATATCAGCACTGTGGGTATATCAGCATTGTGGGTGTATCAGCACTGTGGGTGTGCCAACACTTTGGGGATGTCAGCATTGTGGGTGTGTCAGCATTGTGGGTGTGTCAGCACTGTGGGTGTATCAGCACAGAGGGTGTATCAGCATTGTGGGTGTATCAGAATTGTGGGTGTATCTGCATTGTGGGTGTATCAGCACTGTTGGTGTATCAGCACTGTGGATTTATCAGCACTGTGGGTGTATCAGCACTGTGGGTGTATCAGCACTGTGGGTGTATCAGCATTGTGGGTGTATCAGCACTGTGGGTGTATCAGCATTGTGGGTGTATCAGCACTGTGGGTGTATCAGCACTGTGGGTGTATCAGCATTGTGGGTGTATCAGCACTGTGGGTGTATCAGCATTGTGGGTGTATCAGCACTGTGGGTGTATCAGCATTGTGGGTGTATCAGCACTGTGGTTGTATCAGCATTGTGGGTGTATCAGCACTGTGGGTGTATCAGCACTGTGGGTGTATCAGCATTGTGGGTGTATCAGCACTGTGGGTGCATCAGCATTGTGGGTGTATCAGCACTGTGGATTTATCAGCACTGTGGTTGTATCAGCATTGTGGGTGTATCAGCATTGTGGATTTATCAGCACTGTGGGTGTATCAGCATTGTGGGTGTATCAGCATTGTGGATTTATCAGCACTGTGGGTGTATCAGTACTGTGGGTGTATCAGCATTGTGGGTGTATCAGCATTGTGGGTGTATCAGCATTGTGGATTTATCAGCACTGTGGGTGCATCAGCATTGTGGGTGTATCAGCATTGTGGATTTATCAGCACTGTGGGTGTATCAGCACTGTGGGTGTATCAGCATTGTGGGTGTATCAGCACTGTGGGTGTATCAGCACTGTGGGTGTATCAGCATTGTGGGTGTATCAGCATTGTGGGTGTATCAGCATTGTGGATTTATCAGCACTGTGGGTGTATCAGCATTGTGGGTGTATCAGCATTGTGGATTTATCAGCACTGTGGGTGTATCAGTACTGTGGGTGTATCAGCATTGTGGGTGTATCAGCATTGTGGGTGTATCAGCATTGTGGATTTATCAGCACTGTGGGTGTATCAGCATTGTGGGTGTATCAGCATTGTGGATTTATCAGCACTGTGGGTGTATCAGCACTGTGGGTGTATCAGCATTGTGGGTGTATCAGCACTGTGGGTGTATCAGCACTGTGGGTGTATCAGCATTGTGGGTGTATCAGCATTGTGGGTGTATCAGCATTGTGGATTTATCAGCACTGTGGGTGTATCAGCATTGTGGGTGTATCAGCATTGTGGGTGTATCAGCACTGTGGGTGTATCGACATCACATGGACTGCAGCAGTTTGAGAAGGCAGCTCACCACCTCCTTCTTAAGGGAAATTAGCTATGGGCAATAAAAATGTTGGCTTAGCCAGTGACGCCCACATTCTGTCAAGTAATTTTTGAAAACTTACTAATTGCCTTCTCCAAGGCAGTTTAGAAAAATGGTGTGCTTCACCTTTTAAACCGCTCTCCCACTTTCCATCCACTCTGTCACCAATCAATTTTCCCTTTTCACCCTCCACCCATCCAGTATCCCCATTCCTCCCCTGTCTTGAACCTCCCTCTGAAACCCTGGACTCTCTTCCTGTCCACCTCCAAATGTGTTCCCCCTGTCGGAAATGATGGTCAGTACCATCCGCAGCCCACCCTGACCTCTCCCATTAGCCATGCCACCCATGCAGTCCATCTCTGTGAGCCCCTCCCCCTCCCCCACATCCACATGAAGCCTCCACCTACCTGACTATTACCCTGGGCCTGCCGCCCTACCACCACCTCCTGCATCACCTGATGTGAGTGATGTTATGACTGTTCTTCAAGAAGGCGAAAGCAGCATCTACAGACCTCGATGTGGCTGAAGAAGTGAAGCTTGTTGGGTCCGTGCCTCCTCTGTGCAGTCAGAAAATTGAACACTGATTTTGTTGCTGGTGGGAAGGGTAACTTGGAGGGGGATTTAATTACAGCGAAGTGGCTTTTCTAATGAGCATGCATGAGATGCTAATACATGCAAAAGAGCTTCTCGACATTAATTACTTTTTCCTTTCCTTAAAAGCCAATATCCGGCAGCTTCTTCCAAACAGCCAGTCTGACATTGCAAAGCAAAACATGGTTTAAGGGTGATATATGGTCAATACACGGCCTGGCATGTATGATTTAACCTTTTTTTATTTGAGTTGATTTGACTGCACAGTGGTTAGCACTGCTGCTTCACAGCTCCAGGGTCCCAGGTTCGATTCCCGGCTCGGGTCACTGTCTGTGTGGAGTTTGCACATTCTCCTCGTGTCTGCGTGGGTTTCCTCCGGGTGCTGCGGTTCCCTCCCACAGTCCAAAGATGTGCGGGTTAGGTTGATTGGCCAGGTTAAAAAATTGCCCCTTGGAGTCCTGGGATGTGTAGGTTAGAGGGATTAGCGGGTAAAATATGGGGGGGGGTAGGGCCTGGGTGGGATTGTGGTCGGTGCAGACTCGATGGGCCGAATGGCCTCCTTCTGCACTGTAGGGTTTCTATGATTTCTATGATTTGATTTATTGTTGTCACATGTATTGGGATACAAAGAAAAACAAAGAACAAAGAACAGTACAGCACAGGAAACAGGCCCTTCGGCCCTCTGTGCCGCTCATTGGTCCAACTAGACCATTCGTTTGTATCCCTCCATTCCCAGATTGCTCATGTGACTATCCAGGTAAGTCTTAAATGATGCCAGCGTGTCTGCCTCCACCACCCTACTTGGCAGCGCATTCCACTCTTTGTGTAAAAAACGTCCCTCTGATATCTGAGTTATACCTCGCCCCTCTCACCTTGAGCCCGTGACCCCTCGTGATCGTCACCTCCGACCTGGGAAAAAGCTTCCCACTGTTCACCCTATCTATACCCTTCATAATCTTGTACACCTCTATTAGGTCTCCCCTCATGCTCCGTCTTTCCAGGGAGAACAACCCCACTTTACCCAATCTCTCCTCATAGCTAAGACCCTCCGTACCAGGCAGTGAGGGAAAATTGACCCAGTGAAAAGTATTGTTACTTGCACGACAGACAAAACATACCATTCACAGAGTACAGATGCGCCGGAGTGTGGTGACTCGGGGAATTTCACAGTAACTTCATTGCAGTGTTAATGTAAGCCTACCTGTGACTAATAAATAAACTTTAAACTTTACTTTAACTTTATATAGGGGAGAGGGAGAGAGTGTAGAAAGTAGTGTTACAGTCATATCTAGGGTGTAGAGAAAGACCAACTTAATGTGAGGTAGGTCCATTCAATAGTCTGACAGCAGCAGGGAAGAAGCTGTTCTTGTGTTGGTTGGTGCGTGACCTCAGACTTTTGTATCTTCTTACTCAGATTTCCGATGGTCTTTGCATGTTAATGTGAGTTTCTCATCATGAAAGGCTTGGATTGTGCAGTTTAGTGGCTAATTATTCCAGTTTGGGTGGGTGTAGAGAGATGTATTTAAACTCTGCCAGAAAGCTGGGGGAGACAAGGAATCAGACAGTTCCTCTTTCTCAGAGAGCAGTTGCTACTGCTGATGGCTGCAGGGTTTTCTGACTCTCTGCATGTGCACACAGAGAGCTGCACTGCACCTCGGCTGGAACAGGGATTCCACACATGACCCACTTGACAATACTCGATTGGTTCTAATTAGCTGGTGAGGAATTTTCCAGATTTCTCCCCCATTTTATGGGGGGGGCGATTCTCCCATTCCGCTGCGCTGAAAGATTAGCACCGTAGGCCGGGAGAATTGTGCATTGGCCGATTCGTGGGATTCCCGCGAGCGTTCGCGCTGCGCTTGCGTCTCCCAGGCCCAGATTTCCACCGGTGGGAGGCCAGCAATCAGGGCGGGCTGCGGGTGTGTGGTCAGCCAGGGGGTGTCTGTCTCCCGTGGGGAGGGGGGGCCTGCCAGGGGTGGGGCTGGGGGGGGTCATCACTGGGGGCTGGAGATTGGGTGGTCTGAGATGGGGGGATACAGGGCTGGCCTGGGATTGGTTGTGGGGGGCGCAATTGGGCCGTGGGGAGTTTTGGGGGGGCAGCGCTGTGGGGGTCCTTTGCTGGCCAGCAATTCAGCTGGCCAGCAAAGAGGGAGGCTGACTGCGCATGTGCCGTGGCCCGCCGGTTACAGCCTGTGTAACCCTCTGTAACCCTATTCACGCTGGTGCCCTCTGCGGTGCACAGAGTGTGGGAGATTCTAGTGTGAACTCCCACGAAAAAAACAGCATGAATTACTCCAGTTTTCCCGTGAATTCGACACTTAGAACTTTTTTGGGAGAATCCCAGCCATTGCTTCTGGTTCTGCTGGAAGATTGTGTAACTGCTGGTTGACAAAGCAGTTAATGAGTGTGTAGTCAGGAAGTTGAAGACATGATGAATGTGGGACAGGCTTATTAGATCAGCTAGTCTTTATCTGCCGATCATTTTCATGTGTTTGTATTCTGTTTCAATGTTAATATTACTGTTCCGGGGCAGGCACAATGGGCCGAATGGCCTCCTTCTGAACTGTAACAATTCTGTGATTCTCATCCCGCAGTGTTGGAGTGCATCAGGAAATGAGAATATCAAACATTCCCACTCTGCATAGATGGCTAAAATTGGAACTTTGCACAAAGAAATATAATAACCAAAACTGACCATACAAGTGATGACCTTTGCCCATTTATATGTCAACATTGCGACTGGGGTCCTTGTGTATGGCGTAGGGCTCAGAATTGCAAATGAAAAATGCCGTGCGTCTGAAACAGGCAGATGCTCTGGCCATCTACTTTCGCTGGCCCCTGGCAAGAAGGAGCTGTAATGCCAGCAGAAACAGAGCAGTACATGGTCCAATCCCATATACAGACTATAACCATTCTGCTCACACCAGGCAGTCACAGGGAAAATGGGCCACGCTGTCCTTTGGAGCTATCTCTTGTCATGCAGTCAGAGCGCTTTGTCTCCACAGCAAAATACTCCTGTCATTCTCTCCCTTTGACGGACTTGCTGCAGTTGGTGGCTCGGTGCTTCTCTTTGTTCATACACAGCGTGACACAGGAGTCCGACATCCTTCTCAATTCTTGACACAACAAGTTGTTGCTCTGAGGAGGCTTACAGTGGAGGAATCTAAGCAGCAGGGCAATGAACAACACTGGGCAAGTTTACTATCAGATCTCAGCAGAGCGGGAGGAAGGAGGTCTCCACAAACTTCTCACCGATGCCTTTCGGTAGAAGATAATAAATTAAAGGCAGAACCCAAACAACTGAGATGAAAGGAAATGGCTCTAAAATCAAAGGGATAAAAAATATTTCACCCAACTTAATGTGGAGATTCCAATTCTCTTCCAGCACCTAGCGATGAACTAGAGCAGACTTTCATCTGTATCCATAGTTATCTATTCCTGGAACAGGTCGCCAGTCTGTTGCCACAGCTTGAGGGGCACCACTCCACATCAAACGTGGCTGACCAGAATCCTCTCCCACTCTTACCGCCAGCCATTGGTGTGTCTGTAAGGTTTTTGCAGGCCGACATTCAACCTGTTTGACTTGATGGCCAAGGAAGGTGCACCCCTAATGAAAGTTGATCTTTCTCTACACCCTAGCCATGACTGTGTAACACTACATTCTGCATCTTCTCCTTTCCTTCTCTATGAACGGTATGTTTTGCCTGTATAGCGCTCAAGAAACAATACCTTTCACTGTACCCCAATCAAACGTGGCTGACCAGAGGTCTCTCTCACTCTTACCACATTATGAATGCACCTTCCTCGGCCATCAGGTTCTGGAGTGGGCCTTGAACCCAGAGCTTCTGGCTCAGAGGCAGGGACATTAATCCACTGTGCCACGGGGTCAATGTGGATGATGGGCCCAGTATATTAATACGTGATGATGAAAATGCAGCTTTTCTGGTCAAGTTTTAGCTTTGGCATTGCTTTCTTAAATTCAGTCCTGGTAAATGAGGAATTAAAAATGAGTTTAGCTCACAGAAAGCAGGCCCCAATCTGACAAAATGTGGTTTTTCTGGGGAATAATTATTCTCCTCCCAGACTCAGTCTGAGGAAGAAGCCATTTCGCACATTTCAAAGCTGTTATGCAGACTTTTTTCTCCAGTTATGGATTGGACTGACAGCCGCTTTTGAATATAACAGACAATTATTTAAACTCACTGAAGCCTTGGTAACTTTTTGGGAGAGATTTAATAGCCAGACCTTTTCAAATCGATGATTTCTTTTTTGGTGCTTTTGATGACTCATCGAGTTAATAAAAAGACGCAAAAAGAATTGTTCTGTGAAGAGATTGATCGTGATTAATTCAGCATATCATTTAAAACTGCTACTTACCAGCATGTAAGCAGTTGGCAAAGTTTAACAGCCATTGCAGGAATGTATGATAGGTTTCAGCCAATCATTCACCTATTAATTCACCGTTCAATAAATTTGTTTGCTGTTTAATGCGAAAAGAAGTCTTGTGTGTTGTTTCTGTGACACTCTTCAACAACAGGGAGGATCCTGTGAGTGTTCAGGGGAGAACTGATAGCCAGGGCATTGTCTGCTACCCTGTGAATATTGGATACCAAGGCAAATATACACATTCTCAAGGCAACTCCCTGAGGTCGAAAAAAGTTCAAGTTTATATATTATTGCCACAAGTAGGCTTACATTAACACTGCAGTGAAGTTACTGTGAACATCCCCTATTTGCCACACTCTGGCGCCTGTTCAGGTATACTGAGGGAGAATTTAACATGGCCAATACATCTAACCAGCATGTCTTTCGGACTGTGGGAGGAAACAGGAGCACCCGGAGGAAACTCACGCAGACACGGTGAGAATATGCAAGCTCCACACAGACAGTGACCCAAGCCGGGAATTGAACCCGGTCCCTGGCGCTCTGAGGCAGAAGTGCTAACCACTGTGCCACCGTGCCATTTTGGGATGGAGGATAAAATGGGTGTGGTCATATGGCCATCTGCAGTCTGACCAACTGACCAGTATTTCAAAGGAATTGTTCCTTATTTTGACTGGTTGTCCGGTGTCCCTTATGGAATGTCTTTTGTCTTCGTTCCTGTGGGAGCGTCTCTGAGCATGTGCACTCTGGCCACCGGCCACTAGGGGCAGGCATGGTCACCCACCCCTCCCATTCCTCAACACTCTCCCTCCCCCATTGCTATGGTCACTTCACCCTGGTTCTCTGGTACATGCCCCAAAATTTATGATCCAATGCCGTCTACCTATCTTGCCGATCATCCTCTTTATATACCCTTCTCTTCTTCCACCTCAGAAACTTTGGTTCAAATTGTGCTTCAACTACTCTCTGTACTGACTATAAAGTCCCTGGGAAGATTATGGAGAAGAATATTGACTTGCAGATAGTGAGGAGCATTGTCAGAAGCTACAGAAGGATATAGATAGGCTGGAAATTTGGGCAAAGAAATGGCAGATGGAGTTCAATCCTGATAAATGCGAAGTGATGCATTTTGGTAGAAATAATGTAGGGAGGAGCTATACAATAAATGGCAGAACCATAAAGGGTGTAGATACGCAGAGGGACCTGGGTGTGCAAGTCCACAGATCCTTGAAGGTGACGTCACAGGTGGAGAAGGTGGTGAAGAAGGCATATGGCATGCTTGCCTTTATAGGACGGGGCATAGAGTATAAAAGTTGGGGTCTGATGTTGCAGATGCATAGAACGTTGGTTCGGCCGCATTTGGAATACTGCATCCAGTTCTGGTCGCCACACTACTAGAAGGACGTGGAGGCTTTGGAGAGAGTACAGAGGAGGTTTACCAGGATGTTGCCTGGTATTGAGGGGCTTAGTTATGAGGAGAGATTGGGTAAACTGGGGTTGTTCTCCCTGGAAAGACGGAGGATGAGGGGAGACTTAATAGCGGTGTATAAAATTATGAAAGGCATAGATAGGGTGAACGGTGGGAAGCTTTTCCCCAGGTCGGTGGTGACGTTCACGAGGGGTCATAGGTTCAAGGTGAAGTGGGGGAGGTTTAACACAGATATGAGAAGGACATATTTTACACAGAGGGTGGTGGGGGCCTGGAATGCGCTGCCAGGCAAGGTGGTGGAGGCGGACACACTGGGAACGTTTAAGACTTATCTAGATAGCCATATGAACGGAGTTGGAATGGAGGGATACAAAAGAATGGTCTAGTTTGGACCAGGGAGCGGCACGGGCTTGGAGGGCCGAAGGGCCTGTTCCTGTGCTGTATTGTTCTTTGTTCTTTGTTCTTTGTACTGTTGGGAAGTTCTCCACATGAAGAACTCAGAGCTGTCTTCAGAGACACCTGGAAAACCATTGTCAAGAAGGTTAGGGAAATTCCCCAGGCTGCAATGTGCCTCATTTTCCCCACTTTCGCCGCAAGTGACAAGTGCTTCTAGTGGATGCAGCATGAGATGAGGGCTAGACTGTGGTGTCCTCTTGCCTGCTCTTAACATCAAGTTCCACAGCGCAATCTCTATAGTAACCTCCTGCGATGATCTTACCAGCAGGATTTTCCAGGCCCTCCCATTGGCCGGATCCTCCGGTCCCTCCAAACTTAATGGGAATTTCAACGGATCAGTGCATCCTCTGTGGGAAATCCTGCTGCAATGTGACTGGAACGTTCTGCGGATGTTTCAGTTGACTTGAATATTGGGGACATGAGTGAGGTGGTGGCATAGTGGAATTGTCTCTGGCCTACTGATCCTGAGACTCAGGGTAATGCTTTGGGGACTCCAATCGAATCCCATCACGGCAGGTAGAGGAAATTTGAATTTAGTAAAACATCTGGAATTAAAAGTTTGATGATGACTGCAAAACCGTTGTCCATTATTGTAAAACAAATCCAAATTGGTTCACTGATGCCCTTTAGGGAAGGAAATATGCTGTCCTCGTCTGGCCTACACGTGACTCCAGACTCCAGTTCCCTAGAATAAAATGCCCTCTGAAATGAAACACAATTAGGGATAGAAAATAAATGCTGGCCCAGCCTGCAATATCCCAATAGCAATTAAAAAATAGTCATTCAGCCTCTCCAACATAGAACCATAGAATCATTACAGTGCAGAAAGAGGCTATTCAGCCCATCGAGTCACCACTGACTCTCCGACAGAGCATCCCACCCAGCTTCTCCCCTCCACGCTATCTCCAAGGACCCGGGTTCAATTCCTGGCTTGGGTCACTGCCTGTGCGGAGTCTGCACGTTCTCCCTGTGGGTTTCCTCCGGGTGCTCCGGTTTCCTCCCACAGTCCGAAAGACGTGCTGGTTAGGTGCATTGACATGCTAAATTCTCCCTCAGTGCACCCGAACGGGGCTGGAGTGTGGTGACTAGGGGATTTTCATAGTGACTTCATTGCGGTGTTAATGTAAGCCTACTTGTGACACTAATATATAAATACATTTTAAACTATCCCCATAACCCCACGCATTTACCGTGGCCAATCCACCTAACCCACACATCTTTCAGACTGTGGGAGGAATCCAGAGCACTCGGAGGAAACCCACACAGACATGGGGAGAACGTGCAAACTCCACACTGACAGTGACTCAAGGCGGGAATCGAACCAGGTCCCTGGAGCTGTGAGGCAGCAGTGCTAACCATTGAGCCATTGTGCCTCCCATGTTCTACCATTCAATCTGATAATGGTTAAGCCTTGAAAGCTTAATCTTTAAAACCCTTACTTAACAAAACTCTGTCGATATAATTCTTATCTATTATTATCTATACAATTAATCCCCAACATCTATTGCCCCTCTGGGGAATGGGGTTCCAGATTGTCTCCACCCTTTGTGTGAAAAATTACTTCCTGATTTAAAAGAAGTTTCACTGGGAGTTTGAAGCATTGATTTATATAAACATTAAAATTCCATTGAATGAATGTATAACATCATCAAAAAGAAAGCCTTTCATTTCTGCATCTCTGGCATTCCCCTGCTACCTGGAGAGTTTGATCAGCCCCTGGAAGGCCAGTTTCAGCACAAAGCCCTCTTAATTCCATTAGAAGAACAAAGAACAAAGAACAATACAGCACAGGAATAGGCCCTTCGGCCCTCCAAGCCCGCACCGATCTGACGAGAACTGACTATTAGCCTCATGGATAAAGATTTTGACCAAACGCAGCTCTTGTGAATCTGCCGCACAGATACAGGCAGCGGTGATTCGGATCTGCTTCTGTGGGTCGGGATTCAACAGACAATTAAAATCAAAAACAGAAAGTACCATTATTCCACACAAGAGAAGTGACAAATAAAAGAGGCTGACTCAAGCTCTCCAGGTCACAAGAAATAGAATTAGCATCTTGTTTTAATTGTTCTGTCTGGATGGTGCTGTAATTAAAAGTTCCGATAATTACAGTTCCACTGTGTGCCTAGCTCTCTACCTAATAATGGGGGCTTATTTTTCTCAGGTACAAGGGAAGATAGAAATTCATCACAGTTTATATCTGCCGAGGATTAATTTGCATGCACGGAGTGAGGGCCTGCACTCTACAATATATTCAGCGATTCTCACCATTTCAACTCACTGCTGAGATATTAAGCTGCTGTTACAGGACTGGTGTCTGCTATAGAAATGACCCAGTGTTCTTTATTCCTCCAGTTCTCCTCCCGCAGAGGCTTATAGCTTGAGGGGCGCCACTCTATATAATCCCAACAGTGCAGAAGGAGGTCATTCAGCCCATCGATCTGCACCGACCCTCCAAAAGAGCTCTCTATCTAAGCCCACTCCCCGTAACCCCACACATTGATCATGGCCAATCCACCTAACCTGCACATCTTTTGGACTGTGGGAGGAAACCAGAGTACCCGGAAGAAACCACGCAGACACAGGGAGAATGTGCAAACTCCACACAGTCACCCGAAGCTGGAATTGAACCCAAGTCCCTGATACTGTGAAGTGATGGTGCTAACCAGTGTGCCACTCTGCATCAAGCGTGGTTCACCAGGGGTGTCTCCTGCTCTTGCTGCCAGCCATTGGTGTGTTGGACAGATTTGCAGGTTGACATTCAGCCTGTTTGGCAATGTTATGAACATTCCTTGGCCATCAAGTCTTGGGGTGGGACTCAAACCCGGAGCTTCTGGCTCAAAGACTGGGATGCCATGCACTACATCGCAAGACAGTGGCCTTTATAATGAATGTCTATTATAGACACTGTCCAACAGTTGGTAAAACAAGCCCCAGTCGTAGAAAGAACCCAGTGCTATTCTCAACAGCTGGCTAACCCTTAATGTCAGTTATGGAGCCGAGATAGTGAATTGAAAGTGATCCCTCTGCAATTATTTCTGTGCTTGGTCCTACCTGCTGGAAATGGCCACCCTGTGGTGCTTTGACTCAACCTGCTATCTCAGACCATTCTATGTGAGGTTAAGAAAGGGTGAAGGAATAAATATTAGAATGTATGAATTGGATCACTCAGCCTCTTGAGCCTGCTCCGCCATACTTTTTTTTATTCATTCGGGGGACATGGGCATCGCTGTCTGACCAGCATTTATTGCCCATCCCTCGTTCCCCTCGGAGGGCAGTTGAGAGTCAACCACATTGCTGTACCTCTGGAGTCACATGTAGGCCACACCAGGTAAGGATGGCGGATTTCCTTCCCTAAAGAACATTAGTGAACAAGATGGGTTTTTCCGACAATCGACAATGATTTCATGGTCATCAGTAGATTCTTAATTCCAGATATTTTTTATTGAATTCAAATTCCACCATCTGCCGTGGCAGGATTCGAACCCTGGTCCCCAGAACATGAGCCGAGTTTATGGATTAATAATCTAGAGAGAATACCACAAGGCCATTGCCTCCCCCTAAAGATGAGGTCATGGCTGCTCATCTCCATTCTCCTGTCTACCCCCCTACCCCTTCAGTCCCTTATCAGTCAGGAATCTATCGAATGTAAAAGCAAAATACTGCAGCTGCTGCAAATCTGAAATGAGAATGGAAAGTGCTGGAAAAGCTCAACAGCGTGGAGCGAGAAACAGAGTTAACATTCCGAGTCCACCATGACACTTCTTCGGAGCTGAAGAAAGGTAGAAATGTGATGGTTTTTTTTCCTGGTGAAGAAGGATGGCAGGGCAGCTAGGACAAAATGGAAGGCCAGGGAGAGATTAAAAGACAAATAATGTTGTATTTGTTCATTGATGGGATGTGACTTTGCTGGCTGGCCCAGCATTTGTCCCCCATTCCTAATTATGGCTTGTTAGGCCATGGTAAGAAGTCTAACAACACCAGGTTAAAGTCCAACAGGTTTATTTGGTAGCAAATGCCACTAGCTTTCGGAGCGCTAGTGCACATCTCTCACTCCACCTGGCGAAGGAGCAGCACTCCAAAAGCTAGTGGCATTTGCTACCAAATAAACCTGTTGGACTTTAACCTGGTGTTGTTAGACTTCTTACTGTGTTTACCCCAGTCCAACGCCAGCATCTCCACATCATTGTTAGGCCATATCAGGATCAACCACATTGCTTTGGGTTTGGAGTCACACGTCAGCCAGACCAGGTAAGGACAGCAGAATGAACCAGATGGGTTTTTAATGACAATCATCATCATTAGACTTTTAATTCCAGATTTTTATTGAATTCAAATTTCAACGTCTGTCATGGTGAGATTTGACCCCAGATCCCCAAAGCATTACCCTGGATCTCTGGATTACTAACCCAGTGACAATACCACTACACCACTGTCTTCCCATGTCATGAGACTTGAGGGAAAGAGAGTGCTGATGATAGTATTAAAGTCCATCTAAAGAATCTATCCACTCAACCTTAAAAATGTTCAATGACCCAGCTTCCATTGCTCTCTGGGGAAGAGAGTTCCACAGAATAAAGAACCTTTGAGAGAAAATAAATTCTCCTCATATGTGTCTTATATGGGACAACTGATATTTCTAAACCATGTTGCCTCGTTCTCATCGCTCCCACAAGGGGAAATATCCTTCCAGCATTCATCCTGTCGAGTACCCTCAGTATCTTATATGTTTCAATAAGATCGCCTCTTCAAAACTCCAATGGATACAGTCCCAACCTGTCCAACCTTTCCTCATAAGATCATCCTCCAGGTATCATCGAGTGAACCTTCTCTGAGCTGCTTCGAATGCTATTATGTTCTGTCTTTATTAAAAAGACCAAAACATAGAACATAGGTCATTACAGCGCAGTAGAGGCCCTTCGGCCCTCAATGTTGCGCCAACCTGTGAAACCAATCTAAAGCCCATTTAACCTACACTATTCCAATATCATCCATATGTTTATCCAATGACCCTTTAAATGCCCTTAATGTTGACGAGTCCACTACTGTTGCAGGCAGGGCATTCCACGCCCTTACTACTCTCTGAGTAAAGAACCTACCTCTGACATCTGTCCTATATCTATCACCCCTCAATTTAAAGCTATGTCCCCTCGTGCTAGCCATCACCATCCGAGGAAAAAGGCTCTCACTGTCCACCCTTCTAATCCTCTGATCATCTTGTATGCCTCTATTAAGTCACCTCTTAACCTTCTTCTCTCTTACGAAAACAGTCTCAAGTCCCTCAGCCTTTCCTCATAAGACCTTCCCACCATACCAGGCAACATCCCTGTAAATCTCCTCTGCACCCTTTCTAATGCTTCCACATCCTTCCAATAATGGGGCGACCAGAACTGTATGCAATACTCCAAGTGCGGCCGCACCAGAGTTTTGTACAGCTGCAACATGACATCATGGCTCCGAAACTCAATCCCTCTACCAATAAAAGCTAACACACTGTACGCCTTCTTAACAACCCTATCAACCTGGGTGCCAACTTTCAGGATCTATGCACATAGACACCGAGATCTCTCTGCTCATCCACACTACCAAGTACCTTACCATTAGCCCAGTACTCTGTATTCTTGTTACTCCTTCCAAAGTAAATCACCTCACATTTTTCCTCATCAAACTCCATTTGCCACCTCTCAGCCCAGCTCTGCAGCTTATCTATGTCCCTCTGTAACCTGCCACTTCCCTCTGCACTGTCCACAACTCCACCGACATTAGTGTCATCCGCAAATTTACTAACCTAGCCTTCTATGCCCTCATCCAGGTCATTTATAAAAATGACAAACAGCAGTGGCCTCAAAACAGATCCTTGCGGTACACCACTAGTAACTGAACTCCAGGATGAACATTTCCCATCAACCACCACCCTCTGTCTTCTTACAGCTAGCCAATTCCTGATCCAAAAAAAACCGGTACTCCAGATACGGTCCCACTGACACCCTCTGTAAATGTCACAAAGCACCCCTACTTTTATATTCTAGTCCCCCTTGCAATTAGCAATAACATCCCATTTGCCTTTCTAATCACTTGCTGTATTTGCAAACTTTAGTGATTTATGCACCAGGACACCCAGATCCCTCTAGACTTCAGAGTTCTGCAATCTCTCTCCATTTAAACAATATATCAATTATTTTTCTTCCTACCAAAGTGGACAACCTCATAGTTTTTCCAGGTTATACCCCACCTGCTAATTAACCTATCCATGTCCCTTTGCAGACTCCTTACATCCTTTCAAAACTTACTTTTCTATCGCCCTCTGCGTCATCGGCAAATTTAGCAACCGTGCACCCAGTTCCTTCATCCAAACCATTGCTACAGATTGTATATAGTCGAGGCCTCAGCACCAATGTTTGTGGTTTCTTTGTCTACTCTCTTCTTCCTGTTGGCTAACCAATCCTCTATGCATGCAAGCGTGTTACCCCCAAAACCCCAGGTTCACCTTTATCAATGCTGATAGTTACTTCCTCAAAGAACCCTAATAATTCAAACAAACATGGGCCTACATTTGTAGGATGGCAAGTGTTTGGCCATATCCAAGAGTTCCACTGCAATTTGATACTCCAGGGAGTGTTGATTGGCGTTAGGTAGGCCTTTCACCCCTCAGTAGGAGTTGCCGGCAGCTCTCCAGCCCCTCAGCAACAGTGCTGGAAGTGGCACTGCATGGATCTGCCTGAACTCCAGTGCCAGGGGCTAGAGACCCAGGTAAGTGTCAGGAGTCCCAGGGCAGAAAGGGTAGGGAAGGCCCACGAGGGGTGCAATTGGGGTCTCTGGGGATAGCCTGGGGATGGCGAGGGACGTTTGGAGGTGACTGGGTTTTAAGGGGACAGTACCCCAGACCAAAGTGGACTTGGGATGGAGGCGCCACTCCCCCCTTTCCCGAGTGAGATCGACTATTCTTCATTTGCGGGTTTCCCCCCTGAGTTCTCTTCCACCTACCGGCCTGAAAATTGAGGCTAGGTGCAAAATGGCCGTTAAATGGCCCTCAAGTGGGGCAAGGGTGGACTTCCCGTCCGAGGCCGTGCCCGGCCCACCATAAAACTGCTGCTGGAACGGGCAGGTGGGAACCTGGAGAGAATCTGTGCAATTTCAGACAGCCCCTTACACAACACCTCCCCCCCCCCCGCCAACCCACCCACCCCCACAAAACACTGTAACCCCCATCCTGGCTCCCACCACATCAGAACCCATTGGGAGCATATATTTCTGGCCATAGTTTTCCTTTTACAGAACTATGTTGACTTTGCCTGATCCAAGAACCTTCCTGAGGTACCTGCTGGAACTCCTTCATTATGGCTTCTCGCATTTTCCTCCTGACAGCTGTTAGACTAACTGGCCTGTAGTTTCCTGATTTCTGCCTCCCTTCTTGCATGAATAGAAGAGGTACATTTGTTATTTTCCAATCAGATGCAAATCGGGATCTGGGAACTTTTGGAAAATTACAACCAATGCATCAACAATCTCAGCAGCCACTTCTTTTCTGACCCCAGACTGCAGGCCATAAGGTCCTGGGGGCTTAAGTTTAAAGTTTATTTATTAGTATCACAAGTAGGCTTACATTAACACTGCAATGAAGTTACTATGAAAATCCCCTAGTCGCCACACTCCGGCACCTGTTCGGGTACACTGAGGGAGAATTTAGCATGGTCAATGCACCTAACCGGCACATCTTTCTGTCTGTGGGAGGAAACCGGAGCAACCAGAGGAATCCCTGGCAGACATTGGGAGAATGTGCAGACTCCGCACAGGCAGTGACCCAAGCCGGGAATCGAACACAGGTCCCTGGTGCTGTGAGACTACTGGTTCTCATACTTTTCACCGTACTTCCCCTGGTAACTATAATTGTTTTAAATTCCTGCCGTCCTTTTGCCTCTAGATTTGTAGGTACTTCTGGGATGTTATTTGCATCTTCTACAGTTTGACAGGCACAAAATATTGGTTCAACGCTTCCATTTTTTCCATTATTAATTCCACAGTTTCACTCTCTAAATGACTGACACTCCCTTTAGTTCACCTTTTCCTTTTTAAATACTCGGAGAAACTCTTCCTCACTGGTTTTATATTTTTGCTACCTTCCTCTTGTACTCTAATTTACCCTTCCTTACTTTTTAGTCATTCTTTGCTTTTTAAAAATATTTTTAACAATCATCTGCTAGTGTTTGTAGAATTGTGGACTTTTTCTTTCAATCTGGTGCTATCTTTAACTTCATTTGTTAGCCGAGGATGATGCATCCTTCTTACAGAGTTTTTCTTTCTGACTGGAATATCCATGCTGAGAATTATGCAATCCCTCCTTAAGTATCTGCCACTGCATTTCTTCAAGCCGACCCCTTAATCTAATTTCCCAGTTCACTTTAGCCAGCTCTGTCGTCATGTCCTTACAATTGCTTTTAAAACACTTGCCTGTGACCCATTCTTCACTCCCTCAAACTCCCTCTGGCTGGAGGCCTGTGACTAGTGGTGTTCCGCAGGGCTCTGTATTGGGACCTCTGCTGTTTGTGATTTATATAAACGATCTGGAAGAAGGTGTAACTGGGGTGATCAGTAAGTTTGCGGACGACACGAAAATGGCTGGACTTGCAGATAGTGAGGAACATTGTCAGAGGCTACAGAAGGATATAGATAGGCTGGAAATTTGGGCAAAGAAATGGCAGATGGAGTTCAATCCTGATCAATGCGAAGTGATGCATTTTGGTAGAACTAAAGTGGGGGGGAGCTATACAATAAATGGCAGAACCATAAAGGGTATAGATACGCAGAGGGACCTGGGTGTGCAAGTCCACAGATCCTTGAAGATGACGTCACAGGTGGAGAAGGTAGTGAATAAGGCATATGGCATGCTTGCCTTTATAGGACGGGGCATAGAGTATAAAAGTTGGGGTCTGATGTTGCAGATGTATAGAACGTTGGTTCGGCCGCACTTGGAATATTGCGCCCAGTTCTGGTCGCCACACTACCGGAAGGACGTGGAGGCTTTAGAGAGAGTGCAGAGGAGGTTTACCAGGATGTTGCCTGGTATGGAAGGGCTTAGTTATGAGGGGAGATTGGGTAAACTGGGGTTGTTCTCACTGGAAAGACGGAGGATGAGGGGTGACCTAATAGAGGTGTATAAAATTATGAAAGGCATAGATAGGGTGAATGGTGGGAAGCTTTTTCCCAGATCAGTGGTGACGTTCACGAGGGGTCATAGGTTCAAGGTGAGTGGGGGGAGGTTTAACACGGATATCAGAAGTACGTATTTTACACAGAGGGTGGTGGGGGCCTGGAATGCGCTGCCGGGCAAGGTGGTGGAGGTGGACACACTGGGAACGTTTAAGCCTTATCTGGATAGCCACATGAACAGAGTGGGAATGGAGGGATACAAAAGAATGGTCTAGTTTGGACCAGGGAGCGGCGCGGGCTTGGAGGGCTGAAGGGCCTGTTCCTGTGCTGTATTGTTCTTTGTTCTTTGAGTGGAAAATTCAATCATGTTATGATCATTGCTACCTCAAGGCACCTTCACTGTGAGGTTATCAGTTGATCCTGTCTCATTGCACATTACCAGGTCTAGAATAGCCTGTTCTCCTGAACATGCTGCCCTGAGAAAATGTCCTGAAAACACTCAATGAGCTGTCTTTGCCAATCTGATTCGACCAGTCTATCTGTAGATAAGGGCACCCATGATTATTTTTCCATGCATTTTTTTTTACAATTCCCCATTATTTCTTCCTGCATTCCCCATCCTCCAGCATAACTACTGTTATGGGGTCGGTAAACTACTCCCACAAGAGACTTATCTTTGCTATTTCTTATCTCTACCAAACTAATTTGATACCTTGATCTTTAGAACTAAAGTCATCTCTCTATTGTATCTCCATTGTACGAATGCCATCCTTAATTAACAGTGCTACCCCTCCAACTTTCACCCGGTCCTGTCCTTCTGAAATGTAAAGTGCCCTTGAATATTCAAGTCCCAGCCTTGGTCACCTTGCAGCCATGGTTCTGTCATGGCTATCAGGTCATACTTTTTTAGTTTCTATTTGTGCTGACAGTTTATCCAATTTGTTGTGAACACTATGCATTTTAAGATACAATGCTTTTAGTTGTATATTTTTGGTATTTTTATAAGCCTTGATCAACTCTGCTAGTGCATTCTCACCATCGAGGCATAGAATCCCTGAAGTGCAGAAGTAGGACATTCGGCCCATCGAGCCTGCACAAACTATCTCCGAGACGACTCCTTATCCAAACCCTATCCCCATAACCCCATGTATTTGCCTCATTAATCCTCCCAACCTATCCATCCTGGGACACTAAGGGGCAATTTAGCATGGCCAATCCACTTAACCTACACATCTTTGGATCTTAGGTTTGCATCTTCTGTCTCTTCCTGCATGCATTAACATAGCTCCTTTCATGACCTCAATAAGCCCTAGAGTGCATTGCAGTCAATACTTTTGGAAGTGCATCCACTGCTGTAACATAGGAATTGCAGCCATCAATTTGTGTACTAGGAGCGCCTCAAGCAGAATCACTAAAATATCTGTTATTAATGGTGTTAGCTGAGGGTTAAACGTTGGCCAAAACAGCAGGGACAATGCCCCTTGCCCTTTTTTGATGTCTGTGCCTTGGAACCAGATTAGAGGCAGGTCTAGTACCTTCGGGGCAAAGGAGAGGTAGAACTAGATGAAACGATAAAGATGTTACTGGCTTTTGGATGTGGATGAGGGATTGGTGCATGACGATCATTGTGCAGTCTTGCTAATAGATTGTCACCGGGAGTCATGGAACCGTAACAGTGAATGAGGCTGACACTCTGTAATTCTACAGCTCGGAAATCAATCTACTTTAGCTCTGCAGTGCTCCAAAGAACTGACATTTCAGATAATCACCTTCAGAGCTCCAAGGTACAATAAAGTTGTGCCGTTTCTAACACATACCATTAATTCTTTGCCCTGTTGCTGACATTTTACTATTTTCTTTTTATATGTTAAAGTGAGCTGACAATTGAAAATAAGCAACAAGATTTTTTTTTATTTTAGCTTTGGTGAATTTTATATCATTTCAGATGAGGGATGTTGATGCTGGGAGTTTCGAACTCTCTCGTGTTCACAGTAAACACTCCCGGGTCAGCTCCACTTTCCCTCACTTTCAAACTTTCAATGAATTCAGAATTCTACAGCTCCATCTGTTCCCTTCCTCCTTCTACTCACTTCCAATTTCCATTCTCTTGATTTCAAGGTGGTTTCCCCTCATTTACATATCCCTCTGTGGCTTTGTACCTTCCTGCTTACATCCCCTCCTCCAGTCAGAAGCCCTTTCACCTGGCCGATATCCTTTATTTGTCTGGTTTCCTCTGTGTTCTGCCTATTCCCTTTGCTTCAGCACGAGACGCTGATTTTCCCAGCAGTGCTCACATCTCAAACCATTTCACCAACATTCCATTCTCCAAAAGCCTCATCAAAAACCCTTTCACTTCAACCTTCTTTGCTCCTGAAGGAGACCATTCGACCCATCGAATCTGCACCGACCACAATCCCACCCAGACCCTAACCCCATAACACCAGTTATTTACTCTGCTAATCCCCCTGACATTAAGGGGCAATTTAGCATGGCCAATCAACCTAACCTGCACATCTTTGGACTGTGGGAGAAAACTGGAGCACCCGGAGGAAACCCAAGCAGACACAGGGAGAACGTGCAAACACCACCTAGACACTGACCCAAGCTGGGAATCGAACCCGGGTCCCTGGCGCTGTGGGGCAGCAGTGCCACCATGCCGTACAATATATCAATACTGAGGCTACAAAGGCAGGTCAGAGGCTGGGAATTCCACAACAAGGAACTCACCTCCTGACTCCCCAAAGCCTGTCCAACATCTACAAGGCACAAGTCAGGAGTGTGATGGAATACTCTCCATTTTCCTGGATGAGTGCAGCTCCACACCATCCAGGACAAAGCAGCCCATATAACTGACACCCCTTTGACCACCTTAAACATCCACTCCCTCCACCACTGATTCACAGTGTGTACCATCTACAAAATGCAACTCTCTAAGTCCCCACTGACAGTATTATTCAAATCCATGAACTCATCCAGCTAGAAGGAAAAGGGCAGCAGAAACATGGGAACAGCACCACCTAAAGGTTCCCTTCCTATGTTGAGGACTCCTGGATGACTCTCTCCTGAATGTATACCACTGCGCCGCCACACCTGCTGGGTCTGTTTTGCCAACAGGGCGGGTACAGTTTTTATGATGTGTCTTTCTTTTTCCTCAAACAACGATTCCATCCCAGCCTGCCCCCACACCACCTCAATGCACCTCTCTCTCTGCCTCCCCGCCATGTTGACAGGGGCCTCAACTGCACCTCATCCATTACACACTTCTGCACTCACCCCTAGCTCTCCCTTCCAGAACCATGAAAGAGTTTCTTTGTCCCAACCCACCATCCTCTCTACTTGAGGGATTATTTTCCACCGGCGTGATCCCACCACCCAACATATATTCTCCTCTCCTCTTCTTCCAGGATTCCAAAGGGATCTCTGCAGAACCCTGGTCCACTTCCCTATTGCCCCAGCATTCAACTTTCTTCCCCCAGCACTTTTCCATTTGACAGAGATGTAACACCACCTCTCTCTTCACCATCCACCACTAACTTATCTCCATTATTTCTAATTTGAGCAATATTCCTGTTATAGACTTAAGCTCCTCTTCACAATCAGTTAGCAAACAACACAGGCTTACATGTTTATACCTGTTAACAGTCCTAGAGCCTTTGAACACCTCTGGAGAGAGAGTGAGACAGAGAGACATCTATCTTCTGACAGCCTCCAGAGAGAGAGAGAGACAGACAAAGACACCTCTTGCTTCTTTCAGAACCAAGCAGAAACTGCCTGCTTTTCCCTGCAAGCGTAGCTCTTCCCTTCCACATGACACTGCCTCTGTCAATCAACATAATCAAATCCCTGCTCTGAAACCTCAGGGGAAAACCAAAAATAAACAAAAATACATGAACTCAAACACCCCATTATCTAGGATCAATTATTAGTCTGCATTCTCAGCATGTGAGCTGCCTGGTGCAGACAAATTGGCACCGTGAAAACCAGAGCTGAAGTTTAAACATACCCCTCACAAGAAACATGATATAAATATATTTCTTAAAGTATCATCACAAAGGGGCTTAAGCACATTACACTACAGACTTCATCCATCAATTTACAGGTTCCAGGTGGGAGCACACTGAAAATCATGGGACAACACGTGGCAAAATTGAAGTACAACGATAGTATGTCACCAAGAATCAAGGATCTTCTTTATTGAGCAGGAAGGCATGCTTAAAATTGAAGCTAATCTATAAAGTTGATAAAGTTAATGATGACCATTGCAGCATATATTCAGGAATGAACTTCCAAGATTATTTACAGGCTTGGAAAGACTGAAGGGCAATTACCATATTACCTTTACAGCCAATGCTAAACCAATATGCCTCTTCACACTGAGGAGAGTACCTCAACCACTCTTGGAAAAAGTCAAGGATAAAAGTGAGAACGTACTACAGCAAGGGGTTATCTCGCTAGTAACCATCCCAATAAAATGGTGTCCATGAATCGTCATGGCCCAAAGCCAGACGGCTCAATTAGAATCTGCGTGGATATAACTCAATTAAACAAATCAGCGGAACAGGAGATCCACCCAAAGCCTCAGTGGATGAGAGCCTTGCCAAACAAGCCAACAGTACTCTCTTCACCAAAATAGATGGAAACAGTGGATTGTGGAAGGTGCTTCTGGATAAAGAATCTGGATTGCTGGCCACTTTTATAATACAATTTGATAATTATTGCTTTAATAGATTACCATTCAGAATTGTGTCTGCTCCTGGAAATTTCCAGAGAACAATGTCTCAAATTCTAGAAAACACTGAAGGCGCATTAAGCCAGAAGGATGTCATACTTTTATATGGCTCCATGAGAGAAAAGCATGACCCTGGGGTTAGAGCAGCTCTGAAAGTCTTGCATAATGCAGGCCTAACACTGAATGAAAAATGTGAGTTCCCTAAAGCTATGATTAAATTTCAAGGTCGCATTGTAAAAGCCTCAGAAGTATAAGTTGACCCAATAAAAATAGTGATTTCCACAACCAAGGAACAATGGGTATGGGGAGAGCACTGGAGTATGGCATTGAGATAGAGGATCTGCCATCATCATGTTGAATGGCACAGCAGGCTTGAAGGGCCGAATGGCCTTCTCCTGTTCCTAGTTTCTAATTTAAGAGATTCCTAGGGTAGTTACCCAAGTAAGGAAGTTCATACCAAATTTGGCAGAGGTCGATTGAGCTTTGAGTCAGCTGTTACAGGGTCACCAGTCGCTGGAGTGTGGACTGGCACACTGCATTTCAGAAAATAAAATATCTTTTAATTTGTCCTGAAATTCTGGCACATTTAAACCCAGAACTCAGAGGGCTGCATGGTAACACAATGGTTAGCACTGTTGTCTCACAGCCCCACGGACCTGGTTCAATTCCAGCCCCAGGTGACTTTATGTGTTTTGCTGCACCTGCCACACAGTCTGTTTTAACCCTTATACGGCAGACAAAGAATTGCAATGAGGCTTCTTGTTAGTAAAGTAATATTTATTCACACATAATTATTAATCACCCACCCAATCAACAATAAGTTATCTTACAGAATACCAAAGTTCAAGTCCAATACGAGACCTTGACTTAACTTTTGCGTGGCTGGCAAGTACCCAGGCAGATATTGGCCTTTATCCGCTTGTTGGTCTCTGTAGTCCTCTGCGTAGTCCAGGCCTTCAGTCTGGTCTGATACTCTGGCTCTGGTCTTCCTTCCTTCTTGGGTGGGGTGGCTCTGCTCGTGCTGGCCGTTGCTGGTGATGGTCACCGTTGTTGTTGTTTGTTCATCGGGAGAGAGAAAGAGATTCTTCTGTTGTGCAGCACCCTTTATACCCCGTTGGTTTCACGCACTTTTTGGCCATTGCCAATCAATCGATCAGGACTTGATCACCCTGATCGATAAAGTCCAATCAGGTGCTGCCACACCGATCTCTGAGTGTGTACCCCAATGATGTGAAGATGCCGGTGTTGGACTGGGGTAAACACAGTAAGAAGTCTCAAACACAACCTTAAACAGACCATTGTCCGCAGCAAACTACCCAGCCTTCAGGAGAACAGTGACCACGACACCACACAACCCTGTCACAGCAACCTCTGCAAGACATGCCAGATCATTGACATGGATGCCATCATCTCACGTGAAAACACCATCCACCAGGTACATGGCACATACACTTGCAACTCGACCAACGTTGTCTACCTGATACGCTGCAGGAAAGGATGTCCCGAGGCATGGTACATTGGGGAGACCATGCAGATGCTACAACAGATGAATGAACACTGCTCGACAATCACCAGGCAAGAGTTGGGGAACACTTCAGCGGTCACGGGCATTCGGCCTCTGATCTTCGGGTAAGCGTTCTCCAAGGCTGCCTTCACGACACACGACAACACAGAGTTGCTGAGCAGAGACTGATAGCCACGTCCTGCACACATGAGGACGGCCTCAACCGGGATCTTGGGTTCATGTCACACTATCTGTAACCCCCACGACTTGCCTGGGCTTGCAAAATCTCACTAACTGTCCTGTCTGGAGACAATACACATCTCTTTAACCTCTGCTTAACCCTCTCTCAACTCACACTGTCTGTACCTTTAAAACTTGATTACCTGTAAAGACTCGCATTCCAACCATTAGTTTGTAAATTGAGTTTGTGTCTTTATATTCCTTGTTTGTGAACAAAACTCACACTCACCTGATGAAGGGGCAGCGCTCTGAAAGCTAGTGGCTTGTGCTACCAAATAAACCTGTTGGACTTTAACCTGGTGTTGTGAGACTTCTTACTGTGTGTACCCAATGGCCATGCCTGTAGGTGCTGTAGGTCACATACTTCCCTCCCAAATAAGGGGTTAAGGTGCCCCTATGTCTGGTAAACAAGTCTGTTTGACCAGAAAGTGTCCTTTGTCCTGGAGATGGCCTATTTCCTGTGTATTCCAGCGCCTGCAGCTGCAGCCTGTTTATCTCTGTCCAATTTTTTTTGAGGCCGCAGCCTGTCTGTTGCAGTGCTTGTCCAATTATCCCAGCATGCTCTTGCAAACCATCATCTTAGGCGGCCTGTTTGGCCACAGTGTGGAGTTTGCACTTGCTCCCTGTGTCTGCGTTGGGTTTCCTCCGGGTGTTCCAGTTTCCTCCCACAGTCCAAAGACGTGCGAGTTAGGTTGATTGGCCCTGCTAAATTGACCCTAATGTAATTTAGGGGGATTAGCAGGGAAAATGAGGATTACCAGAATAGAACCTGGGTAGGATTGTGGTTCGTACAGACTCTATGGGCCAAATGGCCTCCTTCTGTACTGTAGGGATTCTATCATTCTATGAACTACTGCCTATAGTAGCAACAGCTTCATCGTCCACAGACCTGGGTGCAGTATTATTCCAAGTACAGATAGATACAGGTAAATATGACCAGTTTATTACACCTCAAGGTCACATAAAAATACAAAGGAAAAATATGCTACAGTTGAGAATTGGCAACATGGACATGTGAGAAACTCTCAGACAACGTGATGGGATTTTGGTTCAAAATTGAATCAGCCTGAAAGCCATTACTTACTCTTCTGAACATAAAATTTTGATTATAATACAATATTCCTTTACCCCCCTTAGTTTCACTAATGTATCACGTTTTCAAAGGTAACATCAGTATAGCTCACCTAAAGCTATCTTATCTCGCCTGACCCAAGACGCTCATGTTTTAACTTCTCTCTTGCAGTCTTGTAGCAAGGATGAAATTCCATTTGTTACAGTCCCAGTTGATGTTATAACTGGATAGGAAGATCCCAGAATGGAACCCTGCTCCAAAGACCGTAACCTTTGCTTTCTTTATAAAATGTAGAGGAATAGAGTCACAGGACCACTAATTAGATTCAACAACAAGGAAGAACATTTATTGAACATAGAAACACTGCAATATTATACCCCTTTATTTCCCCCCTTAGCTTAAACAAATAAAGTTTAAAGTTTATTTATTAGCGTCACAAGTAGATTAACACTGCAATGAAGTTACTGTGAAATTCCCCGAGTCACCACACTCCGGCGCCTGTTCGGGTACACTGAGGGAGAATTTAGCATGGCCAATGCACCTAACTAGCAGGTCTTTCAGACTGTGGGAGAAAACTGGAGCACCCGGAGGAAACCCACGCAGACACTGCACAGACCCATGCCAGGAATCGAATCTGGGTCCCTGGCGCTGTGAGGCAAACAGTGCTAACCACTGTGCCACAGATTTAAAGGTTAACATGATTACAAAGTACATTTTAAGCTACAATGGTCTCACGAGCAGGAAAAACTCCCTTTTAAACACAAAATGGCTGTGGTCAAACACATACACTCCGCTCTGAACCATAGTTAGTGTCTCTGGATTTCTCTTCAGAATCTCCCAGATGATTGTCATGTGAGTTTCTATGCTCCACTCCCAAGAACATACTTTAAAATCTTCTCTCATTAGTATGCCTTCTCTTAGTGGTTTGCATTTCAAAATTCAGTCCAAGTTTTCCAAATGACACTTTTAAACAAAGCTTCTGCTCCACATTTAACAGTGATTCCAGGCCAGGATTTTATACCAAACCCTTCAGGATTTCATTGTCATGACTGCTGTGCAAACAGTTCACAATTGCTTTCATTCTCATTCCGACGCTGTATTAAAACGACATTGGATATTTTATCTACCTCTGACGTCTGTTTTCCCATTTTAAATCTAGTCACTGTAATTGCCTTTTACCACAGAACGCTTGAGTTACTCTTCCTTGAATTGTTCTGAACAATACCTTGGTCTGTATTCTCTTAGCTTCTGGTATCTTAAACATTCTTTCTCTCCCAATTCCCTGGTTATCAGGACTGTAACTTGTTCCTTAGGAAGCTTGCGTCTTTACAACTCCCTTGTCCTGTCCAACTTCTCCTGACAGAGTTGAGAGTAAAGGAGAACATGCCCCTGTCTACATCAATGGGAATGAAGTAGAAAGGGTCGAGAGCTTCAGGTTTTTAGATGCCCAGATCACCAACAACCTGTCCTGGTCCCTCCATGCTGACACTATAGTTAAGAAAGCCCACCAATGCCTCTACTTTCTTAGAAGACTAAGGAAATTTGGATGTCAGCTACGACTCTCACCAACTTTTACAGTGAGAGTCTGTAAAACCATAGAAAACATTCTTGCTGGTTGTATCACAGCTTGGTATGGCTCCTGCTCTGCCCAAGACCACAAGGATCTACAAAATGTCGTGAACGTAACCAGCCCATCACGCAAACCAGCCTCCCATCCATTGACTCTGTCTACACTTCCTGCTGCCTCGACAAAACAGCCAGCATAATTAAGGACCCCATGCACCCCAGACATTCTCTCTTCCACCTTCTTCTGTCGGGAAAAAGATACAAAAGTCTGAGATCACGTACTAACCGACCTTCCCTGCTGCTGTCAGACTTTTGAATGGACTTACCTTGCATTAAATTGATCTTTCTCTACACCCTAGCTATGACTGTAACACTACATTCTACACTCTCTCGTTTCCTTCTCTATGAACGGTATGTTTTGTCTGTATAGCGCGCAAGAAGCAATACTTTTCACTGTATGTTAATACATGTGACAATAAATCAAATCAAATCAAAGAGGTTGACTTCTCAATGTCCTGTCTCCAACTGCCCACGAATTCAGGAAAAACTAAAACTTAATAGCTTCTCTACCTTACAAGGTTCTAGTTGCTAAGCAATGCCCACATACTTATACATTTTATTTATTCCTCATGCTGCAGCCCTCTCTAAGCACAGTGTAAGCACAGTTGGAACTTAGCCAACCCACACACATACAAACACCTTTGTCCAGCATGAATCTAACTCTAGGTTTTACTTTTCCAGGCACAGAAGAATTAAATTAAACACACCTAAAACTTTAACTTATTTTTAATGTTTACCAAAACAAATATAAATCCCTTAAAACTACCTTTGTTTTCCTAACACTTTCTGGATGCAATTATTCTTTGCTTTGTTTTGAATAAAATTGATGTTCAATCCTAATGAACAAGACTCCAACAACAATCATTAACAACAGCTTGAAGATAAGAACATTTGACGGCTATATAGATACTGTGGCTCCAAGGGCAGGTCAGGCTGCCTCAATAGTGCGAGGGACCCGGGTTCGATTCCTGGTGTGGGTCACGGTCTGTGTGGAGTCTGCACGGTCTATGAGCGTTTCCTCTGGATGCTCCAATTTCCTCCAACAGTCCAAAAGATGTGCTGGTTAGGTACATTGCCCGTGCTAAATTCTCTCTCAGTGTATTCTGCAGTGAGTAACTTATCTCTTGACTCCCCAGAATCTGTCTACCCTTTGCAAGACACAAGTCAGGAGTGTGATGGAATACTCTCCACTTGCCTGGAGAGTGGAGCTCCAACAATACTCAAAAAACTTGACACAATCCAAGACCAAGCATCCAGCTTGCTGCAATGCACCAGGTCACCTTTAACAGCACCTTCAAAACCAGTGGCCTCACCAACTTGAAGGGCAAGAGCAGCAGACACATGGGACACCACCACCTGCAAGTTCTCCTCCAACTCACACACATCCTGACTTGGAAATATATCGCCGTTCCTTCACTGCCACTGGGTCAAAATAATGGAACTCCTTTCCTAACAGCGCTATAGATATACCTACACCACCTAGACTGCAGCAGCTCAAGAAGTCAGCTTGTCATTACCTTCTTAAGGATAATTAAGAATTGAACGATAATAATAACAATTCCTCTGGTGGGAGAATCTAGAATTTGGGGTCACTGTTAAAAATAAAGCTTTACTCATTTAAGACTGAAGTAAGCAGAATTGTTTTCTCTCAAGAGGCGGGGGGTGGGGGGGGCGGGGGGGCGGGTGGCGAGTGTCTGGAACTCTCTTCCTCAAAAGGCAGTGGAAGCAGAGTCTGAATATTTTAAGACAGAGGTAGATAGGTTCATGAACTCCAAGGGGGAAAGGTTACTGGGGGTAGGTGGGAGGTTATAGTCAGATTGACCATGAACATGACAGGTCAGGCTCAAGGGATCTACTCTGGCTCCTAATTTGTGGGGGTGATCTTACTAATTCTAAGTCCCGAACGAGCATGGAAATGGGGAAGTTTCAGATCCATTTTTCAGTGACGCCACAAGCGCAATTTTAAACCATTCTGTACAAAAACTGAAGCACAATCTGTTTCTTGCCGGTAGGGAGAGGGACGGGGCCTAAGCTCGCTGGAAAGCCGGTTGCTCACAGTAGAGGGCACAATCACACATGTGCAAATCTCTGTTCTATGCAACAGAACAGAGAGATCTGTTAGTCATTCCACCCTCTGGATATTGCCCCGCGCCCCCCCCCCCATGATTACTGACCTCCCAACCCCTGGATATCGCCCTCAATGCACTCCCCCCCCCGCCCCCCCCCCCCCCCCCCCCCCCCCGCCACCCTCCCAGGTTGCTCGATCTTGCCGGTAATCAGGGCCCAATAATATCATGAGAAGCAAGAAATTGGGCACTAACCTGATTTTTTGCGTCTTGTGCGATCTTACCAGCTCACCCTGCCCATCGACTGGCAGGACGGGAGGTAAGATCACCCCCTGTATGTTTGTATATATAAATAACTTGTCCAGTTAAGTAAACGGATTTCTAAACTGAATGCAAGTTGTGTCATTTCAGGTTGCACTGATCAATGAATTGTAGAATAATACAGGGCACAAAGGACTGATCGGTATTTGCCACGTGCAAAACTTTGGCAGGTGGATTAAACTTAATAGGAAGATATGAAGCAGCTGGAAGAGAGAGTGGAAGAGCTGTGGGAGTGATAGGGACTCAACACTGCTTTTTTCAAAGCAGTAATTAACAAATCAAAATGATGCTGAGTTAGATTTCTTATTTTCTGATGTTTTGGGTCTGTGTAGATGGATAGAAATTGATCACCGTGATTTGTCAGCAACTCCATTGTCGTTGTGTCATGTGACTGCGAGGGTGGCAGAAGGCAAACATGCTCTCTATTTTTCTTAACAATTCCTCTGTTGTCAAATTATTAGCTTTTAAATCGGAGGCTCTGACCAGGCTTTTCCCCGGCTACTGCCTTCAGTTTTAGCCTAGGTGGCACAGTGGTTAGCATTGCTGCCTTGCAGAACCAGGGACCTGGGTTCGATTCCCGGCTTGGCTCACTGTGCGGAGTCTGCACATTCTCCCCATGTCTGCGTGGGTTTCCTCCGGGTGCTCCAGTTTCCTCCCACAGTCTGAAAGACGTGCTGGTTAGGTGGATTGGCCGTGCTAAATTCCCCCTCAGTGTAACCCGAACAGGCGCCAGAGTGTGGCGACTAGGGGATTTTCACAGTAACTTCACTGCAGTGTTGATGTAAGCCGACGTGTGACGCTAATAAAATAAACTTTAAACTTAGTCATCACAAGCAGCCAAACCCCGGGAACAGTGCCGAGTAAGGATCGCAAGGCTGAGCAAACGGAATCGGCGCTCTGGATGCCGGAAAGATTTTTGGGATTGATATTGTTTCAGGGAGGAATTGCTGGTCAGGGAGCCTAACCTCCAATATCTATCCGAGCCATCAGAATACGCAGATGCAGCTCTGGTGTTGAATCTCATCCAAAAGATGGCAATTCCATTAATCCAGCACTCTTTGCAATGTCAGACTATATTGTGAACTCAGACTCTACACGGGGGCTTCAACCCATAAACCACTGACCCTATTTCATTCGGAAAGCAGTATTACATCCTCTCTCCGTAGTGATAACTCTATAAAAATGATGCATGGTTAGCCTGTCACACCCAGTCCCTCGTTATATTCCATGTAGCTGCCCTCGTTGTTATCCTGGAATTTAATATGTCACATCATTCAGTGTTGAATTTCTCTCCACGGAGTTGCTGATCTCAATTGCATTGCTGCAATGTGCAGAGTGAAGATGTGTTGTCTCCTGAATGAGGGAAGGCGGAGGGGGCGGGGAGTGAGGAGGGGGGGGGAAGGAGGGTGCTGGAATCTTGGAGAATCTCGGGGAAACACTGTTCTCACCCTGCCCCATGTTGTAAACTCCATGTGATATACAACCTCCAACTGATGAGAGAGATTAAGATTGCAGAACGGTGGGGCATTCCAATTATATTTTCCTGTCATTCAATTTTAATTCAGCAGTGAATAAATCTAGAACTAAGAATTGAAAGATTGGAAAAAGGATACATTGTTTAGAGCTAATTTTGCTTTATCATCTCAATGGAGTGAAATACTAGCCAGAAATCAGGAGGTGGGAAAGGAGAGCTGGCCATAATTTTCTGTGAAGTTTGTTCCAGCCTTTGCAACTTCACCTTATTTAATCTCAGTGTGGGCTGCAGGGACACTGACTCACTGGTGTAAGTCGTGACTCACGGGTGATAACACTCTGGCTGGTTGTAAGTTCACCTCGAGAGACCTGCGCAGCATATCCAGTCTGGGGCTTCAGTGTAACCCTCTGCATCCAGAGGTGCTATACTGTGGATGATCTTCTCAGATTATACTCTGGCGTCTGCACATTCTTCTCGTGTCTGCTTGGGTTTCCTCCGGGTGTTCCAGTTTCCTCCCACAGTCTGAAAAATGTGCTGGTTAGGTGCATTGGCCATGCTAAATTCTCCCTCAGTGTACCCAAACAGGCACCAGAGTGTGGCGACTAGGGAATTTTCACAGTAGCTTCATTGCACTGTTAATGTAAGCCTACTTGTGACACTAATAAATAAAAACTAAAAAAACAAGAACACTACATTTAAGGGTGACACGGTGGCACAGTGGTCAGCACTGCTGCCTCACAGCGCCAGGGACCTAGGTTCAATTCGCAGCTTGGGTCACTGTCTGTGCGGAGTTTGCACATTCTCCCCGTGTCTGCCTGGGTTTCCTCCGGGTGCTCCAGTTTCCTCCCACAGCACTAAGACGTGCTGGTTAGGTGGATTGGCCATGCTAAATTGCCCCTCAGTGTCAGGGGGACTAGTTAGGGTAAATGCATGGGGTTACGGGGATAGGGACTGGGGTGGGATTTTGATTGATGCAGATTCGATGGGCCGAATGGCCTCCTTCTGCACTGTAGGATTCTATGATTCGATTCTAGGAAGAGCAGGGTCGTTTTCCCCGGTGACCTGGACAATGTTTATCCTTCAGCCAACAGCATTGAAAAATGGATTATCCAGTTATTTATCTCATTGCTGTTTGCAAGAGCTTGCTGTACGCAGATTGGCTGCTGTGTTTCCTACATGAGCATAACGACTACCCTTCAAAAGTATTTCATTGGTTGTAAAGTGCTTCGTGGTGTCCTGGGGGTGTGAAATGCACAAACGAAATTCTTTCGTCTAACCTTTAATAATCCTGCGAGCCAGTTTGACTGTCTGTTTGAACTTATTATTAATACGTGCGTTTAATAATAATATGTGTGTTTAGAGATGAAATAACAGTACATTCCTATCACTAAGAACAGAATTGGCAGCACCAGAGAGCAAACACACAAACAGGGCCATCTAACATGAGCCATGTGGTTTTTTTTACCCCTGAGCATTATGCTTTGTGCGTGGGATGCATGCAAAATGTGTGTGTGGTGAAAAATGTTTCTGTCAGTGGGCCACAGGGGCTGGTCAAATGGCATTAATTTGTTCCTCTCTCTTTCTCTCTCCCCTCTGGGGACTTGCTGGCAATTGCTATGGGGGTAGGGGATAACCCTGCATTCGCAGCAATTACCACAATATCCAGATGTTCTATTGTTTGAGTATGTTCTATTAATGGAGGTTTTTTTTTGCCATGACTCCGATTTCAGGACAGCTATATCTCAGTATAATTCTCTTCTCTCCAGCTGTTTCTCAAGAGTTATGATCACATGAGACTTACACTGAGCACAGAAGACTTGAGTCAGTCTCTGCCTGATAAATGTATGCGAGAGATTAGACGGATCTCCACGCTGACAGACAAAAGATTAAATATGATTGCAAACTTTCTACTGCCTTCCCTGAAAAGATATAGAAATCCAGAAAGCACACTTTGTCATCGAATCATTCACTTTGACGGCTAATGATTACTGAGGATGTTCTACTGTTTGATAAAAATTGTCTGCAACATCAAACCTGAAAATGATTTTTAAAGTGATATTTTTCAGCAGATAATTTTTTCACAAGGGAGTGCATTAAATATTGAGGCAATATATCCCAGTCCCGGCCTGATGGCAGTTTTTGTTCTGTGAGAGCTGTACCATGTTACAGCTGATGAACTTTATCTTTGTCTCTTCCCCCCCAGGGGTAAGACAGTCTCTAATGATCGCTCCACATTATCAATCTCTGTCACAACATTGCAGTTTGGAGGGATTACCCGCATCGGATTGGAGAGGGGTGGGGGGGAACAGAGTCTGGGAGAAAGGGATGGTGAAAAAAATAGAGGGCCAAGGCAAGGGGCAGAGGAGAAAGAGAGGGCTGCTAATGGGGGGCGGAGCAAGGAAGCGGGAGGGAACAGATGTCAGGAGAGGTGAACTTCCATTTTCTAAGGATCTGTGGTTTCTTTACTCTACACATTGTCAATCCCACTGGTTTTAGAACCATGAAACCTTTTTACCATTTCATCTCTCTTGTCCTATCTTACCACACACCTTTCCCTTCTGTTCCACACCACCCTCTCCCCTAAATCCCCTTGCTCATAACCTATTCCTTTTCCAACTTCCCTCTGTTTTGATGAAGTGTCATTTCGACTTGAAACATTGGGGGTGATTCTCCCATTCCGACCCGCTAATTTTTTGGCGGGTCCGGTCGGGAGAAGCTTGCGTGCGCTGATTCGCGGGATTCGCACATGCGTCGAGAACACATGCACGTCTCCCGCTGCCAGAAATCCAGCGTGGTCAGGACCACACAGGAAAATGGCAGGAAGGCCCGGTAAGTAATTTGAATCTATTTTTAATGTAATTTTAATATGATTATCGGGTCCGGGACTGGGTTCTCAGGGTCCGATAGCATCTCCCACCCCGCCAGTGCAAATTCACTCTGGCAGGGTTTAAAGTAGCTCTCCATTTTCGGGGAATTAGCGGGAGGCCCCGCTGGATAGAAGGGGGGCAATTGTGGCCCCCCCAGTGCATCAGGGTTAGTGGCCTCTAGGCATGAGCACCCTGGCAGTGACAGCCTGTGCCTCTGGCACTGCCAAAGGGGCAAAGTGCCATGTCCAGGGACCACCTTGGCACTGCCCCTGGGCATGGGGCAGTGCCAAAGGGGAGGGGCGGGGGAAAGGGACATGGCATATGGGCGGGGCCTAAGGGTGATCAGTGGGGTTGGGGTGTCCTGCTGCCACTCTGCATTGGGATCCGGTCATGGCTGGAGGGAGGCCAGCGATTGGGGCAGGCTGTGGGGGAGGGGGGGGGTGGGATGTCTGCCGGGGGGGGGGACTGCTGGGATGGGAGAGTTCTGCCTCCCATGGGAAAGTCTGCCTTCTGGGGGGCGACTGCCAGGTTGGGGGGGCTGAGGGTGATTGTCACTGCTAGGGAGGGGAGCTGGAGATTGGCGCATTCCGGGACGGGGGGGATCGGGGCTGGAGTGGGAATGCCCGTGGGGGCCATAACTGGGCCACGATCGGGCCATGGTGGGAGGTTGGGCTCAGCACTGCGAGGGTCCCGGGCTGGCCAGCTAACTGCAGGCTGACAGTTCGTGGCCACTGCGCATCCGCAGAGTTCCGGAACTGTCAGTCTCTGGTGTGAATAGGCCCCGCCCCCCCCAAGCTTTTAATGATATTCACGATTGTGATCTCTGCATTGCACAGAGTGTGGGAGATTCGAGTCTGAACTCCCACTGAAAAAACAATTGGGATTTACACCATTTTTCCCTTGAATTCAGCACTTAGAATTGTTTTGGGAGAATCACCCCCATGTTTCTCTCTCCACAGACGCTGTCTGACCTGCTGAGTGTTTCCAGCATTTGCTTGGGGGGGCGGCGAGTGGGGAGGTTCAGAGTTTCACCATCTGCAGTACTTTGTGTTTCTGTTCTTAAGCCCTGATGTTTTATATATGGACCAAATGGAGCAAAGATAAATTGCTGACAGTCTCATAGAACTCTCACACATGTGACGTTAGTGTCCCTTTAAGAAAGGATTTTTTAAACATGATTTCTGCAGCTCTCACAGCTTCAGTGATGTCATTATTGTTGCCGGACTGACTACGATGAGTCCTTTTATTGCACTTCAATAGTTTAAATGGGGTTGTTTGTGTTTACTCTGGGATTAGTTATAAAATGCTGCTTGGGAGAAAGGGTCATGTGTTTTTGGACAGTTTTTTTTCTTTCCACTGAATTTAAGGTTTCAGTTTTGCGAGCTCTGAGGCTGCAGTTTAGTTTTCGTTTTAGAAGGGACATCAAGCAAGAAAGAAGCTGAAGTCTCTCTCTCTCTGTCTCCCTGTTCCATTTGGAAAGTCTACATGTTATCTCAAGATAACGTTTCGCCTTCTGGAAGGAAAATGCAGCCTTCGAAAGGACTCAATTCCAGTCAAGTGAGATTTTAATCTATGCTGTGTTAAGCCTGTGAAAAGGGTTTTGTCTATGAAAGGTTTGGGTTTGTTGGAACAGTTTTAATATTCAATTAAGGGTTAATACATTAATGTGGTTGTTTTCTTTCCATTCTTTTTGTTTGTAATTGATGAAAGGTATTGCTAATTTTCTTTCTATACATGTTAACTATATTCTGAAATAAACTTTGTTTGATAAATGCTCTCTAATAGGTTGTTGAATCATACCTGAAATGGGACATATCATGCTCATCCTAGCCAAATTTAAGATGCAAAACTTATGGTTTGTGCGGTCCCCATAAAGCACTTTGGAGTTTCGAACCTGACCCATCTCATCACAGATGATACTGAAAGAACTCCAATTAATAAACCCGTTTCAAGGTTCTAAATATATTTATTTTGAATATATTAGAAGTACAAACTTCTATTGATTAAATACATCAAATACAGCTTATTTAATATAGTTTCTTTAAACTCTTGATCAGAATGTGAACCCATGCATTATCCCCTTGCTAAGATAATGTAGCTCTTGAAACTCAGCAAAACATTCACAATGACCTCAGCTATACTAACAACGTGGTGGTTAGGTGCATTGGCCATGTTAATTCCTCCCTCAGTGTACCCGAACAGGCACCAGAGTGTGGCGACTAGGTGATTTCCACAGTAACTTCATTGCAGTGTTAATGTAAGCCGACTTGTGACACTAATAAATAAACTTTTTAAAACTTTAAACCATTGGAAAGTGTCAGCAAACAACTCTATTGAAACTGCAGGAACAGATGGTAATTTTTTTCAAACCTACACCAGATGGCCTGCCAATTAAAGCTAACAGAAGAGAGCACTTTTTAAAAACTCACATTTTAGCCTGCTTGTTTTCATGTTTAAAGGGATAGGGATTTAAGAAAAAGTCAGACAGTGGCCGTTAAACAGACATTAATCACCCTTTAAGAATATTTATGTCTATTCCGTTAGAAACCTTGTATGGGAGGAAGGTTGAGGTTTTGTCGTGGATGTGTGGCAGAATAAAAGTGTTGTGTGGGAGATTGCAGAATGGGGGTAGTTTAATAGGTGTCTGATTGTAGATCGTGGCCAGACAGGCAATCTGGGTTCAATAGGTAAGTGAAAAGGGATCCTTTCCTCCCAACAACCCAGGACTTGGGAAAACCAGTTAGCCAAGGGATAAATTTCAAAAGTTGAATAAAGACAAAGCAGGAAGCCTCATTACAATATTTAAATGGCCAACCTGCCTCTTTGGAACAAGTTAGTAACGTGCCCGATGTTCTGTTCGAGCTTGAAATAGGTGGGTGGGAAGTGGGTTGGGTTGGAATTCAAATGTTTAATACTTTAGCTCCCTTACTGACCCAAACCAACCTGTCTCTTTAGCGTTAAAACACTCTCTTTCTACCTGACTACCTCTCCCATTCACTGAGGACCACTCTGTGCCTTTCAGTAGTTAGACAAAGCACTCTTTGGTGAATCTTCATAAAACCCAAATAATAATCGGGGTAATAATGCTAGTGATGCTAATGATAGCAGCAGCAACTGTGCATTGATGTATTGAGATGCCACAGGAACCACTGCTAGCTCTCTTTAAGGCTTGATGTGACAGGCAGGGAATATAAAGTTTGAACACCTATTGGCAGCTCACCTCTTAAACATTTCACGTTCAAATTCCTCGATGTATAGTTCCCCATGTCGTACAAGGAATTTTATCCAAGGGTGTTCCCGAGATAAGCCAGAAGTGAAGGATCTCAGCATTAGAAGCAGAATGATTCTGAACCTTGCCCCCAATGATTGTATTGAATGGTAAGTGTGCTCGATAGGCCGTGTGGTCTGCTCCTGCTCCTATTTCCGATGTTCTTATTCTCAACAGGGAGAATTCCAGACAAGCAGCAGATGAGGAGCCCGGTTACTGCGATTTCAGCGCAAAGAGTTTTACACAGCAACGCTGGAATATTTTGATTCTTGTCCTCAACGTCTCTCAAGCTAATCTGTGTAATGATGCCACACTGTTGGATTCCGCACAATTTCACATCGGCTTAGCACAAAAAGTTGAATCTGCTTGAAGTTATTTCCTGGGTTCAGACTCTCCTGTTCTCTGCCTCTAGCTCATCCTCTCAGTCATGGTTCTTCATCTTGTTGTAATTCAGGTCAGAAACTCCAAAGTGTTTTATGAAGCCTGCCTGGATCATTTGCACCTTGAATTTGGCTCGGATAAGCATGATGTGTTTCACTGCAGGTATGATTCAAATGACCCACTAGGGAGGTTTTAGAATCATAGATTCCTTACAGTGGAGGAGGAGGCCATTTGGCCTATTGAGCCTGCACCGACTACAATCCCACCCTAGGCACGAACCCCATAACCTCACATATTCACCCTGTTAGTCCCCCTGACACGAAGAGACAATTTAGCATGGCCAATCAACCTATTGGAGTGTGGGGGGAAACCAGAGCACCTGGAGGAAACCCGGGGAGAATGTGCAAACTCCACACAGACAGTGACCCAAGGCTGGAATTGAACCTGGGTCCCTGGTGCTGTGAGGCAGCAGTGCTAACCACTGTGTAACCGTGCCGCCCCAAACAAAGTTTATTTAAAAATATAGTTGACATGCATGGAAAGAAAATTAGCAATAACTTTTATCAATTACAAACAAAAACAAAACAACCACGTTAATGTATAACCCTTAACAAATGTATCTAAAATGTTCCAACCATAGACAGGAACCCATTCCACAGATTTAACATAGCAAAGACTAAAGCTCACGTGACACTGGAACCAAGCCCTTTGGTTGGAGAATTGAAAACTCTGAGTCTTGTAAGTTCCAGCAGCTCCCCTTGATACACCCAGAACAGCTTCCCAGAACACCAGGGAGACTCTGGCCCAGCCACTAACAGCAGATTCTCTACCTCAGGTAGTCAAGAAACCTTGCTTCTGGCGAACAGCAGAATTTCCAAAACCAGGGGGAGAGAGAGAGAGAGAGAGAAACATCTCTTTTCAGCTTGATGTCCCTTCTAAAACTAAACACAAACTGCAGCTCAATGGAAACAAAATCCTTTAACTCCCTAGGAAGGAAAAAATACCTGCCCAGAACGCATGACCTTTTCTCCTAACAATGCAGGGCCACAAAACTAATCCCAGAGTAAAAAATAAACAACCCCATTTAAAACCACTGAAGGAGCAATAAAAGGACTCCTCGTAGACAGCCCGGCAACAATGATACCAGCTCAGGCTGTGAGCTGGGAGAACATGATTTGAGAAAAAACTCTTAAAGGTACACTAATGTCACAATCTGCACCCCTGTGCGCTGCACAATTGTATAGGAATTAACACAGAGGTTCCTGCGCACTGTGAAATTTTGACCATTCTTTAGCAAGGAAACAATGAGTGAACTTAGCGGTCATTTTTCACCAAGGCTTCACAACCGTTACCGAGATAAATAAGAATAATGGGCTAAATTTGTGCCCACTGTCTCGGTTCAGGAAGAATCATTGGCTGGAACACTGGCAAAACTCACCAACTCTTCATCAAATTCTATAGCCGCATCTTTTCTGTCCAAGGAGATTAAGTAGGATCCATTACTGGGATTAAGAAGCTAAGAACAGTACACTCTACGATATTATAAAAATAATCATTTGATTAAAATTTAAACTTAGGTGCGTGAGAGCTCCCTGCAAATATTGACTCACTTCTGGGAACTCTTGTCATGATTAACTTGCTCGCAGAGACTCCAACGAACACTAAATCACTCTCCATGACTCCTTACTGATAACGATACACTGCAGGGAGCTCCTGTTCATTTGCCCTCTCTGCTATGATTCCCATAGGTTCATCCTCACATGAGTTGGCATTTCCTTACATGGATCCAGGCTGCCCTCTGGTCGCACACCCAATGGTTACTGTTGCCAAGGCAATGTCTATCAATAGACTTATCAATCAGGAGTGTTCCTGACATCAGTCCATGGTGGGCACTGGGTGAGCTGCCATGGAGGGTGTAAGAGCAAAGAGTGGGTTGGGAGGCATTGGTTGGCATGAGATGGCACTAAGTTAGCTGAGGGGCTGGCGACAAGAGGGTAACTGTGGGGGGGAGGGTGGGACATGGGGAGTGGGAGGGGGTATGAGGGGGTGAGGGTTAGAGGGCCTAAGATTTAACAAAATAATCGTGACAAAGTCCCAGAGCACCCAGATGGGGATTTTAATCAGCATCCAGCAGCCCCCCGTCACCACCTTTGATCTGTGCATGGGTCCCATCAAACGGATTCCATCCCACACTCGCGCCCCTGGTACGAAACCGTGTCATTTGGGGCACGTTTTCCTGACTCGAGGCACCTGCCCCGATGGTGAATGTGCAACCCATAGGGCAGATATTACACCCCCCGGCGCTGAGTGGAAAGATCATCAGGAGGCCTCAAGTGGAGACTTGCAGGGTGACAATTTTAAACTTCTGTACTGATTTCCCATTGGGGCCATTTCCCACGGGACTGGATATGTACCGGAGCACAATCTTGTGCTAACGTCAAGGTCACCACATGAGAGGTGGTCAAGGCCAGTGTAGGAGATGGATATGGCAACCAATCTCTCCGATGAGTGCCTATCCTTCATTGGCGAGCAGGGATTTAAGGACCCACCTCAGCATGGTGGGTGGCACGGTGGCACAGTGGTTAGCACTGCTGCCTCACAACGCCAGGGACCCCAGGTTCAATTCCGGCCTCAGGACACTGTCTGCGTGGAGTTTGCACATTCTCCCCGTGTCTGCGTGGGTTTCCTCCGGGTGCTCCGGTTTCCTCCCACACTCCAAAGATGTGTGGGTTAGGTTGATTGGGCATGATAAATTTCCTCTTCGGGATTAAGAAGGTAAATATGTGAGGTTACGGGGATAGGACCTGGATGTGATTGTTGTCAGTGCAGACCCGATGGGCCAAATGGCCTCCTTTTGCACTGTAGATTCTATGATTCTATAACAAGCTGGTTGTTGTCTCTGAAGCCTCCTCTCATGATGTCCTGCATACACCTGTCTCTCTACCAGTCACTGTGCCATTCTCCGAGCCCACAGAGACTGAGGAGTGCCCAGTTACATTGCTGACTAAACCCTCTGAGGCATTGTCTGCTCAGGCTCCGCTGGTCAGAGGATGACCCCTAACGTCATCTGTGCCAACACGGCATTCAAGTCAGCAACCTGCCTCTCAAGTGTCCCACAATAAACCAGCTTGAACCTAAAGACCAGGCTAGAGTGATTCTTACACCACAGCCGTTATTGTGAATAGCAATGAGGAGCAGATATGAATGAGGTGTTACAAATCCTGAACAATATGGACAGAGTAAATAGGGAGAAATTTCTCCCACTTGCGAAAGGATCAAAATTATTTCAAAGGATATCGGACTGAGGTGAGAAGGAATTTCTTCATTCGAAGTGTGGTGAATCTTTGTCATTCTCTATTGTGAGTTGTGGATACTCCACGGTTGAATATATTGAAGATGATGTGGAGATGCCGGCATTGGACTGGGGTGGGCACAGTAAGAAGTCTCACAACACCAGGTTACAGTCCAACAGGTTTATTTGGAATCACAAGCTTTCGTTCCAACTCACCTGATTCCACATAAACCTGTTGGACTTTAACATAGTGTTGTGAGACTTCTCACTGTGTCCACCCCAATCCAACGCCGGCTCTCGACATCATGTCCATTATCCCACTTGGATCCCTCCCCCACGGCAGGACAACACTTAACCAGGAGCGAGGGGCATCATTCTGGCAGCAGCCACTGCCTCTGATTGGACAGCAGTTCTCAGTAGGTGTGGTGAACCATCGTTGGTTCCCACTAGATAGTACTGAGCCAGGGTCTGGCCAGTACTACAAGTATGTATATATGTTGCTGTTGGGGTTAGGGATGGGTTGTTCTACTTGTTGCTGTTGGGGTTAGGGTGGGGTTGTTACACCTTTGTATTGTAGTATTGTGGTACATCCCAGTCGGGCTCTGCCTCCTGGGAGAGGTATAAAGGTCTCTGCTCTGTCTGGGACCCCTCAGTCTGGGATCGTGTATAGAATTAGTAGCTGCCTTGTTACAGCAAATAAAAGCCTTTATTTCCTGAGCATCAAGCCTCGTGTATGATAACGCGCATCAATTTTATTTGCTGTAAATAAACTCTCGTCGAAGAAGAAAAAAAAAAGAGAGTATGGAGCAGATACTGAAGCCTGAACACCTTACACTAGATCCACGTGCGGTGGGCGCCTCTAACACCTTCGACCACTGGCTGAAGTGTTTTGAGGACTACCTGGCAGCCTCCGCAGCGGTCACCACAGATGATGACAGACTCCGGGTCCTCCATGCGAGGGTAAGCGACACCGTCTACCTCGCGATCCGTGCGGCCACCGATTACACAAAGGCCCTCGAGCTTCTGAAGAAGCGTTATATTAAACCGCCCAACGAAATACACGCTCGTTACCTCTTAGCCACTCGACGACGGCAGTCTGGCGAAACGGTGGAGGAATACGCGAACGAGCTCCTACAGCTAGCCAGGGGCTGGAACTGCAAAGCTGTGTCGGCGGAGCAGAATATGAACGACCTCGCTCGAGATGCGTTTGTGGCGGGAGTCGGATCGTCGTACATTCGACTCAAACTACTGGAGAAAGGTAACCTTGACCTTACCCAGGCAATAGAACTAGCGGAGATGCTGGAGACGGCCTCCAAAAGCCTAGTATTGTATCCTGAAGACCACGTGGAGACAACGTGGCAGGAGCAGTCGCCAATCCCTCCTCGTCCCTCGGGTTCGAAATGCTGCGTAATGGCGTGCTCTCACTCGGGCCAGACGACGGCAGCAGCTCCGGGCGGCCCGCGGTATTACTTCTGTGGGGGAGCGAAGCATACTCGGCAACGGTGTCCCGCTAAAGCTGTGTTGTGCTCCGCCTGCGGTAAGAAGGGGCACTATTCGAAAGTGTGCCGATCTAAATCTGCTTCTAGGAACAACAGTGCGGCCTGCGATTCCTCAGAGCCCGGTTCTTCGTCGTCGACATCATCGAGGGTTTCGTCCACGTGCGAGGCCAGGACGACGCCATTACGGTCGACGGAGTCAGAGATGTGTGACCACCAGGGGTCGCGGAGTTTGGCGCCATCACCCACGTGTGACCTATGGGAGCGGCCATGTTGGTCAGCACCGACCGCGAACGACCAGCAGGGGTCATCCTCGTCAATTTCAGCTGCCTGCAGTGGCGCTCATGAACCAACGGTGGCGTCGATCATTCTGGACCAGGCCAAGCCTCATAGACTTGACAAGTCTATGATGGACATTCAGGTAAACGACCACTTGATTTATTGTCTGTTTGACAGCGGGAGCACTGAGAGCTTTATCCACCCAGACGCTGTGAAGCGGTATGGAGTCCGGATTCAACCTGTCAAACAGACAATTTCTATGGCATCAAGGTCCTGGTCTGTCACCGTGCTAGGGAGTTGCGTGGTAACTTTAACGGTGCAAGGCACAGTTTACGAGCGTTTCAAGCTCTTAGTGTTGCCGCACCTTTGCGCGCCAATACTTCTCGGACTAAACTTCATGGTCCACTTGAGGAGTGTAACCCTACAGTACGGTGGGCCACTCCCTTCGCTTTCTGTGGGAGAACAGCAGCCTCCAAATTGCCCAACGCGCCCCGCCTGTAGCCTCTTGACGCTGAAGATCACCACACCCTCCCTGTTCCAGAATCTTGTGCCAGGCTGCAAGCCCATTGCGACTAAGAGTAGGCGTTACAGCGCTGAGGATCGGATCTTCATTCGATCTGAAATTCAGCGGCTCCTCAAAGAAAGGATCATACAACCCAGCGCTAGTCCGTGGAGAGCGCAGGTCGTGGTGGTCAAGAGTGGGAACAAACCCCGGATGGTCATTGACTATAGTCAGACCATTAATCGATACACGCAGCTGGATGCGTATCCCCTCCCGCGCATATCTGACATGGTCAATCAGATTGCGCAGTACCGGGTGTTCTCCACCATAGACCTCAAGTCTGCCTACCACCAACTCCCCATTCGCCCAGAGGACCGACAATACACGGCTTTTGAGGCGGATGGTCGCTTGTATCACTTTCTCAGGGTTCCATTTGGTGTCACCAATGGGGTCTCGGTCTTCCAGCGTGCTATGGACCGAATGGTGGACAAGAACGGGCTGCGGGCTACCTTCCCGTACCTGGATAACGTCACCATCTGCGGCCATGACCAGCAGGACCACGACACAAATCTCCTGAATTTCCAACGCACTGCATCTCGCCTGAACCTGACCTACAACAGGGAGAAGTGTGTGTTTCGTACGCGCCGTTTAGCCATCCTCGGATACGTGGTGGAAAACGGGGTCATTGGCCCTGATCCAGACCGTATGCGCCCCCTTTCTGAACTTCCCCTTCCCACTAGTGCAAAAGCACTGAGAAGATGCTTAGGCTTCTTCTCTTATTATGCACAGTGTGTTCCCAATTACGCGGACAAAGCCCGTCCGCTCATCAAGTCCACTTCTTTTCCCCTAACACCAGAGGCCCGATTGGCCTTCGATAACTTAAAAGCCGACATCGTGAAAGCTACGATGCACGCTGTTGATGAGTCCATCCCCTTTCAGGTGGAGAGCGGTGCATCTGATTTCGCCCTGGCCGCCACACTTAACCAGGCGGGCAGGCCCGTCGCATTTTTTTCCCGCACCCTCCAAGGCCCTGAAATTCGGCATTCAGCGGTGGAAAAGGAGGCCCAGGCCATTGTGGAGGCCGTCAGGCACTGGCGCCATTACTTGGCGGGAAAACGGTTCACCCTGATCACGGACCAGCGGTCCGTGGCGTTCATGTTTAATAACAAGCTGAGGGGCAAGATCAAGAATGACAAGATCTTGCGGTGGAGAATTGAACTCTCCACCTATAACTATGACATCATGTATCGTCCAGGGAAACTCAATGAGCCCTCGGATGCCCTCTCGCGTGTAACATGCGCCAGTATACAGGAGGACCGTTTGCAGGCTCTCCATAATGACCTATGCCATCCTGGGGTCACTCGGCTCTACCACTTTATAAAAGCCCGCAATCTGCCCTACTCGGTGGAGGACGTTAGGTCCATAACAAGAAGCTGTCGGGTTTGCGCGGAATGCAAACCGCACTTTTACCGACCTGACCGGGCACAATTAGTCAAGGCCACTCGTCCCTTCGAGAGACTGAGTGTCGATTTTAAGGGCCCCCTTCTCTCAACAGATCGGAATGTGTACTTCCTCAATATCATTGATGAGTACTCTAGATTCCCCTTTGTTATTCCCTGCTCTGATACATCCGCTGCCACGGTTATCAAGGCATTCCGTGATCTTTTTACCCTGTTCGGGTACCCCAGCTACATTCACAGCGACAGGGGCTCGTCGTTCATGAGCGATGACATGAGGCAATACCTGCTCTCATACGGGATTGCCTCTAGTAGGACCACAAGCTACAACCCTAGGGGTAACGGACAGGTGGAACGTGAGAATGCTACAGTCTGGAAGGCTGTCTTACTGGCGTTGAAGTCAAAAAGCCTTCCAGTCTCCCATTGGCAAGAGGTGCTCCCTGATGCGCTCCATTCCATACGCTCACTCCTGTGTACGGCAACCAACGCTACTCCCCATGAGAGGATGTTTTCATTCCCTCGGAAGTCTTCCTCGGGGACCTCATTACCGTCGTGGTTGACGTATTCAGGACCTGTCCTCCTGCGGTGACATTTTAGGGCCCGCAAGTCCGACCCGTTGGTCGAACAGGTCCATCTCCTCCACGCCAACCCTCAGTATGCCTATGTGGCATACCCTGACGGGCAAGAGGACACGTTCTCGATCCGAGACCTCGCGCCAGCAGGGGACGTAGCAACCCCTGTCACTCCCATACCCCCTGTTACAAACCCCATAACTCTTGTTTCCCCTCCGGACACGGCGCGGGCAGCATCGGGACCATTACTTAACCCTTTTACTCCCGTGTACAGCTTGCCTGAGTCCAGAGGATGGTCGCCACTTCAGGGCATGTCGGAACTCCATGGATTACCGTCACCTCAGGGTCAACCGGCCCGTGAGTCTGTGGAGGAACAGCTGGACATCGCCTTGGGGAGAACGCCACCGCAAGTGCCTTCTCCGGTGTCATCGCCGGTATTGAGGAGGTCACAACGACGGTGCGGTCCCCCTGACCGTCTGAACTTATAGACTAATGACAAATTATTCTGTTTTTTTTTGTACCCCGCCGGCCTTTGTCTTCAAAGGAGGGGTGAATGTGGTGAACCATCGTTGGTTCCCACTAGATAGTACTGAGCCAGGGTCTGGCCAGTACTACAAGTATGTATATATGTTGCTGTTGGGGTTAGGGGTGGGTTGTTCTACTTGTTGCTGTTGGGGTTAGGGTGGGGTTGTTACACCTTTGTATTGTAGTATTGTGGTACATCCCAGTCGGGCTCCGCCTCCTGGGAGAGGTATAAAGGTCCCTGCTCTGTCTGGGACCCCTCAGTCTGGGATCGTGTATAGAATTAGTAGCTGCCTTGTTACAGCAAATAAAAGCCTTTATTTCCTGAGCATCAAGCCTCGTGTATGATAACGCGCATCAGTAGGTGGGACTTTTGCTCTCCGGGGCCTTGTACAGGGCAGAGGTTGGCTTGTTAACTGCCTGATTGGCACGTGCTACCGGTGGGCCTTCCTGGGTTGAGGCGATGTGGGGGTCTCCATGACATCGCTGACACAAGATTCCATCCACAGTAACAGAAACTTAGAAAAGGTAACATCCATAAAAGATAAAAAGGAAATCAATAGTCAAGATAGAGGGATATAAGAAACAGGTTGGGCGAAATAAACTAAAATGAATAAATTGTACGTCAAAAGTGGAGTGTTGTGCTGACAAAGTGGAAGAGATTATACACGTTGTGCAGCAAGAAAGCAGATACATAATCACCATGGTCACAGATAACAGAATGGAACACTTTTCTTCTAATGAGAAGACAACTTTGTTTCTTGCTGAGTCCAGCCTGCTGTGGGAACAGCTGATTAATTCCCAGCATCATTCTCAGACAGTATTTCAATCATTATTTTATTGGACAGGTTGAGGAGGGCACAGGACTCTGCCAATGACACTGCCAGTGCAAAGTGTGCAACGATGAAAAGGAATAGACCCCAGTCGCTTGCCAACGTGTGATGATTACTGAATTAACCTCTCCACAATAGAGCCCAAGATCTCTGAAGAATTCTTTCAGGGTGATCACACCTGGTCAAAATGAGAGCTTTGAATTGTGGATACAGAAACAGCCCCAGTACATCACGCTGCCAGTGGTCGGCCAATCAGAGACCTGCGGACAGCACAGCAGTCAGCCAATCGGAGACCTGTAGACATCACAGCACCAGCAGTCAGCCAATCAGAGACCTGCGGACATCACATCACCAGCAGTCAGCCAATCAGAGACCTGTGGACATCACAGCACCAGCAGTCAGCCAATCAGAGACCTGCGGACATCACACCACCAGCAATCAGCCAATCATTGACCTGAGAACATCACACTACCAGCAGTCAGCCAATCAGAGACCTACGGACATCACACCACCAGCAGTCAGCCAATCAGAGGTCTAAGAGCTACCTGAGCACATCACACTGGAAGCAGTCAGCCAATCAGGGCCCTGAGGAACAGCACAATGCCACCAATCATAGAATCCTACAGTGCAGAAGGAGGCCATTTGGCCCACCGAGTCTGCACCGACCACAATCCCACCTAGGTCCTATCCCCGTAACTCCATTTACCCTGCTAGTCCCCCTGACACTAAGGGGCAATTTAGCACGGCCAATGCACCTAACCACATTTCTTTGGACTGTGGGAGGAAACCGGAGCACCTGGATGAAACCCATGCAGACACGGGGAGAATGTGCAAAATCTGCCCAGACAGTGACCTGAGCCGGGAATCGAACCTGGGTCCCTGTTGCTGTGAGGCAGCTGTGCTAGCCATTGTCCCACCATGCCGCTCTAATCAGAGACTTGTTGCCAAAAGCCTGGTTATGGTTCCTGTTATAATGGAAAGAGATGACTTGGTGAAGTGTTGGTTACTCTTTGAAGGATGTTTGCTAACAGGATTCAGCTCCTTCAGGAGAAGGAATGGTAGAAATTGGCCATGAAAAGCAGCGCAAAGAGAAATTGTGAGCAAGATAGAGAGAGAGATACTCAAAAGAAAGAGATGTGGGGAACTTGTCTTGGCTACAAGTCAGAAACAACAATAGCCAATCAGAATTACTTAAAAACAGGCTTGCCATGCTCAGCAGGCCAGTTCACACCACTGGCCTGGATAGGTTGACCCCCGTTATAGAGCGTGGGTGAGAACGAATGAGAAGAGAAGTAGAGAGAATGATGAATCTGGAGATCACCGCTGGTCAGTCAATGTATGGAAGGAGAAATGAAGAACCAGTGTCGTCGGAGAGGCCGTGTGAGGATAGAGTGAGGATTGTGTACATCGTGCCGAGGATTCATTCCAGGGCGTTCCGTACAAGTGACTGATTGTTAATTTGCTGCTCCGGCACCTTTCTCCATTGGACAGATTCCACAAATATTAATCAAATTCACATTCATTCTTTGAGAGAGTACCTAGAAATCGCAGAAAGTCGGTACATAGGTGAAGCATGTAATAAAAAAGGAAAATGAAATGTTCGCATTTATTGCAAAGGGACTGAAGTATAAAAGTAGAGAAGTGTTGTTGCAATTGTATAGGGTGTTGGTGAGACCACATCTGGAGTATTGTGTCCAGTTTTGGCAGCTCAGAGGAGGTTCACCAGATTGGTTCTGGGGATGAAAGGGTTGACATATGAGGAGAGATCAAACAGTTTGAGCTTATACTCACTGGAGTTTAGAAGGATGAAAGGGAATCTGATTGAGGTATGTAAAATACTAAAAGTGATTAATAAAGTAAATGTAGACTAAATGTTTCCTCTTGTGGGGCAATCTAGAACAAGAGGTCACAGGTATAGATTGAGAGGCAGTAGATTTAAAACTGAGATGAGGAGGAACTTGTTCTCGCAGAGGGTGGTGAGTTTGTGGAACTTGCAGCCCCACAGCGCGGTGGAGTCTGAATCATTAAATGGTTTCAATGAGCTGGATATATTTCCAATTAAAAAAAGGAATAAGGAGAAATGGGGAACAGGTGAGGAGGTGGATTTGAGTCCAGGGAGAGATCAGCCATGATCTGAGTGAAAGGCAGAGCAGACTCAAAGAGCTGTGTTTGCTTCTGCGCCTAACTCCTATGTTCCCAAATAGTGACTCGTTTAGCCTGGGTGGAAGTTTTATTCTCCATTAACGAAGGGTTTCCAGCAGTGACTGTTGGCACTCTGAGTGAATCAATGGAAACTGTGTATATGTGGGGTGGAATTCCCCCCCAAAAATTCCAAGTGTCAAATTCGCATGAAAACTGGAGTAATTCACACTGTTTTTTTCAGTGGGAGTTCAGAGGAGAATCTCCAACACTCTGTGCACTGCAGAGGCCACCAGCGCGAATATCATTAAAAACTAGGGTTCGGGGTCTATCCCCTGCTGGAGAGACTGGCAGCGTTAGTGCTGAGCAGGTCACTGCGGCGATCTGTCAGTGCCGAGATCAATGCGCATTGGCCCCGCATTGCTGGCCTACCAATTGCTGGCCAGCCCCGCAACTCCCACAGTGCCAGCAGTCCGGCCCCCACCTCGACCATTCACGGGCCCAGCCCCTCCCCCCCCGCCTCCCCCCCCCCCCCTGCCTCCCCGACCCCCCCCCCCCGCCCCCCCCCCCCCCTCCGCCTCCCCCCCCTCCTCTCCCGGCCCGCCAAAATCTTCAGCCCCCCCCCCCCACCTTCAATCACCCCTCCGACAGTAACCCCACCCCTGCAGTCCCAACCCCCCCCAACGCAGTGCCGACCCCCCCCCCCCCCCCCAAGCAGGCTGACCCGCCAGCAGGCTGACCACCCCCCTGATTAACTTACGCACCCCCCCCCCCCAGCCTGCCCCAATCGCTGGCCTCCCTGCTTCCCCCACTGATCCCTATGCAGAATGGCAGCGGGAGCCCCCAACCCCACTGATCGCCCCCTAAGACCCACCTCCTAGGCCCCACCCCATATGCCCCACCATTTTGGCACTGTCTAATGCCCGGTGGGCAGTGCCAAGGTGTCCCCTGGGCAATGCCAATGCCCAGGGGACACCCCCCCCGCCACCTGACCCTCTGGAGGGGCCCCGATTTCCCCCCCTTCACTCCAGCACTGTCAGGCTGCTAGCTCCCCGAAAGTGGGGAGCTAAAGTAATCCCAGACGGAGTGATATACTCTGGCGGGGTGGGAGATGTTCGCGGGCTGGAGAATTCAGTCCTGTGCCTGCTAATCTCATTCAAATTATATTAAAATTAGGATTTAAATACCTACCCTGTCTCCCCGTTGATTTCTGATGCAGAGCAGACACCGCTGGAAATCCGATGCTGGGAGACACTATCGTGGTGGGAATGCGTGCGGAAATCCCATGCATTGGCGCAGCGGGATAGGAGGATCGCCCCTGTGGTGTTCTACTGCTCTTTATTTTAATATGTGAGTTAACCTCACTGTTAGAACCTGGCAACAACTCGAGTCAAATAGGCTCATTGAAAAGCCATGTGACCACCATGTTCACATAATCGCAGCAATCACCAGTAACCTGGTCCACCATAACACGTAGCTCTGCGTTCCAGTCACAGAGCCCCACAATGCTTTACTGATGTTAGATATCCGCATCATCCTGAGGAGTGTTTGCCATTTGAAGCTAGGATCAGATGCACTTTTTCAAATTCCAGGGAGATCAGAACCTCAACCTTCCCACGGATTGGGGAGACTGAATGTTTTGTGAGACGTTCCCACTCCGTTCACAAACTCCGAGCTTCCAGCCACTTTGATTATGGCTCCAGCCCCACCCTGAGCTCTCTATCCTCGGCCCCGCTGCCCTGTTCCACTGAATCTCAGCATAAACTCAACGAGCAGCACTTCATGTTTCCAATCGGCACTTGACCGCCTCCCAGACTCAACACTGAGTTCAACAATTCCAGCTCATTAACACCGACCCCCCTCCCCCGGCAATCTGGTTTTGTTTGTTTTCGGATGACAGGTGAACAAATGCGGCATTTTTCCCTTCACACCTCTGGATTCCTTTCCTTGTAAGAGTTTTAACAACACCAGGTTAAAGTCCAACAGGTTTATTTGGTAGCAAATACCATTAGCTTTCGGAGCGCTGCTCCTTCGTCAGATGGAGTGGAAATCTGCTCTCAAACAGTGCACAGAGACACAAAATCAAGTTACAGAATACTGATTAGAATGCGAATCCCTACAACCAACCAGATCTTAAAGATACAGACAAGAGATACAGATCCATCCTTTCCTTGTGCCATTATCACTTGCCTTTTGCTTCACACCATCAGCGCTCTCGTTCTTTAATCTCTCATGCTTTCCCACCCTATGATGGATCTGCCTTTCCCTCTCCCTTTTCCCTGACTCTAAACTTGTTGGAAACCTCTGACACCTTTAACTTTTCCCATTTTGATGCAAGGACATCAAGCTGAGTGGATGGAGCTTTACCAGCACGTGTGCCCCGGAATCGGGGTGGGCAGAATAGCATTCTCCATTGGCCTCGGGCAGGATCTTACCAGCCTCGGGCGGGCAAAGTTCCGATAGGTAAGTCCGTTTCTCTCTTTAACATAGAACACAGAACATAGAACAGTACAGCACAGTACAGGCCCTTCGGCCCACGATGTTGTGCCGAACCTTTTCCGAAACCAAGATCAAGCTATCCCACTCCCTATCATCCTGGTGCGCTCCATGTGCCTATCCAATAACCGCTTGAAAGTTCCTGAAGTGTCTGACTCCACTATCACTGCAGGCAGTCCATTCCACACCCCAACCACTCTCTGCGTAAAGAACCTACCTCGTACATCCCTCCTATATCTTCCACCACGAATCTTATAGTTATGCCCCCTAGTAACAGTTACATCCACCTGAGGAAATAGTCTCTGAACGTCCACTCTATCTATCCCCCTCATCATCTTATAAACCTCTATTAAGTCGCCTCTCAACCTCCTCCGCTCCAAAGAGAAAAGCCCTTGCTCCCTCGACCTTTCCTCATAAGACCTACCCTCCAAACCAGGCAGCATCCTGGTAAATCTCCTTTGCACTCTTTCCAGTGCTTCCACAGCCTTCTTATAGTGAGGTGACCAGAACTGCACACAATATTCCAAATGTGGTCTCACCAAGGTCCTGTACCGTTGCAGTATAACCCCACGGCTCTTAAACTCAAACCCCCTGTTAATAAACGCTTTGTGCATGGTAGGTCATGTTTGACCAATCTGTTAGAGTTTTTCGAGGAGGTTACCAGGAAAGTGGATGAAGGGAAGGCGGTGGATGTTGTCTACCTGGATTTCAGCAAGGCCTTTGACAAGGTCCCTCATGGGAGGTTAGTTAGGAAGGTTCAGTCGCTAGGTATATATGGGGAGGTAGTAAATTGGATTAAACACTGGCTCAATGGAAGAAGCCAGAGAGTGGTCGTGGAGGATTGCTTCTCCGAGTGGAGGCCTGTGACGAGTGGTGTGCCGCAGGGATCGGTGTTGGGTCCATTGTTGTTTGTCATCTATATCAATGATCTGGATGATAATGTGGTAAATTGGATCAGCAAGTTTGCTGATGATACAAAGATTGGAGGTGTAGTGGACAGTGAGGAAGGTTTTCAAAGCTTGCAGAGGGATTTGGACCAACTAGAAAAATGGGCTGAAAAATGGCAAATGGAATTTAACGCAAACAAGTGTGAGATATTGCACTTTGGAAGGACAAACCAAAGAAGAACGTACAGGGTAAATGGTAGGTCTCTGAAGAGTGCAGTTGAACAGAGGGATCTGATATTCGGGTAAGCGTTCTCCAAGGCGGCCTTCGCGACACACGACAGCGCAGAGTCGCTGAGCAGAAACTGATAGCCAAGTTCCGCACACACGCGGACGGCCTCAACCGGGATATTGGGTTCATGTCACACTATTTGTAACGCCCACAGTTGCGTGGACCTGCAGAGTTTCACTGGCTGTCTTGTCTGGAGACAATACACATCTTTTTAGCCTGTCTTGATGCTCTCTCCACTCCCATTGTTTTGTTTCTTAAAGACTTGATTAGTTGTAAGTATTCGCATTCCAACCATTATTCATGTAAATTGAGTCTGTGTCTTTATAAACTCTGTTTGTGAACAGAATTCCCACTCACCTGAAGAAGGGGCTTAGAGCTTCGAAAGCTTGTGTGGCTTTTGCTACCAAATAAACCTGTTGGACTTTAACCTGGTGTTGTTAAACTTCTTACAAGGTTATATAAGGCATTGGTGAGGCCGAATTTGGAGTATTGTGTACAGTTTTGGTCACCTAGTTACAGAAAGGATGTAAATAAGGTTGAAAGAGTGCAGAGAAGGTTCACAAGGATGTTGCCGGAACTTGAGAAGCTGAGTTACAGAGAGAGATTGAATAGGTTGGGACTTTATTCCCTGGAGCGTAGAAGATTGAGGGGAGATTTGATAGAGGTGTATAAGATTTTGATGGGTATAGATAGAGTGAATGCAAGCAGGCTTTTTCCGCTGAGGCTAGGGGAGAAAAAAACCAGAGGGCATGGATTAAGGGTGAAAGGAGAAAAGTTTAAAGGGAATATTAGGGGGGGCTTCTTCACGCAGAGAGTGGTGGGAGTGTGGAATGAGCTGCCGGATAAAGTGATAAAGTGGTAAACTTTTAACATTTAAGAAAAACTTGGACGGGTTCATGGATGAGAGGGGTGTGGAGGGATATGGTCCAAGTGCAGGTCAGTGGGACTAGGCAAAAAATGGTTCGGCACAGACAAGAAGGGCCAAAAGGCCTGTTTCTGAGCTGTAATTTTCTATGGTTCTATGGTTCTAACACACTATATGCCTTCTTCACGGCTCTATCCACTTGAGTGGCAACCTTCAGAGACCTGTGGATATGAAACCCAAGATCTCTCTGTTCCTCCACATTCCTCAGAACCCTACCTTTGACCCTGTAATCCGCATTTAAATTTGTCCAACCAAAATGAATCACCTCGCACTTATCAGGGTTAAACTCCATCTGCCATTTTTCGGCCCAGCTCTGCATCCTTGTGAACCTTCTCTGCACTCTTTGCAGCCTACAACAGCCCTCCACCTCGTCCACTACTCCACCAATCTTGGTGTCATCTGCAAATTTACTGATCCAGCCTTCAGCCCCCTCCTCCAAGTCATTTATAAAAATCACAAATAGCAGAAGACCCAGCACTGATCCTTGTGGTACACCGCTGGTAACTGGTCTCCAGTCTGAAAAATTTCTATCCACCACCACCCTCTGTCTTCTATGAGATAGCCAGTTACTTATCCAATCGGCCAAATTTCCCTCGATCCCACACCTCCTTACTTTCTTCATGAGCCGACCATGGGGGACCTTATCAAACATCTTACTAAAATCCATGTATATGACATCAACTGCTCTACCTTCATTGACACACTTAGTTACCTCCTCAAAGAATTCAATCAAATTTGTGAGGCAAGACTTACCCTTCACGAATCTGTGTTGACTATCCCGGATTAAGCTGCATCTTTCTAAATGGTCGTAAATCCTATCCCTCAGGACTTTTCCATTAACTTGCCGACCACCAAAGTAAGACTAACCAGCCTATAATTACCAGGGTCATTCCTATTTCCTTTCTTGAACAGAGGAACAACATTCGCCACTCTCCAGTCCTCTGGCACTATCCCCGTGGACAGTGAGGACCCAAAGATCAAAGCCAAAGGCTCTGCAATCTCATCCCTTGCCTCCCAAAGAATCCTGGGATAGATCTCATCTGGCCCAGGGGACTTATCGACCTTCAGGTTTTTCAAAATTGCTAATACATTTTCCCTCAGAAGATCTGCCTCCTCCAGCCTATCAGCCTGTATCACACTCTCATCCTCAAAAACATGGCCCTTTTCCTTGGTGAACACTGAAGAAAAGTATTCATTCATCACCTCTCCTATCTCTTCTGACTCCATGCACAAGTTCCCACTACTGTCCTTGACCGGCCCTAACCTCCCCCTGGTCATTCTTTTATTCCTCACATAAGAGTAAAAAGCCTTGGGGTTTTCCTTGATCCGACCCGCCAAGGACTTCTCATGCCCCCTCCTAGCTCTCCTAAGCCCTGTTTTCAGCTCATTCCTTGCTAACTTGTAGCCCTCAATGGACCCAACTGAACCTTGTTTTTTCATCCTTACATATGCTTCCTTCTTCCTCTTGACAAGACATTCAACCTCTTTTGTGAACCATGGTTCCCTCACTCGGCCATTTCCTCCCTGCCTGACAGGCACATACCTATCAAGGACACGCAGTATTTGTTCCTTGAACAAGCTCCACTTTTCATTTGTGCCTTTCCCTGACAGTTTCTGTTCCCATCTTATGCCCCCTAATTCTTGCCTAATCGCATCACAATTACCCCTCCCCCAATTATAAATCTTGCCCTGCCGTATGGCCCTATCCCTCTCCATTGCAATAACGAAAGACACCGAATTGTGGTTGCTATCTCCAAGTGCCCTCCCACAACCAAATCTAACACTTGGCCCTGTTAATTTCCCAGTACCAAATCCAATGTGGCCTCACCTCTTGTTGGCTTATCCACATATTGTGTCAGGAAACCCTCCTGCACACACTGTACAAAAACTGCCCCATCCGAGCTATTCGACCTATAAAGGTTCCAATCAATATTTGGAAAGTTAAAGTCACCCATGACAACTACCCTGTGACCTCCACAACTATCCATAATCTGCTTTGCAATTTCTTCCTCCACATCTCTATTACTATTTGGGGGCCCTTCCACAGATGCTGCCGGAACTGCAGGGTATTTCCAGCATTTTCAGTTTTAATCTTCAAAATGGAGAATGACATTCAGTCAAAATGAACATGGAGCAGTAAACTCACAGCACAATGATCTATAACATCATCTCAAAACACAGGCAGCCTCTTATCCAAGGACAGCAGAGACAGCCTTGTTACTAAACCATTAATCAGGTACTAATTTTTAGCAATAGTTGAAGAATAAGCTTCATTATACCACGTCATTGCTATATGACATTGCTATAATGAGGCACGGTGGCACAGTGGTTAGCACTGCTGCCTCACAGCGCCAGCAGACCCGGGTCCAATTCCGGCCTTGGGTAGCTGTCTGTGTGGAGTTTGTACGTTCTCTGTGTGGGTTTCCTCCAGGTGCTCTGGGTTCCTCCCACAGTCCAAAGATGTGCGGGTTAGATGGATTAGCTGTGGTAAATCTTGGGCATCACAGGGATAAGTCCTGGGTAAGATAATTGATCAGAGAGTCGATGTGGATTCGATGGGCTGAATGGCCTCCTCTGCACTGTAGGGATTCTCTGATTCTGTGAGTGTATGTTTGCTTTTGTCTATATTCTGCCAACACATTCAATAAAGCATTGTTCATTGTAACAAGTGTCTCTGAATATTGAGGCTAAGGTAGGAATCCCAACAATGATGGTGGTATACAAAGGAAGTCTGAAAGTGAACAACATTTCTGTCCCCCGGAATCTCTCACCTTGGATTGTGGGGTGTGGCTGGGTGGCGTCAGAATCTTCTGACGGCCTCTCGGAGGCATCCAGAAAAGTAATCTCAGCGCAATGTAGGCAGAATGTCAAAGCCATTTGCTCCAAGAACCTCTTTGCTGTGGTGACAATCGCTGTACTCAAACTATCCAGATGCTGCAGTCTCGGAGCCACAATCATTTCCATTTGTCACAGCTAATCCTGGCACCGGCTGAATTTTATATCTCTCGCCCTTAACATTCCCTGCCTCTGTGGGCATAAAAACTCAGAAATCTTGGAATGCCGTGCCACAGGCCTTCATTATCATATATGCTAATTAAGTGCTGGGGACTCCTTTGAAGGAAAGAACTGTCAAAACTGCTTCTGCCTCAGAGTGTTGCTGCAGGAAAGAGTTATTATCCCTATTTTACTGCAAAGTCCCAGCCACCCAGGTTGACTCCTCACTGACAGCTTTTATAAACATGCTTCTCACTGCACCAGCCTTGCCCGGCAGACACCATAGATCCACCTCAATAGCCCAACCAGGAGGGGGGTGACCAAAGCTGGGCCGTGTTACTGACCATGTTAGGGGGTGGCACGGTGGCACAGTGGTTAGCAATGCTGCCTCACAGCACCAGAGACCAGGGTTCGATTCCTGGCTCAGGTCACTGTCTATGTTTGCACATTCTCCCCGTGCCTGTGTGGGTTTCCTCTGGGTGCTCCAGTTTCCTCCCACAGTCCAAAGATGTGTGGGTAATGTGGATTGACCATGCTAAAATGCCCCTTAGTACCAGAGGGATTAGCAGAGTAAATATGTGGGGTTACAGGGGTAGGATTGGACCTGGGTGGGATTGTTGTCAGTGCAGACTCGATGGGCCAAATGGCCTCCTTCTGCTCTGTAGGGATTCTCTGATTCGATGATGTCAAACTTTGTACATCTAAATCCAAGCAAAGTCATAAAAAAACAACTTTGCTGTTTGATGGAGATGTCATTTTGCTTCTGGCCCTTCAATGAATGATCAACTCAGAGCTGCAGGTTACTCTCTTTGGGCTGCGGTTTCGGGGTGGTGGGGGGGGAGAGTGGGGGGGTGGGGGGGGGGGAGAGTGGGGGGGGGGTAGGGGGAGGCATTGTTGCTGTTTAATTAAGGGTGGTGGGTGGGCTTAAGAATCTAAAGGGCCAAATCGAGGCCTTCCAGCCTCAGGGGAGTATCCAGCATCAGCAAATGGTAAGTGTTTGATTTGATTTGATTTATTATTGTCACATGTATTAATATACAGTGAAAAGTATTGTTTCTTGCGCACTATACAGACAAAGCATACCATTCATAGAGAAGGAAAGGAGAGAGTGCAGAATGTAGTGTTACAGTCATAGTTAGGGTGTAGAGAAAGATCAACTTAGTGCTCGATAGGTCCATTCTGGCAGCAGGAAAGAAGCTGTTCTTGAGTCAGTTGGTACGTGACCTCAGATTTTTGTATCTTTTTCCCGACGGAAGAAGGTGGAAGAGAGAATGTCTGGAGTGCGTGGGATCTTGATTATGCTGGCTTCTTTTCCAAGGCAGCGGGAAGTGTTGGTGGAGTCAATGGATGGGAGGCTGGTTTGAGTGATGGACTTGGCTTCGTTCACAACACTTTGTAGTCCCTTGCAGTCTTGGGCAGAGCAGGAGCCCAGACCAAGCTGTGATACAACCAGAAAGAATGCTTTCTATGGTGCAACTGTAAAAGTTGGTGAGAGTTGCAGTGGACATGCCAAATTTCCATAGTCTTCTGAGGAAGTAGAGATGTTGGTGGTACCCAAGCACCCTCGGCGTCGCTGCCCGGCGAAGGACACGATTTGCTCCGGATGCGGTAAGCTAGGCCACTTCGCTAAAGTCTGCCGGGCAAAGCCGCTTCTGAAGCCTCGTGGCGCCACGTGTGTTCCGCGGGCGCAGCCATCTTTAATGCAGGCGGCGGCTGCGCACGAATCGCCACCTTTGATGCGGTCACCGGAAGCGTGGGAATCGCCATCTTTGAGACTGGCATCAAGACACGCTGAGCAGGAAGCTTTATCCGTGACGTCATCAGACGGCGACGAAGACGGATTCTTCTTTGATTCGACGGTGGCATCGATTTGCCTGGACCAGTCGCAGCCTCATCAACTCTCCAAGTCCATAATGGAGATCAAGGTAAATGGTCATGCAGAAAACTGCCTGTTCGACTGTGGGAGCACAGAAAGTTTTATACACCTCGCACAGTGCGTCAATATGCCCTTCCCGTGCGACCCTGGAGCCAGACCATCTCCATGGCCTCGAATTCCCACTCGTTGGAGGTCCTCGGGTGCTGCTTGGTGACGCTGACAGTACAGGGCACAGTCTACGAGCATTTTCGGCTCCTCGTGTTGCCACGACTCTGCGCAGCTGTACTGCTGGGGTTAGTTTTCCTCAGCCATCATAGGAGCGTCACCCTGCAGTATGATGGCCCTTATCCCCCGCTCTCCGTCTGCAAGGCGCCGTCACTGCAGCACCCCTCGCGCACCACCTGCAGTCTCTCGACCCTCAAGATCACCCCCCCCCCCCCCCGTTATTTGATAACCTCACCCCGGATTGTAGGCCTATAGCCACCAAGAGTAGGCACTATAGTGCGGATGACCGGGCCTTCATTCGGTCCGAGGTACAACGTTTGCTCCGGGAAGGGATTATCCAGGCTAGCACCAGCCCCTGGAGGGCGCAAGTGGTCGTAGTTAAATCGGGGGAGAAACGCCGCATGGTGATTGACTACAGCCAGACCATAAACGGGCATACCCAACTAGATGCGTATCCTCTTCCCCGTATCGCAGACATAGTCAACCGCATCGCGCACTATAGAGTTTTCTCGACGATCGATTTGAAATTGGCTTATCACCAGCTCCCTATCCGCTCAGAGTATCGCCCATATACTGCCTTTGAGGTGGATGGCCGCCTCTACCAGTTCCTCCGAGTCCCCTTTGGTGTCACCAATGGGGTCTCAGTCTTCCAGCTGGCCATGGATCAAATGGTGGACCAGCACGGGCTACGGGCCACTTTCCCGTATCTGGATAACGTCACCATCTGCGGCCATGACCTGCAGGATCATGATGCCAACCTACAAAAATTCCTTCGTACGGCCACTCTCCTGAACCTCACGTATAATGAGGCGAAGTGTGTTTTCCGGACACGCCGCCTCGCCATCCTTGGGTACGTGATAGAAAATGGTGTTCTTGGCCCCGATCCAGCCCGTATGCATCCCCTTATGCAGCTTCCCCTTCCTACTACCCTCAAAGCACTGAGGAGATGCCTGGGCTTCTTCTCCTATTATGCCCAGTGGGTTCCCCGTTACGCAGATAAAGCCCGTCCGCTTCTAAAATTGACCTCTTTTCCCCTGGCGGAGGAGGCCCGTCGGGCCTTCGACGACATCAAAGCGGACATCACGAAGGCCGCGATGCATGCTGTGGACGAATCCATCCCATTCCAAGTGGAAAGTGATGCGTCTGACTTTGCCCTAGCCGCCACCCTTAACCAGAGGGGCTGTCCGGTGGCCTTCTTTTCCCGGACCTTATAAGGCCCTGAGATTCGACACTCCTCGGTCGAGAAGGAGGCCCAGGCCATCGTGGAAGCCGTCCGGCACTGGCGCCATTATCTTGCGGGCCAACGATTCACCTTAATTACGGACCAGCGGTCAGTTGCCTCCCTGTTTAACACCAGGCAAAAGGGCAAGATTAAGAATGACAAGATCTTGCGGTGGAGGATTGAGCTCTCCACCTACAGATATGACATCATGTACCGGCCCGGGAAGCTCAATGAGCCCCCAGATGCCCTGTCCCGTGGATCACGTGCCAGCGCCCAACTAGACCAGCTACAGTGCCTCCATAACGACCTCTGTCATCCGGGTGTCACCAGAGTTTTCCATTTTGTCAAGTCCCGTAACCTGCCCTTCTCCCTCGAGGAAGTGCTGACGATTACCAGGCAATGCAAACCGCAGTTCTACCGGCCAGGTAGGGCGCACCTTGTAAAGGCCACTCGCGCGTTTGAGTGCCTTAGCGTTGATTTTAAAGGCCCCCCTCCCCTCCTCTAACCGCAATGTTTATTTCCTGAATATCATTGATGAATACTCACGTTTCCCTTTTGCCTTCCCCTGCTCGGACATGACCACGGCTACAGTGATTCGGACCCTGAACAAGCTCTTCACCCTGTTCGGGTTCCCAGCCTATGTTCATAGCGATCGTGGGTCCTCTTTCATGAGTGACGAGCTGAGGCAGTACCTGCTCGCCAAAGGCGTTGCCTCCAGCCGCACCACTAGCTATAACCCCAGGGGAAATGGTCAAGTAGAGCGGGAGAACGCAACCGTCTGGAAGGCCATTCTATTAGCGTTACGGTCTAGGGGCCTTCCAGTCAACCATTGGCAAGACGTCCTTCCGGACGCATTACATTCCATTAGGTCACTCTTGTGCACAGCGACCAATACGACCCCTCACGAGCGGATGTTTTCGTTTCCCAGGAAATCCTCCTCGGGTACTTCGCTCCCGGATTGGCTGATGTCCCCGGGGCCCGGCCTGCTTGGGAAGCATGTCTGGACCCATAAGGCAGATCCCTTGGTCGAGGAGGTCCAATTGCTCGACGCTAATCCTCAATACGCTTACGTAGCGTACCCTGATGGGCGGGAGGACATGGTTTCTGTCTGTGACTTGGCACCCGCGGGTGCCCCTGAGGTCACCACGTCCTTCCGCCCCACGGTCCCTGGTGTTGTCCACTCGGAGATTGCTGCGCCTCTTCCTCCCTCAGTCCCTGTCTCCAATGTAGTGCGCCCAGAGCCTGTTGCGGCCCCCCAGCTCCGATTCCCACTGTTCCCCATACGCCACCAGGGCCACTGCTCACTCCTCTTGCCCCTGTGTACAGCTCGCTTGAGTCGCCGGAGCCGTCGCCATGCAGTACCCGACGACTGGACGGGACGACGGATCGGTCCGCTTCACACCATCTGGCACCTTCTCTCGACGCTCACTGTACGGAGCCTGGGCCGACATCGCTCCCTGCTCGGACGACTCTTCGAACCTGCACTACGACGATCGCGACGGTGGATCAAGCCACTGGTTCGTCTGGACTTATAATATTGTTTCCGCTTCACCCCCGTGTCGTTTTTTTTTAAAGGAAGGGGTGAATGTGGTGGACCTCAGTTGTGCCTTTGTCCTATATGGACCACCGTTGTGTGTGCTTGTCATACCTGGACACACCCCCTTCCAGTTTGGTTCCTCCCCTCGGCACCTAGTATAAAGGTGGCTGTCTCCTCCCCCTTGTTCAGTCCAGGTCGGTTATTTGTTGGGATCTGCTCCTGATTCTGTTGTGAATAAAAGCCTACACTTGTATTGGCACACCGGTAGTCTTTCGCCTTATTGATAGCGCATCAGTGTCTACAAAGTTATAAAGGCTGAAACAAAACAAAAGCAAAAACATGTGACAAGGAGGATTAGCGAGACTTAAACATCATAGAAATTTTTAAAGTTTATTTATTAGTGTCACAGGTAGGCTTACATTAACCCTGCAATGAAGTTACTGTGAAAATCCCCAAGTCACCACACTCTGGCGCCTGTTCGGGTAACACTGAGGGAGAATTTGGCATGGCCAATGCACCTAACCAGCACACCTTTCGGACTGTGGGAGGAAACCGGAGCACACGGAGGAAACCCACGCAGACACGGGGAGAATGTGCAAACTCCACGCAGACAGAGACCCGAGGCTGGAATTGAACCCAGGTCTCTGGCGCTGTGAGGCAGCAGTGCTAACCACTGTGCCACCGTGCTGCTCTGTTAACAGCCTGATGCCTTTGATTGGTCCTTCAAGTTTGTTAAATAAAGTGTATTTCTGATGGATAACCAGCTTCAGAATGATCTTTCTCAATCACTGGCTTCAGAACAGATTTTGTCATTTCATTGTTTAGGTCAACACCAGATGAATAAATGTGCACTGAGGGTGTCTCGCTCCCTTTACTCAAGTTACCTTCTCATTTTGATGTCACAACCTTCTGCGCGCATTCACATTCTTCCCACAGAGCCTCAAAAGTGGAACCTTCTTTCACAATTTCATCCAAGCATTATTTTATTGTCCATATGGAGATGATTGATATTTTCATTCCGCTCAGTCACAGAGGTTTCCTCTGACTCAGAGTCTTCGGTGCATCAGTGAATGGAGATTCAGCTGAGTGCCAAATTCTCCGTTCTGGTTGGCAGCAGGGTGTGAACAGCTGGAGAATTCTGGCCATTTTTACTTTAGTGTATTCGTGGGATGTCGGTGGCCCAGAACCCTAATTGCTCTTGCTGGGGATAGGCCAGACTATGTAAGGACGTTACTGAACCAAATGGGCTTTTACAGCAATTAGACTTGTAATTCCCGATTTCTTTTTAAATAAAATTTAAATGTCACTATCTGCCATGGTGACATTTGAACTCACGTTCCCATTACTGTGGGTCTCTGGATTACTAATCCAGTGAGGATACCACTACACCACCACCTCCTCCATCGGCAGTTCAGCGCCTTTCCTCCATTTAAAATTTTTTTATTCGTATCACAAGTTGGCTTACATTAACACTGCAATGAAGTTATTGTGAAAATCCCCAAGTCGCCTCACTCCGGTGCCTGTTCGGATACACGGAGGGAGAATTTAGCATGGCCATTACACCTAACCAGCACGTCTTTCGGACTATGGGAGGAAACCGGAGCACCCGGAGGAAACTCACGCAGACACGGGGAAAGCGTGCAGACTCTACACAGACAGTTACCCAAGCTGGGAATCGAACCTGGATCCCTGGCGCTATGAGGCATGATGTGGAGATGCCGGCGTTGGGCTGGGGTAAACACAGTAAGAAGTCTCACAACACCAGGTTAAAGTCCAACAGGTTTATTTAGAGCACAAGCCACTAACTTTCAGAGCGCTGCTCCTTCATCAGGTGAATGGGATTTTAGTTCACAAACAGAGCATATAAAGACACAAACTCAATTTACAAAATAATGGTTGGAATGCGAGTCTTTACAGGTAATCAAGTCTTAAAGGTACAGACAATGTGGGCGAAGAGAGCGTTAAGCACAGGTTAAAGAGATGTGTATTGTCTCCAGCCAGGACAGTTAGTGAGATTTTGCAAGCCCAGGCAAGTCGTGGGGGTTACAGATAGTGTGACGTGAACCCAAGATCTCGGTTGAGGCCATCCTCATGTGCATGGAACTTGGCTCTCAGTCTCTGCTCAGCGACTCTGCGCTGTCGTGTGTTGTGAAGGCCGCCTTGGAGAACGCTTACCCGAAGATCAGAGGCCGAATGCCCATGACCGCTGAAGTGTTCCCCAACAGCAAGAGAACACTCTTGCCTGGTGATTGTCGAGCGGTGTTCATTCATTCGTTGTCGTAGCGTCTGCATGGTCTCCCCAATGTACCATGCCTCGGGACATCCTGAGCAGATCCTGTGTATACGGAGGGCTTGTCCGTAGGGGATGGCTTCTTTAACGTGTTTAGGGTGGAAGCTGGAGAAGTGGAGCATCGTGAGGTTATCCGTGGGTTTGCGGTACAGTGAGGTGCTGAGGTGACCGTCCTTGATGGAGATGCGTGTGTCCAAGAATGCAACCGATTCCGGAGAGTAGTCTATGGTGAGCCTGATGGTGGGATGGAACTTGTTGAGGTCATCATAGAGTTGTTTCAGTGATTGTTCACCATGAGTCCAAAGGAAGAAAATGTCATTGATGTATCTAGTGTATAGCATCGGTTGAAGGTCCCGTGCGGTGAAGAGATCTTGTTCGAACCTGTGCATGAAGATGTTGGCATATTGAGGTGCGAATTTGGTCCCCATGGCTGTTCCGTGTGTCTGGATGAAGAACTGGTTGTTGAAGGTGAAGACATTGTGGTCCAGGATGAAGCGGATGAGTTGTAAAATTGCATCTGGAGATTGGCAGTTGTCGGCATTGAGTACTGAGGCAGTTGCAGCAATGCCATCGTCGTGCGGGATGCTGGTGTAGAGTGCCGAGACATCCATTGTGGCGAGGAGTGCTCCTGGTTCAACTGCTTCATGTGTGCTGAGTTTCTGTAGGAAGTCCGTAGTGTTGCGACAAAAGCTGGGGGTTCTTTGTACAATGGGTTTCAGGATGCCCTCGACATAGCCGGAGAGGTTCTCGCACAGGGTCCCATTGCCCGATATGATGGGACGGCCGGGTGTATTTGCCTTCTGTATCTTCGGGAGGCAGTAGAGATCTCCAATGCAGGGAGTCCGTGGGATGAGAGCACGGAGGGTGCTCTGAAGGTCCGGATCAAAGGTCTTGATCAGTCTGTTGAGTTGACAGGTGTGTTCTATGGTCAGATCTGCAGGTAACTGTCTGTAGTGTTCCTCATTGTTCAGTTGTCGGTACACTTCTTTGCAATAATCCGTTCTGTTCAGTATGACGATGGCCCCTCCTTTGTCTGCTGGTTTGATGACAATGTTGCGGTTGGTCTTGAGAGTGCGGATGGTGTTGCCTTGTCCTTGGGTGATGTTCGAGGCTGTCTTGTGAGTGCGGCTGATGAATCTGGCATTGATGCACCTCCTGACGGCTTGGGCATACATGTCAAGACATGCCGGATCATCGACACGGATGCCATCATCTCGCATGAGAACAGCATCCACCAGGTACACGGTATATACACTTGCAACTCGGCCAACGTTGTCTACCTGATACGCTGCAGGAAAGGATGTCCCGAGGCATGGTACATTGGGGAGACAACGGATAATGAACACCGGTCGACAATCACCAGGCAAGACTGTTCTCTTCCTGTTGGGGAACACTTCTTGCTGTGAGGCAGCAGTGCTAACCACTGTGCCACCGTGCTGCCCGTCTTGCTGATTGTTCCTTGACTCTTTCAATTTACTCATTAGATCTTCAATCTGTTTCTCCAAACCTTTCCTGCCTACATCTACTCTTCCACTCCACTCATCTCATTGCATTTATTGTCCAGATTGCATTGGAGTTCAAGAATGCAATTGCACCTATCATGACGAAATTCCCACTGTGCTTGAGTTTTTCATCCTGCCTTCAACCTACTGTTCTAATTCATCAGCAATCCTTTTTCCCATTTCAGGATTTTTTTTACAATACTTAATAGAGATGTATGATACTTGGTGTTGATTAGGTTTTAACTGAAGATGTAGCTTTGTTGAATTTGCTTCTATAAGTTTATCATTTAAACAGTTCAATTCCTCAGTCAAATACACTACTTCCAGAGACTGCTGCTCAAATCTTCCTGTTTTTCACTTGTTAACACATCTTTGCACAAGGAAGCTGTTTCTCTATAATCTTTTTCCTCAGCAGATCCTAAGTTCCGACATAGGCTTTGATATTCTTCCATCTTTGATACTAACTGTCCCCGGGTTATTCATTTTCCACTTCATCCTGTCTGGCGTTATGAGTTTGGGGTTAGTTACCCCACAAACAGGAAATAGCTGACGATGTTCCTTCTGCAATATCTCCACTTTTCTCACCGCAACTGGCTGTCGAAATTTCTGGCAGTGCTAATAATTTCAAAGCTGACTATAACTCCACACATTTACCATGGCTAATCCACCTAACCTACATATCTTTGGACCCTAATGATCAGTTTAACATGGCCAATCCTCCTACCCTGCTCATCTTTGGAGTGTGGGAGGAAACGGGAGCACCCGGAGGAAACCCAGGCAGACACGGGGAGAATGCGCAGACTCCGCACAGTCACCCGAAGCCAAAATCGAACCCGGGTCCCTGGTGCAGTGAGGCAATAGTGCTAACAACTGTGCCGCCGATTTGAATATAGTCACAAACGTAACGTTCTTGAGATCCCCCAGTATCTCGACCTCGTCCCAGATGAGGCATGTGAGGTTGTGCATCTCAGTGAGGAGTGTATCTTTGCAGTGTTAGAGGCCAATAAACCCTCTTCTGGTCGGCACCCGACATCAAGCTCAGTGTAAGGAAGTAGATTATCCTCTTTTGTAAAGGAAACTAACCCCATAATACCAGGTGGAATTAAGGTCTTGGAATTAAGGTCTTAACAAATTAAGTATTTGTTAGGCACTCCTAACAAACCATTCAATTCAGAATGATTTCTGTACGACAGGAGGAGACTGAGAAGCCGTCTGGAAGGGATTGTCAAGTACAGCAATAAATACTAAAATGTTAAAATTGTGGGTATCGTGCAATCAATCACTGCTTGAAAGTCAGCTTCACTTTTCCTTTGTTCCAAACCTGCTAATAATAATCTGCTGTCAGGAGAGCTTTCATTTCAATTGGTTTAAAATTGAAGAGAAAGTACTGCTCAGGTCAAGACATGCAACACGCAACTCAAACACTAACCAAGTCTGCCCATTCTGGAGCTGTCTACAGAGTGCCTGAATGAGCCACATTTTGTGCCCTGGTCATTGTGTGTGCTATGAGAAGCCCCATAGCATTGGGGACATTGGGAACATGCTGTACCTGGGTGTGTGGTACCGTGTTCTCAGATAGCTTGTACATGGTTGACGATTTCTATAACCCACTGAAATGTCAAGTTAACAACAGGAGTCACTGAAATGCCATAAGGTTGTAGCACACTGCATATATCAATGGAAGTTATTGGAATTAATGTGTGTTAGGAACAAGAAAAGAGGCTACTATGCAATCCCTCCTACCTTCAGCACATATCTGGATATTGCAGGCATTTGGATTTCTGGAAGCATGGCAAAGAGTCACCAGAAATCTGTGCAATGGTCTTTCCTTTGTCAGACTGCAGGGAGGCTTCATTGTAGCTACGGCAAGTGGACTTGTCTCCCTTCTTGAATATAGTCACAATCATAACATCTCTGAGACCCCCCGGCATCTCATCTCATGGGGCAGTGTGATGGCACAGTGGTTAGCACTGCTGCCTTACAGCGCCAGGGACCCGGGTTCGACTCCTGGCTGGGGCCACTGTCTGTGTGGTGTCTGCACATTCTCCCCGTGTCTGCGTGGGTTTCCTTTGGGTGCTCTGGTTTCCTCCCACTGTCCAAAGTTATGTGGGTTCGGTTGATTGGCCATGTTAAATTGACCTTAGTTTCGGGGAGGATTAGCAGGGTAAATATGTGGGGTTAGGGGAATAGGGTGGGATTGTTGTCGGTGCAGGTCCGATGGGCTGAATGGCCTCCTTCTGTACTGTAGCGATCCTATGATTCTATGATTCTTCCCAGGTGTGGGATGTGAGGTTGTGCAGGTGTGCTAGGACTGTATCTTCACCATGTTACAAGTTTTCGATGGGTGCCCTACGTCAAGCTCAGTGTGAGGAAGTTGCTTATCCTCTTTTGTAAAGGTAACTGACCCCATAATACCAGGTGGAATTAAGATCTTGGCACTCCTCTGGCACACCTAACAAACCATTCGATTGTGTATGATTCCTCTAAGACCATGGAACTGAGTAATATCTGTGCTCCGTTATCTATCTATAGCAAAAGTATTTCCAATGCTTGATCCATTGATCAGGATTAATATTCCCTTCATGAGGCCAGGAATGATTCTTCAGGACAAGGCAACACTGTCATTTCAAATAGGCCAGACAACATTGATAAACTAGCTGAAGGGAAACTTGGATGGGTCCCCAATACCACATGATTGATGTGTTGTATTGCTAAGTTGTTTAGCCATTAAGAACTGCATTCTTTTGCAGCAGTCCTCCATGGATCTAAGTTTGAGTTGTTGATTGAAAGGGAATGAGTAGCTCACTGAAATCAATAGAAATGGGGTGGCACAGTGGTTAGCACTGCTGCCTCACAGCGCCAGGGACCCTGGTTCAATTCCGGCTTCGGATCACTGTCTGGTGTGGAATTTGCACATTCTCCCCATGTCTGCGGGAGTTTCCTCCGGGTGCTCCAGTTTCCTCCCACAGTCCAAAGATGTGCAGGCGAGTTGGATTGCCCATGCTAAAATTGCCCCTTAGTGTCAGGGGGATTAGCAGGGTAAATACATGGGGCTATGGGGACAAGGCCTGGGTGGGATTGTTGTCGGTGCAGGCTCGATGGGCCGAATGGCCTCCTTCTGCACTGTAGGGATTCTATATTAAAAAAATGAAAACCACGTCAGGACCAAATTCAAAATTGCCCCCGATCGCTTTACAGAAAATATTGAAATGTTTCCAAGACCTCCTGGCATCTTGCAACTGGGAAGACATTTCAAATATTTTGCCATAAACTGAAATACACTCAAGCAGAGCTTTGACGTGCAAGATGCTAAGTGCACTTAGAAAGTCTGCTGTTGGACAACAGAGAGGAAATGTTGTATATGCTGTCAAATAGCAACTTAACCATGTTGTTCCAAATCCCATAACCCTCCTCTTCACACCTCCCTCATTGATTCTGCTGATCCCATTTCCATTCAAACAGTATCCCAAAGTACCACTCCACTTACTTAAATGGATGTGGCCTCACATCGCTCACTGAGCACGCCAACCTCAATACGTCTGTTTCCTACATCTTAATTGTGTGACTCAGGCCGGCCGTGTTTTTACTTGTTGTCTGAGGCCTCCAGGGAACCATCTTCAATAACAAGATCACTCAACAACTATGTCTGGGTGCAGAAGAAATGTTTATTGAAGAGAACCTTTTAGTCAACCTCTCCTCCCAGCTCACCCTAAGTAGTACTGTACGGTATTTGCCAGAAAACTGAATTATGTGAGCACCCTCAAGCTGTTTTTGTGTGTTTAACAATGTTGGAGTTGAGTGTGATAGAAATTGAAGGTTAAAGCCCTTAATGGAGTTCAGCACAATTACATAAAGTATAATACATGCTAATGGCAATGGTGCATTCCCCTTAACAACAATAACTTGCACTAATACAGTGGTCTTTAACTTAGCCAACTGTCTCGAGGCAATTCACAGGAACACTATCAACATAATTTATATGATGCCATCTTAAGGAGACTTTAAGGTAGACAACCAAAAGGTTGGACAAAGAAGTAGACATTAGAGAAAGTCTGAAAGGAAGGGAGAGGTGGACAGGTTCAGCTAAGGCCGAGGTAGCTGAAGGCATGGCCACCAACAGTGGGTCGATGAAAATCGGGGACACGCAAGAGGTCACAATTGCGCAAGTGCAGCATTTTATTCAGCCCCAATTCTTCCCAGAAGGAACTTCAGCCAAGAGATCACTCAAATGGGGGCAATATTCATGGGGGAGGTGTTAATGTGTGGGCATCACATCCCTCTTTCACTGAAGGTATCAAACTGTTAAAATTAATAATCTGCAGGTTGATTGTGTTAGAGTGGGGCAGAGGAGATTCGCCAGGATGGGCTGGAGTGTGTCAGCTATGTGGATGTCTGAGGGGAAACCTAAATGAGGAATATAGATAGGGTAGATAGCAAGGAACTCTGCCTGCGTTAGAGGGGTCAATAGGCAAGAGGTGAGGGGCAGGAGATTTAGCGGGGAATTAAGGAAAACCTTTTTCACCCAGAGGATGGTGGGAATCTGGAACTCAGTGCCTGAAAATGCAGTAGAGGCAAGAATATTCACAACATTTAAGAAGCATTTAGATGAGCACTTGAAATGACATAGCATGCAAGGCTACAGACCAGATGCTGGGAAATGGGATTAGAATGGATCGGTTCTTGACGACCGGCACAGACACAATGTGTCAAAGGGCCCCTGTCTGTGCTGTAAAACTCTATGATATCACAAACTGTCAATTCTCAGATCTTATATCCCAATTTTACGCTGTGAAGTAGGTACTGCCAGAAACGCTAATCCATTACTGGTTCTCTGTCCCACGGCCTCTTGAAGCAGGAAGGAAACTTGCAATGGAGCTCACAGCAAGAGCCTGTGTGTGGAGTCTTTGGACATGCGGAGGCTGTTGTGCTGCACTTGCCACAGGGCTCTTGGCTGAGCAGGAGATTCTCCCAGTTTTATCACTTGCCACAGCTGAAGTGGTAGGATTTACAGTTAACCTGCTTGGCTGCACTTGTGCTAATACAGTGGCCAAAATTCTCCTGTCGCACCCGCCAGGAATTGCAGCGGGCGAGACAGAAAATGCGGCGGATCATTTAAAGGCCATTGAGCTCGGGAACGGAATTTCCAGTCCGCACACGGCTGGTGAATCCTGCCCAGTGTTTTTAAGTTTAAAGTTTATTTATTAGTGTCACAAGTAGGCTTACATTAACACTGCAATGAAGTTACTGTGAAAATCCCCCAGTCCCCACACTTCGGCGCCTGATCGGGTACACTGAGGGAGAATTTAGCATGGCCAATGCACCTAACCAGCACGTCTTTCAGACTGTGGGGGGAAACCGGAGCACCAGGAGGAAACCCACGCAGACACGTGGAGAACGTGCAGACTCCCACACAGACAGTGACCCAAGCTGGGAATCGAACCCAGGTCCTTGGCGCTGTAAAGCAGCAGTGCCACTGTGCCACGTGTCGCCTATGTCTTTAACTTAGCTAACTGTCTCAAGGCAATTCACAGGAATATTATTGACATAATTTAGTGGTACCATCTTAAGGAGATGTTAGGATAGGTGACCAAAAGCTTGGACAAAGAAATGGGCATTAGCGAGAGAGGTTGACAAGTTTAAGGAAAGTCTAGGTAGCTGAAGTATGGCAAGGACTAGCAAGTCCTGAGGCAGGACCTGAACTCTGAACTGAACATTCTGGCTCTGAGACAGTGATGTTCCCCCACTGCACCACAAGATCTTACACCACTAGTAGCTACCACTGGCTGTCCTAAAGAAGGTACCTTTAAGACTTGATTACCTGTAAAGACTCGCATTCCAATCATTATTTTGTAAATTGAGTTTGTGTCTTTATATGCCCTGTTTGTGAACAGAACTCCCACTCACCTGACGAAGGAGCAGCGCTCCGAAAGCTAGTGGCTTTTGCTACCAAATAAACCTGTTGGACTTTAACCTGGTGTTGTGAGACTTCTTACTGTGTTTACCCCAGTCCAACGCCGGCATCTCCACATCATGTCCGAAAGATATCAGCCCAACGAAACAGCCATTTTGAACACCGTGGGAGGAATTTTCCCATCCCACGGGAAGCGTAGCGGGCAGGGTGCAGACCATGTGAAGGTCCGTTGACCTTGGGTGGGATTTTCCAGTTTTGGGGCGGGCGGGTTAGACAATCCCGCCCTGTGACTCTCTGAGAATTTGATCACAAATTCATGGCTGGTTTGATGTTCCTTTTTGAAAATAGCTCATTGCTTATTTATTTATAAAATATGGCAGCTGGCTGAGTGCACTTACACACAAACCTACCTTCTTCCCAGTAATTGATTTCAAAGGTTTATACACAAGGTCAGCTGGACTTGTATAATCTCAGATTTCAATCTTTTCACATGAACATCACCTCACGGAGTTCTTGCATTAACCCCGTCAGGCTCAGCTTAAACTAACTACTTAGTGCAGTGATGTAGTCACTGTTTCATTCGCCTCATTCAAACAAAATCGAGAACCAACTACACAATCCACAGGACTCAGTCAATAAATTCAGTATAAATTCCAGTATCTGAATACAAGTGACCTGTGTGTGTGCCTTCAAACAACCGCACAACCTCAAACAGATCATTGTCCGCAGCAAACTACCCAGCCTTCAGGAGAACAGTGACCACGACATCACACAACCCTGCCACAGCAACCTCTACAAGACGTGCCGGATCATCAACATGGATGCCATCATCTCACGTGAGAACACCATCCACCAGGTACACGGGGCGGCACGGTAGCACAGTGGTTAGCACTGCTGCTTCACAGCTCCAGGGTCCTGGGTTCGATTCCCGGCTCAGGTCACTGTCTGTGTGGAGTTTGCACATTCTCCTCGTGTCTGCGTGGGTTTCCTCCGGGTGCTCCGGTTTCCTCCCACAGTCCAAAGATGTGCGGGTTAGGTTGATTGGCCAGGTTAAAAATTGCCCCTGAGAGTCCTGAGATTCGTAGGTTAGCGGGATTAGCGGGTAAATATGTGGGGGTAGGGCCTGGGTGGGATTGTGGTCGGTGCAGACTCGATGGGCCGAATGGCCTCCTTCTGCACTGTAGGGTTTCTATGATTTCTATGATTTCTACATACTCTTGCGACTCGGCTAACGTTGTCTACCTGATGCGCTGCAGGAAAGGATGTCCCGAGGCATGGTACATTGGGGAGACCATGCAGACGCTATGACAACGGATGAATGAACACCGCTCGACAATCACCAGGCAAGACTGTTCTCTTCCTGTCGGAGAACACTTCAGCGGTCACGGGCATTCGGCCTCTGATCTTCGGGTAAGCGTTCTCCAAAGCGGCCTTCATGATACATGATAACGCAGAGTCGCTGAGCAGAGACTGATAGCCAAGTTCCGCACACATGAGGACGGCCTCAACCGGGATCTTGGGTTCATGTCACACTATCTGTAACCCCACGACTTGCCTGGGCTTGCAAAATCTCACTAACTGTCCTGGCTGGAGACAATACACATCTCTTTAACCTGTGCTTAACCCTCTCTCCACTCACATTGTCTGTACCTTTAAGATTTGATTACCTGTAAAGACTCGCATTCCAACCATTATTTTGCAAATTGAGTTTGTGTCTTTATATGCCCTGTTTGTGAACAGAACTCCCACTTACCTGATGAAGGGGCAGCGCTCCGAAAGCTAGTGACTTGTGCTACCAAATAAACCTGTTGGACTTTAACCTGGTGTTGTGAGACTTCTTACTGTGTTTACCCCAGTCCAACGCCGGCATCTCCACATCATGTGTGACATTGCCCAGTACAGATGTCATAAATTTTAAAGCTATATTTTAAGAAGTTGATACAAAAAGCTGTTTAAGATGACGTGTTGCGCATCAGGTGAGCTGACAGTGTGCAGCTCCAGACAGTCCTGAAACTCAAGCAAGGAGCTAATTATAATACAGACAATGATAGCCATTTGTGAGATTCATACAACTCATTGTTAAAGAATGGACTAAACTTGACAATGGAGTTTACAAAAAAACTCACCTCCATATTTCACCAGGGGCATCGAAACTCAATGGGTTTTGGATGGATGTGACATGGATATCATTGACGTTTCATTAGACCATTAGATTTAGGCTATTCGGCCCATTGAGGTACGACAGTGATTTTTAAGGGGAGTCTTGACAATTACATGAATAGAATGGGAATAGAGGGATATGGTCCCCGGAAGGGTAGGGGGTTTTAGTTCGGTTGGGCAGCATGGTTGATGCAGGCTTGGAGAGCCAAAGGGCCTGTTCCTGTGCTGTAATTTTCTTTGTTCTTTGAGTCTGCTCCGCTATTCAATCATGGCTGATATGATTCTCATTCCCATTCTCCTGCTTTCTCCCCATAACCCCTGATCCCCTTATTGATCAAGAACCCATCTATCTCTGTCTTAAAGACACTCAATGATCTGGCCTCCACAGCCAGGCTGTTATATTGTGATGGCTCCACATCCCAAGCCCAAAGACCTTTGCTATTTAAAACTCTCAGGGCAGGATTTTACAGCCAAGCTTCGAGCGAGACCGGAAATTCCCGTCCGAGGTCAACGGACATTTCCATTCTCCGCCCCTCACCCGCTCCGATTCCGTGAAGGGTGGGGCAGTAGAATTCTGGCATCAATGTGAGAAAAGTTCTAACGCATCAACTTATTTGACACATAGGTAAGGCAGCCATGTTTATTGCCGGCTTTTAAAACTCACCATCAGGTGCTGTTCTGAAGACAGATACCATTAGAAACACTATCTAAGCCATGAACCAGCTGCATGAATAGCGCAGGAGGGGGAAACAGAATGAATGGAAGGATTTTCCACACGCACGTTCCCCCCACCGCACCTCCGGCGACGTGTTGCATGGTGGTGGAGGTGGGATTTTCCTGCCTTTGGTTGGTGGTGGGATTTTCTGGTCCTGCGTTGTCACCGGGGTTTGCCGTTGTATGTACCCACCTGCCGCCAGGATACCCAGGGCGGGGATTCACTGCTGGCAAGACTGGAAAATCCCGCCGGCAGGAATGGCTGGAAAATACCAGCCAATGGTTTTGAGTCTGTATGATTCTGTGGGTGGAATTTTCTCATTTTTCTGCAGAGTGGAGCAGTGGACGGGAAACATGGGCTGGGAGCCTTCAGTCCCGGTGGTGGTTTCCTGCACTGTGTTTTTAGCCTGTTCGGTATAAGAGGGGCGGGTCCCACGCCAGCAACTTATGTTTCACAAAGGATACCCTGATTTTAAAATGCAAAATTAGACCCAGTCTGATGGTGGGTGTGTGGACTCGGTCTTAATGTGGACGTTGGAACCACAATGACAGTCACTGCAATGCTGTCAAATGCAGGATGGATGATTCCCTTCACGTTCAGTCTGAGGTAAGAGCGCCAACATGCCAGCATGCCAAGGTCAACACTGGCGGGATGCGGCCACCATAGGAACTCTGGTCCTGAACTGCACCAGGAGCTGCACTCCATCGCTGTTGGCATTGACGGAATCTATCACCCATTACATGAGAGGGCGGCAGGACACCTCAATCTCACTCTAGCTGCCCTACTTCCTCAAGCAGTCAGGCAGCGACCCTTGGGCACTCAAGAACCAGCAACTCGACACCCCAGAGATGGTCCAGGTGACTGCGGGAGTCTCCAGCAGATTCCCCCCTCCTTGTGACCCCACGCATCACCCACAGCAGAAGAGCCGAAGCAAGCCAGGGCCCTCCATGTCTCTGCCCTCCAGAGGATGCCAGCCAAAATCATCACAGACGACAGAGCGTGGGTGGTCAGGAGGCCACTTCCACCTCTACTGTGGGTGTCAGGGATGCACCAAGATGTAGCGGCGGGATCAATCAATATGAGAAGCTCAACAGTGGCACAGGTGTTGCTGTCAATAATAGCTTGTGAGGTATGTGCCTGTGAGGGACAGGGTGCTGCTTATTGAGGAAGCAAGGTGATTAGTGGGCTTAGCAGATGTACTCTTGTAGAGTCCGCAATGCACAAGGCAAACAGGAACAGGAACAGATGGTGTAACCATCACTGAATCCCCCACTGTCAACATCCCTGGGGTTACCATTGACCAGAAATTCAACTGGACTCACCACATAAACACAGTGGCTGCAAGAGCAGGTCAGAGGCTAGGAATCCTGCGGTGAGTTAACTCACCTTCTGATTCCTCAAAGCCTGTCCACCATCTACAAAGCACAGGTCAGGAATGTGATGGAATACTCCCCACTTGCCTGGATGGGTACAGCTCCAACAACACTCAAGGAGCTTATACCATTCAGGACAAAGCAGCCGCTTGATTGGCACCACATCCACAAACATTCAATCCCTCCATCACCGACGCTCAGTAGCAGCAGTGTGTACCATCTACAAGATGCACTGCAACAATTCACCAAAGATCCTTAGACAGCACCTTCCAAACCCACGACCACTTCCATCGAGAAGGACAAGGGGAGCAGATAAATGGGAACACCTGTAAGTTCCCCTCCAAGCCACTCACCATCCTGACTTGGAAATATATTGCTGTTCCTTTGCAGTCGTTGGGTCAAAAGCTTGGAATTCCCTCCCTAACGGCATTGTGGGTCAACCCACAGAACATGGACTGCAGCGATTCAAGAAGGCAGCTCACCACCACCTTCTCAAGGGCAACTAGGGATGGACAATAAATGCTGACCAGCCAGCGACGCCTGTGTCCCATGAATGAATAAAAAAAAGAAACCAGCACCAAGTATGGACTTCTGGATTCCAAAGCCTCACAGAGAGTACATGGAGCTCAAAGAATGATTAACTTTTCCCCCGCTAATCTATATCTGCCCTTCTAAACTACACCTTCTCCTTTCTACAGTGTAGACAAGACAGGGAACTACATGAACTTCCATCTGACACAGCCAGAACGAACATCAGTTAAACCTGCATGGCATGTCAATGAAATATCCTGCACAGGCGCACTTGACACTGAGGGTGACACATCATTAATATTGGTAACCAAGCTGGGAAGGGAGGCACACTGTGATGAGATGGTTACTCACAACATTGACCAGAGGCCCATGATGAGAAATCTGTGATAAGTGATGGAGGGAAGATGATGTGACAACACAACACAGCATACAGAGGACGCGTATACTGTGCCACTAACTTATCAATATCCCTTTGCAGACCCTTTGGGCAGGATTTTCAGGCCTTTCCCACCGGTGGGATGTTCCTGTCCCACTGTCAGTGACCCTCTTCGTGGGTTCCCCAGTAGGGGAGGGTACAAAGCCCGTCAAGAGTAGCGGGACTGGAAGGCCTGCGCTTTATATCCTCTTCACTACTTGCTTTCTGACCGATTTTCGTAAGACGTGCTGGTTAGGTGCATTGACCCGAACAGGTGTGGAATGTGGTGACTAGGGGAATTTCACAGTAACTTCATTGCAGTGTTAATGTAAGCCTTACTTGTGACTAATAAACAAACTTTAACTTTTTCAACATAATTACCTCAATACTGTCCATGCCTTCATCAAGGAATAATATAGATTGCAAATTATTAAAGCCCCTGCACTGACCCCTGTGGTACTCCACCAGTTACAGAATGCCAACCTGAAAATGACCCATTTATCATCACTTTATTTTCTCTGCTGCCATCGGGCTTTTGAATGGACTTACCTTGCATTAAGTTGATCTTTCTCTACACCCTAGCTATGACTGTAACACTACATTCTGCACTCTCTCTTTTCCTTCTCTATGAACGGTATGCTTTGTCTGTATAATGGGGTGGCACAGTGGTTAGCACTGCTGCCTCACAGTGCCAGGGATCTGAGTTCGATTCCCGGCTTGGGTCACTGTCTGTGTGGAGTTTGCACGTTCTTCCTGTGTCTGCGTGGGTTTCCTCCGGGTGCTCCAGTTTCCTCCCCAGTCTGAAAGACGTGCTGGTTAGGGTGCATTGACCCGAACAGACGCCGGAGTGTGGCGACTCGGAGAATTTCACAGTAATTCCATTGAAGCGTTAATGTAAGTCTTACTTGTGACTAATAAATAAACTTTAACTTTCGTGCGCAAGAAACAATACTTTTCACTGTTTACGAATACATGTGACAATCATAAATCAAATCAAATCAAAATCAAATCTTAGTTAGCCAGTCCTCTATCCAGGTTAATATATCACCCCAGCACCGTGAGTGAGCTGTTAGCTTGTGCAGAGTACATCCACCCCCTTCACAAATAAATGTTGAATTTGAACCATCTTTATTAACTTTAGACTGCACTCAAATACATTGCCAAAAGAGACATTGTTCATGTGCACATGCTAAGTAAATGTTAGGCTACTTGACTTCAGAATTGATTTATGCCCCCAAGGGGTAACAGCTCTACTTGTCAAGAAACAGACTTGGATGATTAAAGAGGCAAGAGAAAACATCAAACTCACAGAGTCAGAATCCAAGAATTCAAAAAACAGCAGATACCCTGGAGAATGGGAGAGATATAAAGAACCAAAACAGTAAGAGCGACTGAAAGGGCGTGGAAATAAACTTGCAATAGATATCAAAATTATCATTAAAAGACCCTTCAGAAAAGAAAGTAAATTATGGAAAAGGCAGTGGTTTAAGAGCCATGCAGGCTCCTTAAAAAGTGACAATAATAAAATCAATATTTACAGTAGATTTATTTATTTAGCAAATAAGCTGAGCAGTTTCTGCCAGTCCTGCTGTGTTGAGGGCGGATTGGCATCTGCTGAGCCTGAGGATTGGACACTTTCCATGGTGTGGGCCATAGTTTGCTGTCTCCCACAGGCATGCTGGGGGCTGGCACGAATGCCCCATCTGTGGCCAAGCAGGGGCCATGACCGGCCCTGAGCCTGTCGGAAGGTTGAAACCAGGCACCTGTTGTAAAGTTGTGTCTCGGTGACTGTGATGATAACACATCCAGTTTGAAGGCGGGGGTGGGGGGGGGGGGGGGGGGGGGGGGGGGTGGGGGGGGGGGGGGGCGGGGTGGGAGGGGGGTGCGGTGGGGGGTGCGGTGGGGGAGTGTGAGTCGAAGACTAACACTGTAAACCTGAATAATGAAAATTATGATGGTATGAAAGCAAATCCAACTATAGTTGATTGGGGAAACTAGTTTGAAAGTTAGGACAGTGGAAATGCAGTGGCAGACTTATAATGACTCTTAAGAACTGTCAACTAAGATTTATCCCAGTGAGAAAGAAAGACTCTCTGAGAAGGATGCATCATCCATGGTTGAATAAAGAAGTCAAAGATTTTATTAAATTGAAAGAAACAATTTACAAATGTGCAAAATGCACAGGGTTACGGGCATAGGGCAGAGTGGCAGGGTGAAACTGGGTAAGATGCTCTTTCGGAGAGTCGGTGCACACTCAATGGGCCGAATGGCCTCCTTCTATACTGTAGGGATTCTATGATTAGTGACAAATCAGAGGATTGGTCAAAATATAAGAACCAACAGTAAATGACCAGAAAATACTAAAGAGGAAGAAAGCAGATTCTGAGAGAAAGCTAGCCTATGATATAAAAAGATAGTCATAGTTTCCACCAGTATTTCAATTGGAGGAGAGTAAAATAAAGCTAGTGTTTGTTGTCTGGAGACTGAGGGCGGGATTTTCCAGCCACGCTCGCCCCCAAAACCGGAAAATCCCACCCGAGGTCAACAATCTTTGCATGGTCCATGTCTCGCCCGCTACGATCCCCGTGGCGGACGGGATGGGAAAATTCCACCCTGAATCTGGGGAATTGGTAATGGAAAACAAGGAAGAGGCAGAGGCGTTGAACATGAATTGTGTGTCTGTCTCTGCTGTAGAAGACTTTGAAGACTTACCAAAGATACTTGGAAATTAAATGGTGAATGGGAGGGAGAAAATTAAAACAATCATCATCATTCGGAAAAGATGCTGGAAAAACTATTCAACCTGAAGATTGACAAACCCCCGGGAGTATATGGCCTGCACCCTCGGGTCTTAAAGGTCATGGCTGCAGAGCTAATAGATGCATTGGTTATATTCTTCCAAAATATGTTGAACACCCTGAACATGCATTATCCATTTTGCAACCACATTTCTATAATTACTATCACATCATAACAATTTCTTTCTATTCATGTTTTAAATTTAGCTATCTTTTTTAATGTTTTGGACATTCAGATAAAGAGCCTTTAATTCTCTAATGTGTAGGGCTGATGGTCCCTTTAAGAACTAGGGGATTTTGGTCAATCACTTGGTTTCCAGTAAATATTCATGTGACCATGTTGCCTGGATGATAACCAATAGAATAACACTTGGTCAACCAGAAGTTAATTATATGGGTGAGTAGATTGTGGGTATGGTTCTACTTACAACCGACATTTAGTTTAGTGCGTAGAACAAGCTTGGGGCAAGAAACATCTGTTTCAAGCAGGTTTCAGTCAAACTCTCTGTCCTGGCTAAAGTGTTTAAAACTCTTAGTAACTGAAGGGCTCCTAACAGTGAGTTGAACTTCTGGGATGGCCAAGCTGAGAAAAAAGAGCATTTTTAAATGCTAGACCTGCAAGTTAAAGATTAATAGAACCAGGAGAGTTCTGACCCAAAGACGCTACACCTAAGATGTTGGTGATGCTTGCGTTGAATGGATCGTCCACAGCTGTGAAATGGTTAGAGGAGATTTGAATGGATAATCTTGTTGGTTATTAGTAGAATCTTGTCAGAAGTAAGCAGCAGGTCCAAGTTCAACCCTTGTATAAATCTTTGAAATAGGCGTCAGAACTAGATGGTTACATTTCCAATATCTGTTAAGTATCTGACTTGAGTTATTGACAGTGTAAGTCAAATTTAATAATAGGAGTTCAGTTTAGATTGTGAGTAACTGTGTTCATTTTACTTTTGATACCTTTAATGTCATTGACTATTTAAGATAGTGGGCCTGATTTCACCATTGCAGACGGGCGCGAAAACTTGGTAAAGTCAGGCGTGAGGCCATTAACATGATCCGCACCCACTTCCGTGAAGATGCCCACTTTACCAAGGCCCGAAAATGGCCACGATCCAAATCGCGCCCGAAACGGGCGCAACAGCAATTTAAATACATTTGCACGTATTAAAATTGAATTAATGAACTGCCCGCCCAACCTTATCAGCATTTCCCCCTTTACCATTGCGTTCGCGCATCCAGATTTGGTGCAAAACAGACCTGCTCGGCAAAGGTCTGTTTCGGGCGCTCCAGCTTCTGAAGAGGTAAGTTCAGAGCTTCCAACAGCTCTCTGACTCAGATCGGTGATGGGGGGCGGGGGGGGGGGGGGCGGTGGGGGGGGGAGGGGGGGGGGGCGGGGGGGGGGGAGGAGGGAGGCTCGATCATTCTCTGGTGGACAGAGGGAGGAGGAGGCATGTCAGATGTATCTCTGGTGGGGGGGGAGGAGGAAGGCCCGATCGTTGTCTGGTGGGTGGGGGTGGGGTGGGGGGGGTGGGGGGAGGAGGGAGGCCAGATTGCCCTCTGTTTGAGGGGGTGGGAGAGGAAGGAGGGAGGCCAGATCGCTCTCTGGTTGGGGTGGAGGGGGGGGAAGGGAGGAGGGAGGCCAGATTGCTCTCTGGTGGGTGGGGGCAGGGGGGGTCCGCTGCCACTCTGCGGGCGATCGGTGGGGGGGGAAGGGGGTCAGAGGGTCGCAATCGGTCTGGGTAGCGGGGGAGTGGATGGATATGGGGGACAGTTATATTGTGGGGATGGGGCAATGTCTGTGGAGGCCATCGCTCCCGGGCCGCTTTATCCGCTTTTTGCGGCCCGGGAGCGATGCGACAGGGGCGCATTTTTCAAATTTTCTTTTCACTGCGTATGCGCAGTTCAGAGCTCCGATCAGAGCTGCAGCGTTTCAGGTGCGATAAGCCCCGCCCACAGCGCAATTCAGACTTGCGATTTTTTTTCCAGGCTAAGTGCGTATGGGGGCACCTGAAAGCAGATTTACAAGTCAGATCTGAATTGCGCCCAGATTCAGCACTTAGAATGAAAATGGTAAAATCAGGCCCAGGGTGTAGTTATTTGTATTCATGCTTTTTTTTTGATTTTGAATAGCAAAACTCTATTGTTAAAATCATGAATGTTGTAATTTAATTCAAGTTTATTTCAAGTAGGCTTACATTAACACTGCAATGAAGTTACTGTGAAAATCCCCAAGTTGCCACACTCGGGCGCCTGTTCGGGTACACTGAGGGAGAATTTAGCATGGCCAATGCACCTAACCAGCACGTCTTTTGGACTGTGGGAGGAAACCGGAGCAAACCCACACAGACATGTGGAGAATGGGCAAACCTGCACACAGACAGTGACCCAAGCCGAGAATCGAACTCGGGTCCCCGGCGCTGTGAGGCAGCAGAGCTAACCACTGTGCCACTATGCTGCCCTTTCAGTAAATACTGTCTCTGCCAAGATCATAGCACCGTGTTAATAATTTTTCCTGACTATAATGCCTATGTTTAGATGCCCTGCCTCTTCCTGTTACACAGTGATGATCATTAACTGTATTGTTAACCTGTAGTATTGCCTTGTCCTTTTTCATTAACTTTCTAAATGTCCTTTTAATCAAACCTTTCACCATCCACTGGTATAATTTAAAGCCTTCTCTCCTGTCCTGGTATTTGATTTGCCAGAACACAAATCCCAGGGCAGTTCAAATGAAACCCTTCCTGGTTGAACAGCTCCCTCTTTCCCCATCGCCTCATCCACTGAAACCCATATTTCCCACACCAATCTTTGAGCCACCCATTCAAATCTCAGCTTTTGTTCACTCTCTGCCAATTTACTCGCGGCTCAGATAGTAATCCTTAAATGATTAATTTTGTGGCTTAGCTTCCTAATTTAGTCCCTAGTTGTTCACGCAATCTTAGCAGAAGTATTCTCTGAGTTCTACCTATGTCATGGACCGGAAGAACTGGATCCTTCCCCCCGCCCCCCGCAGCGACTCCGCCTTCCTCTCCAGCCCTGGGGAGATGTCATTCACCCTGCCAGCAAGCAGGTAGCAAACAGTCAGTATTCATGCAGACTGCAGAGTAATGTATTCATAGAAATCATAGAAACCCTAACAGTGCAGAAGGAGGGCCATTCGGCCCATCGAGTCTGCACCGACCACAATCCCACCCAGGCCCTACCCCCACATATTTACCCACTAATCCACGGACCTCAGGACTCTAAGGGGCAATTTTTAACCTGGCCAATCAACCTACACCCGCACATCTTTGGACTGTGGGAGGAAACTGGAGCACCCGGAGGAAACCCACGCAGACACGAGGAGAATGTGCAAACTCCACACAGACAGTGACCCGAGCCGGGAATCCGAACCCGGGGACCCTGGAGCTGTGAAGCAGCAGTGCTGACCACTGTGCTACCGTGCCGCCCTAATTAATCTTGCTAACTATATTCCTTTTTACTCAATGAAATTGAAAGCCCCTGCTTGTATCACAGTGCTATGGGCGGCTTTCTCACCCTCCCTGTTCTTAGCCACACAAGCTGCAGGAACCTCAACTCTGTTGGACAAGTGCAAAGATTCAGGCTCCTCCAGTGCGATCTCTGGACCCTTCACCTGCCTCATTACAGTCCGTGAATACAGACCAAATCTGAAGATCTTTAGCTGAGGCGGGTGATTGCCTCATGGGAAGAGTGTCCAGGTATCCCCTCCCTCATGTATTGCGGAGTTGAAGCTTGGACTCTGGTGTCCACTGACACTTAAGCTGAAGCTCCTCGAGTGCAGAACTTACTGCCAATGTGGTTCATTCGAGTTCACCAGCGCCCACATGCTGCAGCAGCAACACATCACCTCCCCTATCACCACAGTTGTACTTTGTTCAACTGATTCTGAGTTTCAAGATTTGAAAAGCATTCATGAATTACTTGTGGTTACATTCCCCAGTAAAGGAAAGGGTATGGGTGAGATTCTCCAGCCTCCCAGCTGCGTGTTTCCCGCTGGCGAGAGGTGGCGTGTTGTTTGCTAGCGGCGGGATTCTCTGCTCCAGTCGCTGGCAATGGGAATGCCCATTGGCATCACCCCACACCGGAGGGAAACCCGGGGGTTCACTGCTATCGGGACCGGAGAATCCCGCCGGTGTGAATGGCCGGAGAACTCCAGCCCATCTATCCCTGGTCCGATTTTAAACCACTGCCCCAGTTTATAGATTGGAAATAATGAATCTCACCTCCCAGTCATCCACCTACTCACCTAATGGATCCCTCTAGACCTCAGATTGCGGGTCTTGCTGTCTCTCACTCCCTCTCCAGGTGGCTTATTATCTTGTAGGAGGTCAGGAGAGGACCTCGTCGCTCATTCACTTTCTCTCTCTCTCTCTTCTGGAGAATTGGTGCAGAATTGATGGCCAAATGGCCTCCGGTATTGTCGAGGTTCTCTGGTCTAATTAAGGATAGTGGATCTGAGCACCTGGATATATCCCAGAACTACACCTTAGAATGGATATACTGTCACTGGAGGCAATGGCTTCATGGCATTATCGCTAGACTATTAAACCAGGAACTCCGCTAATGTTCTGGGGACCTGGGTTCGAATCCTGACACGGCAGATAATGAAATTTGAATCCAATAAAAAATATCTGGGATTAAGAATCTACTGATGACCATGAAACAATTGTTGGAAAAAACCTATTTGGTTCACTAATTTCCTTTAGGGAAGGAAATCTGCTGTCCTTACTTGGTCTGGTCTATATGTGACTCCAAAGACACAGCATTGTGGTTAACTTTCACATGCCCTTGGGTAACTAGGGCTGGGCAATAAATGGCCATGATGTGGAGATGCTGGCGTTGGACTGGGGTAAGCACAGTAAGAGTTTTAACAACCAGGTTAAAGTCCAACAGGTTTATTTGGTAGCAAATGCCATTAGCTTTTGGAGCGCTGCTCCTTCGTCAGATGGAGTGGATATCTGCTCTCAAACAGGGCACAGAGACACAAAATCAAGTTACAGAATACTGATTAGAATGCGAATCTCTACAGCCAACCAGGTCTTAAAGATACAGACAACGTGAGTGGAGGGAGCATTAAGCACAGGTTAAAGAGATGTGTATTGTCTCCAGACAGGACAGCCAGTGAGTGATGCTCATATTCCCCGAATGAATTATTAAAAATCTAGTGTCGATGAACCAGAATCATACCTGAGGTAAAGGTTTAAATTCCAGGGAGAGTGAACTTACACGAAGTGAGGCTGTATTCCTTGAAACTGAGAAAGCTCTGGGTGATTCTATTAAAGATGTCATGATTTTAAGGCAAACGGAGCAGATAGAGTGGAGCACTTACCATTTATTGATGGGTGGGGGTTGGATTTGGGGTCTGGGATTAGGGCCTGAAAATGAGAGTCTGAATTTCCAGGATCCACACACGCACACACGCACACACACACACGCGCACACACACACACACACACACGCACACGCACACACACACTCACACACACTCACACACACGCGCACACACACGCACACACACATGCACACGCACGCACACACTCACATGCGCACACACAGAAGGTGCTAGAAGCTGGGTGTGTCATTCTGCAAAACAGAGATGTCAGCTCAATTATACATGTTAAATCTGAGATTGATAGATTTTTGCTGACCAAAGATATTAAGGGAAATGGTCAAAGGAAAATATGGAATGAAGTTGCAGATCAGTCACCATCTCACTGAATCATGGAGCAGGGTTGAGAATCTAAATGGCTCACTCCTGTTCCATTGTTCTTATTTGTTTAACCCATCTGGAGCAGTTACCTTGATTACATTTCATCGGGTTGGAGATGACCAGATGGCTGATTGGAATAAATACATTAAAAGATATCCTCCCCCCCCTCCGAAATTGCTCAGGAATGGAACAGGAACCCAATTAGTCCCTGACACACTGCCTCAACCATTTATCAAGCACAGCTTGTTGGTCTTGAGCCAATCTTCAATCCAACAGCTGCTACATTTTATTCCAAGGTTTTTGTCTCTTTTCAAAAGTTTCCGATGCGGAATCTCAGCAAAATAAACTCTGGAAATCCCAGTTTATTCCTGCACCAAATTGTCCTCCATTATTCCGTTCTAGTTCTCTCCTGACTGACCTCATATCTGGCACAAGAACACAAGAAATAAAAGCAGGAGTAGACCACCAGGCCCTTCAAGCCTGCCCCGCCATTCAATACGACCATGGCTGATCTATGCCGGCCTCAGCTCCTTTTCTGCGCCATTTCCCCATCACCCTCTATTCCTCAATCTATCAAATATTCATCCACCTCTACTTTAAATACTTCTAATGATCCAGCCTCCACTCTCCTTTTGGGGCAGAGAATTCCAGAGCTTCACCACCCTCTGCAAGAAAAATTTCTACGTACCTGTTTTAAATGACTGGCCCGTTATCTTGTAGATAGGTCCCTATGTTCGAGACTCTCCCACTAGTGACACCATCTCACCATCTACCCTATCAACCTCCCTCAGGATCTTATATGTTTGAATAAGGTCACCCCTCGCTCTTCTAAACTTCAAGGAATAGAAGCACAGACTATTTAGTCTCTCTCAACTCAGGAATTAGCCAGGTGAATCTGCTTTGGACTGCCTCCAATGTTACTATGGGCGGGATTTTACGGGCACGCTCGTCCCAAAACCGTAAAATCCCGCCCGAGGTCAACGGACCTTTCCATTGTCCACCCCTCCCTGCTCCGATTCCCGTGGTGGGCGGGCCGGTAAAATTCCGGCCTATATCTCTTTTAGTTAAGGGGACCAAAACTGTACGCCGTGTTCCAGGTGAGGCCTCACCAACACTTTGTAATATTGCAGCAAAACCTCCCTATTTTTAAACTCCAACCCCTTTGCAATAAAGGCTGCCTTTTGATTCCTCCATAGAAAGTGCATCTCCTCACACTTCCCCACATTAACCTCCATTTACCAGGTTTTCGCCCAGTGCCCAATCTATCTGTATCCCATTGCAGAATTACAATATCCCCATCACAACTCTCCATAACTGGAACTCTTCAAACCTCTGCAGCTCCTATCCAAACTCACAGCAAGTCCCATTGGCCTACCAACCCTGTTCCCTGACCTATATTTGCTCCCACTCCTGCAATGTTTTAATTTTAAAAGTTGCCTCATTTTCAAACCCCTCCTCAGTCTCAGCCCTCATTGTAGTTTTCACTCCTCAAGCCCCACAACAGTCCCAAATCTTTGTTTTCCTGCCGTGCTGGCATAGTGTGCATCCCCCAGCCTTATCAATCCACCATTGGCACCGATACATTCAGCTGCGGAGGCATTCAGCTCTGGAATCCCTGCTTCTCAGTAAATAGAGCTCCTGAAAGCCCACCAATAGTATCATCAGTTTCATCTCCTTGTTTGACTGGATGTGAAATTTCTTTGATAGGAACATAGAATCTAGAAGCAGGAACAGGCCATTCGGCGCTTCAAACCTGCTCCACCATTTATTATGATCATGGCTGATCATCAAATTCAATATCCCCTCCCTTCCCCTTCATATCCCTTGATCCCTTTAGCCTCAAGAGCTAGGTCTAATTTCTTCTTGAAATCACACAATGTTTTGGCCTCATCTACTTTCTGTGGGAGTGAATTCCATACATTCACCAAACACTGGGTGAAGAAATTTCTCCTCACCTCAGTTCTAAAATGTTTACCCCTTATCCTCAAACTATGACCTCTAGTTCTGGACTCCCCCACCATTGGGAACATTCTTTCTGAGTCTACCCTGTCTAACCCTGTTAGAATTTTATAAATTTCCATGAGATCCCCTGTCACTCTTCTAAACTCCAGTGAATACAATCCTAACCGACTTAATCTCTCCTCAAATGACAGACCTGCCATCCCAGGAATCAGCCTGGTAAACCTTCGCTGTATTCCCTCTATAGCAAGAACATCCTTCCTCAGATAAGGACACCAAAACTGCTCACAATACTCCAGGTGTGGCCTCACCAACACCCTGACGATGTCTGTTGAGGTCTCCCCTCTATGTTGAAGATTCCATATGAATGCACGTTGTTCTTGTTACCTTGTTGAGACAGATTTGATGAGATGCACCGAGCTGCCATGGAATCAAAGTTATTTACTTATAACGGCCAGGAATATCGGGCGGGATTTGCTGCCTCCCTCTCTCAGTGTGTTTTCTGGTGTTGGAGTTGGCTCACTATTGACCTGCCGACAGGATCTTCCAGTCCCGCTGGAGTCCACAGGAGTGGGGGGGAGGAGGGAAGGGTGTGGGGGGGGCGGGGGGGCGGGGGGCGGTGACCTTTGGCAGGACCAGAAGATTCTACCACCAGGAAGGGCAGGAAATCCCAGCCCAGTGCTTGGTTGATAGGAAATGTTCCTCTCTCTCTGTACATGAAACCACTTCAGCTTATGCTGAGTAAGTAAAGGTGTTTAAATCTTACCGCAGAACGATGTAATTACATTCAGCAGCATTACCCAGCACAGCTTTTTCACGGTGTGATTGTTACAAAATCCACCTCAGTTCAGCTGGATGAATTCATCTTTTGGGTACTAATTCATTCCAGAATCCTCGGCCTGCACCAATTTTCAAACAACTTGGACAAGAATTTGAGAAATTTCCATCTGAGGAGAAGAAAGTGTGACAGAGATTTACCAGAATGATACCAGGAACAAGGCACCTCTGTGATGTGGAGAGACTGGGGAAGCTGGGATTGTTCTCCCTGGAGCAGAGAAGGTTCAGGGCAGATCTAACCGAGACATTCAATATTCAGAAGGATTTTGCTCAAAGAGAAATTGTCTCTGCCCTTTCCGTCTAAAATGGTGAGAGGATTGGGCCACATAGAACCACAGAATTGTTACGGCACAGAAGGAGGCCATTTGGCCCATCGTGTCTGCACGGGCTCTTCAAATGAGCATCATGACTTGGTTGACAAGAGCAAACAATTGACAAGGGAAGGAGTCGAATGGAATTTTTCTCTTGCGGTGAATTGTTATTGTCTGGAATCCACTGCCTGTGAGGGGGATGCAAACTCTTCAATAGTAACATTGAAAAGGCAATTGATAATCATTTAAACAGGAAGACGTTGCAGGGCTTTGGGGACAAGGTGAGGAAGTGGGGCAAGTTAGATAACTCTTTGAAAGAGGCAGCATGAGTATAGTGGGATGTGTACATTGGAATTTTACGGGCGAGGGGCAGATAATGGGACAATGAGCAGGATTTTATAGTTTTGGGATGAGAAAGGCTATAAAATCTCACCTGTGACCTCATTCAGTGCGAATAACATATTTGGCTGTGAACACAGGGAGGTCGGGGTATTGTTTGGAGGCGGTGTTTAAATTACGTGGAATTTAGACAAAGTGGAATGGTCTTCGAGGGTAGGGTCAGTGCTGTCTACAGTGGGCTCTTTGGCATTGAACTGAGGGGGCTGGGCAGAGGAGGAACAGTGAGAATGGACAGTGAGATACGGTAGGGTGGCAGGTTCAGGGTGCTGGTCATGCGGCTGAAGGTTTTGTGGCATGGGTGTTATGGAAACAGACAAAACAGGTGGCTCGGAAAATGGGGGAGGGTCAGATCCCGCCCACAGCAGATGGTGGAATTTGAATTCAAAAGAAAAATATCTGGAATTAAGAATCTATTGATGGCCATGAAACCATTGTCAATTGTTGGGAAAACCCATTTGGTTCATTAATGTCCTTTAGGGAAGGAAATCTGCCATCCTTACCCGGTCTGGCCTACATGTGACTCCAGAGCCGCAGCAATGTTGTTGACTCTCAACTGCCCTCCAAGGGCAGCTAGGGATGGGCAAGAAATGCTGGCCAGCCAGCGGCGCCCATGTCCCACTAATTAGTTAGAAAAACAACACTGCCACTCTGAAACTGCGATCCCTCAAAATGGCAGAAGGGGCATTTTTGGATGGGTGGAGTTCAAGGTAAACACAAATGAACGACTGAAAGGACCCCTAATAATCATGAAGCAACTGGATGTCAGCTGTACTCAGCTGTCTCCTCCTCTCTCTGGTAAAGCCCACATGGCAGCAGGCTTGTTCCCGAATCATGTCTCTCACAACATCGCGATCCCAGCAAGGTCTGCAGTTGCCATTCATTTTCTGCCATTTGCCACCTGCTGCTGTCAGAGGCAGGGATGGAGGGAGGGAGGGAGGGAGAGAGGGAGGGAGAGAGAGAGGGAGGGAGAGAGAGAGGGAGAGAGAGAGGGAGGGAGGGAGGGAGGGAGGGAGGGAGGGAGGGAGGGAGTGAGGGAGGGAGGGAGGGAGGGAGGGAGGGAAAGAGGGAGGGAGAGAGAGAGAGGGAGGGAGGGAAAGAGAGAGGGAGGGAGGGAGGGAGGGAAAGAGGGAGGGAGGGAGGGAGAGAGGGAGGGAGGGAGGGAGGTGGATGTCTCTAAGAGATAATAAACTCTCCGCTCCAAAATCCTTTCCTTCCAGGTGAATGGTCATGACTGACAAGGACTCCTGTGGCAAGTCTTTCTATATTGCCAAGGCAACGATCTCTCTATCGAGTTTCGAGGGTAATGGAGGCAAGCTGAGTAGTGTCTGAGGGAGAATTCTCACACATGGCGCTTATCATTAGCAATGCCTCCATCCACAGTCATGTATGAACGGGAGGGACATCCACCTCTGCTCCTCCAGGATTCCCTCCATTGGGAAGGGATGGGATGGGGATGTCTAGACGGGAGCCAGGCACAGGGTTTAACACTGGCTCTGTGTCTCTGAGATGGAGGCAAAGCTGAAAAATAAATGCTGACGACATTGATTACTGCAATTCATTCACAACTTCACTGAGGCCCAGATGATGCAGGTTCCAGACAACCCGACTTCTCGACTGGCTCTCGTCCAGACAGGAGGAGGAGGCTGCACAGATTGCCACAGGGACTGGAGGAACACCGGTCTGAGCAGCAGCAAGGACAAGATGCTGAGAACCAGCGCAAATGTGACAGTGAACATTAGCCCGATCACAGGTATACTGCAAGCAGTGCACCTATTTATAGGTGAGTGAAAGGTAATGTCAGAGGCACCTTAGAAAGTCCCGGCATGTAGTTGCTCACATCTTCCAGTTTCTCCATGACAACCTGCGGCCACAAGGAATTGAAGGCAATCCCATGCCAGTGACATTAAACCCCTTTGCCAGTGGTTCCTGCCAGGAGTCTCTCAGGGTGGTATCCTGTACAGCATTTCACAGTGAATGACACACGCGTGCATCTGGATGGTGACAGGTGACCATTCAAGAGAGTACGCCAATTTGTCCAATTCAGCCTAGATTCCCAAAGTCAGGCTACAAGAGCATTGGGTTTTGCAGCAATTGCAGCTTCCCCGTAAATACAAGGGACCAGTGACTGCTGCCAGGATCAGCAGCCTAACTGCCCTCGAAGATGGTCATGAGCTGCCTTCCTGAACTGCTGCAGTCCTGATGGTGGTGTTCCCAGGTGCCCTTGTACTTCCAGATGGCAGTGGTTGTGATTTGGAAGATGCTGTTGAAGGAAATGTGGTGAATTCCTGGGGGGTGGGTGGGTATTGTCCAGGTCTCACTGGATTTGGACATGGACTGCTTCAGTATCTGAGGAGTTTAAAATGTTTTGTGCCATCATCAGCTTCTGACCTTATGATGGAGGGAGGGTCATTAATGAAGCAACTGAAGATGGTTGGGCCTAGGACACTATCCTGAGGAACTCCTGCCGAGATGTCCTGGAACTGGAATGACTGACGTCCAGCAACCACAACCATCTTCCTTTGTGTTAGCGATGACTCCAAAAGAGATTTCCTCTGATTCCTATTGACTCCAGTTTTGCTGGGGCTCCTTGATGCCACACTTGGTGTAATGTTGCCTTGATGTTAAGGGCAGTCACTCTCACCTCACTCCTGGAGTTCAGACAGATTCCTTCTTGTACACTTTGCCCTACATTGTGCCTATTGTTAAACAGACCACTCCCACTAGTGACCTTGTTCCTCAACTCTTACTCATCTCCATCCAAACTGATTCTGCATCATTTTCTCCTGAATCAAGTCATGTCTAATTATTCCACCAATACCACCCTTAATTAAGTGTTACTCCTCCACCTTTACCTCACTTCCTTGAGTGTCATATAACCCTCAACATTCCTTGACATCTGCAGCCATGTCTCTGCAATTGCTATCAGATTATATGCATTTACTTCAATGTGCCCTATCAATTAATTTAATTTGTTCTGAATGCTTTACACATTCAGATACAGAGCTTATGTTTTGTCTTCTTGTTATCTTTGTAACATCTAATCTTGACAGTTAGTGCACTCTTGGGTTTATTTTCTCTCTGTCCCATCCTGCCATCCTCTGATCCTCATTTCCCTTCTTACGATTATGTTCTCCTGCCTTGACTCTACCCCTAGATTTTTTACATCCATCCAATCTCGATCAGGTAGCGGGACAGGCCAGGTACAACTCCCACCCCTTGCTGAGGGGGTTCATCAAAGCCAAAGTAGCAGGAGGAGAGGTATGACTGGCATGCGATCCCCCAGGACTATAAAAGAACAAAGAACAAAGAACAATATAGTGCAGAACAGGCCCTCTGGCCCAACAAGCCTGCGCTGATACACGGTTTCTATCCCTCTGTTTGCCTCTCATTCATGTATCTATCAAGATATATCTTGAATGTTGCTAACATGCCTGTTACCACCACCTCCACTGGCAGTGAGCTCCAGGCATCCACCACCCTCTGTATGAAAAATCTTCCCCGCACATTTTTCTTAAGCTTTCCCCCTCTCACCTTGAACCTGTGCCCTCTTGTAGTTGACCTTTCCACCCTGGGAAAAAGCCTCTGACTATCCACCCTCTCCATGCCTCTCATAATTTTGTAGACCTCTATCAGGTCTCCCCTCAGCCTCCATCTTTCCAGTGAAAACAATCTGACTTTATCCAACCTCTCCTCATACCTAGAGCCCTCCAGACCAGACAACATCCTGATAAACCTTCTTTGCACTCTCTCCAAAGCATCTACATCCGTCTGGTGGTGTGGCGACCAGAACTACACACCATATTTCAAATGTGGCCTAACCAAAATCCTATACAGCTGTAAATAACTTGTCAACTTTTATACACGATGCCCTGGCCAATGAAGTCAGGCATGCTGCATGCCTCCTTGACCATCTTATCCACCTGCGTTGCCACTTTCTGGGATCTGTGGATCCAGATCCCTCTGGATGTCAATGCTCCTCAGGGTTCTGCCATTCACTGTATAGGGATGGGGAAAAATCTTCCCTATCATTCTCACATGTGGTCCCAATCCGTAACCCCTGCTGTAAAGTAATCATAGAATCCTACAGCGCAGAAGGAGGCCATTCGGCTCATCGAGTCTGCACCGACCACAATCCCACCCAGGCCCTATCCAATATAACCTCATGCATTTACCCTAGCTAATCCCCCTGACACTAAGGGGAAACTTAGCATGGCCAATCCACCTAACCCGCACATCTTTGGACTGTGGAAGGAAACCGGAGCACCCGGAGGAAACCCACGCAGACACGGGGAAAATGTGCAGACTCTGCACAGACAGTGACCCAAGCCGGGAATTGAACCTGGGTCCCTGGCGCTGTGAGGCAGCAGAGCTAACCACTGTGCCACCCAAAGTGCATGCAACTGGCCAGCAGATGAGGGCAAGATTCAACATGAGCTGTGAGGCTTCGTTTGGTTGATTAACTTTTCAACATACTCACAAGTAGGCTCACCAGAGCACCCGAGACACGGGGAGGACATGCACACAACATGCACCCAAGCCGGGAATTGAACCCGGGTCCCTGGCGCTGCGAAGCAGCAGTGCTAACCACTGTGCCACCGTGCCACCCTGCACGTGGATGAGCTTCTGGAGAAAGTGCATCTGAATCTGCAGGCAACATTTTCAGAAGCGGAGGAGGGCAGAGATGTGGCAAATTGTGTGATGCAAGATGCGTGTGAGGCTTTAGCAGTTCAACTGAATCCAATTTAATCTGTATAAAAATTGACATTTATTTCCCTAAATCAACCCTGAATGAGATGAGGGAAATGCACAGAGTCTATTTCCATCTCTCATTAGGTTCCAATCTGCAACATTTGAAAGCTTGAGGTAACAGCTATAATTAATTCTATCGGGTAATTAAAATTGTTCTTACAATGAAATATTAATACATGCAATTATTTCCCATCCGTTTCTCTGTAAGGAACACATTATTTCCACAGTTTTTGTAAGAAAGAAAAGCTGACATAATTAATTCATTCATGATCATCTCATTTAAATAATCAACTAATAACTTGGGTGAATTAGAGCAAGTAAGGTTGTAGCCCTGACATCTTTAACACACAGTAGTTTAAGTGGTAGGTCTCGTACTCTCAACCTCCAGGTCAGGAAAGTCGTGGGTTCAAAACTCACTATGGTGAATTCAGCATATAATCTGGACTGTTGCATCAATGTAGCACTGGAGGAGTGCTGCCTCTGAACTGTGATGTTAAACTGAGACCCCATCTGCCCTCTCATGAGGACATTATAGTTTGAAGTTTATTTATTGATGTCACAAGTAGGCGTACATTAACACTGCAATGAAGTTACTGCGAAAATCCCCTAGTCGCCACACTCCGGTGCCTGTTCGGGTTACACTGAGGGAGAATTTTGCATGGCCAATGCACCTAACCAGCACGTCTTTCGGACTGTGGGAGGAAACCGGAGCATCCAGAGGAAACCCACGCAGAAACGGGGAGAATGTGCAGACTCCGCACAGACAATGACCCAAGCCAGGAATTGAACCTGGGTCCCCAGCGCTGTGAGGCAGCAGTGCTAACCACTGTGCCACTGTGCCATGAACAAAGAACAAAGAACAATACAGCACAGGAACAGGCCCTTCGGCCCTCCAAGCCCGCGCCGCTCCCCGGTCCAGGATTGAATCCTGAATCCAGGATCCCCGCCCAATTTTCCAGCCTATCTACATCCTAATATCCTATCCACCAAGCTGTCCCTCACAGCTACGATGCTTTGTTCATCACAACCTATTAACTCACCCCCACCCCCCCATTCCAGACCATGTGATCTCCAGGGAGAGGCGAAAACCCAGAGTGAAAACCCCAGGGCCAATATGGGGAAAAAAAAATCTGGGAAATTCCTCTCCGACCCCCTGTGGCGATCGAAACGAGTCCAGGAGATCACACTGGCCCTGATCAGAAAATGCTTCCCAACCCTATTCATTTCCACTTCTGCTTTACGAACACCATCTGAATTCCCTGCCCCCGAGACAGGTTCCCAACTATCTGCAGTCTCGCTCTGTACTGGCACCAGCAAGATGATCATAGAATGAAGCCTTGAAACGAGAAACAAAGAACAATTAGCCCGCGCCGCTCCCTGGTCCAAACTAGACCACTCTTTTGTATCCCTCCATTCCCACTCCGTTCATATAGCTGTCTAGATAAGTCTTAAACGTTCCCAGTGTGTCCGCCTCCACCACTTGCCCGGCAACACATTCCAGGCCCCCACAACCCTCTGTGTAAAATATGTCCTTCTGATATCTGTGTTAAACCTCCCCCGCTTCACCTTGAACCTATGACCCCTCGTGAACGTCACCACCGACCCGGGGAAAAGCTTCCCACCGTTCACCCTATCTATGCCTTTCATAATTTTATACACCTCTATTAAGTCTCCCCTCATCCTCCGTCTTTCCAAGGAGAACAACCCCAGTTTCCCCAATCTCTCCTCATAACCAAGCCCCTCCATACCAGGCAACATCCTGGTAAACCTCCTCTGTACTCTCTCCAAAGCCTCCACGTCCTTCTGGTAGTGTGGCGACCAGAATTGGACGCAGTATTCCAAATGCGGCCGAACCAACGTTCTATACATCTGCAACATCAGACCCCAACTTTTATACTCTATGCCCCGTCCTATAAAGGCAAGCATGCCATATGCCTTCTTCACCACCTTCTCCACCTGTGACGTCACCTTCAAAGATCTGTGGACTTGCACACCCATGCTGAGATCCCATGATGTTATCTTAAGGAAAAAACAGAGAGTTCTGTTATTTGCTGTCCTGGCAAAGAATTACCCTTCGTTAACCAACTTTAAAAACATGAGGTCATCTGGCAATGAGATCACTGCTGTTTGTGGGATCTTTCTTTTCCCAAAATGGCTGCTCATATTCCATTCACTACACTTCAAACGCATCTGTGTGCCGTGACAAACAGCCACAGCGCACATTCCTGCTCCCCAGAAAGGTCCCCGCCCTGTCTGACATTCACATTCCGCTCTCCAATCATTTCTCTCTTCCGACGAAGGCAGTGCCTTTCTTTGTGTTGTTCTGTTTGTCTCTCTCAACAGTTCCCATTGACACGATGGGAATGGGAATGAGAGGAGACTCGCTGGCTGAACAGGAGGAATGCTTCCCCAACCATTTCAAGCTTAGCTGCTTCTTTCCATGTGATCTGCCACCTTGCCAACTGCCTCCCACTCCCTCCCACTCTCCCCCCCCTCCACCCCATGACCTGAAGCCTCCACCCCCTCCCACACCCACATCTTCACAATCTCATTCAGCCTCCCACTCTCCACTCTGCGGCCTATCCTTGGCTTTCCCACTTCAGGCCTGAACCTGCCAACTTCACACCTGCTGCTTACACCATTCACACCCCAGCCCTTCCTCCCAGCATCACAGCTACACTCTCATACCCTCCTCGCTTAGGCCTCCAGCTCATCCCTTGCCCCATTAGCTCCACACATCACTCCAGTTCAAATCTAGCACAGAGGGATTTTATGATCTCGCTCAGAGGAGGCTCGTAAAATCCCCCCGAGGCCAATGGAGAATTCCGTTCTGCGAGCCCCGCCCGCCCTGATCCCGGGGCAGGCATTGCAGTAAAATTCCAGCCAGTGGGTTGAGTTTTCAGGTCCATGGGTGGGCACACGTCAATGGTTGGCATTGCTGGTGTACCAATACTGGGGAGAGTGGTCATTGGGTAATGAAGGGGCTCCTCACCCTGCTGGCCTCGTAGGGCCTCAAGAAGAGGGCAGCAAAGCTGCCAAGCACAGTTGGGAGCTACCTCAGCATAAGTTAGCAAAGTGGAGGCATGACTCTCAGGTTTGGGATTCAGTGGCAATGAGGAGCATAATCTTCCTCAGGAAGGGAAGAGTCCTGGGTACCGGAAGGGTGGAGGAGAGGGCAAGAAGGAGATAACAACCACCCCCTCAGCATAGGATCCACCAGCCAAAAAGAAGCTACCTTGAAGTGACTGAGAATCAATGCCACAGGAGACTGTGACCCCATCCCCCCCCAGGCAGATAGTCACAGAGATCTTTGCCATTCTATGCCCTTGTTGCTGAAGACTTCACACCTCATGGTACTGGTTGCCATGTCCTGCCAACAGACACCAAAGCCAGTGGGGCCTTGAACCTCTTCATTCCTGGCTCCTTCCATCGATCAGCTTCAGACCTTAGCGACATCTTGCAAATGTCAGCACAGCACTGCATTTCCAATCACTGATGTCCTCCATGTGAGGGCCTGAACAGTCCAGTCAGTTCAGACAGATATGACCCCCACAGACACAGTGGCCCGCTCCTCTACCCTCCTCCATCCCTGGATTCCCCAGTGGCATGGCATCAACAATTGCATACACGTGGCTGTGAAGGAACCCAGTGATTCGCCAGTGACCAGCCAGTGACCACCCAGTAATCAGCCAGCGACCAGTCAGTGACCAGCAATGGCCAGACAGCGACCAACCAGTGACCAACCAGTGGCCAGTCAGTGACCAGCCAGCGACCAGCCAGTGACCAGCCAGCGACCAGCCAGTAACCAGTCAATGACTAGCCAGTGACCAACCAGTGGCCAGCCAGTGACAAGCCAGCGACCAGCCAGTGATATCCATCAACAGGAAGGGCTTCCACTCTTTAGCATTCAGCTGGTCAGTGAGTTTCCTCCATGTTCACTTTCCTGGCAGCTGCCAAGACTCCTTCATTCTCTGCCAGCCTCAGTTGCCACAACAATTTATATCACCACCCAAACTCTGGGGATGGATTCTAGAAGGACAAGGAAAGTTCCTTGAAGAGCTGGCTACTCACCCCTCTGCAAGATACCCAAAAAACGGTACAGAGGCACCACATCCCTAGTCATCTGCTCACTAGGACAGCCATTGAGCAGACTATCTGCTTCTGAAGATGTGGACCTGCTGGGGGGGGGTGCCCTGTAATATACTCCTGTAGGAGTCACACTCATTCTGCAAGTCTGTTACAATCTTCATAGAATCCCTACAGTACAGAAGGAGGCCATTTGGCCCATCAAGCCTGCACTGACAACAATCCCACCCAGACCCAATCCCCGTAACCCTACCTACTTACCCTGCTAATTCCCCCTGACACTAAGGAGCAATTTAGCATGGCCAATAAACTCTAACCTGCAGATCTTTGGACTGTGGGAGGAAACCGGAGCACCCGGAGGAAACCCATGTAGAGACGGGGAGAAAGTGCAAGCTCCACACTCCATGAAATGAAACTCGAGAGGGGTTTGAATGCTGAATAACACAGCGTTGAATTGACACAGCTTATCAGAGCATGTGGAAAAGTAGAAGGAGGGTGTTGCAGAATACTGAGATGCCCTGTCTGGCCACCCAGTGGGACACCAGGCTAGGCAAAGGGTCTCGAGGCTCACATCAGGATGTATTTAACATCAACGATCATCTGATTCGGGCCCGTTTTGGCTGAGAAACAGCCTGATATGAAACTCACATTGAGATGCTCATGAGAACAATTCCACTGAAGGAAAAAAAGCAAATTACTGGGGATGCTGGAATCTGAAACCAAAAGAGAAAATGCTGGAAAATCTCAGCAGGTCTGGCAGCATCTGTAAGGAGAGAAAAGAGCTGACATTTCGAGTCCAGATGACACTTTGTCAAAGCTAAAAGGCATAGAAAGTGGGAGATATTTATACTGCAGGGGGAGGGAATGAAAGATGAGTTCCATTGAAGATGCAACCTGAACAGTTCAACTATTAAGATCAATGAAGGATTCACATCTGCCCAGAGGTTTCACTTTTATCCTTGCTTCTCTCTACCACTTTTTAAAATATATTCATTCGTGGGACATGGGCACCACTGGCTGGCCAGCATTTATTGCCCATCCCTAGTTACCCTGGGCAGCAGAGAGTCAACCACATTGCTGTGGCTCTGGAGTCACATGTAGGCCAGACCGAGTAAGGACGGCAGATTTCCTTCCCTAAAGGACTTTAGTGAGCCAGATGGGTTGTTCTGACAATCGACAATAGTTTCATGGTCATCAGTAGATTCTTAATTCCAGATATTTTTTAATTGAATTCCACTTTCACCACCTGCCGTGGCGGGATTCGAACCTGGGTCCCCAGAACATTAGCTGAGTTTTTGGATTAATAGTCTAGCGATAATACCATCAGGTCCCTTTTTTCCTTTACCATCATCAACAAAAGTAGGCTCACACATTTGGCTTCATCGGCTCAGAGTTTGAGGAGATGGTGGTGTAGTGATAATGTTGCTGGGTTAATAATCCAGAGATCCACGCTAATATTCTGGGGGCCTGGGTTTAAACCCCACCACAGAAGCTGGTAGAATTAATAAATCTGGAATATAAAGCAGTCATGGTGACCATGAAACTATCGTCAACTGTTTAAAAACCTGTCTGGTTCACTAATGCCCTTTAGGGAAGGAAATCTGCCGTCCTTACCCGATCTGGCCTACATGTGACTACAGAGCCACGGCAGAAATGTGGTTGACTCTCAACTGCCCCCTGAAATGGCCAAGCAAGCCACTCAGGGCAAGGGACAATTAGGGATGGGCAGCTAATGCTAACCTTGCCAAAGACACTCATAACCCAAAAATAAAAATAAAGAGGTTACCTGGTTCACAAGCAGATAAACAGTGCAGCTTTGCAAATGGAAGAGAACTCAGTGGCCTACTCAATTCTCTCTGACATGGTGGTCTCTGCTCTCGACCAATGCCTCACTGTGTTCCCCCTGTGGCAGCAGATGAGCTGGAGGCAGCCTGCCCACTGTCTCTGCTTGCAGCCCAGGTGAAGGTGGTGTTAATCCTCATGGCAAAAGTGCCAGTGGAAACTTCTTCAGGAACTGCAGCACTGGTGTCACTGCAGGAGCAGCCTTGGCATTGGGCCTTGCTGCACTGGTGTCACTGCAGGAGCAGCTCTGGCACTGGGCCTTGCTGCACTGGTGTCACTGCAGGAGCAGCCTTGGCACTGGGCCCGGATGCACTGGTGTCGCTGCAGGAGCCGTCTTGTCACTGTTCGTGTTTCAAGTTCTACATTCCCATCAACCCCCAATTGATTTCCCAGAAAAAAAGAAAAGAATGAATTGGCATAGCAGTGGCGTTTCATGACCTTGGGATGTTCCACAGTTACCAGCAATGAAATATTTCTGAAGTGTGGTAACTGTTGTAACATGGGCCGGAATTATTTGGATGTTGTGGTCTCACTTCCCACCATCCAGAGAATCAGCAGGGAACACATCCCACCCTCTCCAAGTGCCCTGCCACTGGATCAATCCACCAATCCTCTCACCAGCCTTAAAATGGGGGCTGGGTGGGTAACGACCTGAAAGTGACCAATAATTGACCAATCAGGAGCCTCAATTGGGGCAAGGTAGGGATTGCCGGCCCCACATTAAAATCACCGCATGGTCGGGGCGGCCGAAAACCCAGAGGGAATCCCATTCCTTCACTTTGAATTCCCCCCCCCCACGACCCCCGCAACCCCCCTCCTCCCCGCTCCCCCCTCCCCCCTCCCACTCCCCCCTCCCACTCCCCCCTCCCACTCCCATCTAACACACGCCAATAGGGGAGTGTAGAATTCAGGCCATAGGAAATGTGGCAGTCAATTTGTGCACAGCAAGCTCCCACAAACAGCAATGAGTTCATGTTTGCCAGTGGAGCTGGCTGAGGGATGAGCAGGGAAACTATGGATCGAATTCTCTGCCCTGCACTCCCTTAACGAGAGTCTGCAAAGCCTCATTAAATTTTGCTTCTATCGCCTCTCTAGTGGAAGATCTGCAGTGGCCAGCCTTTCAATTCCCTTTCCAGACCTCAGTGCCTTGCTTTGCTTCTTAAATTTAAACTTCTACATTTGTCTTTCAAATGACATCTGCTTATTTCTCTCTCTCTCTCTCCTGCTCAATTTCATTGCTATCATTAAGTGTGGCTCTGCCTGACCCACACTCTGGAATAAGTTTCCTCCTTAATCAATCCAACTTTTTTAGCTGTATTCTCGGGGATCTTGCCCTTTTAACTGATCTCCCCACTCTCTATTTCTCAAGATGATATATTCATAGCTCTCTGTTTCTTGGCTAGTTCTGTGCTGAGTACAAAGAATCTCAATATCTCATCCATTACTCACGAACAGAATCACAATCATGCTTGCATAGTAAGTGTAAGTGTCAGCTCTGACTCAATGCTAGCATGCTCACATCTGAGCCAGAAGCTGTAGGCTCATAATCCCACCCCAGAGATTTGTGCGTATAATCTAGGCTGACACTCCAGTGCCGTATGGAGAGAATGTACATTCATTATATTTTAACCCATTGGCAGGCAGGTACAGTCCTTTGCTGGGTTATTTTCTCTCATTCGCTCTGTTTTTTTAGTTCTGAGGTAATGGATTGTACCATCCTGACACATACTTTGCTTCGGCTGCTCGTCAAATTAGGGACAAAGTCCTCAGTATAGAATCCATTATAGAATCCCTGCTGTGCAGAAGGAGGCCATTCGGCCCATCTGCACCAACTCTCCTACAGAGCATCCCACCCAGGCCCTATCCCTGTAACCCCACTTATTTACCCCACTAATCCCTGTTGTGGGAAAAGTGCCACCGGAGTCAGACTGGAGGTTCAACAATACAGTTTTATTTAACAAAGCTTCGTGGAGAAAGGCACTGGCACTCTGCAGTACTTTAGGCAGCTACCTTCTCTCAATGATACAATAGGAGTGGTTCATTTTTATACTTTTCAGACAATGTATAGTCCGGACATTAGCCATTTAACACATCGTTACAGTTGAGTAGGATCGATAGTTAACACATCATTACAGCCAGACATATGCAGACATTGGTTTTTAACTTCGCATTGTTTCATAGAATGGATACATTTCTTCTTTCAGTGACTATCAATGACTTAGTTTCGGTCTATACATACAGTAATTGGTTTTCCTGCATTTATGTATTCCCATTTATGGCTATTCTCTTTATCAGTCCTTATTGTCCTAGGTTTGTACTCAAGCCCTCAAGTTCCTCAGGCCCTTACTGGCTTCCTACAGTATCTGATTCCTGCATGTTTAACTTTAAATAACTGTCTGTCCTTCATGTTTTAATTTCAAGTAGCTGTCTGAGCTAATAGTCAGTGCCTGTTTAATGTCTCTTTCCCAGGTAACCTTTTTATGTGCCAGGCAGCCATTTTATGTGTCAGGTCCCCATCTTTATATTTTTCCCCACTTCAGTCCTCACTTTTGGTCCAGATTATGACTTTAATAATCCCCAGACCCAACAATTATACATTCACATATAGAGGGCAATTTTCTTCTTTCCTTCTTATTTCTTCTGATGTCTTCAGGGATCTTCATCATGGGTTCTTCCTTGATGGATACACTGGCTCCTGGCACAATTCTTGTTACCATAATCTTGCAGCAGACTTTTAGGCATCCAACAATTAGACAACAGACAATTACAATTGAAATGAGTTTGACCAATCTATGTAATAAGTAAGATTCCCAGGACCCCCCTACTAGCCATTCCAGCCAGTTACTTCCTTTCTTGGGTCCCTGTCTGAAGCTATCAAGTTGTTCTCTGATGTTGTTGATGACTTGTGTAATGTTATAAGATTCGTCTGTGACACGGGTTATACATTTATTGCCTATAATTGTACACACTCCCCCTTGTTGTACTAACTGGTAGTCCACTGCGTATCGTGTCTGCGGTGCATATAATCTCAGTTCAGCTATTTCTTGGTTAACAGCCTCCAGTGCTTTTGAAGTACTGTTTCCCAGGACTGTTAGTCCACAAACAATATGATTCCTATTCTTTGCACTAATCACTCCTGCTGCCCCTCCCAGAGATAAGGCTCCAAGGAACCCATATCCCAGTGAGGATCCCATTGTGCCCGGGGCTTCCCAATTAGCGCAGAATTCTTTGCTGATAGCCCGGGTTACTATTCTCCTCTGAATATGCCCCTTCTGAGGGCATGGAACAGTCAGTGGTCCTATTGTCCCTACTGCAACACGGTTTGGGAGGTTTGGTGTTTCTGTAGTGTAAGTACCATTGAAGAGAAACACATATCCCTTCTTAGCCCGGTAACATTTAGTGTCTTGATTATGAGTTTGTTCATATTGCCAATTGTTCAGTTTACTTGACTCCCTGTTTGATCCCACCACCTTGTAAGTATCAAATGGGTATGTCCATTTGGCTGAGCTTCCATGAGTTCCATTGCATTGTCCAAATGAGCTGTCTTCCCGCGGTTATATTTAGACATTTCTGTTCATCACAAGTGCAAGTAAACTGTCCCTTATTAACCCGACAATGTTGACGGACACACTGCATCTGTACGCAGGAATCATTCTTAGGGACCGAGGCATAGGCACATCCCCATCCCTGCCCCGTAAAACAAAGCGGATAGCTTGCAGTATCTGAACAAGCTTTTCCTCCCACCTGTTGGAACCCCCTGCACACAGGATCTGTGGGGTTTACAAGTCCCACACATCTCCCCTGTATACCTCTTTTACATTTGCCAATTTATCCCTTACAGGGTGCATCTGATGTATCTACTGTATATAAGTCATGAGGGGTCCACCCAGGGGTAGCTACAAATAGGGCCTCTACCGATTGTGCCAACGGGTAACATAAAGTTCGATTCCCGTGTAAATGTATGTGAACTTTGTAAAACAAGTTATCCTCCAATCCAGTCAAATTTACAGTCACGGCAATGCAAAGTAGTACAGTTACATACGCGATTACACACATATTCGCAACGATCAAATATCAAACCTAACACTATAATTTATATAATCTTCAAAAGTTATATTATCTCTTAACCCGCATGAGCCAGTTGTTCTTGCTTGCAGTCTTTGCCTGTGTTGAGCCAAGTTCCGCACACAGGAGGACGGCCTAAACCGGGATGTTGGATTTATGTCACACCATCAGTAACCCCCACAGCTTGCCTCCTGGACTTGCAGAATCTCACTGGCTGTCCTGTCTGGAGACAATACACATCTCTTTAACCTGTGCTTAATGCTTTCTCCACTCACATTGTCTGTATCTTTAAGACCTGGTTGGCTGTAGAGATGTGCATTCTAATCAGTATTCTGTAACATGATTTTGTGTCTCTGTGTGCCCTGTTTGAGAGCAGCGCTCTGAAAGCTAATGGCATTTGCTACCAAATAAACCTGTTGGACTTTAACCTGGTGTTGTTAAAACTCTTACTGTGTTGAGGAAAGCAGTTTTATTAGTTCATTACTTCAGTTACTCATTTATTCCCTTGTGTAATTTTAGCTGTGTCCAATGTTTCCAGACACCTTTCCCTCTTATGTCTATACAGGCACATGTGTCTCCACTAATTATAACTTCATATGGCCCATTCCATTTTGGTGCAAACCCTGGTTTGTCAGGTAGTGTTTTCACTAGGATGCGACTTCCCGCTGTTGGGACGTCAGGGAGCATTTTAAGCTCTCTCTCTGCGTCTCTTTGTTCCTGATTGTCTTTTACCAATTTGCGCGTCCCACTTAGTTGGGTGCTTAGTTCCAAAACATATCTCCTGATTTTATCTTTTAGTGGATCCACATCGGTCCCACCTGTTATCATGCTTTCTGGTAATTGCAACGCCCGTCCTGTCATTAGCTCATCAGGGGTTAATCCGGTTGTCCGGTTTGTGGTAGCTCTTAATCTCATTAGTATAGTGGGCAATACCTCTGTCCACATTTTTCCCGATGTCTGTATAGCTTTAGCTAGTGCATTATGCATTTAATTACACATCCCCCTTCCATAGAAAGCTGAGTGTGAATCAAATAACACTTTGTACTGGCTTTTTGGCTGCAGTTGGACATCCATTCATTTGTATCTAATCCCATCAAAAGACATCGCTTTCCCCATTAAAACCACATGCCATACAGCTCCAATCTTTATATGATGTACTCTTACATTATCTCTAATTTGATCATTTGTTTGCGTACAAGCGCAGCATTACAGTACTTCACAAAATGCCACTACCCTACCTACAAAGAAGTGCATTCAAATGCTTAGCACCAACATTTAGCAGCGTTCTGCAAGTTATTCAGGATTTGATTTTATTCTCGGGTCTATATGGCAGTGCTATACTGTATAATAAAAATAATCAAGCGGCAGTTGTATCATACCACTTTACACATCATAACCGTGATATCCAAACCCTTTTAATCCAAGCCGTTTCCATTTTTAAACTGAGCTCCAGATCAAAACCCCTGCACTCTAGGGAAATAACAGGCGCCAAATCAAAATCAAAGTAGGAACAATACATACTAGTGAATTGATTAGAAACGTTTTGGTTTGATTCTTAACTGGCTAGATTTTAAGCTTTGCAGTGATTTTATATTTGGCAAACCTTGAACAATAGATGGCACATGAAATTCCAACGGCAGTACATAATTTTAACCGGTTACAGAATACTAAACTATCAAACGTTCATAAGTCGCGATATCCTGCGGACGTTAATACTGCATTTCACTGACTTGATATACTTTAAACTGACTCATGGACAATATATTTATCTCATTCTTTTGTTCCTGCTTTTTTACCTTTCCACAAAATTACTTATTTTCTTCTCCTAACTTCTCAACTAACTCTCTTATAATTTCTACTTCAAGACAAAGGAAAGAGCACATGGTTCCCTCCAAGGTTTAAATCCTTCCTTAAATTTCAATTTACTTTCCAATTTCCATTTAAACTCTTTATCAAACCCACTGTTGTAAAATCACAATTAGGGTAAGAACATTAAAACATTAAAGCAAACAACAACAAAACATCCACGCAACCACTTTGTTAAACACACACAGACACACATGGAAGCTTCCAACATTCATTCCACAGCACTTCCTCTTTCATTCAAACTTAACATTTTGAACTGGAATGAAAGTAAAACACTTAAAGAGAATACAGAACTTTGATTAAGACGGTCGCTTTTATTCTTCTTTCTTCCAAACTGTAATTAAACTCAAAACAGAAGTAAATTCAAGAAATCTTATCACTTTAATCTTTAACAGTTTTAACACTTCCCCAGCCCCCTGAGGTTAAACTAAGGACAGTAAGAAGTCTCACAACACCAGGTTAAAGTCCAACAGGTTTATTTGGTAGCAAATACCATAAGCTTTCGGAGCGATGCCCCTTCGTCAGATGGAGTAGTTATCTGTTCTCCAACAGTACACAGACACAGAAATCAAGTTACAGAATACTAATTAGAATGCAAATCTGTACAGCCAGCCAGGTCTTAAAAGGTGCAGATAATATGGGTGGAGGGAACATTAAACACCGGTTAAAGAGATGTGTATTGTCTCCAGACAGAACAGCTAGTGATATTATGCAAGATCAGGGGGAAAGCTGTGGCGAGCTGTGGGGGCTACTGATAATGTGACATAAATCCAACATCCCGGTTTAGGCCATTAAACTAAGGTGCAAAGCACTGCATCCACTGCCTGCAACAAACACTCCACAGGAACAAACAGGCTTCAACAGCTCCTGCTCTCAATCTAATACAACAACCATCTGCATTCGACAAGCTACCAGATCACACAAACACACTGAAATACAAAAACTAAGATTTCTCCTATCCGCTTCCAGGTATGCCACTAGCCCACTCTACCAACTCATCGTAATCTTGGGACATAATCACTTCCATTTTTAGGATGACCTGGTGAGCACCAGAGAGTCCATCCTTAAAAGCTTGGATGAACACTCGATCCCCACAATCTGGGTTCCCTTGTCCTGAGCACTCTTGATACACTTGGAACAACCATTCCCCGTATTCAGAAGCTCCTTCCCCTTTTAACTGTTTTGTTGTGGTAATTCTGCTCCAGTTAGTGGGAGCATTCCCCAATACCCTCCGAATCTCTGCTTTAAACTGGATGAAGGGTGCCTGTTGGGCATCTATCTCTGCTGTTAGGGCGACTATATGTGTTCACCGTCTCCCACTATAATCCTGTGCTGGAGGAGCGGCGGCGGGTCTACCTGCCTCCACTTATCCGCTGGACAAGCTGCCCTGACCAGCTGGTGTACGTCTCTCAGGTGTAATTGGTGTCCTACCCAGATTGTGTCTAATTCTTCCCAGAATTTAATGTTTGCGCTTCTAGGTTGTAATTTACCCAGGGAAGCCGTTATTTGCTGTCTCTCACCTGGGGTGAAGAGTTTATAATTTGCCTTTTGCTGCGCATCTGTTCCCCCTCGGGTTACTGGCGCTAAGCTGTGTTCTAGCGCTTCCCACTCCTCTGGAGGAGCAGTTGGTCCCTGTTATGTGGGCTCATAAGGAGGTAGAGGAACAGTTTCCCCTCTCCATTGCTTTTCTTCTAATACCTGGTTTTGTTTCTCCAGTTCCCTCACTCAGGATTCTAATTCTCTAATCTTTTCTTTATCTTCACTCCACTTCTTAGTAGAGGCGACTACTTGCTCAATTAGACCAGCTAACTCATGTGTTAACAATACTCCTATCTTCTTTGTCTTGTTTCTCTTTTCTTTATCTATCCACTTTCTCTGCTGCTGTATGGTCTGAGAAGTATCCCAGCCATCCTTTTGCATCCTCTTTATTAATGCTTGCCTGTCTGTCATGTACACTTCAATGAGAGAACCTGCAGATCCCCTCTTTACTTCATTATCTGCCATTTCGCAGACTTCACTACCCCCGGTCACTATTGCCACCTTGGCAACATGTTTTAGGCACCGTACGGCCACGATTACTTCCTAGTAAAGTGTGCTCTCTACCGTAGGGACTTCACTACCCCCGGCCACTATTACTACTCTAGCACCGTGTTTCACTACTGTAAGGGGAAAATACAAGGAGAACACACTTTAAAATGGCTGCCTGGCACATAAAGAGCTAACTGGGAAAGGAGCCAAAAAGCAGACACCAGCTCCCACTTATCAGAAATCACTTTAAATCAAAACTTAACAGACAAGCCATTTCTAAATCACAGACAGTGACTCATAGTAAACAAACACCTCAGGAAGCCAAGCCAAGGGTCGAGATATCTTTTAAGATAAGGAAAAACCAGAAACAAAGGGAACAGATTAGCCATAGGAAGCGCGGGAAATATGAATGCGAGGAAACCAATTAACACCTGTATGAGCCGAAACCAACCACTGATAGATACAGACATCAGGAAATGTACCCATTCATAAGAACAATACTATGTTAAATGTCTATATCTGTTTGTACCTACCTAAAACGATGTGATAATGTTCGAATCACCGGTCCATCCATTGTGTAAAGCGTATAAAAATGGACCGCTCCCGACATTCTAGCAAGAAAAGGTCTCCTACTAACTTGTGCCTTATCTCCCGGAGCTCCGTTAAATAAATCGTATTTTCTGAATCTCGAAGTCTGACTACTAGTGGATTTTTCCCACAACACTACCGTCTCAGGGTTTCAATTTATACTCACGGCTTCCACTATTACCACCTCCGCAATGTGCTTCTCCACCGGAGTCCGGTTTAGGTCAGAGTTGATCAAGCTCCTTTTCTGCCCCGCTTTTACAACGTTGACAGTTCAGTACCCAACTTTACAAACTTTCATGCAATCAGATGGCAACTCCGCGTTTGTTCGCCACTACAGAGTTTGATGTTAACCGACCTCTGCCACTTGTGTTTCACAATCCTAAGTGCCCTTGGTGTCTCTATGCCCAGTTCAATTCCTGACCTTCGCGTGGAGGATTTCCCCTCTTAACAACCAGTCTAAGACTGGGTGTTTGAGACACGCGCTACCTTGTCCTCTTGTCGGTCAGCACAAGTCACAGTTACTTATCACTGTCAGCAGTTAGTACTTATCACTATACCATATACAACAATACTTATTACTACAAATATCCCTTAAGTTTAACCCCTTTCAAACTGTATTCTTGACCTAGTCTGACTCCCACAGATTCAGTGATCTCTACCCCAGCTTTCCAATCGTGGCCAATCGATCAGAACTTACCAGTAATAGAATCCTAGCCGACTACGCCAATTGTTGTGGGAAAATTGCCACCGGAGTCAGACTGGAGGTTCAACAATACAGTTTTATTTAACGAAGCTTCGTGGAGAAAAGGCACTGGCACTCTGCAGTACTTTAGGCAGCTACCTTCTCTCAATGATACAATAGGAGTGGTTCATTTTTATACTTTTCAGACAATGGATAGTCTGGACATTAGCCATTTAACACATCGTTATAGCTGAGTAGGATCGATAGTTTAACACACCGTTACAGCCAGACATATACAGACATTGGCTTTTAACATCACATTGTTTCATAGAATGGATACATTTCCTCTTTCAGTGACTATGAATGACTTAGTTTCGGTCTATACATACAGTAATTGGTTTTCCTGCATTTATGTATTCCCGTTCCCGTTTGTGGCTAATCTTTTTATCAGTCCTTATTGTCCTAGGTCTGTCCTTATCTCAAAAGTGCCTCAAATCCTTACTGGCTTCCTGCAGTATCTGATTCCTGCATGTTTAACTTTAACTAACTGTCTGCCCTGCATGTTTTAATTTCAAGTAGCTGTCTGCGCTAAAAGTCAGTGCCTGCTTAATGTCTCTTTCCCAGGTAAGCTTTTTATGTGCCAGGCAGCCATTTTATGTGTCAGGTACCCATCTTCATGTTTTTCCCCACTTCATCCCTCTAACCTACAGATCTTAGGACACTAATTTAGCATGGCCAATCCACCTAACCTGTACATCTTTGAATTGAATCCGGGTCCGTGGCGCTGTGAGGCCGCAGTGCTAACCACTGTACCACTGTAACACCCTTACCAATGCTGATGTACAGCTCGTGCACAGAACGGTTGCACAGTGGTTATTACTGCTGCCTCACAGCGCCAAGGACCCGGGTTCAATTGCAGCCTTGGGTCACTGTCTGTGTGGAGTTTGCATGTTCTCTCAGTGTCTGCGTGGGTTTCCTCCGGGTCTTCCTGTTTGCTCCCACAGTTCAAAGATGTGCTGGTTAGGTGGATTGGTCATATTAAACTGCCCTTAGTGTTCCAAATGTGTAGGTTAGGAGGATTAGTGGGGTAAATATGTGGGGTTACAGGGATAGGGCCTGGGAGGGATTCTCTGCTGTAGAGTCAGTGCAGACCCAATGGGCCGAATGGCCACCTTTTGCACCATAGGGATTCTATGATTCTGTGAACCCTCACGCAAAGCTTACCATTTGGTGCTGTGGGCATTGATGCTGAGCACCTCTGTTCGACCTGCTACAAAACAGTTGGGTCTAGAGGAGCTCTTTGCCATAAATGGAGTCCTTGTCATTGTCCAGCCTCAGCAGCCAGAGCTTCAGACCTGAAAGACTGGCTTTAAAAAAAATCGGAATTGTCAGTTCTGATTTTTCGAAGCTAGTCAGACACAAAGGTGCCCAAAGGTCGGACTGATGGCATGGCAATGATTGGTGGAGAAGCAGGCGTGCCAACGGCAATACCACTGCTCCTCCAATCACAGATCCTCCTTCCCCTACGTATACACTGGCCTCCAAAATCCTTCTGATAATCATCGGTGAATGTAAATCATTTACTGCTGGATTTATTCATTCAACTCATGAAAGAGAAAGGAAAGAAGGATGGTCACAAAAGGAGGATGCACTGTTAGAGATGGTAAAGTGCAGAGGAAGGGGAGGGGTTGGGGGTGGTGTGATGAGAGTGAGAGGGAGGATTGGAAATAAAACCTCTGGTCATGGTAGGTTTGAGGTGGACGGAGGTTAATCCAAAAACTCAGCTAATGTTCTGGGACCCGGGTTCGAATCCCGCTAAGGCAGATGGTGGAATTTGAATTTAATTTTAAAAACCTGGAATTAAGAATCTACTGATGACCATGAAACCATTGTCGGAAAAAAAACCATGTCCTTTAGGGAAGGAAATCTGCCATCCTTACCTGGTCTGGTCTACATGTGACTCCAGAGCCACAGCAATGTGGTTGACTCTCAACTGCCCTCGGGCAACTGGGAATGGGCAATAAATGCTGGCCCAGCCAGTGACGCCCATGTCCCACAAATGAATTTAAAAAATGGAAATGTAGGCAGGGGGGCAAAGCAGCAAATAATTTTGGGAATCTCAGATTGTGCTGGTATCCTTTGTGTGTGTGTTGGGGAGGGGCGGCGAGGGGAGGCGGGGGGGACTGGTCGTAGCAGCTAGATTCGAAACTACCCTGTTTAAGGTTTCAATGGAAACAGGGAATCAGATAAATAATGGAACTACAAAATACATTAAAATAAAACTAATATTCGCGAGGGACCAGTGCCCGGGGAGATCCTGGGAGAATGGCATTTCTGTTGGTGTAAGTAATTGTTTGTACACCTATTATAAATCAGCAGCAGCGGCAGATTCACAGGTCTAAAAGGTTAAGAGATTTTTCTCTGCTCTTTTTTAACTAAGATTTATGTAACAAAACACAGGCACTGTCCATCTGCAAACAATAGATATATTAACTATAATGACCATGTGTCATTCCTAATGGTCTCTTCCGAAGTTGCAGAATTTTAATCTGGCCATTTTTGCAGCTCCGAACATTTCTAACAGCTTTTGCTGTACAATATTAGAATATTAATTTCCTGGGCAAAGTTAGAATAATGCACTCTGCAACAGCTAAATGAATGTTGCTGTATTAATAATGGTATTCATTAGAAAGCTCCAATGCTTTTAATTGTTGCATTTTTAATCCTTTTAGCTTTGCTGATAAGTTGTTTGTAACAGTGTTGAAGAAGGGGTATAGTTTGAGTCTTCACAAAGCCCATACAGTCTGATTCTCTTTCTCTTCGGGTACCATGTCCCTAAGAGGGCGTTGGTGACCATGGATTTCCATGTCAATCTTGCTACGGGAGGCATGGATCATTCTTGTTGATGAGACATTCCTCCAGTTTGCAAGACTCATTAGAAAGGTCGTTCTCTGTTCTAACTCAATGGACGGAATTTTCCCATCCTGCCCGCCACGGGAATCATAACAGGCAGGACAGGGCCATGCAAAGGTCCGTTGACCTCAGGCGGGATTTTCCGCTCTTGGACCGAGAGCGGCTGGAATATCCCGCCCAATCTCTCTTACCATCGATCGTTCCCACCAACATCAGACTTTCTAAACCATGATTTCTTAACACGTGCCCAAGGAATGCCAACTCTCTCTTCCTGATCTTGTTCAGCAGAGCTCTTTTGGTCTCGGATATTACCAGCACCTCTTCATTGGTAAGTGTGACTTGTCCGAGATATTTTCATTATTTGCCCCAAAACAGCAACTCCACAGCCTCAGTACTTGTCTGCATTGCTCCACTGGTGCTTTGCTCTGGGCGACACGGTGGCACAGTGGTTAGCGCTGCTGCCTCACAGCGCTAGGGACCAGGGTTCGATTCCCGGCTTGGGGTCACTGTCTGTGTGGAGTCTGCACATTCTCCCCGTGTCTGCATGGGTTTCCTCCGGGTGCTCCGGTTTCCTCCCACAGTCCGAAAGACGTGCTGCTTAGGTGCATTGGCCCTGCTAAATTCTCCCTCAGTGTACAGGCGTCGGAGTGTGGCGACTAGGGGATTTTCACAGCAAACTTCATTGCAGTGTTTAAAGTTTATTTATCAGTGTCACAAGTCGGCTTACATTAACACTGCAATGAGTGTTGAGGCAACCGGAGCACCAGAGAAAACCCATGCAGACATGGGGAGAATGTGCAGCCACAGGCACTGCTCAAGGGGCAAAGTGCCAATACCCCGGGGGCACCTTCGCACTGCCCATTGGGCATGATGCACTGCCAAGGGGGCGTGGCCTAATGGGGCAGGGTCTTGCGGGGTGGGACATGATGGGACAATTGGTGGGTTGGGGGGTCTTGCTGCCACTCTGTAGAGAGGATGATGGGGAAGGGAGGGAGGTCAGCAATTGGGACTGCCTCTCCTGGGGGGAGGGGGCAGCCTGCTGGGAACATCGGGACTGCAGAGGGGAGGGTGGGTCAGGACTGCCAGTGGGAAGCGCAGTTCGGGGGGGGGGGTGGGAGATTGGGACTGCTGGTGGGTGGTTGAGGTTGGCCAGGGCATGCTTGGGGGGGTCAGCGATCGGGCCGTGGGGGACAGAGAGCTGGTGTTGCAGGGGACACAGGGTTGGCTAGTGATCGGGCTGGCCAGCAATCAGGAATCCGTCAGTGTGGGGCCACAGCGCATGCACCAGTCTCGGCACTGACAGTGGCAAACTCAGTGCTGTGTTGCTGGCCTCTCCAGCGGGAATATGGCTTTTAGCATGATTCACGCAAGTGGCCTCTGCAGTGCACAGAGGGTGGGAGATTCTTCTCTGAGTTCCCACTGAAAAAAACAACGTGAATTACTCCAGTTTTCACACAAATTCAACACTTAGAATTTTGGGGGGAAAGTTCCGGCCATTGACCATGTATGAACAACCCTTGATCTAATAATATCTCAGTCAGGAAGTGTAATCACACCCAGTGTCCTTGGAACCTGATGTAGTTCCAATCATGTAAGTAGCTGTGCGCTGGACAAGAATAGGTCCACCAGGTCTACTGACGCAATCCCCACTGCCCCGACCCAGTGCTGGCTGAGGTTTTTACTGAGTTGACCCACTGGATTTATGCGAGTTCATTCTTTCATTGTTTTATTTCTCGGGATTAACTTGCCAAGTGTGGTTTCAGTAACTCTGTGTGAGGTGGTGCTGTCTCTCTCCCTCATATCGATTGGTCCATAAAAGTTGTCAGGAAATACATTGTTCTTTTTATATATGAACAAGAAATGAACGAGTTCTAATGCCTGAACTGATCCATGGGTGTGATTGTATTGCTGAGGCCTTTCTCTTGCAGCTCTTGTTATCTTCCCTCTTAAAGTAAAGTTTATTTATTAGTCACAAGTAAGGCTTACATTAACATTGCAATGAAGTTACTGTGAAATTCCCCCAGTCGCCACAGTCAGGCACCTGTTTGGGTCAATGCACCTAACCAGCACGTCTTTCAGAATGTGGAAGGAAACCGGAGCACCCGGAGAAAACCCACGCAGACACGGGGAAAACATGCAAACTCCACACAGACAGTGACCCAAGCGGGAATCGAACCCAGGTCCCTGGCACTGTGAAGCAGCAGCGCTAACCACTGTACCATCGTGCCGCCCATACTAAATTGCTAAGACTTGCTGAACGGGTGGCATGGTGGCATCGTGGTTAACACTGCTACCTCACAGCGCCAGGGACTCAGGTTCGATTCCAGCCTCGGGTCACTGTCTGTGCGGAGTTTGCATGTTCTCCCCGTGTCTGCATGGGTTTCCTCCGGGTGCTCCGGTTTCCTCCCACACTCCAAACGCGTGCAGGTTAGGTTGATAGGCCATGCTAAATTGTCCCTAAGGTCAGGGGGATTAGCAGGGTAAAGTCGTGGGGTTATGGGGATAGGGCCTGAGTGGGATTGTGGTCGGTGCAGACTCAATGGGCCAAATGGTCTCCTTCTGCGCTGTAGGGATTTTATGAATGTAACTGAAAGGGGAAAGCACTGGGACAGACTGTGCACTTGGCACATTGTTCCAGCTCATCCCAATCACAGCTTCCCTGCCACCCAACTTGCTGCCGCTCCAGAGACAGGATCAATGTCTGGAAGAGCAGCAAAGGCGTGAGAGAGGTAAGCTGTGATTGGAGGAGCTGGAGCAAATTTTCTGGCCATTCCGCCTGCTTGTTGGAGCATTTCAGCTGCTCTGAACAATTTACAGCATCATCTTCCTGAGGCCAAGGAGAAGGAGCAGAACATTTATAAACTGGAGGGAGTCTCTGCAGTGACAAGGGCAGAGCAGGCCTCAGAGAGCAGGCCTGGGGGAGCAAGCACTGGGGGAGCAGGCCCAGGGGAGCAGGCCCAGGGGGGCCAGGTCCAGGGGGGCAGGACAAGGGGAGTAGACCCAGGGGAGTAGGACCAGGGGGAGCAGGCCCAGGGGGAGCAGGCCCAGGGGAGCAGGCCCAGGGGAGTAGGCCCAGGGGAGTAGGCCCAGGGGGAGCAGGCCCAGTGGGAGCAGGCCCAGGGGAGCAGGCCCAGGGGAGTAGGCCCAGGGGAGCAGGCCCAGGAGAGCAGGCCCAGTGGGAGCAGGCCCAGGGGAGCAGGCCCAGGGGGGTAGGCCCAGGGGGAGCAGGCCCAGGGGGAGCAGAGGCAGGAGAACAGGCCCAGGCAGAGCACACCATGGGGGAATAGCCCGTGGACCACAACATGGAGTATCAGAACCTGGAGGAGGAAACTTCGGCGGACAGACTCCAGGGAAGAAATCACTCAGCCTCGTGTCAGGCTTGCTATTATAATAGTTTAATCATCAATCGCTTATAAGGGATTGGGTAAACACAATGTGATTTATTGACACGGCGGCACGGTAGCACAGTGGTTAGCACTGCTGCTTCACAGCTCCAGGGTCCCGGGTTTGATTCCCGGCTCGGGTCACTGTCTGTGTGGAGTTTGCACATTCTCCTCGTGTCTGCGTGTGTTTACTCCGGGTGCTCCGGTTTCCTCCCACAGTCCAAAGATGTGCGGGTTAGGTTGATTGGCCAGGTTAAAAATTGCCCCTTAGAGTCCTGGGATGTGTAGGTTAGCGGGATTAGCGGGTAAATATGTGGGGGTAGGGCCTGGGTAGGATTGTGGTCGGTGCAGACTCAATGGGCCGAATGGCCTCCTTCTGCACTGTAGGGTTTCTATGATTTCTATGAAAGCTTGAAAATGTCAGTGCTGTGTGTGGGTGCTCTCCTCAAAGCAAAAGTGAAACTAAGACTGGATCATAAGGCACGCTTCCCTTTTTGTAATGTCACGCTGATATCCCTCCCAGGCATCTTCCAAAATCGCTAAGAGCCAGCTGTTGTCCATGTTCACGGTCCAAGCCTCTCCCAGGGAACATAAACTTTGCTTCTAGGAGGCTGTTTGAGGCCTTTCAGACTCCCGGAGTTGTGTTGAGCAATGTGAGTGAGTGAGAACTGTGTCAGTTTGTCCAGGAAGGGAGGAGGGAACTTCGACAGCAGGAAATGATTGAAACATCCCCTCTTCCCCCTCCCTCCTTCCCCCTCTCTCCCTCCCCCCTCTCTTCTCCCCCCCCAATCTACCCCCACCCCTCTCTCCCTTCCCCATGCTCTTTCCCTCCCCCACCTCTCTCTGCCTCCTGCCACTCTCTCCCCTCCCCCTCTTTCCCTCCCCATACTCTTCCCCCACCCCCTCTCTCTCCCTCTTTCTTCCCACTCCGCTCTCCCTCCCCAATCTCTCCCTCCCCCCACTCTCCGCCCCCACCCCTCTCTCCCTCTTCCCCCACCCCCTCTCTCTCCCTCTTTCTTCTCACTCCGCTCTCCCTCCCCAATCTCTCCCTCCCCCCACTCTCCGCCCCCACCCCTCTCTCCCTCTCCCCCACTCTCTCTCTCTCCCCCTCTCCCCCCTGCACTCTACCGCCACCTCTCTCTCTCCCTCCCCACTCTCCCTCCCCCAACTGTCTCTCCTTCTCTCTCTCTCCCTCCCCCCACTCTTTTCCCCTCCTTCGCCGCTCCCCCTCCACCCCCCACTCATCCTCCACCCCGCCCACCTTTCTCTTTTCTCTGACTCTCCCGCAGTAAGGCACTGTGGGCTGTCACCTTTTTTTCCCACACAGAGCAGGTCATCACAATGTTATAACCAAAGCTGAGAGTTCTTGCAATCTGGGTTGCAGCTGTTGAATCAGTTCCAGATTTACTGTCACTGTGTCCACTCTCTCTCCCTACCCCTCTCTCTCCCCCCCCCCCCACTCCTCTCTCCCTTCCCACTCTCTCCCACCCCTCTCTCTCTCCCTCCCCGTATGCTCTTTCCCTCCTCTCTCCCCCTCCCCATCTCTCTCTCTCTCTCCCTCCCCCACCTCTCTCCCCCTCCCCCTCTCTCTCCCCCTCCCCCTCTCTCTCCCCCTCCGCCCTCTCTCTCCCCCTCCCCCTTCTCTCTCCCCCACTCCCTCTCTCCCCCTCCGCCCTCTCTCTCCCCCTCCCCCTTCTCTCTCCCCCACCCCCTCTCTCCCCCTCCGCCCCCTCTCTCCCCCTCCGCCCTCTCTCTCCCCCTCCCCCCACTCTCTCCCCCACCCCCTCTCTCTCCCCCACTCTCTCTCCCTGCGTGCAATTTACAATGTGACAGCTACCAAAGCCCGAGTTATTGTCTGCACAGTGTGATAAAGAACTAATGGGATCTTCTCCTGTCAGAGTAACAATATTGCTGTTTAACTAAAATGGGTAATCTCTGGATTGTTTAATGGTTGCAGTGGAATCACTTATCATCCACTCACAAGCTAACACCGCGTTATATTGCCACTGCTCTCAACATCAATACCCACACTGCAGACACACCGGAAAATATCTGTAACCAGATCCCAACAATCAGCAGAATCATTTAACTGGGACCTTTCTGCGCTTGTTTGGTAAATCAGTTGGTGAACCTTGAAATGGGCAGAAATCACATGCGTGAATTGTGGGCGATGGTTAAAGGGGAGGCAGGGGATAAGGGCCCAGGAACAGGAGCAGCACCGAGGCCCATTGAGTTCTATCCCTGGCCCTGCACCTGTCCAGTGCTCTGTTGTGGTCTGAAAGAATACTTGGTTTGGCCTTGGAGTTGGTAGGCTTCTGTTGTTCCGCATTGGGGAGGCCACATAATGGCTGTTGTACACTCTTGGGCTTTACTGGTGGGCTTTTCCGGTTTCACAGGCAAGTGTTATTGATGTGGAGGGGGTGGGGGCCGGAGGTGGTGATCAGTTCACACTGCGCTGGTTTTGTTCTCTTACTGCCTGTCTGTAACAGAAGGGGTTTTCATAGAATCATAGAACCCTACAGTGCAGAAGGAGGCCATTCAGCCCATCGAGTCCACACCGACCATAATCCCACCCAGGCCCTATTCCCGTAACCCCACATATTTACCCTGTTAATTCCCCTAACACTACGGCAATTTAGCATGGCCAATCAACCTAACCCACACATCTTTGGAGTGTGGGAGGAAACCCGAGCACCCGGAGGAAACCCACAAAGACATGGGGAGAATGTGCAAACTCCGCACAGATAGTGACTCGAGGCCGGAATTGAACCAGGTTCCTGGTGCTGTGAGGCAGCAGCGCTAACCACTGTGCCACCGTGCCGCTCCGTTTTTTCAAATAAGGGATAGCGTATCTCCCAACCCCTCAGTTTTTGTGTGATCCCTGTTCCTACTAAAAACCCCAAACTCGATTTTGGATTAACTCAAAGAGTTACTTTATTGCACACATTTCAAAAAGACACAAAAAGAGGAGCGACCACAACTTCCACTCCACATGCATACAGTAAAGGGAGGGATGGAGAAAAGTTATACCACAACGGTCACAGAGATCATTGAATATTCCTTCATGTGCATCCAGAATCAATGTCCAATGAGGAATCATTCCGCACAGTTCAGCTCCCTGAGGCACGGATATAAGATTCGCTTTTCCAGAGTTGTTGATGCCCTAAGGTGACTCAGGAACTCAGAGACTAAATCAGCCCTGTAGGTGATAGTACAAAACCTTTCAACAGAGTCATATTATAGAAGCATAGAAAATAGGAGCAGGAGGAGGCCATTCGGCCCTTCAAGCCTGCTCTGCCATTCATTATGATCATAGCTGATCATCCAATTCAATAGCCTGATCCTGCCTTCCTCCCATATCCTTTGATCCCTTTGGCCCCAAGAACTATAGCTGACTGCTTCTTGAAAACGTTCAATGTTTTAGCTTCAACTAATTTCTGTGGTATCGAATTCCTCAGGCTGACCACTCTCTGGGTGAAGAAATCTTTCCTCATCTCTGTCCTACCCTATATCCTTAGACTGTGACCCCTGGTTCCGGACCCCCCACCATCTGGAACCTCATTCTTGCATCTACTCTGTTTAACCCTGTTAGAATTTTATAGATTTCTATGAAGTTTAAAGTTTTAAACTTTATTTATTAGTGTCACAAATAGGCTTACATTAATACTGCCCTGAAGTTACTGTGAAAATCCCCCAGTTGCCACACTCTGGCGCCTGTTCGGGTACACTGAGGGAGAATTTAGCATGGCCAATGCACCTAACCAGCATATCTTTCGGACTGTGGGAGGAAACCGGAGCACCCGGAGGAAACCCACACAGACACGGGGAGAACGTGCAGACTCCACACAGGCAACTTGTACCATATCCTTTTGGATACTGTCATCCTCACAGTTTACAATGCTTCCAAGTTTTGTGACACCTGAAAACTTCAAAATTCTCCAAGATTTAGATCATTAAAATACGTCAGACAAAGCAAAGGTCCCAATACTGACCCCTTGGGAACACATTTACAAACCTTCTTCCAACCCAAAAAATATCAGTTGACTATTGCTCCTTGTTTCCGAATACTCAGCCAATTTTGTATGCACATTGTTATTGTCCCTTTTGTTTCATGAACTGTAACTTCTCTGGCAAATCTGTTGTGTGGCAATTTGAAAGTCCGAGTACACCACATCAACAGCTTTACCCTGATCAACCCTCTCTGTTACTTCTTCAAAAAAACTCCAGCAAATTAGTTAAACATGGTTTCCCCTTCAGGAAGCCATGTTGGTCTTTCCGAAGCAACCTGTGTCTTTCCGTGTGACTACGAATTTAATAATTATTCCTCGAAGTTTGTCCACCACTGAAGTTAACCTGGTTGCTCTGTTATTGTTGGCCTTATCCTTACAAGCTTTCTTGAACATTTGCAAGTCTCTAGTTCTCTGGCCCCTCCCCTGTGTCTAGAGAATATTGGGAAATTATGGCCAGCGCTCCCACTATTTCCATTCTCACTTCCTTCAGTATTCTTGGATGCATCTCATCAGGTCCTGCTACCATGTCAACTTTATTGGTCACTCTACCAAAGGGAAAAGTTTCTTCCTGTCCACTCTATTTATGCTCCTCATAATTTTATACATAGAACATAGAACAGTACAGCAAACTCGTTGGGGTCTTTTAAGAGACTTCTGGATGAGTACATGGGATTTAATGGGATTGAGGGCTATAGATAGGCCTAGAGGTAGGGATATGATCGGCGCAACTTGTGGACCGAAGGGCCTGTTTGTGCTGTGGCTTTCTATGTTCTATGTTAACAGGCCCTTCGGCCCACGATGTTGTGCCGAGCTTTATCTGAAACCAAGATCAAGCTATCCCACTCCCTATCATCCTGGTGTGCTCCATGTGCCTATCCAATAACCGCTTAAATGTTCCTAAAGTGTCTGACTCCACTATCACTGCAGGCAGTCCATTCCACACCCCAACCACTCTCTGCGTAAAGAACCTACCTCTGATATCCTTCCTGTATCTCCCACCACGAACCCTAAAGTTATGCCCCCTTGTAATAGCTCCATCCACCCGAGGAAATAGTCTTTGAACGTTCACTCTATCTATCCCCTTCATCATTTTATAAACCTCTATTAAGTCTCCCCTCAGCCTCCTCCGCTCCAGAGAGAACAGCCCCTGTGCCCTCAACCTTTCCTCATAAGACCTACCCTCCAAACCAGGCAGCATCCTGGTAAATCTCCTCTGCACTCTTTCCAGCACTTCCACATCCTTCTTATAGTGAGGTGACCAGAACTGCACACAATATTCCAAATGTGGTCTCACCAAGGTCCTGTACAGTTGCAGCATAACCCCACGGCTCTTAAACTCCAACCCCCTGTTAATAAAAGCTAACACACTATAGGCCTTCTTCACAGCTCTATCCACTTGAGTGGCAACCTTTAGAGATCTGTGGATATGACCCCCAAGATCTCTCTGTTCCTCCACAGTCTTCAGAACCCTACCTTTGACCCTGTAATCCACATTTAAATTAGTCCTACCAAAATGAATCACCTCACATTTATCAGGGTTAAACTCCATTTGCCATTTTTCAGCCCAGCTTTGCATCCTATCTATGTCTCTTTGCAGCCTACAACAGCCCTCCACCTCATCCACTACTCCACCAATCTTGGTGTCATCAGCAAATATACTGATCCACCCTTCAGCCCCCTCCTCTAGGTCATTAATAAAAATCACAAAGAGCAGAGGACCAAGCACTGATCCTTGCGGCACTCCGTTAGCAACCTGCCTCCAATCCGAAAATTTTCCATCCACCACCACCCTCTGTCTTCGATCAGATAGCCAGTTACCTATCCAATCGGCCAACTTTCCCTCTATCCCACACCTCCTCACTTTCATCATAAGCCGACCATGGGGGACCTTATCAAACGCCTTATTAAAATCCATGTATATGACATCAACTGCCTTACCTTCATCAACACACTTAGTTACCTCCTCAAAAAATTCTATCAAATTTGTGAGGCACGAGTTGCCCTTCACGAATCCGTGCTGACTATCCCGGGTTAATCCGCATCTTTCTAAATGGTCGTAAATCCCATCTCTAAGGACCTTTTCCATCAATTTACCAACATCTCAATCATATCCCCACTCTCGTCAGCTCCAAGGAAAACAACCCCAATCTATCCAATCTCTGTTCATAACTAAAACTCTCCAGCTCAGGCAACATCCTGGTGAACCTCCTCTGCATCTTTTCCAGTGCTATCACATCCCTCCTATAATGTGGATTCCAGACAGCACACAATACTCTAGCTGTGGCCTAATCAACGTTTTATATAGTTCCAGCATAACCTCCCTGCTCTTAAACTCTATTCCTTGGCTAATAAAGGCAAGTGTACCATATGCTTTCTTAACCACTTTTTCCATCTGTCCTCATTTAAGGGTCCAGTGTACATGTACACCAAGGTCCCTCTGATCCTCGAGTGCTTCCCAGGACCCTGCTGTTCATCAAGCATTCCCTTGCCTTGTTTGTCCTGCCCAAGTGCATCACCTCAGACTTATCCGGATTGAATTCCATTTGCCACTGACCAGCCAATCTGATCAGCCCCTCTATGTGCTCCTGTAATCTAAGGCTAGTCTCTTCACTATTTACCACTCAATTTCTGTATCTTCCGCAAACTTAGCGATCAATCCTGCTACATTCAAATCTAAATAATTTACATAAACCATAAACAGCAAGGGCCCCAGCACTGATCCCTGTGGGACCCCACTGGACACAGTCTTCCCTCAACCATTACCCTCTGCTTTCTTCCACTCAGCCAATTCAGGATCCAATTTGCTAAATTTCCTCGGGTCCCATTGGCTCTTCCTTCACTATCAGTCTCCCATGTAGGACCTTTTCAAAAGCCTTGCTGAATGCAAGAAGACTATGTCAAATGCATTGTCCTCATCTACACACGTGGTCCCCTCTTTGTAAAATTCTATCAAGTTGGTCAGACATGATCTTCCCTGAACAAAACCATGCTGACTGTTCTTGATTAACCCCTGCTGCTCCAAATGCAGATTAATTCTGTTTCTCAGAATGGAGGTTAGACTGACTGACCTGTAGTTTCCTGCTTTATCCCTTCCTCCCTTTGTGAGTAATGGTACCACATTGGTGCCATTTTAAATATCTTGATTTGATCACTCTGTAATCTATTCTCCAGAAATTACAACCCAGCTTTTATGCAATCTGTCCTCACAACTTGACTCTTTAATCCCTGGGTATTGTTCTAGTGAATCTGCACGTTACCCACTCCAAGATCAATGGCTGGAATTTTACCGGTACGCCCGCCCCAAATCAGGGTGGGCAAGGCTCGCAGAACGGAATTCTCCACTGGCCTTGTGCAGGACTGTACGAGCCTCACCCGAGCAAGGTTGTAAAATCCCGGCTAATATATCCTTCCTGAGGGTGTGGTGCTCAGAACTGAGGACATTGGGGAGAGTTTTCCCGTGTTGCCCGCCACGGGAATCGTAGCGGGTACCTGGACCATGGAAAAGTCTGTTGGCCTCGGGGCAAGCACGGTCAGAAACTCCCACCCAGATGGCGCTTGCCCAAGGCTCTGCACAGCTGGAGCACAATTTTGCATTCTGTCCATCCAATCCACTGCCTACAGCAGGAATATCACTTCATGCCACAGAATAGTTTAGCCCAGAAACTATATGTAAGTAGCGAGGATATTGAAGGGTACTTTCTACCTCATTGTCAATGCTGTAATAAAGTGAGCTGGTGCAGTGGCTTGGGTTTCATCCGTATGCCGTTAACGACCTTCACATCTCCACACTACTGTTCCTCCGCTCTGTTTGAAATCTCGTCACAGATTCTCTATTCTAATCTCCAAAGTGCACTGCTTTGCATTTTTCTGCGTTGAATTCTTGTCTGTCTACCTCCTCAAGATGCCAGCCTATCCATCTCTCCTCTCACAGCCTTTCACACTCCTTCTCACTCCCACAGTTTTAGCGTCATCAGAGAAATGTCACCATCATGTGTGGAGTCTGCACCTTCTCCCCGTGTCTGCATGGGTTTCCTCCGGGTGCTCTGGTTTCCTCCCAGAGTCCAAAGATGTACGGGTTAGGTTGATTGGGCATGCTAAATTGCCCCTTAGTGTCAGGGGGATTAATAGGTTAAATATATGTTATGGGAATGGGGCCTGGGTGGGATTGTTGTCGGTGCAGACTCAATGGGTCAAATGGCCTCCTTCTGCACTGTAGGGCTTCTATGATCATTACCTCACTTCTTCCATTGATGGAGTTAATAAAGGAAAGATATACATTTCTATATTACTGTTCATGACCTGATGGTGATGATCCACCGATGGGCAGTTTCTTGCTCATTTCACCACAGGCTGAAACTTACTACCCTGTCATGACCACCCAATGCAGCAAGCCGTTCAAAAGTGCACTGACTGCGGTGAAATTGGAAGATCCCGCCAGTGGGAGGAGCCGTTAGATCCCGGCCCACATCTGGCAGACTTCCACTTGCCTCTTCAGTTGCATGTGGGAGCCTCCCATTCTCAGTTTCAATCAGTAATACGCATTGGGAAAGGAATACGTGAGGTGCTTTCTCGTCACCTTTCTCATCTGTGCTTCAAGGAAACACAAACTCTCCCCCCCAAAGGGTCTTCCCCACCTGAATACTTCCCAAAGCCCTTCACAACCATCGGAACACTCCTGAAGTGTCATCACTGTCGTAAAGCAGGGAATGTGGCAGCCATTTTGCACAATGACAAATAACAGCCAGGTAACTTGTTCTGTTTTAGTGATGTTACTGATTGAATAAATATTGGTGAGGATACAGGGGCGAACTCCACTGTTCTTCTTCAAACTCTTCTTTGAAATCTTTTATATCCATCTGAGAAGAAGATAGATGGGGCCTCAGTTTAACATCTCACCCAAAAGGCGTCCCAGATTCTTCCCACTGAGCAGCATTGCCCCAGTCTGATGAGAATTTGTGCAGTGAGAAGTCTCACAACACCAGGTTAAAGTCCAACAGGTAAACTTGTTGAACTTTAACCTGGTGTTGTGAGACTTCTTACTGTGTTTACCCCAGTCCAACGCCGGCACCTCCACATCATTAAAAATTGTTGCACAGGTTTTGGATTGGATCATAAACTCACACAGGGGAGGATGCTACACTGAGCTGCAGATGGCAGCCCAACACACATCTTTGTGAGTCACTGCTGGTCACTGCCCTCCTGGCTGTCTCTTTCTGCCCCAATCTTCCTTTTCCTTCCCTTCCATCATATCTCATCCCATATTGTGCTCATGTTTCAGCACGGTGGCACAGTGGTTAGCATTGGTTAGCACTGCTGCATCACAGCGCTAGGGAGCCGGGTTCGATTCCCGGCTTGGGTCACTGTCTGTGTGGAGTTAGGGTGGCACGGTGGCACGATGGTTAACACTGCTGCCTCACAGTGCCAGGGAGCCGGGTTCAATTCCCGGCTTGGGTCACTGTCTGTGCGGAGTCTGCACATTCTCCCCGTGTCTGTGTGGGTTTCCTCTGGGTGCTCCGGTTTCCTCCCATAGTCCAAAAGATGTGCTGGTTAGATGAATTGGCCATGCTAAATTCTCCCTCAGTGTACCCAAACAGGTGCCGGAGTGTGGCGACTAGGGGATTTTCACAGTAACTTCATTGCAGTGTTAATGTAAGTCTTACTTGTGGCACGAATAAATAATAGATAAATAATAAATACATTTCCTTCATTTCCATTGGACATTTTATGTGCTTCCTTTTCAAGTGTTTTCTGTAAACCTGTTGCATCTCCCATTTGTATTGAATAAATAGAAAATAAATCGTATAAAATATCGAAGATATAAAATGATAATACAATAGTACATCAATAATATAGTCTAACTTTATTCAATAAACGTAAGCCCAGTCAGCAACTCCCACACCCAAGAAAGAATGAATAATGACAATCTGTAACTTCAAGGTCTGGCATATCCCCCACTCTACCATCACCACCAAGTCGGGGCATCAACCCTGGTTTGATTTGATTTGATTTAATTTATTATTGTTACATGTATTGGGATACAGTGAAAAGTATTGTTTTTTGTGCACTACACAGACAAAGCATACCATTCAAAGAGTACATAGGGGAGAAGGAAAGGAGAGGCTGCAGAATATAGTGTTGCAGTTACAGGTGTGGAGAAAGATCAACTTAATATATGTGAGGTCTACTCAACAGTCTGACAGCAGCAGGGAAGAAGCTGTTCTTGAGTCGGTTGGTGCGTGATCTCAGATTTTTATATCTTTTTCCCGATGGAAGAAGGTGGAAGAGAGAATGTCTGGGGTGCGTGGGGTCCTTGATTATGCTGGCTGCTTTTCCAAGGCAGCGGGAAGTGTAGACGGAGTCAATGGATGTGGGGGGGCTCGTGTGCGTGATGGACTGGGCTATGTTCCTGGTTGGTGGCGGCCGGGGGAGTGAAGACTCCAGCTCAATGAAGAGTGCAGGAGAGTATGCCAGGAGCAGTACCAGGCACACCCAAAAATGATCAGTCAACCTGGTGAAGCTACAACACAGGACTGCCTGTATGCCAAACAGTAGACGACTAAGAGATCCCACAACCAATGGGTCAGATCTAAGATCTAAATTAATCAACTAACTGGTGGAAGAGGCTTCACAAGTATCTCCATCCTCAGTGATGGGAGAGTCCAACAGTGGAAGGGAAAGAACTAAAGCATTTGTAACAATCTTCAGCCAGAAGTATCAAGTGGATTATCCACCTGGGCCTCCTCCTGACGTCCCCAGCATCACAGACCCCAGTCTTCAGCCTAATAGATAGATTCAATGTTATATCAAGGCACTGGCTGCAAAGGTTATGGGCACTGACAATATTCCAGCAATAGAACGAGCAATGCAACTAGCAAATGTGTTCCAGTACAGATACAACACTGGCATCTACCCGGCAATGTGGAAAATTGCCCAGGTATACCCTGTACACAAAAAACAGGTCAAATCCAACCCGGCCAATTACCGATCCATCGGTCTACTCTCTATCATCAGTAAAGTGATGGAAGAGGTCATCAACAGTGCTGTCAAGCAGCATTTACTGCAATACAATTCTCACTGACTCACATTTTGAGTTCCACCAGGGTCACTCAGCTCCTGACCTCATTACAGCCTTGGTTCAAACGTGGACAAAAGAGCTGAATTCCAGAGGTGAGGTGGGTGACTGCCCTTGACAACAAGGCTGCATTTGACTGAATATGGCATCAAAGAGCCCTATAAACTGGGGTCAATGGGAATCAGGGAGAAAGCCTTCCGCTGGTTGGAGTCATACCTGGCAGAAAGGAAGATGGTTGTAGTATTCGGAGGTCAATTATCTCAACTGCAGGACATCACTGGAGGAATCCCTCAAGTTAGTATCCTCGGCCCAACCATCTTCAACTGCTTCCTCAATAACCTTCTTTCCATCATAGGGTCGCAAGTGGGGATGTCCACTGATGACTGCACAATGTTCAGCACCATTCGCGACTCCTCAGATACTAAAGCAGTCCATGTCCAACTGCAGCAAAACCTGGATAACAATCAAGCTTCAGCTAAACAATTGACAAGTAACACTCACACTGCACAAGTGCCAAGCAATGGCCATCTCCAGCAAGAGAGAATCTAACCATCACTCCATGACATTCAATGGAATTACTGTCGCTGAATCCCCCATTATCAACATCTTGGGATTATCATTGACCAGAAATTCAACTGGACCAGCCATGTAAATACTGTGACTACAAGAGCATGTTAGAGGCTGGGAATCCTGCAGAAAGTAACTCACCTCTTGACCCCCAAAGCCTATCCACCATCTCCAAGGCTCAAGGCTTAAGGGGAGGTCATGGCCTAGTGGTATTATCACTGGACTATTAATTCAGAAACTCAGCTAATGTTCTGGAGACCTGGGTTCGAATCCTGCCACGGCAGATGGTGGAACTTGAATTTAATAAAAAACATACCTGCAATTAAGGATCTACTGATGACCATGAAACCATTGTCGATTGTCAGAAAAGCCCATCTGGTTCACTCATGCCCTTTAGGGAAGGAAATCTGCCGTCCTTACCTGGTCTGGCTTACATGTGACTCCAGACCCACAGCAATGTGGTTACCTCTCAACTGCCCTCTGAAATGGCCTCGCAAGCCACTCAGTTCAAGGGCAACTAGGGATGGGTAATAAATGCTGGCCAGTCAGTGACGCCCATGTCCCATGAATGAATAAAAAAATAGTCAAGAGTGTGATGGAATACTCTCCACTTGCCTGGATGGATGCAGCTCCAACAACTGTCATGAGGCTTGATACCACCCAGGACAAAGCAGTTCACTTGATTGGCACCCTATCCACTCTTCACTATCGATGCACAATGGTAGTAGTGTACTCTCTCTGCAATATGCAATGCAGGAACTCACTAAAGCTCTTTAGATAGCACCCCCAAGCCCATGACACTGCCATCTAGAAGGACAAGGGCAGCAGACACATGGGAACACCACCACCTGCAAATTCCTTTCCAAGCCACAAGCCATTGTGAATTGGAAATATATCGCTGTTCCTTCACAGTTATTGTTGCTGGGTCAAAATCTTGGAACTCCCTTCCTAACTGTATGGTGGGTGTACCTACACCACAGGGACTGCAGCGTTTCAAGAAGGCAGCTCACACCACCTACCCAAAGGACAGTTAAGGATAGGCGATAAATGCTGGCCAAGCCAGCGACGCCCATAGCCCATGAAAGAACAAAAATGAAACCCTGCAATTTATCCTGTTATTGTCTGAAAAAGTGTAAGGTTGATTCGGAGAAAGAAGCTTTACTTTAAATCAGAAACTGCAGATTAGAGATTAGATACCTGCACCGCCCCAGCATGGAACAATACAAATCATCATCTCCCTGGAAACAGGTCTGAGAATGAGTTTAGCGTGATTTCAGATATAGATATATAGTTCGGAACTGGCTCAGCGACAGAGATGAACAGTGACAGCTGTCTGAATGACTCCACCAGATAAGGTATTATAAAAAAACTCCACAATCAATGGAAAAAAATAAAAAGAACTCACCAATTGGAGTCTTTTGAGCAGAGATGAGTTGAAGAAAATTAAAATCTTTGCAGAGAGATGGGCAGATTGTATTCGTCCCTGCAGCTCAGCGGGAAGGTAAGAAGTTGAGCTTAGTTTGGACTGCAAACGTCCTCTGGAAGTTTAAGAACTAATTCCAGTAGCTTAATAATAATCAAAACATATAGGGAAACGTCAATCACACATGCCTTTCTTTCAGGCCTACATACTGTCAGGCTACGCTAACAGTTAACTAAAATACACATGTACATATACATCCATATACATATGGATGATATTGGAATAGTGTAGATTAGAGGGGCTTTAGATTGGTTTCACTGGTCGGCGCAACATCGAGGGCCGAAGGGCCTGTACTGCGCTGTAATGTTCTATGTTCTATGTTCTAAAATAGTTTATTGGTTCCGCGATTCCTCCAGGGCCCTCGTAACGCTTAATGACTCCCAGTACCGTGCCTGTGTGCCCTGTACCGACCAGTTTAAATTCCATTCATTCCATTGCTGCCTTCATCTGCCCATTTATTGTGCCCCTGTCTGTGGGATCTTGCTGTGCATGGACTAACTCTCATGTTTCCTACATTACCACAGTGACTACACTTCAGAAACAGCATGGTGCCTGTAACAGCCAGCGCTTGTGAAAGATGTTGTGTAAATGTCTTTATTCCTGACTCCCGCTATCACCATAGAACCTGGCTACTTATTGTCCAAATTCCTTCAGTTTGGTTTCTGCATTTCTCACACTGCCAAAGCGATTTTGCCAAAATCAGAAATATGGTCCTGGCGCATGGTCTCCCCCTGATGTCCCTGCAGTCTTCAATACCGTTCACCAGCCCATTGTTTCGCCCTCAGCTACCCATGGATCTGCCCTGACGCCCATTCCTGTCTAACTGAATGCACCCATGATATTTCCAGGAATGTAACATTTGAGGTGTAACATTCGAGCGAGACCGGAAATTCCAGCCTGAGGTTAACGGACATTTCCATTGTCCGCCCCTCGCCCACTCTGAATCCGTGGCAGCGGGACGGTAGAATTCCAGCATTGATGTCTCAGGAGACCCCACTCCTGGAGGGTGATTTGGAGCCCGCACTCTCCGTCTGCAGGAATGGTGGCACGCACTCAAAATCCAGAGAGACTCAGAAAGCGGAATTCACGCCGGGGGGGGGGGGGGGGGGGGGGGGGTGGGGGGGGGGGGGGGGGTCTTCCAACCCCCTCGCTGGCGGAGTGGCGTGGAACACACTGTGGAGCTTATTTTAATACGTTAACATGTCATCAGCGAGCACTCTCTCTGGGATGTCCCCCCTCACCAGAGATTCAGTGAATGCCAGCATGACATCACGCCAACGCCATTTGCAACAGGTCGACAGAAGCATGAGCCTGGCACTTTCATCTCTGATCGGGGTTTCAGAGGTGGTGGTCACTTCCTTACTGCATCGCCGATGTGGGAGGGACATTGCACTGCCATTCTCACAGCGATCTGGTGCTGGGTAAACTCAGTGGTTCCCCCAAACTTGGTGGCATGAACAGACAGAATGGAGGCTCTGTGGGTGAACAAAGCTAATTTAATGCCAAACATTCAATACAATGGTGATCTATCTACACCAATGCCGATAGTTATCTGTGCCCACTAAGTGCCTATGGTTCCTTAATCTCCCTCACCCTCTCACTATGTTGAGGTGTATCCCCAGGATCCATAGCTGAGGTTGAGGTGGCCTGCTGACCTAGAAATCATAGAAATCATAGAAACCCTACAGTGCAGAAGGAGGCCATTCGGCCCATCGAGTCTGCACCAACCACAATCCCACCCAGGCCCTACCCCCACATATTTACCCGCTAATCCCTCTAACCTACGCATCCCAGGACTCTAAGGGGCAATTTTTAACCTGGCCAATCAACCTAACCCGCACATCTTTGGACTGTGGGAGGAAACCGGAGCACCCGGAGGAAACCCACGCAGACACGAGGAGAATGTGCAAACTCCACACAGACAGACCTCCACACTCTTTTGTCTGAGGTGACCTTGGCGGGGGTCCGCTGTGGGGCTGGGGCCTTGAGGGTTCAGGCATGCTTTTGGACAGCACAGGTATTTGACTGCTTCCCTCCTCAGTGTCAGGGGCTGGAGGTATGGTATGTCACTGACATGGAGGGGGGTGTCAGATGACCTGGAGACACCAGGGTCCCATGGCTGAAGGGCCCCAGGCTGTACTCCTGCCGATCCTCTTCCCTTCGGTTCCCGGGGGCCCCTGGCTTCCTCCATTGGATGGAGAGACAGCTGGAGAGAGATTCAGACTCCCCACCATCTTGTAACACTGACACTCATGGATTCCCACAGTGCCTGCACCATGCAGTTGAAGCCCGGCGCCATGGAGATCATGCCTGTTGTGGTTGAGTTTGTCCTGCACTGACACAGAGAGGGAGAGTGTCGGTGGGAGTGTTGACATTTAAAATGGTGATGAGGTGAGGCAGGCGCGGGGCTTGGGTGGGAGCTGGAGTGTGAGGAACATGGCAGCTACTGGGGGAACATGGAGATTGTTGGGGGGAGTGGGGGGGAACCTGGTGCCTGGTGTTGGCAAAGACCAAGGTGGCTGCATGAGAGGAAGGGTTGGGGGGGGGGGGGGGGGTGAGGGGTGTGTGAGGGGTCCAGTGGAGTCTGGGTGTGGCTCACTGACCCTGGCTGAGCGAAGATCATTCATTTTCCAACACTGCTGCCCCATCCTCTTCTGGAGTGCGCTGGCACTGACCAGGGCTGCCACTGCATCCCAGGCGGGGGTGTGACCCTGCTGGAAGGCCATCTCCCCAGGGCGGGGGTAGAGTGTGTCCCGCCTCTGCCTCTGCTCCACTCCATCCAACATCCTGGTGAGGGGTCCCTCTGAGAAACGCAGAGGGTTCAGGTGCTGGGTTCTTGGCTGCCGTCCCCTGCAGTCATTATGGAACAAGTGCCGGGGAGTGTTTATATGGAGCACCCCAGTGCTTGCAGCAGTTAAGTTGTGACATAGCGGGTGAATCAGAGGGAACAGGCCGCTCCTGGGCATAACAATTATCATTAATGAAGCGTAAGATTTGGCCCAAAAACGCGGCGGTGCCATCAGCGGGGATCACTCCGCTTTGTGTGCCAGAAGCCAACGCTGCCATCTTTTGTAAGATTCCACCCTTGGTCTCTGTCTTCCTTATCAGCATCTTCTGAGGCCAAGCATCATCTTTCAAAGCATGCTGGTAGCCCTGGCTCTATCTCCAGGAATCTTGGAATCGGACCCATTGGCTATTTTCAAATCGTTCCCAAATTCTGCTAACTCGGTGAATCTTCAGCACAACATCTTTGCTTGCTGCCACTTTATATAGTATTTTTATAGTATTCACGTTTCTTCACATAAATGAAGACCCAAGGGTCAGGAAATAATGAGACATCTAGTTCATCATTTTAATGAATGAATATACCATTTTGACTCTATTACTAAAGGGTTTTATTCCCCAGCCAACCTAGAGACCATTCAGTAATTGACATCCTATCCCATATTCTGCTTCCAGCTGAACTGAACCATCGATTTGGTTGATCTGTGTCTAAAGTGTGTTTTAACCTCAATTAACCCTCCTGTACTTCAGCTCAAAGCTGAAAATAATTCCACATCATGTCATTGCAGCACAATGATTATTTTCTTTCCTAATCTATACACGACAATTCTAACAGCCTCAAACTCCATTCTGCTTCCTAAAAACCAGACCCCTCCACACTACTAATGCTCTGGTTAAACCCCCACATCCTGTTCACAACAACATGGTGAATAGCTCATCAAGCACGGTGGCACAGTGGTTAGCAATGCTGCCTCATAGCGCTAGGGACCCAGGTTCGATTCCAGCCTCAGGTCACTGTCTATGTGGAGTTTACACGTTCTCCCCGTGTTTGCGTGGGTTTCCTCCGGGTGGTCCAGTTTCCTCCCTGTGGTGAACCATCGTTGGTTCCCACTGTGGGGTTGTTCTAATGTTGTTGTTGGGCTAGGGTGTTCACACTGTGGGATTGTTCTAATGTTGTTGTTGGGCTAGGGTGGGATTAATACACCTGTGGTTGTTACTGTTGTGGCACATCCCAGTCGGGCTCCGCCTCCTGGGAGAGGTATAAGACCCCCTGCTCGGGTGGGACCTCGTCAGTCTGGGGTGGTGTACTTACGTTCTAGTAGTTCCATTGTTAGGCAATAAAAGCCTTCAGTTACCGAAGCCTTCTGTCTTGAGTTCAATTGACATGCATCACTCCCACAGTCCAAAGATGTGCGGGTTACGTTGATTGGCCAGGCTAAAAAATTGACCGTAGTGTCAGTGGGATTAGCAGAGTAAATATGTGGAGTTATGGGGATAGGGCCTGGGTGGGATAGTGGTCAGTACACACTCGATGGGCTGAATGGCCTCCTTCTGTACTGTAGGGATTCTATGATTCTATAAAGCGGCCTGACTGTACAGGAGGGGAGGAAGAAGGAAGGAAGAGTGATAGTGGTAGGGGACTCAATAGTTTAGGGGAATAGACAGGTGTTTCTATGGCTGCAATTGTGGCTCCAAGATGATGTGCTGCCTCCCTAGGGCCCTGGGTTAGGGATGTCACTGAACGGTTGTAAGGCATCCTAAAGGGGGTGGGTGATAAGTCAGGGGTTGTGGTACATGTTGGTAGATTAAAGGATGAAGTCTTGCATCATGAATTCAGGAAGCTAGGCGACAGATTAAAAAGGAAAACGTTAAAGTTTGTAATCTCTGGATTATCTCTGGAGCCACGTGCTAGCAAGTACAGGAGATAAGGCAGATGGATGCATGGCTCAAGAGTTGGTGCAGGAGGGAGGGTTTTCAATTCCAGGATCACTGGGACCATTTCTAGAAAAGGTGGGATACGCACAAACGGGAAGGTCTACACCTGAACCGGAGCAAAGCGAATATCCTTGCAGCTGGCTTTGCTAGTGCTGCTGGAGGAGCTTAAACTAGGTCCACAGGGGGAAGGGACACTGAGAATCAGTATAATAAGGACACAACATAATATAGTGAAGGAACCAAGACAGGGAGTGCAGCTACATTGAGCTCTAAGGGAGTAAAGTGAGGCTGGATGGTCTCTAATGCTAGGAGTACGACAGATAAGACTGATGAGTTAAGGGTGAGGATTGACTCATGGAATTGTGACATTGTTGCCATCACAGAGACATGGTTGAGAGAGGGGCAGGATTGGCAACTTAACATTCCAGAGTATAAGATCTTCAGGTGAGATCTTAATAGAGAAAGTAGTAAAAGAGGAAGTAGTGTTGCAATATTAATAAAGGAGTCAGTTGCTACAGCAAGGAGAGATGATATCTTGGAAGGGTCTTCAAATGAGGCTTTGTGGGTAGAGTTCAGGAATAAAAAGAGGCCAGTCACATTTCTGGGAGCCCCAAGCAGTCAGCAGGCAACAGAAGAACAGGTATGTAGACATCTCACTGAGGTGTTTAAAATAATAATGATATTATCCCCAACAGGAATTGGAATAATCATAGTGTACAGGGTTTGGAGGGGGCAGATTTGTTGAAATGTATTGAGGGGAGCTTTTCGTGTCAATATGTAGAAGGTGTTAGGATTCCGGACCGATCTCCAAGAAGTCAGAATAGACCCCAACAATTTTTCTATTTTGGAATGAATATAAGGACAGAATGTTTTGCTGTAGGAATAATTCCATTGACAAATTTGGGATCATTTATGAAAACAAGCTTTATTTATAACACAGTTTAAATGTAGCCCAGACAAAATGAAACAGTTTAACTCTTAACGGTTGAACAATCTTTAAACATGAAAACAAACAACTCTAATTTCTAATTTATCTCTATTTCAGGTCCAAATCAGCAACGTTCCTCCGATAAATTTATATGTCACTTTAAATACAGTTAGAAAACCCAGGCATACTTGCTATAAATTAATGTAGGAAATCTTGGAGCTGTCAGAGAGAATTTGTAGAAAGAGAAGTTTACAGACTTCTGTCTTTAAACAGCTTCAGCCAGCAACTGAAACAGAAAGCTGCTTCACTCACTGCTACATACCCAGCTCCTTCCCATTAGCAATATCATCACATGACACTGTATACCAAAAAAACCCCAGCTGCCATTATTTTAAGCAAAAAAAATACACCAGGGGAACTCTCCATTTATAAACAACAATCCATTAGCTCTACCCTAAGTAAACACTACATGGCTAAAATGAGCAATTATCCTGCTCTCCCAGCATCTGAGCTGTATTCCTTCCAGACATACTGATTTCCTGTAAAAAAAAACCTGAATCATAAAACAGCCCCCCATAAACATAAAACATATCAATAACACAGTATCATCACAAAGATCCAACAAGGGACAGCACAGTGCTGGGTCTAATTCTGTGGAGAAAAGCCAGACAAGTGTTCAAGGTGGCAGTGGGGGAGCATTTGAGTGATAGTGACCATAGCACAGTAGGATTTAAGTTTGTCATGGAACAGAAAAAAGAATGGGTGGGATTCTCCCCAAAAAATTCTCAGTGTCGAATTTATATAAAAACTGGAGTAACTCCCACTATTTATTTCAGTGGGATTTTCAAAATGAATCTTCCACACTCTGTGCATCACAGAGAGCCTTAGCATGAACATCATTAAAAGGCTGTGGGCAGGGCCTACTCCCGCTGGAGCAACCGGCAGCATAGCACTGAGTGGGCCACTGCGTGTGCATCAGTCTGTCAGAGCGGAGACCAGTGCATTCACCACATGGCCGGCCTCCCAATCATGGCCAGCTCGATCGCTGGCCAGCCCTGCAAGTCCCCATCGCTAGTTGTGCGCCCTATGTCCCCCCCAAGCCACCCGATCACTGGACTTCCTGACATGTCTGGGCCAGCCTTGACCACCACCCCCCCCTGCTCCCCACCAGTTCTGATCTCCCGATCTCCCCACTCCTCCCCATACCCCGCAGCCCCAAGCTCCCTGGCAGGCTGACCCCTCCTCCGCCACCCCAATGTCCAACCCCGATCACTGGCCTCCCTCCCTCTGTCACCAAGTCTGAATGCAGAGTGACAGTGGGACCCTCCCACCCCCACTGATCTTCCCCAAGGGGCCTGGCACCCAGTGGGCCCCACCCCCTTGGCATTGTCTGATGCCCAGTGGGCAGTGCCAAGGTGGCATTGCCACTTAGCCCCTTTGGTAGTACTGGGGGCCAGGGTGGCACTGCCAAGCTGGCAATGCCCAGGGGGCATCTCCCATTACCCCCACGGGGGAGGTGCCAGAGGGTTGGAGGACAGCTGATGTGGTTTCACTTTTCAAGAAGGGTTGTTAGAGATAAACCAGGGAATTACACCCCAGCGGGTCTCACATCAGTGGTCGGGAAACTATTGGAGAAAACTCTGAAAGAAAGAATTAATCCTCACTTGTCGAGGCAAGGCTTGATCTGGGATAGTCAGCATGGCTTTGTCAGAGGAAGATCATGCTTAACGAATTTGATTGAATTTTTCAAGGGGGTGACTGGGTGTGTAGATGAGGGATGCACAAACTACTGATGTAGTTTGTATGGATTTTAGCAAAGCCTTTAACAAAGTTCCACATGGGAGATTGATAAAGAAAGCAAATGCACATGGGATCCAGGGTAAATTTGGTAAATTGGATCCAAAACTGGTTCAGTGGTAGGAGATGGAGGGTGGCGGTCGAAGGCTGTTTGTGTGACTAGAGGCCAGTGTCCAGTGCTGTACCACAGGGATCACTGCTGGGTTCCTTATTGTTCGTGATGTATATAAACAATTTTGGTGATAATGGAGGGAGGGAGGAAGGTTGGGGTGGGGGGGGGGCGGTGAGTGGGGGGAGGGTTTGTGGGCAGTGGTGGATGGTAAGTAAGTTTCTGGATGACACGAAGATTGGCAGAGTAGTTAATAGTGAGGAGGAAGGCCTTAGGTTGCAGGAAGATATAGATTGGTTGGTCAGATGGGCAGATGATCAGTGGCAGATGGAATTTAATACTGGAAAATGTGAGGTGATGTATTTTGGAAGGAGTAACAAGACAAAGGAGCAGTTTATAAATGGCAGGACACTGGGAACCTCAGGTGAACAGGGGGATCTTGGGGTGCTTGTCCACAGATCCCTGAAACCAGCAGGACAGGTTAATAGGGTAGTTAAGAAAGCACATGGCACACTCACCTTTGTCAGTCGTGGCATAGGTTATAAGAGCAGGGAGGTTATGTTGGGCTGTACAAAACTTTGGTGAGGCCACAGCTATAATATTGTGTGCAGATCTGGTCACCTCACTGTAGGAAGAATGTAATTGCGCTAGAGGGAGCACAGAGGAGATTCATCAGGATGTTGCCTGGGATGGAGCATTTGAGCTATGAAGAGAGGCTGGTTAGGCTGGAGTTGTTTTCTTTAGAGCAGAGAAGGCTGAGGGGGGGAGGTATGATTGAATTGTGTAAGATTATGAGGCAGATGAACAGGGTGAATAGGAAACAGCTGTTCCCCTTAGTTGAAGGGTCAATAACAAGGGGGCATAACTTTAAAGTGAGGGGTTTAGAGGGGATTTGAGGAAAATATTTTTCATCTAGACAGTGGTGGGAGTCTGGAATGTACTGCCTGGGAGGGTAGTGGAGACAGGAAACCTCACAACCTTTAAAAAGTACCTGGATGAGTATTTGAAATGTCACAACATCCAAGGTTATGGGCCAAGTGCTGAAAGTAGGATTAGTGTAGACTTAGTGTAGTTTTGTTGGTGCAGATTCGATGGGTTGAAGGGCCTCTTCTGTACTCTACGATTCGAAGACTCTGTGACTCATATTCTGACAATTTACACAGCTCAGCTCAGGAGCGTGATGGTAGATTCACCAGTTGCCTGGACAGCGCATCCGCAAACAACACTCAAGGAGGTCGATACCACACAGGAACAGAGCAGTTTGCTTCACCAATTTCCCTGCCATTGGGCTCAACACAATGTCCATTCATCACTGGTGCTTTGTGACAGCAGTCGATGTGTGAGATACCGCTCTCCAGCTACTCACTCAGTGAGAGAGGGATCTCTGCGGTGCAATCAGCTTTGAAAGGATGCGGCAAATAATTAAACATGGGCAAGGAGCCAGGGCTAAGAAAGAGGAAAGATCAGAAGAGATTATCTTTCTGGCCAAGGGAATGTTGAAGCTGTTGAAACACAGTTGCGTTAGTGCCACAATGAGTTTTCCAATGGGGATTCCCCTGATATTCCTCTCTTATTGGAGAAGAGAAAGCTGAGAGATGATATGATCATTTTTAAAATTCATTTGTGGGACATGGGCGTTGCTGGCTGGCCAGCATTTCTTGCCCATCCCTAGTTGCCCTTGAGAAGGTGGTGGTGAGCTGCCTTCTTGAATCGCTACAGTCCTTGTTCTGTGGTAGACCCACAGTGCCATTAGGGAGGGAATTCCAGAATTTTGACCCAGCGACTGCAAAGGAACGGCGATATACAGTGCAGCCCCGTTATAACGCGATGGTTGGGGTCCATAAAATGTTATCGCAAATGTTATCGGGGTCACGCTAAATCGCTAAACCGGAAATAGCAAATAAAAGGGTCCATTGCGTCATCGCGTCATCTCCGATTTCGCGCTAAATCGGGGCACGTAAAATCGGGGTTCCACTGTATTTCCAAGTCAGGATGGTGAATGGCTTGGAGGGGAACTTGCAGGTAGTGATGTTCCCATGTATCTGCTGCCCTTGTCCTTCTAGGTGGAAGTTGTCGTGGGTTTGGAAGGTGCTGTCTAAGGATTTTTGGTGAATTTCTGCAGTGCATCTTGTAGATAGTACACACTGCTGCTACTGAGCGTCGGTGGTGGAGGGATTGAATGTTTGTAGATGTGGTGCCAATCAAGTGGGCTGCTTTGTCCTGGATGGTGTTGAGCTTCTTGAGTGTTGTTGGAGCTGCACCCATCCAGGCAAGTGGGGAGTATTCCATCACACTCCTGACTTGTACCTTGTAGATGGTGGATAGCATTTGGGGAGTCAGGAGGTGAGATACTCGCCGCAGTATTCCTCGCCTCTGACTTGCTATTGTAGCCATTGTGTTTATGTGGTGAGTCCAGTTGAGTTTCTGGATAGGGTGTCAAAGGTAACCCTAAGGATGTTAGAACCAAAGAAAAGCTACAGCACAGCAGGAGGCTACTTGGTCCATCTTGTCCATGCCAGCCCAAAGACATCCAGGTGCCCTTTTTGATCCTAACTTCCTGCACCTGATCCGTAGCCCTGTAGCTTACAACACTTAAGGTACTGTTTAAAAGAGCTGTTGAAACTCATGAAGGGGTCTGGTCAGAGCAGACAGGGGAAAGCTGTCCCCACTCATGAAAGGATTGAAAATAAGAGGGTGCATAATTGGCAAAAGAAGCAACAGTGACATGAGGAAAATCTTTCACACAGCGCGTGGGTAGGGTTTGGAATGCACTGTCTGAGAGTGTGGTGGAGGCAGGATCAATTGAAGCATTGGAAAGGGGATTAGACTGTGACCTGAAAAGAAAGAATGTGCAGAGTTCTGGGGAGAAAGCTGGAGAATAGAACCAGGTGATTGCTCATTTTGAGAGCCAGTACATTCACAGTGGCCTGAATGGCCTCCTTCTACATGGTAACAATTCCACGGTTCCTATTCCTGTTTCCTGGAACAACAACACCTGCATTTGTATCCTTATTTCAGAGATCTCCCTCAATAGTCCTAAAGATGGAAGAGCTACACCGATCCACTCCAGGCCTGTGTGGGAGCTGGGTAGGCAATCCGCGTGCAAGTGCCAATTACTTTTTGAGCCAATAACAGAAAGTTGGGAGGTAGGGGGAAAGGAGGAGGATGGAGGTGAGGGGTTGTCACAAACACCCTAGAGCTACCTCTTGCCCCAGAATGGGGGCTACCTTGAAATGGGCCATCATGCAAAGCCACAGTCATGTGTAACATGGGAAATTTCACCTCCACCAACACATGCCTGCAGCACACTGATCTACATTCAGCAGCATTGGATGGTCAAAGGGGACCCCTTCCTCTGAACGGAGATCCCACAAGCTCCCACAAGTTCAACACACTCTGCAGCCAGAGCTCTCGCTTTGGACAACAGATTCCTCCTCCTTTACTGCCAGCGGATCCCGCTCCTGATCACACTGTGCCACGTGTCTGACTCTGTGCCATCTCTCTCACTCTGTGCACTCTCCTCTCTGGAGCACAGAGTTCCCACAGAGCCATTTCCACCACTTCAAACAGCTTGTTGTGCTCTGGCCTAGGAACTGGCTGTTAACCTAAACTGAGTGGAGGGAGAAATCGCTGCAGCGGATCGAGAGGGGCTGAGACACACCTTATATTGGACAGGCAGGGAAAGAGCGACTGGTTCATCAACACAGCCAATAATGACCATGTCATCAGGCCTAAACACCACTCAGTACCACATGCCAACATCACTGCCCCTCTCACTCTGTCATCTCCTGGGAGAGGAAAGTAGAAACTAAGAAAAGCCTAGGCCTGTAAGAGAGAAAATATGCTGTCAAATTCCTCTTCAACCACTCTGGTATCCAGTCCAGGAGATCACATGGAGCATGGGTCTGATAAAGACATTCACAGGGAAGGCGATGGCGTAGTGGTATCGTCACTGGACTAGCAATCCAGAGATTTAGTGTAATGCTCTGGGGACCTGGGTTCAAATCCCACCACGGCAGATGGTGGAATTTGAATTCATAAAAAATATCTGGAATTCAATGACTATGAAATGTCGATTGTCAGGATAACCCATCACTAATGTCCTTTCAGAAAGGAAATCTGCCATCCTTACCTGGTCTGGCCTACATGACTCCAGAGCCACAACAATGTGGTTGACTTTCAACTGCCCTCGGGCAACTAGGGATGGGCAATAAATGCTGGCCAGTCAGCAATGCCCATGTCCCGCAAATGAATTTTAAAAATCTGCCGACTTAACCTAGTCTGGTCTGGCCAACATGTGACTCCAGACACAATGCGTCTCTTAAATGCCCTCTGAAATGGCCAGACAAGCTATTCCAGGGCTATTAGGGATGGTCAGCTAGATTCAAAACATTGGCGTTATTCTCTCCCTACAGATGCTGTCAGACCTACTGAGATTTTCCAGCATTTTCTGTTTTTGCTTCAGATTCCAGCTTCCGCAGTAATTTGCTTTTATCAATAAATGCTGGAACTAGCCAGTGACACACATCCAATGAAAGGATAATCAAAGCTGCTCCAAGTCAGGCAAACAGTATCCGCGTTATAACAGTGGCCTCAGCACTTTTCAAAGCTTCAGTTACTTCTGAACGTTTAATGAAACAAAGCAGTCGGCATGATAAAAAGCTGTAATTATCATGTTCTAACCCATAGACCGCACAATATTAAGAGGGATTACAAACTGTCTATTCCTGCCCAGTGTGAATCCATTTGTAAGCACTTCAATTGGCAATTCCACCCATCGTTCACCTTTCAGTTCCTAATTGATGTCGGCATTAATAGATTGGGATAAAGTGAGATAACCAAGAACCTTTGTGGGATTTGTTTTTCCAATTTAAAATGCAATCAATTTCCCATCAAAAAATTACAGATATTTTCATGACTAAGGCAGCTTGATTTCTTCTGGGGAATGGTTAATTCCTCTAAAGACCAGCTTTCATTTATTTGCATGCATTAGAAATCCATCCATCAGAGTATGCTCCTTCGAAACCGACAACTGCACTTTATATTCCCAAGCGTGCTTCCCTGCCACATCCCTCCCTGCATTCCTGAATGTATTGACACTGGTTTGGGAATGCCTGATGCCTTCCCACCATCAGACTCCTCACAGCTCACTCTGCACCCTTTCCTCATAGGACAACCTGCCCATTCCTGATATTAATCGAGTAAACCTTCTCTGAACTGCTTCTAACGCGTTTACATCTTTCCTTAAAAAAGACAAATTCTGTATACAATACTCCAGATGTGGTCTGACCAATGCCCTGTACAACTGAAGCATAACCTTCTGACTTTTGTAATCAATTCTCCTCATTCTATTTGCATACCAGCCTTTTGTGATTCATTTGCTAGGACACCCAGATCCCTCTGCATCTCAGAGCTCTGCAATCTCTCACCATTTAGATAATAAGCTTCTTTATTCTTCCTGTCAAAATGGACAATTTCACATTTGCCCACATTATCCTTCATTTGCCAGATCTTGAACTTTTATTTTACGCAATGAAATTTGATATGGCACCTTATCATGCTGATAGCTCATAGGATGGCAACTCTTGTACAGCTACTTGAGGAGCCTTTGTCTCCCCAGGTCCTGTCACACAGCCTAAGTCTGCTGTCAGTCCCTGTAGCGGGATCTCAGGTACAATTCTGGTCAAGTTCAGTCCCCACATTTTCAACTGGAGACACATAGATTTTGATTTGATTTTGATTTTGATTTGATTTATTATTGTCAGATGTATTAGTGTACAGTGAAAAGTATTGCTTCTTGCGCGCTATACAGACAAAGCATACCGTTCATAGAGAAGGAAAGGAGAGAGTGAAGAACGTAGTTTTACAATCATAGCTAGGGCGTAGAGAAAGATCAACTTGTTGCAAGGTAGGTCCATTCAAAAGTCTGATCGCAGCAGGAAAGAACTGTTCTTGAGTCGGTTGGTGCGTGACCTCAGACCTTTGTATCTTTTTCTTGATGGAAGAAGGTGGAAGAGAGAATGTCCGGGGTGCGTGGGTTGTAAAAGTTGTAAAAGTAAAACATAGACTACTGATTACAGAGAGTAAGTTTTCCCAGGGTAAGCGATTCAGAGGCAAGACACCATGAACGCGGCACAAAACACAGGCGGTAAATAAATGTTGTTAAAGAAGCTGAATATTTGGTGAGATTTCCTGTTGACGACACCGACAGAATTTCATAGAATATTTCATAGAAACCCTACAGCACAAAAAGAGGCCATTCGGCCCATCGAGTCTGCACCGACCACAATCCCACCCAGGCCCTACCCCCATATCCCTACATATTTACCCACTAATCCCTCTAACCTACGCATCTCAGGACACTAAGGGGCAATTTTAGCATGGCCAATAAACCTAACCCGCACATCTTTGGACTGTGGGAGGAAACCGGAGCACCCGGAGGAAACCCACGCAGACACGAGAAGAATGTGCAGACTCCACACAGACAGTGACCCGAGCCGGGAATCGAACCCGGGTCCCTGGAGCTGTGAAGCAGCAGTGCTAACCACTGTGCTACCGTGCCGCCCTAATTCTCTCCAGTTTTCTCACCCAGGCCGGGACCCTCACTGAGAAAGTATCAGAAAACTCCACGCACAGCGGAGGAATGTCTGCTAAACACCGCCCCCCCCCCACCCCCCGCCCCACACCCCCAAGATGGGTTTCCCGGCCGTGGAGTTGGTTAGCCATTGGCCATTGGCAGGATCTTCCCATCCCGCCCAAGTCTGTGGTGCTTTGTATGACTTGCTCTAGAGCCGAGGAACCCGCAGAGGAGGGTCTCTTTCAACAGGAACAGAAGATCCCACTGGCAAGAACGGCTGGAATATCCCACCCACATGGAAGGAGCATGGCCTGTGGACCTGTTTGTATTGACACATCATGGGCTGACAACATAATTCCTGCGCTGTTGGCTTTTCCGAGCCTCTGCTCATTTCCTAAGTCCTGTGTAGGGAGCAGACCACCTTACCTGCTCTTGAATGCATTTGAACACAAGTTGTAAATGTCAAAGAATAGGCCGATGCTACCTAATTTTCAATAACTTTGATGGATAAGGAAACTAAGTCATGGGGAAAAGAACCTCAGCGATGTTGCAGTTCTTTTTTACTTTGACATTATCTGCTGCAATGGGGAGTCCCAAAACTGCCTGATCTCTCTGTTCAAATAGCACGGTGATAGGAACGGTCCAGTCATATCGACTGCAAGGCAATTATATGTAGAACTCGTGGCAGGGCTCATTAAGGAAAGACTCTTAAAGTTCTGCCTGTTTACTGGGGGAAAGAAATCCATTAATCAAAAGTGAGTGTCTCAGATGTGGAGGAAAAATACGAGTCTAAATCGAGGCAGATAATTGAAGCTGTGGCTCTTTCCCAATTCAGATGCAATTCAGATGTTGAACTTATTGAACTCGTTCTGCAATGTGACCCCATTATAGTCGATTGGAGGCAGGGCCTTCCATTCTTCTTCCTTTTAATGAGTTTCTATCAGAGGTGGTGCTTGTATTTCAGATACATCAGCAGTATCTTTTCCTCCAGTAACTTACATTTAAAGTAGGGTTTTCTTGTTTAAAAAAGTTTTGAGATCAGATTTATTCGGGTCATTAATCTGTCTGTGGGCATTAATATTTATGGATTAAATTCCACCCCAATTGAATACAAATACAACCTTTAATGTCTATCTTTTATGCATTCCTCTATCAGCATCCACAGTCTGATAATCTCCTCTGATCCTAAATGGAAACTGTTATCTTTTTAAGTGGTTGCATGATTGCTTTCAGAGCCAGTCACATGATTTGATGGTGATATCGCTGGGGTGGTTCACAGACTCCTGGCTTTAGTTTCAGTTTCTAATCTATTCAGGCAACAGCTCCTCAATAAACCTGTTGTTGTTATTGTGAATCTACGTGTGCAAACCACATCTTCTTCTTTTTGTTTGAAACCCACAACCCCTAACAGAGTTAGGACATTACAGAACTCCTCTGAGTTTCCCATTGCTAAGGCTGCCACCATGCCCTTTTTAATGAAACAATCAGAGAGTTCCGTATTGGTGATAAACAGGGAAGTGTGAAGTCCATTATTATTGTGACTTGAGAGGGTGCATCAAAAGAATATGATCATTATGTATTGTTGGCGTTTTGAGGTTATGGGATCTCAGTGCTATCTTGGGCTTGAGATTTAAATCCCATGGAATTATAGAATCCCTACAGTGCAAAAGGAGACCATTCGGCCCATCGAGCCTGCACCGACAACAATCCCATCCGGGCCCTATCCCCGTAACCTCACGTATTTATCCTACTAATCCCACTGACACTAAGGAGCAATTCAGCACGGCCAATCAACCTAATCCACGCATCTTTGGACTGCGGGAGGAAACCGGAGCACCCGGGGGAAACCCATGCAGACATGGGGGGAATGTGCAGACTCCATAGAGACAGTTACCCGAGGCCGGAATTGAACCCGGGCTCCTGGTGCTGTGAGGCAGCGGTGCTAACCACTGTGCCACCGTGCCACAAATAACTAGAAACAAGATGGCCAAAGTCAATGTTGGCTAATTGTTTCACGCAGGGGACACTGAATTCACCACTCATTATACACTGGGGCCAATTTCCCATTTAATTGTGGTCGAACGGCAACTAATTCAATATCAATCCATTTATACTCGCAGCAAAAGTTAGAGTTAACTTCTTTGGACTGATTCAAGGAGTTTATTAACTACAAACACAAGAGAGTGTAAATATAATGAAGTATTCCAAGGATCAATCACCTGATCAGTCACACAGAGATAGAACTCATTGCTCTGTAGCGAGACTTGTTGGTGCCTGACTCACAACTCTGCTTCAGGGAAATATAATTAAATCATGTTTGCTATTCATGGGGCCTGGGAGATCAAGAATTCCAAAAGATAAACAATATGTTGAAGCAGTTAATGGACAGTAATTGAAACTTGGCTCTTATTTTTCTTCAAATAAAGCAGAAATGAAGATATTGGTAGCCTGGAGCAGCTAGGCAATGGCTCTTAAATTGGAAGCTCATTAAAGAGTAGAATGATCCGTGTATATTGATGTGCTGCAGAATGGCACTGTTTGTCTCTCAGGGTCAATGAAGCTTCAAATAGGTAATACACTAGATGTCTAAAAGGTCTCATTCAATTATAAAAGATGGGGTCTCAATGACAAAAGGTATTGATTGGTGATTTCTAACCATTGCAGGATCAGGTATGAGAAACTCTTCATTGTCCTCCCTCACTGAAGTGCTGAAATATTTTTTTCCAGCTTTCAGCAGACTTGTGATACAAGCAGGGATACAATAAGGGAATGGGCCTCATCGTCATTCACATCCGTCAGAATTCACTGGCAAAGCAGTTAACGCGGTCTAACACAGGGATCGTGCTGACAACCACCTCTCCCGATATAGGAGCGGGAAAAGGCTTTGCATTTATCTGCCGCATTTCGTTAACTCAAAGTAATTTACAGTCAGTCAACAGCTTTTGAATTGTAGTCAGTGTTGTAATGTGAAGAACGTAGCAGCCAACCAGAGGTCCCACAAACAGAAATGTCGGGGTAAATGTTCCACTCCCGCCCGGTGTGGGAATTGCCGCGGACGGGATGGAAAATTTCAAACCATTGAAAGGTCCTTTGACCTCGGATGGGGATTTCCATGCTTGGAGCAGGCGGGAATGGAAAATGCCGCCCATGATATGGAGCAAATAACATGCTTTTCTATGGCTGGGGGATGAATATTGGCCAGGGTGTTGGAGAAAACTCCCCTGCTCTTCTTCAGAATGGAATCTCTCCCACCTCCCTAAGGGAACAGTGAGGCTTCAGTTTCAAGTCTCAACCGAGAAAGGCAAGGTGGGACTTGACACAGAGACAAGTGTGGTATCGACTGAATCGATCTAACATCGCACCTCAAAAATCAACACCCAACATGCTGAAGACCCTGAGCTAACTTTCAGGTAAAGGGTCTGATCAGCTTAATATATAATAGGTCCATTCAAAAGTCTGATGGAAGCAGGGAAGAAGCTGTTCTTGAGTCGGTTGGTACATGACCTCAGACTTTTGTATCTTTTTCCTGAAGGAAGACGGTAGAAAAAAGTATGTCCGTGCATGGAGTACTGATGATGCTGGCTGCTTTCCAAGGCAGCGGGAAGTGTCGGCACAGTCAATGGATGGAGGCAGATTTTCATGGACTGGGCTTCGTTCACAACTCTTTGTAATATCTTGTGGTCTTGGACAGAGCAGGAGCCATACCAAGCTGTGATGCATCCAGAAAGGATGTTTCTATGGTGCATCAGTAAAAGTTGGTGAGAGTTGTAGCGGACATGCCGAATTTCCTTAGCCTCCTGAGAAAGTAGAGGCGTTGGTGGGCTTTCTTAACTATAGCATCAGCGTAGACGTTGTTGGTGATTTTGACACCTGGAAGCTTTAAGCTCCACTTCATCACCGTTGATGCAGACAGGGGCATGTTCTCCACTACGCTTCCTGAAATCGATGGCTATCTTCTTTGAATTACTGACATTGAGGGAGAGGTTATTGTCATTCCACCATTTCACCAGATACTCTCTCTCTCTCCTGTACTCCATCTCATCATTGTTTGAGAACTAACCCACTAAGGTGGCGTCATCAACAACCTTGAAAATGGAGTTGGAGTGGAATTTGGCCACACAGTCAGTATCGCAAGGGGCTGAGGACACAGCCTTGTGGGGCACCGGTGTTGAGGATAATCGGAGGAGGTGTTGTTGCCTATCATTGCTGATTGCTCCCTATTGGGCAAGTCTCTGCCTGCTCAATAAAGGAGTTTGTACTCCATAAAGCCCCATGGGGAAATCTATCAATAATTCCCCATGGTCTTTGTGGCCATCATCACACAGAAATCTCACATTAACCTACTCTATTCAGAGGAGGACAATCTCAGTTTGTCTAGTGTTGATATAACTGGGGTCTTGCACCATTGATAATTCTAACTGATTCCCATGACACCTCTCTTTGCTTAAAATCAGAAACCTCTAGATCAGACACAATGCTCCAAGGTTGGCTGGACCAGTGATTTACTAAGATTCAACTGTAGAATCCCTACAGTGCAGAAAGAGGCTTTTTGGCCCATCGAGTCTGTACTGACTCTCCAAAAGAGCATCCCACTCAGTCTCTCTCCTCTGCCCTATCCATATAAGTCATGATGTGGAGATGCCGGCATTGGACTGGGGTAAACACAGTAAGAAGTTTAACAACACCAGGTTAAAGTCCAACAGGTTTATTTGGTAGCAAAAGCCACACCTTTTGTGGCTTTTGCTACCAAATAAACCTGTTGGACTTTAACCTGGTGTTGTTAAACTTCTTACTATCCATATAATCCTGTGTTCTTACCATGGCTGATCCATCTGATCTGCACACCTTTGGAGTGTGGGGGGAAACTGGAGCACCCGGAGGAAACCCACACAGACACAGGGAGAACTCCACACAGACAGTGACCCAAGCTGGGAATTGAACCCGGATCCCTGGCGCTGTGAGGCAGCAGTGCTAACCACCGTGCCACCGTGCCACCCCTGATTTTTTCATTTTGTACCTCTACTGATAAAACCGGGGTCCTAATTGTGGTTCTGCAACTTTCTCAACTTATCTGCTACTCTCTAAGCTCTGTGTGCAAACAGCTCCCTATTCCTGCACCTCCTTTACAATTATAATACGCAGCTTACCTAGTCTCCCCTCATGCGTCCTTACAAAATGAATCACTTCATATTTCTCTGTGTTAAATTTCGCCTGCCATGGTATCTGCCTGTTCTAAACGATGCCCTCTTGAAGTCTATCCCTATCTTCCTCCTCTTTATTGGATTACTGAGCTTTCTACTATCTGCAAACTTTGAAATTGTGTCCTGCGCTCTTTCTGTATTCTGCTATTGTAAAGGCTGACATTTATCCGGCATTTCCCATTTCATTTTAATCTCTCTGCTTTAATCACCCAGGGAGCTGTAGTTTCCTCTCTCTCCTTTGGGACGAGTCTGGTCTGTACCATAACCAGCTCAAATTCCCATTGCTCATTTACTGTTCTATCAACCGACCATTGATTCCAATGCACCTGGGCCAGACCCTTTAGTTCAGCAGGTGAACTCCCCAGTTGTTTGTTGAACAGTGCCATGGATTCTAATATGCCCACCTGAGAGTGCCGATAAACCTCAGGATAACATCCAAAACGACGGAATCTTCCTCAGTGCCACAGTAAACTGTCCACTTGGATTATCAACTCTCTGGGATTTGATCCCATAGTTTTCTGATTCAGGGATGAGGTTGCTGCAAGCGAGTCAGTATTGGCATTGAGAAGGTGGTGAGGACAATTAGACTCTGGCAACTAATGCTGGCCTTGCCAGTATTGCCCACATCCCGTCAACAAAGAAAAACCATTGGGAAGAGGGACATGGGAATTTAGAAAAGGAAATGAGGAGATGTGCTCAAAATAAATGGAAAATGATGCTGAGCCAAAGCAGCCTGGAATCAGAATTAGAATCGGCCTGTACCTTGTCAAAGTGAAGGATGAGAGAGAGAGAGAGAGGACAAAACAAAATATCATGAAAGCTGGAAAGCTGAAATAAATACAGAAAATGCTGTAAATATTCAGCAGTTTTGGGCAGCACGGTGGCACAGTGGTTAGTGCTGCTGCCTCACAGCGCCAGGGCCCCGGGTTCATTTCCCAGCTTGTCTGTGTGGAGTTTGCACGTTCTCCCCGTGTCTGCGTGGGCTTCCTCCGGATGCTCCTGTTTCCTCCCACACTCCGAAGATGTGCGGATTAGGTGGATTGGCCATGCTAAATTGCCCCTTAGTGTCCGGGGGACTAGGAGGATAAATATGTGGTGTTGCAGGGATAGGATCTGAGTGAGATTGTTATCGGTGCAGACTCGATAGGACAAATGGTCTCCTTCTGCACTGTAGGGATTCTATGACTCTAGTTCTGTTCTATGATTCTCGGGTCTGGCAGCTCCTGTGGAGAGAAGAAAGGGGATAATGGGTAACGTATCACAATGACGTAGAGGGATTGCCCCCCTCAGAAGCAAAGTCGGATGAAGCCAACACATTTTCCGCCAACTCACCCCGCAACCATAACACACCATGGGCGGGCAGAATCGGTGCTATGTGAGACTTGTGTCACTCACTGCGGAGAGAGTCCTGCCCTAGGGAGGGGTTTCCAGGATTTTGATCCAGGGATAGTGAAGGAATGGTAATATATTTCCAAGTCAGGATGGTGAGTGACTTGGAGAGAAACTTCCAGGTGGTGGCATTCCCAGGTATCTGCTGCCCTTGACCTTTGTAGTGGTAGTGGTCGTGGTAATGGAAGGTGCTGTCAATGGAGCCTTGGTGAGTTCCTGCAGTGCGTCTTGTAAATGGTGCACACGACTGCTACTACACGTCTGTGGTGGAGGGGATGAACATTTGTGGAAGGTGTGCCAATCAAGCGGGGCTGCTTTGACCTCTGTGGTGTCAAGCTTCTTCAGTGTTGTTGGAGCGCCACTCATCCAGACAAGTGGAGAGCATTCCCTCACACTCCTGACTTGTGCCTTGTAGATGGTGGATAGGCTTTGGGAGTCAGGAAGTGAGTTATGTGCTGCAGGATTCCTTGCCTCTGATCTGTTCCTGTAGCCACAGTATTTATATGGCGAGTAAAGTTCAGCTTCTAGTCAATGGTAACCCCCAGGATGTTGACATTGGGGGTTTCAGTGATGGGGGTAATGCCATTGAATGTCATGGGGATGATGGTTAGATCCTCTCTTGTTGGAGATGGCACTTGTGTGGCAGCTCACTGGCACAGCCGTTAGCACTGCAGTCTCACAGCGCCAGGGACCTGGGCTCAATTTTGGCCTTGGGTGACTGTGTAGAGTTTGCACGTTTTCCCCCGGGCCTGTGTGTGTTTTTTTCGGGTGCACCGGTTTCCTCCCACGGTCCAAAGAAGATGTAGGTTAGGTATATTAGTGATTGTAAATTTTTGGGGTTACAGGGTAAGGCGGGGGGGGGCCTGGGTAAGATGCTCTTTTAGAGAGTTGGTGTTGACTCGATGGGCTAAATTGTCTCCTTTTTCACTGTAGGGGATTCTGTGGTTCTCTGAAATGTTACTTGCCACTTCTCAGCCCAAGCCTGGCTATTGTCCAGTTCTTGCTGCATTTGGACATGGACTGCTTCAGTATCTGAGGAATTATGCAAATGATCCTGAAAGTTGTGCAGTCATCAGTGAACTTCCCCACTTCTGACCTTATGATGCTGGGAAGGTCATTGATGAAGCAGCTGAAGATGGTTGGACTAGGACACTACCCTGAGGCACTCCTGCAGTGATGTCCTGCAGTTGAGATGATTGACTTCAAATCACCACAACCGTCTTCCTTTGCGCGAGGCATCATCGCAAACAGTGGAGAGTTTGCCCCCTGATACCCATTGATTCCAGTTTTGCTGAGGGCTCTTTGATGCCACGCTCGATCGAATGCTGCCTTGATGTCAATGGCTGTCACCCTCAGCTCTGTCAGAATTTTAGCGCCTCACCTGTCCCAGGCGGGTGAAGCTTACAGAACGGAATTCTCGATTGGCCTCGGGGTGGGATTTTACAAGCCTTGCCCGAGAGAGGTCGCAAATCCTGGCACACACCTCTGGAGTTCAGCTCTTTTGTCCATGTTTGAACCAAGGCTGTAATGAGGTCAGGAACTGAGTGACCCTGGCGGAATCCAGACTGAGTGTCACTGAGCAGGTTATTGCTGAGTTAGTGCTGCTTGATAGCGCTGCTTGATGACCCCTTCCATCACTTTGCTTTTCGAGAGTAGATTGATGGGGTGATAATTGATCTGATCCATTGGCTCTTAGCTTCGTCTATCACATGCTGCTTATCAGTGTCTTCTGGATCTTGACCCTTCCATCAATGTGAAAGATTTCTCTGTATTTGCCTCATGAAAATCATACCAAGTGATTTTGAATCAGCTTCTGGCGGATTTTGATCTGTGGAGAAAGTAATGGAGTTAGCGTCTGAGACTGACGACAGTCCAGAACCTGAACAATACCAGCTGTTATATAAATATGAGGGAGTTCTGGCTTGACAAAGAGCAGAGCAATGTAATATATATTTGTAGTTCAGGAAAGATTGTGAAGGGGTGAAACAAAGAGGGGTGGCTCCATTGATAGCGGAGAACATTGCAGTGTTAAATGGAGAGAAGGCCAAATATTCACAGAGTCATGGCGACTTTGGGGACCTTTAAGAATGATGGCTGGGGCGCAGATCCAGAATTCCCATCCCATTTGTAACAGATGCGCTTTCTGTAAGGGAAGAGGTGGGATGTGATTCACACATGAAGGAAACACAAACTCTGCAGGGCCACTTGAACTTGATGCTGAGTTCAGACACCATGGCCGGTACTTAATGTCCCTCACTTGGGTGAAGCTCATAAAATCCCACACAAGGCCAATGGAGAATTCCGTTCTGGGAGCCGCGCCCACCCCAATTCCAGGGTGGGCGTGGCGGTAAAATTCCGGCCCTTTTCACTTTGTCCTGGGCCTTATCTGCAATGTGAGAATCATCAATGGATTGAGGAGACTTAAATGCTTTTGAAGGGTGGATAAGACCTGTAGAACCTCCCAGCTGTGAAGCTATTTAAATCCCCAGCCCTTTATAAATTATAACAAATGGTTTAATGAGAATTGAACAAAAATGTTCTAGCAGTTACAAAAGCTGTTTGGTGACATTAATCCAAGGGCTATCGTTATTTAATTATTAACATTTGGCTGCTTTCCACAACCTATCTTTATCCCAGCAGGAGAACTGATGCGCGACAATAAGCACGTGGAACCAAGGCTTCGGTATTGAAGGCTTTAATAGAGTAACAATGGAACTACGAACACGAATACACCAGTTCAGACTGAAGGGGTCCTGCCGGAGCAGGGGGTCTTATACCTCGCTACCGGAGGCGGGACCCCACTGGAATGTGCCATGATAACTCTTATAACAGGTAAACACCCTAACCCAACAACATTGTACAACCCCCACAGTAACAACACCCTAGCCCAACAGTAACATAGTAACAACCCCCAGTGATGAACCAACGATGGTTCACTACATTCACCCCTCCTTTAAGAACAAAAGGTGGCGGGGTGCACGAAAAACAGGTCATATAAACAGACAAATCACAGGATTCACAAGTCCAGACGGTCTGGAGGACCGCACCGACGCTGCGATCTCCTCAACACCGGTTGCGAAACCAGAGCAGGTGCTTGTGGTGGCGCTCTTTCCAAAGCAACGTCTGGCTGTCCCCTCAAGGACTCCCGGGCCGGCCGGCCCTGGTGAGGCGATGGTGCAGGGGATCCTGGAACGTTTGGTGGTAGTGGTGGTGGTGATGATGGTGGCGCCGATCTCCGAGTCTCAGGCAAGCTGTACATGGGAGTAAAAGTGTTATGCACTGGTCCCGGTGCTGACCGCGCCACGTCTGGGGAAGCAATGAGGAGTAGTGGATTCGTGACTGGGGGAATAGGAGCGACAGGAGTTGCTACGTCCCCTGCGGGCGCCAGGTCTCTAATGGAGACAGTGTCCTCTCGCCCGTCAGGATATGCCACATAGGCATACTGAGGGTTGGCGTGGAGGAGTTGGACCGGTTCGACCAAGGGGTCGGACTTGCGAGCCCTCACATGTCGCCGCAGAAGGACGGGTCCTGGGTACGTCAACCAGGCTGGCAATGAGGTTCCCGAGGACGACTTCCGAGGGAATGAGAACATCCTCTCGTGGGGAGTAGCATTGGTTGCCGTACACAGGAGGGAGCGGATAGAATGGAGCGCATTTGGAAGGACCTCCTGCCAACGGGAGACTGGAAGGCCCCTGGATTTCAGTGCCAGTAGGACAGCCTTCCAGACTGTAGCATTCTCCCTTTCCACCTGTCCGTTACCCCTAGGGTTGTAGCTCGTGGTTCTACTAGAGGCAATCCCGAATGAGAGCAGGAATTGCCTCAAGTCGTTGCTCATGAACGACGAGCCCCTGTCGCTATGAATGTAGCAGGGGTACCCGAACAGGGTAAAAAGTTCACTGAAAACCTTGATGACGGTGGCAGTCGACGTGTCCGCACAGGGGACAACAAACGGAAACCGGGAATACTCGTCTATTATGTTGAGGAAATAGACATTCCGGTCCGTTGAGGGAAGGGGGCCCTTAAAATCCACACTCAGCCTCTCAAAAGGGCGAGTGGCCTTGACCAATTGTGCCCGGTCTGGTCGATAAAAGTGTGGTTTGCATTCTGCGCAAATCCGACAGCTTCTAGTCACTGACCTGACATCCTCCACCGAGTAAGGCAGGTTGTGGGCTTTGACGAAGTGGTAGAGTCTGGTGACTCCAGGATGACACAGATCATTGTGGAGAGCCTTCAAGCGGTCCTCCTGCATGATGGCGCATGTTCCGCGCGAGAGGGCATCCGAGGGCTCATTGAGCTTCCCTGGACGATACATAATATCGTAATTATAGGTGGAGAGCTCAATTCTCCACCGCAAGATCTTATCGTTCTTGATCTTGCCCCTCTGCGTGTTACTGAACATAAACGCCACGGATCGTTGATCCGTGATCAGGGTGAACCGCTTCCCTGCCAGGTAATGGTGCCAGTGTCTGACTGCCTCCACAATGGCCTGAGCCTCCTTCTCCACCGCTGAGTGCCGAATTTCTGGGCCTTGAAGGGTGCGGGAAAAGAACGCGACGGGCCTGCCTGCCTGGTTTAGTGTGGCGGCTCGGGCGAAATCAGATGCATCACTCTCCACCTGGAAAGGGATGGATTCATCCACCGCGTGCATCGTGGCTTTCGAGATGTCGCTCTTCAAAACCTTGAAGGCCAATTGGGCCTCCGGCGTAAGTGGGAAGGTCGTGGACTTAATGAGCGGACGAGCTTTGTCCGCGTAGTTGGGGACCCACTGTGCATAATACGAAAAGAACCCGAGGCATCTCCTCAGTGCTTTCGTGCTAGCGGGCAAGGGAAGTTCAGTGAGTGGGCGCATACGGTCTGGATCAGGGCCAATGACCCCGTTTTCCACCACGTATCCGAGGATGGCTAACCTACGCGTACGGACTACGCACTTCTCCCTGTTATAGGTCAGATTCAGGCGAGATGCAGTGCGCAGAACGTGTTGGAGATTCGTGTCGTGGTCCTGCTGGTCATGGCCGCAGATGGTGACGTTATCCAGGTACGGGAAGGTAGCCCGCAACCCGTTCTGGTCCACCATTCGGTCCATAGCACGCTGGAAGACCGAGACCCCATTGGTGACACCAAATGGAACCCTGAGGAATTGGTATAGACGACCATCCGCCTCAAAAGCCGTATATTGTCGGTCCTCTGGGCGGATGGGGAGTTGATGGTAGGCGGACTTAAGGTCTATGGTAGAAAACACTCGGTACTGCGCAATCTGATTGACCATATCAGAAATGCGCGGGAGAGGATACGCATCCAGCTGCGTATAATGATTAATGGTCTGACTATAGTCGATGACCATCCGAGGTTTGTTCCCGCTTTTGACTACCACGACCTGCGCTCTCCACGGACTAGCACTGGCCTGTATGATCCCTTCCTTGAGGAGCCGCTGAACCTCAGATCTAATAAAGATCCGGTCCTCAGCGCTGTAACGCCTACTTTTAGTAGCGATGGGCTTGCAGCCAGGTACCAGATTTTTAAAAAGGGATGGTGTAGTGATTTTCAGGGTGGATAGATTGCATGCGGGGCGCTTTGGGCAATTTGGAGGTTGCGGCTGATTCCCTACTGCCAGTGAAGGGAGTGGCCCACCGTACTGTAGGATCACACTCTTCATGTGGACCATAAAGTTTAGTCCGAGGAGAATTGGCGCGCAAAGGTGAGGTAACACAAGGAGCCTGTATTGCTCGTAAATTGTGCCCTGTACCTCAAGAGTTACCATACATCGTCCTTGGATCGGTACAGACCGGGACCGTGATGCCATGGAAATTGTCTGCTTGGCAGGGAGAACCCGGAGTCCACACCTTTTAGCAGTTTCAGGGTGTATGAAACTTTCGGTGCTTCCACTGTCAAACAGACAATTCACAGTTCTACCACTAACCTTTATATCCATCATAGAATGTTCAAGTCTGTAGTGCCTGGTCTGATCCAGGGAGATCGACGCCACCGTTGGCCCCTGGGCGTCACTGCATGCTGCCGTTGTGGATGCTGAGGACCCCTGCTGGTCGCTCCTAGTCGTCGTGGACCATGATGGCCGCCCCCATGAATCGCACGTGGGCGAGGGCGTCAAGCGCAGCGACTCCTGGTGGTCTTCCTCCTCCTCTGTCAGCCACGATGGCGCCGTCCTGGGATCGCACGTGGTCGGACCTCGTGGGTACTGCGACGCCAAAGGAGATTGTCTCCGTTCTGGAGGGTTACAAGCTGCACTGCCGTTTTTAGGTTTGGACCTGCAGACTTTGCCGTAGTGGCCTTTTTTATCGCACTGGCTGCAGATTGCCGTTCTTGCCGGACACTGTTGCCGTGGATGCTTGGCCCCACCACAAAAATAGCATCGCTGGCCACCTGGAGCTGCCGCCGTCGTCGAATCGATCTGGGAGCGCGGGTTAGCGGGGCGAGGAGGGAGCTGAGCTTGCTCCAACCACGTTGACTGCACGTGGTCCTCGGGGTACAGCGCCAAGCTCTTCGACGCCGCCTCCAGCATCACGGCCATCTCCATTGCTTGGGTCAAGTCGAGTTTCCCCTTTTCCAGCAATTTAAGCCTGATGTACGAGGACCCTACCCCTGCTACGAACGCGTCTCGGGCGAGGTCGTACATATACTGTTCGGCTGATACGTCCTTACAATCGCAACCCCTGGCAAGCTGCAGGAGCTCATTGGCATAGTCCTCCATGGTTTCGCCCGACTGCCGACGTCGTGTAGCGAGGAGGTAACGAGCATGTATCTCGTTGGGTGGCATCGTGTATCTTTTTTTTAGGAGCTCGACGGCACCCAGGTAAGTGGGAGCTGCACGAATGGCTTGGTAAATCGTGTCGCTTACCCTTGCGTGGAGGACCTGGAGTTTATCACTGTCTGTAGTGATAGCTACCGAGGCTGCCAGGTAGTCCTCAAAGCACTTCCACCAATGGTCGAATGTGTTAGCTGCACCGACCGCACGTGGGTCCAGTGTCAGACGATCCGGTTTTAGAATCTGTTCCATACTCTCTGTTTTTTTTTTCTTCTTGTTGTACAGCTGGGAGTTTTCTGTTACTCTATTAAATTGATGCGCGACAATAAGCACGTGGAACCAAGGCTTCGGTATTGAAGGCTTTAATAGAGTAACAATGGAACTACGAACACGAATACACCAGTTCAGACTGAAGGGGTCCTGCCGGAGCAGGGGGTCTTATACCTCGCTACCGGAGGCGGGACCCCACTGGAATGTGCCATGATAACTCTTATAACAGGTAAACACCCTAACCCAACAACATTGTACAACCCCCACAGTAACAACACCCTAGCCCAACAGTAACATAGTAACAACCCCCAGTGGTGAACCAACGATGGTTCACCACAAGAACCTAAGTTCACAGTTTGATTGAAAGCTCAAAGAGGTTATTAATGGGTTAGCACTCTTTGTTGTTAAGTTATGAATCTGCATCTTTTTTTTGATAATGGACCATGTACTTGAAGTGCTTTTAAAGTTTTACATGGGTTTTCAGGAATAGGAGTGATTGTTTATTGCAGTGAAAGCTGTAATGGATATTGAGATCTTTATTTTAAATCATTTCAAAATGAGGTGTACTCAGTGAGTTGGCATGGAGGGTCAGAGTTGGAGACTTTTTCGGGGGTTCCAGGCAATCTCTCAGGTATCCAGCCATGCCAACAGAACAACAATGCTTCACAGGCTGCGTTAAGATGTCACCTATATTTTGATCACTTTGGATATCTGGCTTCTTGCGAGACAACATCTCCAGGTCTGCACCTTGCAGCCCTGGCTGTAACTTTGCCCCTGACTTCAGTGGAAAGGACCCTTTTCCCAGAGTTCTGATCTGTGTTCCTTGAACTTCCTGGAACTCTATTCTATCCCATTCCCTGGTTTCTGGCACTTTCCGTTAATTAGTATCTGAGACGTGCTTTCTGTCCCTCTGTGTTGTCCTGCCTGTTCAGGCAGTTTCTGTGGACTGGTTCTTGCCTCTGGGTTACCTGGTTTCAAATGAAACTTCAGTGCTTCTGGTTTCCAATGTGAGCCTCTGGTTGCTAAGCAACAGCTTAGTACTTTTTAAAAACCCTGTGGTTGCTTTTACATCACAAAATCTCATTACAACGCAGCCACCCACAGACTTCAAGGCTATCTTCTTCTATAACATGGAGCTAAATTGAAGTTTTAACCCTTTCCAAGCATGCACAAATTAAACTTACACTCATACCTTTTTCCGAACACACACAATACAAGTATAAATTATTTAAACTACCTCTATTTCCTAAAAATTGTGCCCAGTTCTGGGCACAACGATTTCGAGAGAATGTGAATCATTTGGAGAAGGTGCAGACAAGATCCAGGGGTCTGGGATTCCTTTTACACGGACAGATTTGAAAAGCTGGAGCTGTTCTCCTGAAGGGGAGAATGGTGAGAGGAGATTTAATCAAAGTGTTCAAGGTCATGAAGGGTTTGGACAGAACAGGTAGTGAGAAACTGTTCTTGCCAGCAGACCAGAGAACACATTTAATTAAAGTGATTGGCAAAAAAAAAAGCAACAGCGACATGTGGGAAAACTTTATTTTGCGCAGAAATCCTGTTGATTTCAGGAATGCACTGCCTGCCTGAGAGTGTGGCAGAGGCTGATTCAATTGTGGATTTCAAATGGGAATTGGATAAGCAGCTGGAGTTAGGGAATGGGCAAAGGGCGTGTGGGATAGTGTGACTATCAGAATTGCTCTGGCAGAGAGCTGACACAGACACAACAGGCTGAATGGCCTCCAGCCACGTTGTAACCATTCTCTGCTGCTAGACTTGCTGAGTATTTCCAGCCTTCTCTGTTTTTTTATTGCAGGCTTCCAGCATCTGCGGACTTTGAGCTTAAATCAAACCATGGTCATCAAAGGGCAACAGCTCTGAACTTCGGACATGGATAGCGAGGGTAGCCATGATGTGGAGATGCCGGCGTTGGACTGGGGTGGGCACAGTAAGAAGTTTCACGACACCAGGTTAAAGTCCAACAGGTTTATTTGGAATCAGGAGCTTTCGGAGCACCGCTCCTTCATCAGGTGAGTGCGCCCCAGCCTGCCAGAGGTCCCGGAGAGGCCTCCACCAAACTGGAGTGAAGGGGGGAAGTTGAGGCCCCTCAGAGGGTAGGGCACTGGGGGGTGGGGTGGGGATGCTCCCAGGGCATTGCCACCTTGGCAGTGCTAGCCTGGGCCCCCTTGTAGTGCCCAAGGGGCAAAGTGCTAATGCCCAGGGGGTATCTTGGCACTTGCACCTGATGAAGGAGTGGCGCTCCGAAAGCTCGTGATTCCAAATAAACCTGTTGGGCTTTAACCTGGTGTTGTGAGACTTCTTACTGTGCGTAATGAGGAGCAGAGATGAAAACTCTTCTCCACACTTCCTGTCAGCTGCCAAATCCCGTGGTGAAGAGGCATTCCCTCCCCCACCCCCAGCACTGCTCCGCCGCGGTGATTTTGGAACCCTGGCCTCGGTTATATTCAGCAGTCAGATGTGGCCCATCAAACAGGCTTCCTCTTATATCCTGCTGGCTCAAAGCCAGGGACATGCCAGCAAAGTAGGTTGTTGTGCGGAGTGTTCCTGATCACAGGGGGAGGTGGTCCCAGGTGACAGTGGCCCAAGTGACACCCTCTCACAGCCGGGTTGAAGCATTTGTTATCTGAGAGCATTAATAAGCCACCTCATCCTCCCTGGACTGACTGCAGCCTGGGGCTCAGAGAACATCATTTACACATCCCCAATGCTGCAGGTCAAACAAGTGCATCTGTAATCGCTGTTCTCAACCAGGGTAAGATATTAAACCAAGAAATTGTATAATTCTCCCTTAGTTAACTGATCTTCCATTTGTTTCACAAAGTCAGTGCTCCTGACACTGCCTTCTCTCTTATTCTGCTCAGTAATTGCTTTATAGATCTTTGCAATGATTCTCACTATATTTATTATAATCTAGCTGAATGTGACTGCCAGACACTCCTGCTTATTTGCTAACATTTGTCAACCTGTCATCTTTAAAGTCTGCAATAAAGAAGGTTCTATGATTGATTAAAGATGTAGGCAACAGAGTGTGTGTGTGTATACTGTGTGTGTATACTGTGTGTGTGTGTGTACTCTGTGTGTGTATACTGTGTGTGTATACTGTGTGTGTGTGTGTACTGTGTGTGTGTATACTGTGTGTGTGTGTACTGTGTGTGTGTATACTGTGTGTGTGTGTGTGTGTATACTGTGTGTGTGTGCTGTGTGTATGTATGTGTTGTATATATACTCTGTGTGTGTATGCTGTGTGTATTTGTGTGTGTGTATACAGTGTGTGCGTATACGGTGTGTGTACATATAGTGTGTGTGTATACCATGTGTGTGTGTATGTGTACTGTGTGTGGGTGTGTATATACAGTGTGTGTGGGTGGGTGTGCGTGTATGTGTGTGTGCGTGTGTGTGTAGATATATGCTGTGCGTGCATGTCTGTGTGCATATACAGTGTGCGTGTATACTGTGTGTGGCATGTGTGTGTGCATGCGTGTATACTGCCACGGAGCCCAGGAAGTTCCCAGTCTGTACTAGGATAGTTGACCTCAGCTGGTGGGCTGTGAGGATACCACACTGGATCTCAGGACACCGCTGGTGTTAGGATGAGGGCCAAAGATCAGCCAGGCCTCCCATCCTGCTCACTGCGAATGAGGCAGCTTTCAGAGTCGCAGGGTGTGAGTTGTGCCAGAGTGGGCCTGCCTCCGATGTCTCCACACACTCAGTAACCATTCTGCAGCCTCAGACCCTTCAGGAGAAGAAGGAGGAAAATGATAAATAATTGCAACGTGAGCAGTATTGACAGACTGGTGCAACTAAACCAAAACTAACCTTTGTGGGACAAGTAAGGCAGTGTCTGTTTTTAATTGGGAAATCAATCTTTGGAGTTATTTATGGGTGACTGACATGTTAGGTAATCGCGTTTCTGTTCTGGGAATAGGGCTGCAGCCTCAACACTGAATGTCTTATTATGCTTACATGATAGAAAAATGACAGGAACATGAGGGCTCCAGCTGGAGGTCAGGGAGCTGACATAACTTCCCAGAACTGGAGAACGATCAAACCTGAGTTTCATTGATCCCTGTAAAGCACATCCATGCAGAATAAAAGCAAATATCTTCTGATCCCAACTCAGGATGACTTCACCAAGGAGAAAAGCAATGGTGATATTAAAAGCACAATACAGAGGAAAATGAAGCAGCTACTGTCAGCTCTGTGCCTAAGGGGGATTACTAGTATCAAACAGAACACTTTCATCTCAATCCACTGAAGAATTATTTATTATTGTTTTATTTGTTGAGGGGATGAGGACGTTGCTGGCTGGGTCAGCATTTATTGCCCATCTCTAATTGCCCTTGAACTGAGTGACTCGTTTGGCCATTTCAGGGCACGATTAGAGTCAACCACATTGCCTTGGATCTGGAGTCACATGTAGGCCAGACCAGGTAAGGACGGCAGATTTCCTTCCCTAAAGGGACATTAGTGAACCAGATGGGTTTTATGATCATAGAAACCCTACAGTACAGAAAGAGGTCATTCGGCCCATCGAGTCTGCACCGACCGCAATCCCACCCAGGCCCTACCCTCATATCCCTACATATTTACCCACTAATCCCTCTAACCTACGCATCTCGGGACACTAAGGGCAATTTTAGCATGGCCAATCAACGTAACGCGCACTTCTTTGGACTGTGGGAGGAAACTGGAGCACCAGGAGGAAACCCACGCAGACACGAGGAGAATGTGCAAACTCCACACAGACAGTGACCCGAGCCGGGAATCGAACCCAGGTCCCTGGAGCTGTGAAGCAGCAGTGCTAACCACTGTGCTACCGTGCCGCCCCTATGATAATCGACAATAGTCATCATTAGACTTGTGTGGGAAGATACTGAATCTGCCAAGTGATACATTGACTTTTAAAACCAACCTACAAATGTGCAATAACCCACCTACTGTCGACATAAGCGGCAGACACAGATTGCTGACATAAATTGCAGGGAATGCGTGTAGCCAATCAAAAGGTTGTAATTCAGTATTGCTGAGCCAATGGGGACAGTAAGCAGTCTCACAACACCAGGTTAAAGTTCAACAGGTTTATTTGGAATCGCGAGCTTTTGGAGCGCTGCCCCTTCATCAGGTGAGTGCGCAAGTCTAAAAGCCCGTGATTCCAATAAACCTGTCGGATTTTACCCTGGTGTTGTGAGACTTCTTACTGTGCCCACCCCAGTCCAACACCGGCATCTCTTCATCATTGAGCCAATGGCGGACAAAGAACCAAAAAGTATATGTCTATAAAGCTTGACCTTTTAGAGCCCTTTCTCTCTCTCTCACCTTTTGGAATGTAGCCATCCTGTGTGAAGCAATAAAACTCGATCTGAACTTACCACTGGACTTCATCTCGTATTGGAAAGATGAGACCCAACAACTTGGGCGGCACGGTAGCACAGTGGTTAGCACTGCTGCTTCACAGCTCCAAGGACCTGGGTTCGAATCCCGGCTCGGGTCGCTGTCTGTGTGGAATTTGCACATTCTCCCTGTGTCTGCATGGGTTTCCTCCGGGTGCTCCGGTTTCCTCCCACAGTCCAAAGATGTGCGGGCTAGGTTGATTGGCCATTCTAAATTGCCCCTTAGTGTCCCGGGATGCATAGGTTAGAGGGGTGAGTGGGTAAATATGTAGGGATATGTGGATAGGGCCTGGGTGGGATTGTGGTTGGTGCAGACTCGATGGGCCGAATGGCCTCTTTCTGCACTGTAGGATTCTATGATTCTCTTCAACTTGTAATTCCAGATTTTCTTTGAGTTCAAATTTCACATTCTGCCATGGTGGGAGTTGAACCCAGAGCTTTACCCCAGGTTTACTAATCCACCAACAGTGCCACTACGCCACTGCCTCTTCATATTCAATAGCAGGCTGGGCAGTGGCAAGTACTCTGCCCCTGGGTAAGAAGGTCGCAGGTTCACACTCCAAAGCACATCATTTGAGATGACTGTGCAGGGCAGTGCTTGGAGAGTGCTGCACTGTCTGAGGTGCCAACCAGCAGTGAGATATTCAAATCAATCCTCTCTTTGCTGGCTCAGGTAGGGTTGCCAGGCTGAATGTACTCCTGGAGGTTTCACCCATGAACTGCCACCTCGTACCGTCAGGGTTACCAACTCTCCAGGGCTGGCCTGGATTCTCCAGGGATTGAAGATGAATGTCCAGGACACTGCTGGGTGCAACCCTGGAGAAAAATCATCGGGATGCTAAAGACATTTCTCTTTTCCAGATGTAAAATTATTGAAAATGAGGGGGGGAAGGTCTGTTAGACTCACGATCAAACATTGTCGAATGAGTCTCTTTGCTTTCCAATTGGTATAAGAAAGCAGTGAGTCATGAGGATGGATGTGTTGGCCAACTGATGGCTGCAACATGGTGGAAAGTCATGTGATGATACCTCCAGGAATACATTCAATGACAGTTAGCAACCTCACAAACTGCTGTACCCCTAATTCTCACACGATTGGTCACCTGACACTCCCATCATCACACCAACTGTTAAACAAAAAGGGACTTCATCACCCCATTGCATGATTCAGTCAAGTATTTTGTCCAATCTCCAATAGTCATATAATTTTTAAGAACACAATAGTTCAATATAAATGAAAAGAAATGGACAATTTGTTTTTAGTGTCCCAATTCTCTCTCTGTTGGATTAATCTTCAAACCCTGGAGACACCAAGCCAATCCTAGATGGTTAGTAACAGCTCTGATGTTTAAGGTTCTCTGGGCAGAACATGCTGCTCGTAGGTTATTTGTGAGCAGTGCACCCATTTCAGGTTCCTGACCGCACAGGGATCAGCAGTGTGAACTCCAATGCGATCTTCTGGGAGGTGGTCTCCTAATTGGCCACCTCCGTGTCCTCCCATTGAGGATAGCAGGTGGGTTTCTGAGGCTGTAGGCCCAATCCACAGCTGTGGTTGGTCAGGAGTCCCACCAGGATGAGTGAGTTGCTGCTGAAGCTGTTCGGAAGATGTGTGGGCACTCTGAAGCTTGAATGAGCTGCTGAAAATCACCAGGCCAGAAGCTGGTAGGGGCACCAGAGCGGAGGGGAAACCCAACCAGAGGATTGGTGTCCCCTGTGGGTGTGGCCTTTCTATCCCATGGCCCCCTCATTGAGCATAGTGACTCCAGTTCCAATGCCATCCGGGCCTGTTGGCAGGAGGCTGCCTCAATGGAATTCTGTGATTACCGGAAATCTGCTCCAACACCGGGATTAAGCTTGGCAAAATCCTTCCATTAGAATTGGATTAACTGGCTCCCCGCCACTGCTGGGCAGACAGCTGGCGTTCCGATCATCCAGGCTCCAGCAGGATCATCAGGCAGTGGGAACATGTCAGGCTGTCGACCCGGTGCCCTCATCTCTGATCTTGCGCCCGTTCCTGGCATCATGCCCAACTCCAGTCATGAAGATTCCACCCATTGAGGCTGGACTAACATTCCCCACTCAATCAACCAACACTACTCAGTTAGATTAACTGGTCAGTCATCTCATTGCTACTTGTGGGATTTATTGTGTGCAAAATGACTGCTGCAAAACAACAGTTACAGCACTCTCACAATAAGATTGGGAGCTGGGGGATTGGCCATTGCTTTATGCACTGTTGTTAAACAGTCTGTGTTGGAATTGCTTCCACTATGTCGGTTGTTTGATACAGCATCTCGACTGGAAAGATCTCTGTCCGCACTGAGTTACAACACAAAGGAACATTCACCCTGTCAAGGCTGTCCCATCACCTGAAATTCCGAGGAAGAATCTTTTGTGTGAAGCAGTTTGACGACAAATATTTCAACGAGATGTGTCAAGCAAAGCTGTTATTTTCTTTTTCATTGTTAATTGTTAGGGCGACACGGTGGCACAGTGGTTAGCACTGCTGCCTCACAGCATCAGGGACCGGGTTCAATTCCAGCCTTGGGTCACTGTCTGTGTGGGTTTCCTCCGGGTGCTCTGGTTTCTTCCCACGGTCCAAAGATGTGCAGGTTAGGTGGATTGGCTTTGCTAAACAGTGCCAGGGGGATTAGCAGGGTAAATACATGGAGTTACGGGAATAGGGCCTGGGTGGGATTGTGGTCGGTGCAGACTCAATGGGCTGAATGGCCTCCTCCTGCACTGTAGGGATTCTATGGTTCTAATTTGCCCCAGCTTTGAGAGCCAGATTGATCCCCAGCAACTGCTTGGGTATGAGAGACAGGTGCTGACTAACGGCCAATGCTTTAGAAAGTTCTCAATGAGTGAGGGCAGGGCAAACACAGGAATCCTAATGTACCAGAGTCAGCCAATCGAAACTAAGTGTTAGCACTCCTTCCTCTGAATCAGAGGATTTAAGTTTCACTCCAGAGACTGATAAGCAACCTATGCTGTTGTTCCACAGGTTTGAGGTTCTCTCCGCTTGCTTGGATGAGAATGGGGGCTGCAGGGTGGATCAGCTGACTGCCCATGGCACCGTGGTACAGGAAACCATTCAAATGAGGGAGTAAATAAGACTATAGTGGTAACAGGAGTTAGTACAGTGAAGTGGGGGGTGGGTGGAGGGGGCGGGGGGGGGGGGGGGGGGGGGGGCTTGTGGGCGGTGGCTTGACAATATTTTCTGAAACAAAGAGCAAGGGTCCAGTTGGTTGTGTTGCCTGCCCAGTGCTAGGGTTCAGGACATTTGCTTGGAGTGTGCGGCACAGGATCCAACCATCATAGAAACAGAGCCTCAAAGGTAATTATCTCTGGATTGTTACCTGAGCCACTTGCAAACTGACATTGGGAAAATAAGATTAGAGATATACATGCATGGTTCAAAATCGGGTGTGGGAGAAATGTGTTCCAGTTTGTGGGCACAGGTGCCAGTACTGAGGAAGCCCTCTACCTTCACTCTTCTAACATCAGCACGGTAGCACAGTGGTTAGCACTGCTGCTTCACAGCTCCAGGGACCTGGGGTTCGATTCCCGGCTTGGGTCACTGTCTGTGTGGAGTTTGCACATTCTCCCCGTGTCTGCGTGGGTTTCCTCCGGGTGCTCCGGTTTCCTCCCACAGTCCAAAGATGTGCAGGTTAGGTTGATTGGCCATGCTAAAAAATTGCCCTTAGTGTCCTGAGATGCGTAGGTTAGAGAGATTAGCGGGTAAATATGTTGGGATATGGGGGTAGGGCCTGGGTGGGATTGTGGTCGGTGCAGACTCGATGGGCCGAATGGCCTCTTTCTGTACTGTAGGGTTTCTATGAACTGCCTGATTACCTTCACTCTCATGTCCCGCCAATCCACAGGGGAGTTCTCTGCCCTCCCTGCAGTGTGTTTCTCATGGCAGGAGGTGGCACGCCATTCGCCGGATCTTCTGGTCCCACTGGGAAATCCGCCACGGGGATGCGCTATTGGTGGGGCCAGAAGATCCCACTGAGGTGAAGAGCTGAATGTTTCCTGTCTATATCCTTCAAAAGAACTGTCATTTTTTGCTTTGGATGAAGAGTTAATGTAATCTCCAATCTTTCTAAACTCCAATGATCCAAAATTCCAATCTGAGGCTTGAAACATTAATGTCCCAGTCAGAGTGAAATTTCAGAGAAACCCAAGAGACTGACTAAAAAAATGTAGACCAGAGAAATGCCCCTCAGGCATTCAAATATCCGCACTCTGTTCTGAGAATAGATATCTGAGAATTGATCTCCAAGGCTTTCAGGCAGGTGCTGATGTTAATAACAGAAACTTATGGAATGCAGGGCCAGTGCTTCAAACTGAAGACATTACATTTCAGGATAAATGTAGTAGCATTTATAGAACACTCGAGCTATGGTACATAGCGAGGTGTCAACAGAAGAACTTAAGACATAGGGAGGGAGATTTCCCCTCCCGCGGGAATCATTGCGGGTGGGGGGCGGACCATACAGCAGTCCGGTGACCTCGGGCAGGATTTTCCAGTTTTGGGGTGAGCGCGGCCGGAAAATCCTACCCATAGGGAGACACAGGCCGGAATTCTCCGGATGTTCACGCCAGTGGGATTCTCTGGTCCAGTTGCGGTGAATGGAGATTTGGCTGAGTGCCAAATTCTCCGTCTTTGCTGGAAGTGGCGGTGGGGTGTGGACCACTGGGGGAATTCTGGCCAAAGGACAGGGCAGGCCATTCAGCCATCAAGTGTTTTCTGCCATTCAGTTAAACATAGAACATAGAACATAGAACATTACAGCGCAGAACAGGCCCTTCGGCCCACGATGTTGCACCGACCAGTTAAAAAAAAAAACCGTGACCCTCCAACCTAAACCAATTTCTTTTCGTCCATGAACCTATCTACGGATCTCTTAAACGCCCCCAAACTAGGCGCATTTACTACTGATGCTGGCAGGGCATTCCAATCCCTCACCACCCTCTGGGTAAAGAACCTACCCCTGACATCGGTTCTATAACTACCCCCCCTCAATTTAAAGCCATGCCCCCTCGTGCTGGATTTCTCCATCAGAGGAAAAAGGCTATCACTATCCACCCTATCTAAACCTCTAATCATCTTATATGTTTCAATAAGATCCCCTCTTAGCCGCCGCCTTTCCAGTGAAAACAATCCCAAATCCCTCAGCCTCTCCTCATAGGATCTCCCCTCCATACCAGGCAACATCCTGGTAAACCTCCTCTGCACCCTCTCCAAAGCCTCCACATCCTTCCTGTAATGTGGGGACCAGAACTGCACACAGTACTCCAAGTGCGGCCGCACCAGAGTTGTGTACAGTTGCAACATAACGCTACGACTCCTAAATTCAATCCCCCTACCAATAAACGCCAAGACACCATATGCCTTCTTAACAACCTTATCTACTTGATTCCCAACTTTCAGGGCTCTATGCACACATACACCTAGATCCCTCTGCTCCTCCACACTATTCAAAGTCCTCCCGTTAGCCCTATACTCAACACATCTGTTATTCCTACCAAAGTGATCATTGTTAATCAATACCTCAATCCCCATTTACTTGACTTCTTGTCTTGTCCGTCATCGCTCCCAGGGTTGACCGCACTATGATCAATCTTTCTCCACTGATTTCTGTCCTCCTCTGCCCACACTGCCTATCTGATAGAGAAACCAGTCCACCTTCTAATATTATCCATCCAAGCCATCTCGGATCACCCTGGAGCATGTTAGGTTTAGGTTAGGTTAGGTTGATTGGCCATGCTAAAATTGCCCCTTAGTGTCCTGGGATGTGTAGGTTAGAGGGATTAGTGGGTAAATGTGTAGGGATATGGGGGTAGGGCCTGGGTGGGATTGTGGTCGGTGCAGACTCGATGGGCCGAATGGCCTGTTTCTGCACTGTAGGGTTTCTATGATTTCTATGTTTTCCTGGTGTTTTGTCTTGGATTACCCTCTTTATTCCAAATTACTCCCCTTCCTGTTCGCCTCACATTGCCCAAAATATGTGAGCTTTCTTGACATTGCCGTCTTGAGCAAATTCCTCTTGACACCAGCAGGGTGCTTGAGAAAGTTGTTGCTATGGGGACTTAGCTTATCCCTTATTGTTACAATTACTCAGCAAACACAAGTGCACAAGAATTAGAAGCGCAGGAACAAAGGATTTAGGAGCACGAGTAGACCACTCAGCCCCTCAAGCTTGCTGCACCATCCAATAAGATCATGGCTGAACTGCGTGCGGTCTCAACTCCATTTTGCCATCTGCCCTGTATAACCCTTGACCCCTTGGCCATCAGCAATCTGTCTAACTCCGCCTTGAATTAAAGTCCAATTGACAGCGATTTCATGTGCTATTTTTAGTTCATCCCACAGAGAAAATGGGTGGGCACACATTATGTTTTTTAATATTTTTTCACCTAAGGGCAGGTTAAAAGACCCCTGGAGCAGTCGCTGTTTCTCTGCGATAGAGTCCGGAGCTGTGTGAGAATAGAGTTCAGCCCGAGTTTCCTAGTTATTGTTTAGCGTTTGAGACGTGAGTTTCAGTGGTTCAGGACTGGCCTGGAAGGTTTTCCTGAGGACTGGGGGGCACTGTTCCATCCTGTGCAAGGCGCTGCTCCACTGCACCTGCTGCAATGTGGATAGTCCAGCCAGCTGATGGGACCTCCGCTGAAGAGAAAAAGAGGGCCAAGAAGAAGAAGAGGTCAGGTGAGTGCAGGCAGCATTCGAGATAGACAGCTGTAAGTGGAGAGGCCACAGGCTCAGTGCAGGACCAGCAGGGAGGCCAAGGTGGAAGTGGCTGCTGAAGTCTCCACTACTAGAATGTATATGCAGTGCTCGAACTGCCTCCAGATGTCCGAAATTCAGTGCCTCAAAAAGCTGCGCTTCCCCGGGGCCACAGTGAATCAATTTTCAACAAGATCGTCTCTGACATTGCCTCCAACTCTGGGGGTCACCCCATGTCATTGGTATCGAAGGTCACAGTCACCCTCAATGTCTACGCCTCTGGGTCATTTCAGGGCTCAGTAGGAGAACCTGGCGTCTCTCCATCAGTCGCACACAGTTTGATCAAGATAGTGACCAACACCTGCAAACTCATCAACTGCTGGACAGACGAGGGCAGCCAGATGGAGAGATCACAAGGGTCCATGGTGAGGGCTAGGTTTCCCAGCATCAAGGGCGCTACAGACTGCATGCATGCAGTCATTTGGTAAGAGAGCTGGGAGCTTTCATCAACAGGAAGGGGTGCCACTCGATGAATGTGCAGACTGTCTGTGACTGCAGGACACCGATTCTGCAAGCCTGTGTTCCTTATCCAGGGAGCTCACATGATTCATGCGTCTTGCGGCACTCCCAGGTACCAAGGCTGTTTGTGGCACCTGGATAATACTTGAAGAGGTGGCTGATGACCCCATTCCACCTCCCAAGAACAGGGGAAGAGGAGGGATATAACAGGAGTCCCACATCCACAAGAGTGCTGGTGAAGAGGGCCATCGGGCTGCTCAAGATGCATTTCCGATGCCTTGAGTGATCCGGGGGATCATTGCAGCATCTCCACGTCGCCCTCATATTTGTCATGTGATGTGCCCTACACAACCTGGCTCTGACAAGGGGAAACCCAGCGGAGGCAGTGGGGAGCCAGGGAGACCCCAGGCCAGGGAGAATGATTCCAGTGACGGTTCTGAGGATGTGCCCGGGATCTCGCAGGGTGAGGGCTTTGAGATGGATGATAGGAACATTCGGGGATTGGGGGGGGAGCAGAGATCCGAGGCGTAAATGGATCCAGTAAATGGATTCAGCTCGGCACCGACTCAATCCAATGGCAATGTCTCCCTCGCAATAAAACTTTCCTTAAGAGTCCAACACAGAAATCCTGCAGCACACAAAACCCTCAGTTTGCAAACAGCATCTGGCCAAAGCGCACAGCCAACTCAGCATATTGAACTGAAGGAAATATTGATGTGAATTAACGTAAGAACAGCACAAAAATCTGCAAACCCAACAGAAAATGCAAAGTAATTTATGCAGATAATGTCACCCCTGACGTGCCTCTGTTGTGCTTAAGGTGCCTTCAATTTACTCTTGTGGGGACTGTGTCTTGGTGCCTCCACCCACCCCACAGTCACTGGCAGTGGTGTGGGGGACAGCCTGCTGACTTTGTAGTCCTGGTGGCCATGGTGATCTTGGTGGTTGTCCTCTGGTCACTGGTGCCTGAGTTGGGTCACATTCAGACCCTGAGCGCCCAGGGGAACCCGACTACATTTCTCCACAGAGGTCCGCGCCATCTCCGCACTCTCTTGTTGAGGATCTTGCCCACCCCAGCCAGATGCAGTGCACAATGTAGTGCCCACAGACTTTGGCAGCCACCTCTGTCCAGGCCTTCTTCATCAGGTGAGACGGCCTTCCCTTCCTCTCTCTGGCTATCAGGATAGTGCTCCTGGCACTGACCTCCCGCACCAAGATAGACAGGCACTCATTTGTGAAGCGGGGGGTCACGTAGCCCACCTGACCTGCCCACCCCCCCCTCCCCACCCCACCTTTCATGGCCTCCTGGTGCTAGCAACATTCCTCTGAATAGTTGTGATGCACATAGCGCCCTCACCCTCCCCCTCAACTCCTGGCAGCTTACAGAGAGCTGTGTCCTCTCTCCTTTTAAGCCCTCTGTCGGATTTATATTGGACATGAATACCCAACTCAGAGACCCAACCGGCTGACGCCCTGGGGGAGCTTTACTTGACCACTCAGCGTACGCAATCTTGGGCAGGCGGAGGTTATATATCCGCTCCCACCTGCATCGACTTTGGGTTCACCATAAACATGGAATTCAGGCCTAAGTCTTCCACTGGGAAGACAGACACAAAGGGTGGGATTTTCCGGTGACGCTCGCCCTGAAACCGGAAAATCCCGCTCGAGGGCATCAGACCTTTCCATGGTCCGCCCCTCGCCTGCTACGATTCCCGTGGCGGGTGGAACGGGAAAATTCGCCGCAAAATATCTGTTCATTGCCTCTGCCATTTCCTTATTTTCCATTATCAATTCCCCAGACGAACTCTCTCGAGAAACAACATTGTTTTTAGTTGTTGTTTTCCATTTAAACACTTACTATCTGCTTTTATATTGCTGACTATGGGTCCGATTTTACCATTGCGTCGTGCCCGTTTTCGGGCGCGAAAACTTGATAAAGTCGGGCGTGAGGCCATTAACGCGATCCGCGCCCGCACCTGTGCAGATGGCCACTTTACCAAGGCCTGAAAATGGCCGTGATCCGAATCGCGCCCGAAACGGGCGCAACGGCAATTTAAATGCATTTGCTGCATTTAAATTGAATTAATGAACTGCCCGCCCAACTTTACCAGCATTTCCCCCTTTACCATCACGATCGCGCGTCCGGATTCGGTGCGAAACAGACCTGCTCGGCAAAGGTTTGTTTCGGGCGCTCCAGCTTCTGAAGAGCTAAGTTCAGAGCTTCTCTGACTCAGATCGGTGGTGGGGGGTGGGGCGGGGAGGGAGGCGGGCCAGACCATTCTCTGGTGGGGGTCGGGGGGGGGGGGGAAGGGAGGGAGGAGGAGGAGGCGGGTCAGATGTATCAGATGTATCTCTGGGGGCGGGGGGGAAGCCAGATCATTCTCTGGTGAGGGGGGAGGAGGCGGGGGAGGGAGGCCAGATCATTGTCTGGTGGGGGGGGGGGTGCAGAGGGAGGCCAGATCGTTCTCTGCTTGGTTAGGGGCGGGGGGGGGGAGGGAGGCCCGATCATTCTCTTGGGGGGGGGGGGAGGGGTAAGCCCAATCAATCTCGGGGGAGGGGGGAAGGCCCGATGGATCTGTGGTGGGGTAGGGAGCGGTGGCGCAGGGGGTACCGCTGCCACTCTGCGGGCGATCGGTGGGGGGGAAGGGGGCAGGGGGTCACGATCGGTCTGGGTAGTGGGGAGGGGTGGTGGGTGGGTGGATAAGGGGGATAATTATGTTCTAGGGGTGGGGTGAAGTCTGTGGGGGCCATTGCTCCTGGGCTGCTTTCTCCGCTGTTTGCGGTCTGGGAGCAATGTGACAGGGGCGCGTTTTTCAATTTTTTTCCTCACTGCGCATGCGCAGTTCAGAGCTCCGATCAGAGGTGCAGCGATTCAGATGTGATAAGCTCCGTCCACAGCGCAATTTAGACCCGTGATGTTTTTTAAAGCTAAGTGCGTATGGGGGCGTCTGAAAGCAGGTTTCCAAGTCGGATCTGAATTGCGCCCAGATTCAGCACTTAGAATGAAAATGGTAAAATCGGGCCCCATGTCTCTCTCATACTCTTCTTTCACCCTCTTCATTCTGTTTTGGTCATTCTTTGCTGGTTTTTAAAATGTATCAAATTGCCCGACCTGCCAGTAATCATTGCAGATTTTGTGCTGCGTTTTTTCAACTTGATACTATCTTTAACTTTCCTATTCTGCTATGGATGATGCATCTTTTTCACTTTGTCACTGGGATAAATCTCTGCTGAGAGTTATTAATAAGCAAATTAAAAGCCTGCCATTGCATCTCTACCACTGTACCTCGTTTCCCAGTTCACTTTAGCCAACACTGCCTCCAGATCCTTATACTTTTCTTGATTCAGGTTTAAAACACTAATTTTAGACCCACACTTCTCATTGACGAATTGAATGTGAAGTTCCATTATATTATGATCACTGTTGCCGAGAGGTTCCTTTACTTTGAGGTTATTGATTATTCCTGTCTCATTGAACATTATCAGGTCTGGAATAGCCAGTTCCCTGGTTGGCTTTAGGGAGTCAATATGTAGATACCATAAGATCATAAAATCATAAGACATAGAAGCAGAAGTAGGTCATTCGACCAATCAATGGGATCATGAGTGACCTGATATGATAATCCTCAACTCCACTTTCCCACCTTATCCCCATAACCCTTGATTCCCTCACTGATTAAAAATCTGTCTACCTCTGCTTTGAACATATTTAGCACCCCAGCCTCTATAGCCCTCTGCGGTAAAGAATTCCACAGATTCACTCCCCTCAGAGAAGAGATTCCTCCTCATTTCTGTCTTCAAAGGATGACCCTCTTTACTCTGAGATTTTGCCGTCTGGTCTGAGACTCTCTCACAAGGGGAAACAACCTCTCAGAATCAATCCTGACAAGCCCCCTGTCAAATCCTATGAGCAGGATTTTATGACCTCACTCATTCTGAAACCCTAAAATCCTGCTTGAGGTCAATGGACCTTTTCATGGTCCACCTCTCACCCACTCAAAACCCCATGGTCGGGGGGGGGGGGGGGGGGGTGGCGGCGGGGGGCAGTAAGATTCCAGCCAATATGTCTCAATAAGGTCACCTCTCATTCTTCTAAACTCCAGTACAGGCCCAACCTACTCAGCCTCTTCTCATAAGAAAATCCCTCCATACCTAGGATCAACCTAGTGAACCTTCCCTGGATTGCTTCCAATGCCAGTACATCTTTCCATAGATAAGGGGGCCAAAACTGTTCCCAGATGTGGCCTAATTAGTACCTCGTATAGTTTCAGCAAGACTTCCTATTTTTATATTCCATTTGATTTGAAATAAAGACCAACATTCCATTTGCCTTCCCTATTACCTGTGGAGGGTCATCTGGACTCAAAACGTCAACTCTTTTCTCTCCTTACAGATGCTGCTGAGATTTTCCAGTATTTTCTCTTTTGGTTTCAGATTCCAGCTTCCTCAGTAATTTGCTTTTACCTGCTGAACTTGCTGCTAGCTTTTTGTGATTTATGCACGAGGTCTCCCAAATCCCTCAGTGCTGCAGCTTTCTGCAGTCTTTCTCCATTTAAATAATATTCAGCTTCTTTATTCTTCCCACCAAAGTGCATAACCTCACATTTTCCTACATTATGAGATTAAATTGCTAGAATTTGACCGCCTCGCCCGCCAGAGGCCACCGGAGAATGTCATTCTGCGAGCCTCGCCCGCCCCGACTGGTGGGGCAGCTGAGACGGTAACATTCCGGCCTATATCTGTTGCATTTGAATTCAGAGCTGCATGTAAGATCCTCCATAAACACTTTACGCATCGTAATGGTCTTCATCCTGTGCTCAAATTCACCTTGAAATGGAGCAGTCAAATAAGCCCCCGTCCCTCCACATGCGAGTTGAGAACTCTGCCAATGGGTTCCCTATCACTCTCTGCTGCAAGCCCATCTTCACTGGTCAATATACGGGTTAGGATTCCTACACTTCCACGTGCTACGAGGTTGGCCTCATTGGCAACCTTATAAATAGGCCCAGGCCATTTGCTCACCATGTGAACTTGATGCTGAAGTAGGCGCATCAAAGACATCCCACAGGTTAACGGCGACCCTGATAAGATCGCCGTATATCGTGCAAACACATGACGGAGCCTTAAGGCCGCCACTGTAAATTGTCTCAAAAATTGGAACAACAGGGGAAGTTAGCCATTGCACACAGTTACTAGGCGGGAGAAACAGAGGTGGTATTCTCCACCAATAGATGCTGCTGTCCTGCCACAAAGATGTCTTGCCCATCACCAACTGAGCAATGTGGGATATGAGTTTCAGTGCCGGTGTGATATCAGGTGTCTAGGCCGTACGTTCCAACGATTGATGGATCGAATCAAACATCAGGTCCCTTCGACTGTTTGCAGCAGACCATACCGAACCAGCCCATGCTTACAATACAGCACAGGGTGGGATTTTCCAGCTCCGCTCGCCCCAAGACCAGATAATCCTGCCTGAAGTCAATGGACATTTGCGTGGTCCTGTCCCGGCCACTATGATTCCCAGGGCGGGCGGGATGGGAAAATTCCATCCACTCCTCAACTGTACAATATCCCTAAAACAATCCTGATTGTACTGAGAATGACATTGAAAACCAATGTACGATTGGTCAGCTGGCTTGCAGTGTGGCTCAGTCCCTCGTGCTGGGAGCCACACAAATTCACACACATGGCCCTGTCCTTTGCACACACCTGGCCATACCTTGCACCTTTTTTCAATTAAAGAAAAGCTTAGGGAACAGCCATTTGCTCATTAATTCCCCACAGCATCGTTTTGACCAATTAGAGTCAACCCGCCCAGATTAAACTTGAACAAAACTGAGCAGTTAATTGTTCCATGCTGCATTCTCCACACCTCAACCAATCAGAGCACCCTTGCCAACCAATCAGCACTCTCTTCTCATGCAGTATAAAGTGTTCTTGCCCTGGTACAATTGGTCATTTCTTGTGATCTATCCTGATGAGTGCAAGATGAAAAGCTTTGAGAGGACGTGTCCCTTTTTGCAGCAATACTCAAGTTGTGCGTGACCAAATGATTAGTTTGAGTAATGTTAACTTTAGGGAACCGGTGCGGAGAGCTCACTCTCCAATGATCAAAACTGCAGAACAAACAAATATAAAAGCTTGGAATTCAATCCCCATCCTCACGGGAATATTAATCAGGCTTAGGAAGAAAATTAAATGAAAAGATGTGTGTGCACATCAAGGATATTTGAGCACTGCACTCTGCTTCAAGACCAGAGGGAACCGTAGGACTAAGCGTAGTTTCATATGAACTTGTTAGTGATTAAATGAGCTACTAATGAGATTTATAAACTGTCAATCTATAGTGGTTTATGTTTGAAAAAAATACCGACTCATGATTTTTATATCACATCTCAAGAGTTGTGTGTACTGATTTACGAGGTGGTGGGCTTGACAATGACTGGATAGGTTCCAGTTCCCCGGTAACTGGGTTACTCAACAACAGATACACAGTTCCTTTGGGGACAGTCCCAGCTACATCCTGCCAATGTGAGTACATAACCATTATCGCTGCTCTCTGCCTCATCCTCCGAACCATCCCTTAATAACAACTGCTTATATTTATATATTTGCTTTGATTTATTATTTTCACATGCATTGGGATACAGTGAAAAGTATTGCTCCTTGCATGCTATACAGACAAAGCATACCATTCATAGAGTGCCCGGGGAGAAGGAAAGGAGAGGGTGCAGAATATAATGTTACAGTCATAGCTAGGGTGTAGCGAAAGATCAGCTTAATATAAGGTAGATCCTCAAATGTAAATAAAGCACCTCAAACGCAGAAAACATCCTGAATCACTTCACCGAGTGTTATCAAAACAAAAAAAATCCAAGCAAATGTGGGTGGCACGGTAGCACAGTGGTTAGCACTGCTGCCTCACAGCGCCAGGGACCCAGCCTCGGGTCACTGTCTGTGTGGAGTTTGCACTTTCTCCCCGTGTCCATGTGGGTTTAATCCGGCTGCTCTGGTTTCCTCCCACAGTCCAAAGGTGTGCAGGTTAGGTTGATTGGCCATGCTAAATTGCCCCTAGTGTTAGGAGATGGTGTCAGGGTAAATGTGTGGAGTTGTGGGAATAGGGCCTGGGTGGGATTGTGATTGGTTCAGACTCAATGGGCTGAATGGCCTCCTTCGGTACTGTAGGGATTCTATGTTGCCTACAATCTCATTTTGTTAACAATATTTTTAGTGGCACCTTGCCAAATACCTCTTGAAGTCCAAATAAGTAACATTCTGGAGAAGGATCATTTCGATCTGAAACATTGGCCAGAATTTTCTAGTTCCTACCATCATGGGAATCAGAGCGGGCGAGAGGTGGACAATGGAAAGGTCCGCTGACCACAGACGGGACTTTACAGTTTCGGGATGAGCGCAGCCGGAAAATCCCACCCATTCGTTCTATATCACTCCACAGATGCTGCCGGATCTGCTGAGTTAATCCAACATTTTCCGATTTTGTTTTTTATTCAGCTGGACAGAGGAGGGCGGTAGTGGACGAGAATTATTCGAACCTCTATTGAAGGAAGAAGCAGAGATCCCTCAGACCCTCCTGGTGAGGGTGGAGGTGTCGAGGGATTGGACGTCCATAGTGAAGATGAGGTGGTTAGGACCGGGGAACTGGAAATTGTTGATGTGATGTAGATCATCCGAGGAATCAGGAATGTAAATGGGAAGGCAGATAAGGGGAGTGAGACATTCCTTTCTCTACCCTATCAGTTGCTACCTCAGAAAGATTCAGTGAGGGCCATTCCATATGACCCAACATCCACAACACATTGAGGGCGACCAGTTCCAGGCTCCCACTGCCTTTAATGTGAATGATTATTTCATATTCGAGGAAATAATTTCTCTGTATCTCCGCTGTCAAATGTCTCAATCATTTCAAATGTCTCAATGAAATTACTTCTCAACTGCTCAAGCAATGGAATCCAAGTGTGTTTAAGTAACTTGTCCTCGTAATCTAATCTTTTAGGCTTGGTTTCATTCAGGTGGTTGGGAGCTGTGCCTCTATCTTTCCTCAGGTTCAGTCTAAATGTTCTGAGCACAGTGGCTCCAGTGGGGGTTCTGGCCAAAGCACTAAATGACTGAAGTGTGGTTTTTGAATTCTAACCCTCAAGGTCAACATACTTTATTAGAACCCAAGCCTGACTTCCTTCTCTAATCATGAGTGGGTTCAATACGGCTCTCCCAGATACACCCGCTACATCACCACAGACCGAGCTACAAAGGAAGTTGAGGCACTTGAATCTTGGAGCCTGTAGCACACACATTCCCTCTGCCTTGATCTAGCTGTTCATGGACAGTGCTGGAAGAGGGCTGTTCATGCACAGTGCTGGAAGAGGACTGTCCCTATCAATGCAAAAGCTGGAAAGCTCCTTTCCCGGTGACCGCGCAATACTTTCTATTGGAAAATGAGTAGATCACTCAACACCCCACATCAATACTGTCATTTAGACCATAGCAGAATTATACTTCACCCTATCCACCCTTCATGCTGAATAATAATCTATCAGTCTCACTTCTGACATTTTTAATTAGCCTGCCACAACAGCTTTTTGTAAGTGATAAATAAAGATTAAACATTTTTAAGTGTCAAGTGATCCACAGTAAAACAGTTGGTACATGCTTTATTTCATGCATTTACAGGATGTGGGCGTCGCTGGCTAGACCAGCATTTATTGCCCATACCTAATTGCCCTCCAGACGGTGGTGGTGAGCTGCCTTCTTGAATCACTGCTGTCCCTGAGGTGTAGGTACACCCTCAGTGCTGTTAGGGAGGGAGTTCCAGAATTTTGAGCCAACGACAGTGAAGAAATTGCGATATATTTCCAAGTCAGGATGGTGAGTGATTTGGAGGGAACCTCCAGGTGGTGGTGTTCCCATATTCCCTTGCCCTTCTAGATGGTATTGGGTTTGGAAGATGTTGCCTAAGGAACCTGGTGAGTTTCTGCGGTGCATCTTATAGACGGAACACATGGCTTCCAATGTTTGTTGGTTGTGGAGGGAGTGAATGTTTGTGGAAGGGCTAGCAATCAAACAGGTCCTTTGTCCTGGATGGTGTTGAGTTTCTTGAGTGTTATTGGAGCTGCACTCATTTAGGCAACTGGAGAATATTCCATTATACTCCTGACTTGTGCCTTTGGAGAGTCAGGAGGTGAATTCCTCACCACAGGATTCTTAGCCTTTGACCTGCTCTGGTAGCCACAGTATTTATCTGGCGAGTCCAATTCAGTTTCTGGTCAATGGTAACCCCCATGATGTTGATAGTGGAGATTCAGTAATGCCACTAAATGATGGTTAGATCCTCTCCTGTTGGAGATGGTCATTGCCTGGCATTTGTGTGGCACAAATGTTATATACCACTTGTCAGCCCAAGCCCGGATATTGTCCCGGTCTTGCTGCATTTGGACATGTACTTTTTCAGTATCTGAGGAGTTGCGAATGGCGCTGAACATTGTGCAGTCATCAGCGAACATCCCCACTTCTGACCCGATGATGGAAGGAGAGTTATTGATGAAGCAGCTGAAGAAGGTTGGGCCCAGGACCCTACCCTGAGGAACACCTGTGAGCTTCTCGGTATTGGTGTTCCCATGTGTCTAATACCTTTGTCCTTATGGATCAGAGCACCCAGACCTTAGTGACTTGAGATCTACTTTCTCGACAGTCATCCAAACACGACCTACCAGCACGTCTTCCCACCTTTCCCCACATTCAGACATGTGACTATGACTCTATGTTGCACAATATAGGCTTTATACTGCCTCACTGTGGAAATAAAGGAGAAAATAGCACCAAGAACACTCTTGCACGCTATTATGCAAAGCCTGATTAGAAATGCCTTTATTGTTTCATTTTTGTTTAAGTATATCTGGTGCCCCGATATTAAGAGTCAACCACATTCCTGTCAGTGTGAAGGCAGTCACGGTAAGAATGGCAGATTTCACCCCTAAGGGACATTAGTAAAGCAGTTGGGTTTTTACAACAATCTGTGATAGAATTTTAATGCATGGATAAATATTCACATCCATCCCCCATTCCAGCATGTGGTAGTTTTTTATTAATGTACTCATTCTATTGCTGTCAGCGGACATACACATTCTGGGAGTTAGCAATCCTCTCTCTTCATTTTGTTTATTTGCTCTGGCAGCTGTGGGGCATCATAACTGAACCTCTCCACAAATTCCTGTAACTGTCCTTTCGCCCTACCTTGTACATTTATCTCTGTGATGGTAAATATTCATTAATTCCCGATCATCCATTCTGACAGGTGTCGCAGCAGCAAGGCTAAAGATCATTTCAAAAACAGCCATGGACATTCATATCTACATCGTAGATCTTGTCATTTTGCATTTGTGTGTGTGTTTGTATGTTGGGAGGATCAGGGTTTACCTATTAAATGTCTTTCTATCTTTACACGGGTGGATTTTTAAATCCAAGAAAATTAACCCCTTTGTTAAATTCAAGAAAGCTTGTCCGGTTGGTTTAATTTCAATCAGGACATACATGGTTAAGCACAGATATTGAAATAATACTTTCATCTTGATAAATTACAAAACAAATCCTGTCATAGAATCCCTACAGGGCAGAATGAGGCCATTCTGCCCATTGAGCCTGCACCAACAACAATCCCACCCAGGCTCTATCCCCATAACCCCATCTATTTACCCTGCTAGTCCCCCGACACTAAGGGGCAATTTAGCATGGCCAATCCACCTAACCTGCACATCTTTGGACTGTGGGAGGAAACCGGAGCACCCGGAGGAAACCCACACAGACACGGGGAGAATGTGCAAACTCCGCACAGGCAGTTACCTGAGGCTGGAATTGAACTCGGGTCCCTGGCACTGTGAGGCAGCAGTGCCACCGTGCTGCCCATAAAAGCTCAGTGAGCGTGAGAAGATTTGAATGTGCAACGTTCGGATCTGGAGTCAGAAATGCTACCGTTGCGCCACAAGCCCGCTTTAATCAAGGAGGAAAAATCAAACTCTGATGAAGGGTCATCCTGACTCGAAAAGGTGGCTCTATTCTCTCTCCACAGGTGCTGTCAGACCTGCTGAGATTTTTCTCGCATTTTCTGTTTTTGTTTCAGATTCCAGCATCTGCAGCAATTTGCTTTTATCTTAGGAGAAAGTCAGGCCCCGACACATGCAATCCCAGGCTACAACAAGATATAAGGACCTCTTTACAGCCAGTGGAAATAGGAGAGTTCCCATCCCATGAGCCTGAACTAAACTTGAAGTGGCTCCCAGAGTCAGTGGGACAGCATGTTAACCCAATACATTCCTGTCTCTATGGCGACACATGCTCTCTGTAGCTCTCTACTACCTGAGGCAGTCTCATTGTTAGGGGAGGCAATGGCCCAGTGGTATTATCGCTAGACTATTCATTCAGAAACTCAGCTAATAATCTGGGGACATGGGTTTGAATCCCATTACGGCAGGTGGTGAAATTTGAATTCAGTAAGGAAAGAAAATCTTGAATTCAGAATCTACTGATGACCATGAAACCATTGTCGATTGTCGGGAAAACCCATCTGGTTCACTAATGCCCTTTAGGGAAGGAAATCTGTCGTCCTTACCTGGTCTGGCCTACATGTGACTCCAGAGCCACAGCAATGTGGTTGACTTTCAACTGCAACTAGGGATGGACAATGAAAATAGAAAGAAACTTAAGCAAGGAATAAGAAGGGCTAAAAGGGGCCATGAAAAGTCATTGGTCAGCAGGATTAAGGAAAATCCCAAGGCTTTTTATACATATATAAAGAACAAGAGGGTAGCCAGGGAGCAGGTTGGCCCACTCAAGGACAAGGGAGGGAATCTATGCGTGAAGTCAGAGGAAATGGACGAGGTATTTCTGCACTGTAGGGATTCTATGACAGGATTTGTTTTGTAATTTATCAAGATGAAAGTATTATTTCAATGTCTGTGCTAATGTAACGCCACTGTTTAAAAAAGGAGGTAGACAAAAGGCAGGTAACTACAGGCCGGTTAGCTTAACATCCGTAGTTGGGGAAATGCTGGAATCTATCATTAAGGAAGAAATAGCAGGACACCTGGAAAAGAATGGTTCAATCAAGCAGATGCAGCATGGATTCATGAAGGGAAAGTCATGTTTGACTAATTTACTGGAAATTTTTGAGGATATTAACGAGTGCCGTTGACAGAAGGGAACCAGTGGATGTGGTGTATTTAGATTTCCAGAAGACATTCGATAAGGTGCCTCACAAAAGGTTGCTGCATAAGATAAAGGTACACGGAGTTTGGGGTAAAGTGTTAGCGTGGATCTAACAGAAAGCAGAGAGTCTGAATAAATGGGTGCTTTTCCGGTTGGCAATCAGTGACTAGTGGTGTGCGCAGGGATCGGTGCTGGGGCCTCAACTATTTACCATATACATAGACGATCTGGAGGAGGGGACCGAGTGTAGGGTAACAAAGTTTGCGGATGACGCAAAGGTGAGTGGGAAAGCAAATTGCGTGGAGGACACAGAGAGTCTGCAGAGAGATTTGGATAGGCTAAGTGAGTGGGCAAGGATCTGGCAGATGGAGTATAACGTTGGTAAGTGTGAGATTATCCACTTTGGAAGGAATAATAGTAAAATGGACTATTATTTACACGGTGAAAAATTACAACATGCTACTGTGCAGAGGGACCTGGGGGTCCTTGTGCATGAATCACAAAAACTCAGCTTGCAGGTGCAGCAGGTGATCAAGGAGGCAAATGTAATGTTGGCCTTTATCGCGAGAGGGATGGAGTATAAAAGCAGGGTGGTCTTGCTGCAACTGTACAGGGTACTGGTGAGGCCGCACCTAGAGTACTGTGTGCAATTTTGGTCCCCTTATTTAAGAAAGGATATATTAGCTTTGGAGGGGGTACAGAGAAGGTTCACCAGGTTGATTCCAGAGATGAGGGGGTTAGCTTATGAGGAGAGATTGAGTAGACTGGGCCTGTACTCATTGGAGTTTAGAAGGTTGAGGGGAGATCTTATAGAGACATATAAGATAACGAAGGGGCTAGACAGGGTACAAGCAGCGAGGTTGTTTCCACTTACAATGGAAACAAGAACTAGGGGGCAGAGCCTCAAAATAAGGGGGAGTCAATTTAGAACAGAGTTGAGGAGGAACTTCTTCTCCCAGAGGGTAGTGAATCTTTGGAATTCTCTGTCCAATGAAGCAGTAGAGGCTACCTCGTTAAATGTGTTTAAGTCACAGATAGATAGAGTTTTAACCATTAAGGGAATCAAGGGTTATGTGGAGCGGGCGGGTAAGTGGAACTGAACCCACTATCAGATCAGCCATGATCTTATTGAATGGATGGCGGAGCAGGCTTGAGGGACTAGATGGCCTACTCCTGATCCTATTTCTTATGTTCTAAAGAGAAGGACTTGGTGGATGATGATTCTGGGAAAGGGTGTGTAGATAGTTTGAGTCATATTGAGATCAAAAAGGAGGAGGTATTGGGGTTCTTGACAAACATTAAGGTAGACAAGTCACCAGGGCCTGATGGGATATACCGCAGAATACTGAGAGAGGCAAGGGAGGAAATTACTGGGGCCTTGAGAGAAATCTTTATATCCTCACTGGCTACAGGAAAGGTCTCAGAGGATTGGAGAATAGCCAATGTTGTTCCTTTGTTTAAGGAGGGTAGCAAGAATAATCCAGGTAATTACAGGCCGGTGAGCCTGATGTCAGTGGTAGGGAAATTATTGGAGAGGATTCTTCGAGACAGGATTTACTCCCACTTGGAAAGAAGTGGTCATATTAGCAAGAGGCAACAAAGTTTTGTGAAGGGGAGGTTGTGCCTCACCAACTTGATCGAGTTTTTCGAGGAAGTAATGAAGATGATTGATGAGGGTAGGGTAGTGGATGTTGTCTACATGGACTTCAGTAAGACCTTTGACAATGTCTCTCATGGCAGACTGGTACAGAAGGTGAAGTCGTATGGGATCAGAGCTGGCAAGGTGGATACATAATTGGCTCGATCATAGAAGACAGAGGGTTGCAGTGGAAGGGTGCGTTTCTGAATGGAGGGCTGTGACAAGTTCTATAAAGCTGAAACATGACTTGCCAACTTTTAAACTCAATACCCCGGCTGATGAAGGCAAGCATGCCATATGCCTTCTTGACTACCTTCTCCACCTGTGTTGCCACTTTCAGTGACCTGTGTACCTGTACACCCAGATCCCTTTGCCTATCAATACTCTTAAGGGTTCTGCCATTTACTGCATATTTCCTATCTGTATTAGACTTTCCAAAATGCATTACCTCACATTTGTCCAGATTAAACTCCACATTTGGGGTTCAATTCTGGTCACCACACTACCAGAAGGATGTGGAGGCTTTGGAGAGGGTAAAGAAAAGATTTACCAGGATGTTGCCTGGTATGGAGGGCATTAGCTATGAGGAGAGGTTGGAGAAACTTGGTTTGTTCTCACTGGAATGGCGGAGGTTGAGAGGCGACCTGATAGAAGTCTACAAGATTATGAGGGGTCTGGACAGAGTGGATAGTCAGAAGCTTTTTCCCAGGGTGGAAGAGTCAATTACTAGGGGGCACAGGTTTAAGGTGTGAGGGACAAGGTTTAAAGGAGATGTATGAGGAACGTTTTTTACACAGAGGGTGGTGGATGCCTGGAACTCACTGCCGGGGGAGGTAGTGGAAGCAGATACGATAGTGACATTTAAAGGGCGTCTGGACAAATACATGAATAGGATGGGAATAGAGGGATATGGTTCCCGGAAGGGTCGAGGGTTTTAGTTGTCGGGCAGCATGATCGGTGCAGACTTGGAGGGCTGAAGGGTCTGTTCCTGTGCTGTAATTTTCTTTGTTCTTTGTTCTTGCATGCTGGCCAGCCAGCGACACCCATGTCCCATCAATGAATAAAAATAAAACCCCAGTTGGTGTTGCTACTGGAATTATGTTATTTTTCTGTAGTGTTGACAGTTTCCTCTCTCCAAATCGGGAGTTTGAATCATCTTCAAATCAGCTTGAACATCTTGCATTGTACAATTTACTTGTGCTTGACTAAACCCTTGCTTCGGGGTGGCCCCATATCACATACGGGCACACACTCACCTCTCTCTGTGTGTTAAACCCTTCCAGCTGACTCCCAGATATGCTCCATTTGGATGGGCATTGTGATATTGTGTATGACTGCCATCCCAAATCAATCCTATACTTCCTACCTGATTATTGGCAATGGTCCTATCTCACCCCTTAGACACTGGTAGACACAGGAATAAACTAAAGATGGTCGAATTAATAGTTTCCCAATTTACCTGGATGGGTAAGACTGAAGTAATTCCCTGAGTTGACAGGCCATGATGCTACCTTCATGCTTTGAAAGAGAAGCTAAACGTTCACTAGTGATCCATGTGGAGACTTTGCCCTCGTGTATCTGTCTCAGGCTTGTTCTACCAGCCAGGACTCGTATATAACACATGCATCATGTTGAATTGCTTCCATTGAAGTATTACGGTCTTCCCTAATTAACCCATTGATTATTTTTGCATAATTCTCTAATTCACTCGCTATATCCTTCAAGTAAATTCTCATCGCCTGATCTTCCTGTAATGGAGTGTTCCAACTGGTATTCCTTTCCCAGAGAATATATTTCCGCTGCATTTTATGATTTTTGATTACACCGTTTAGTGTGGCCAGATCTATACTATTCATCACTGTGTTAAATCCTGTTGCTAAATCATTTATGAGACCCTCTTACTTCTGGCTATATTTCTGATTGGAATATAAATTTGTTCCCAGTGATTTGGTCCCCGCTATCTAATTTGATGCCCAACTCAATAACTTGGAAGGGATTCTTGTGCAATACCCGTGCATCTGACTTGCACCAACTTGTTAATGTCATTCCTGTCAAATTTAGCATCACAGGTACTACCTCATGATGTACAGAATCTTTCCCTTTGGAATCAGTAACAAACTATTTTTTTGGTCCCTCCCTGTTGTTACCGCCGATTTCTTGCGAAATAACCACAGGAGACTTAGAACAGGATACGATCGCTCTATCTTCAAACATATGCAGGGAGAACACTTCTTCAGAGAGGTCTCTGGAGTAGACTCCGATGTTTACATGAAAGCTGCATATATTTATATCATATATTGCATGTACACAGACATTGTTTAAATTTCGATCGAACAGTACAGATAGGTTTTAACAAAACAGGCACATTTTTTACCCGTCACATTTAACCTTGTCTCCATTACAGAGGTTCCTAACTTTTCTTGGGTGTGCCTACCGTCTGTCGCTAACACTGTTTTACTGTCTGACCCCAGAACCTGTTATTGCTAAGAAGATCAGCTTGCAGAGTTCTTGCAGGGCTGCATGAAGATGCTAATCTTTGTGGTAAAGAGAAAGCCGCTTTTCTGAAACAAAGAAATCGTAGAATCCCCACAATGCAGAGGCCATTCAGACCATCTGCATCAGCTTTCCGACAGATCATCCCACCCAGACCCTAGCCCTGTAGCCGCACGTATTTGCCCAACTAATCCCCCCAGACTACACATCTTGAGACACTAAGGGCAGAATTTTACCGGCACGTCTGCCCAAGGTTCGTATGATCCCGCCTGAGGCCAACGGAGGATGCCATTCTCTGAGCCTCGCCCGCCCCCAGAATTTGGGGTGGGCATGCCGGTAAAATCCGGCCGAAGAGACAATTTAGCATCGTCAATCCAACTAACCTGCACACCTTCGGACACTAAGGGACAACGTAGCATGGCCAATCCACCTAACCTGAACATCTTTGGAGTGTGGGGGGAAATCGGAGCACCCGGAGGAAACCCACACAGACACAAGGAGAACATGCAACTCCACACAGTCACCCGAGGCTGGAATTGAACCCGGGTCCCTGACACCATGAGGCAGCAGTGCTAACCACTGTGCCAGCCTGGAACCATTTTTCTATTATTTTCTGATTAATTATTAATTCTTTAACCTGACTACGCAATCATATTAAAACCGCAACCTTTAGTCCCTCACTCCCAACACTACATTGCGGACAATCTGTTTAACTTGCCCTAAGGAGTACTAAACGTGTGTTATAGTCCTTTAAAACACACTGTGGAGCTGCCCACTGTAACATAATCCGTGGGTTCCCTTGGTTACAACTACAGGATAAGTTTGGTCCTTTAGATGGGAATCTTTTTTGCCTTGGTTTGTTCTCTGTCTAGGTATGGTGGGGTCTGTCATACATCATCTTCTGCAATGCCAACAGTCAGATTGGTTTTAACATCCCTTTTTTTACACATAGATCCCCAACCCCCGACCCCGATCCAGAGTTTTGCCTTAAAGACCAGATCCTCCGACTGCTCAATGGGGTCGAATCTTTCCCTCTTTCAGGAATAACTTAGCTTTAAGATATTTCTCTATGTCCTCATGCATGTCCACCTTCAGCTCCTGACTGACTCTGTAAGGGATCGTGAGAGTCCCTTTCAGAGAGAGTCTCACTGAGGTTCGGAGCCGTACTCTGGGTCTAACAGGAATGAGTAACTGCGTCAAGTATTGTGCTAGAACAACAATTTCATTTAAAATTGACCAACGATTATGGTAATAATATGACAATTATAATTGATAACGAATAAAATGAGTGTATAAGAAAGATAAGGAAAAGAAAGAAAGTTGATTTTATAGAAAGGAGAAAGCCCTTTGTATACATCTGAAGAAAAGACAGACAGATGTTTGTTTAAACACAAACAATTAACCCAATTTGGTCAGTTCCTTGACAGCTCGCCCAAATTGGTGCACGGGTTATCATGCCCTCGGTACAGACATTACTAATTTGCTGACTAACCTCAATGAATGGGTGCTAAAGGCAGTCACTCTGTTCCTGACCTTTCCTCCTGTTGTCTCTGGGTGATTATTCCATTCGACCACAGCAGCTCCCAGTCCCCAGCTACGTCTCTGTACACTGAAGTTCTGGCATCATTTCAGCCTCTCAGAGTGCAGTCTTTCTCAAGACAAATCTCTGCTCTTCTCAGGTCTTCTCACTGGGCTATAAGGCAGACATTTCAATATTCAAGTTGCTTACGTAGTTCTTGGTGGTTTCTTCTCATCTGCCATTGGTCAGGTATTATCAGGGGAGGCGATGGCCTCATGGTATTATCGCTAGACTTTATCCAAAAACTCAGCTAATGTTCTGGGGACCTGAGTTCAAATCCCACCACGGCAGATGGTGGAATTTGAATTCAATAAAAAATATCTGGAATTAAGAATCTACTGATGGCCAGGAAACTATTGTCAATTGTCGGAAAAACTCATCTGGTTCACTAATGTCCTTTAGGGAAGGAAATCTGCCGTTCTTACCTGGTCTGGCCTACACGTGAGTCCAGAGCCACAGCAATGTTGTTGAATCTCAACTGTCCTCTGAAACGGCCTAGCAAGCCACTCAGTTCAAGGCAACTAGGGATGGGCAATAAATGCTGGCCCAGCCAGTGACTCCCATGTCCCACGAATGAATAAAAAAATGTTCAACAATTAAATGTCACCTTCTGATGATATAGATGACCAAACCAGGGAAGGTTGCTCAGCAACCTGGCCCATAGTCCAAGGGTTATGGAATGCAGTAGACCAGTACCCCCGATCACAAACCAAAAATAACTTACTTCAATATTTTACCTCAAGAAACTGGAAAACGGAAACATAGCCAAGGCAGCAGCTGTGCTGGCCAGCATGGAGGGCAAACGAGGTCCAGGGAAACAGATGGAGGGCAGCATGGAGGGCAAACGAAGTCTAGGGAAACAGAGCACTGCTGATTATTATTGACTAATGAATCAAAGCGCATTCAGAACTGAGGTAAAAACAGTGTTTATCAAGTGAGAAAATACAAAATGACTTTAAAAATTAAAGCAAAGCAGAAATAAAATGCAAAATACAAGAGTGCAGAAATGAGTGTCAGTAGGCCTCAGGCTTATATGCAGAAAGTGTGCAGCACACATGTGCCAACCCTATGGTGCACAGAAAGCATGTGTTTCACTAGAAACTGATTCCTGATTGGCCACTCAACCACGATTGACATCTTTGGCATTTCTGTTCTAGACGATGGCAGTTTTGTGTTTGCAACGTGCGGCCAAAGGAGCCTTGGTGAGTCCTGCAGTATGTCTTGTGGATGGTACACTCTGCTGCCACTGATGAAGAAGGTGCTCAGAGCTGAGAGTACTGCATCAAAGGATGGCCAGGATACATGCCACACAATCCCATTCTCAGACAACACTGTGAACAGAGAGGATGCTTCAGTGCAATTGGTGAGTTACTCATCTACGCTGAGACTTGATGGGCGGGATTCTCCGGCTGCACTCGCCTGAAAACCAGAGATTCCCGCCCAACTTCAATGGACCTTTACATGGCCTGCCACCGCCCCCGCCCCCACCCACACATCCCCCACCCCGGCCCCTCCCCCCGCCCCCCACACCCCGCCCACTAGAATTCCAGTGGTGGGATGGGAGAATTTCGGCCTATGTTTTGCAACAATTCCACCAAGGGCATCACAAAAATGTCAAGGCTGGGAAAAATATTTTGTTTGGTGGCTCGATCTCTCAGTCTTTGGAAGAGATGATACTGAACTGTATCACCTGTGCTGTAAGGTGTAGGTTTTGAGGTTGTAAAACCCTTCTCATTAAAAACACAACTCGAAGGTCTAAATGTTTTAATTTCCAACACTGGGGTGTTCAGTTGTGCTTTACCTACAAAGTACGGGTGATGAGTATTTGTGAATGAAGCAGAATTTATTAAGGAACATGTAAATTTATTAAGGAACATGTATCATTCAGCCTGGATACTTTGTCCTCAAGGGTCTAGGATTCACTGAATGCTGACAGCACAGCCGAAGTCTATTTCCTTCAGCCATAAGAGTAATCATAGAATCCTACAGTGCAGAAGGAGGCCATTCGGTCCATCGAGCCGGCGCCGACCACAACCCCACCCAGGCCCTATTTCCATAACCCCATGCGTTTACCCTAGCTAGTCCCCCTGATACTAAGGGGCAATTTAGCATGGCCAATCCACCTAACTCACACAAACATGGGGAGAATGTGCAAACTCCAAGTGATGAATTATATCTCTGAAGAAGTATACCAGTGAAGCGATGGTAAAATTATGCAAGCAAGTGCACTAATTCTCTAACATTTATCCCCACAACTCACTATTCAGCACTACCCTTTCTGGGAATGGTCCAAATTCAATCCTTCTATTGGCTGTGAGGCATAAATCATCTTGTGTCACACTGCGTTTGGAACCCTTGCTTTGTGGGTTGTAAACTGAGACACAGACCCTCAGTTACTTCCTCCCACCTCAGAAAGTTACATTCCATTACAAACAAAAAACGGCCGGAATTCTCCAGTTGTTCACGCCAGCGGGATTCTCCAGTCCCGCCGGCAGCGCATCCCCACCCGCAGGTTTCCGCTGGTGTGGGGTGACGTCAATGGGAATTCCCACAGCGCACCACGTCCTGCCGGTGAGAAACACGCGGCTGGAAGGCCGGAGAATCCCGTCTAACATGCTTCCTTTTGATACCAGTCAGGAATAAGGCACATTCTCTTGTCAACATATTTCAAACCAAACCCGACACTAAAACTCTTAACAGTTTGTCAATGAATACCTTAATGAATTCGCCACATCATATGGATTTGCCCAGGCTGTGGACTCACCAGCAGTGAGGATGAAACTTGAGTGTATACAGTGAAAGCATTGCTGAAGGACAGTGACAGCAACTTGCATTTCATTTTTTAGCGTTTATTTATTAATATCACAAGTGGGCTTACATTAACACTGCAATGAAGTTACTGTGAAAATCCCCTAGTCGCCACACTCCGGCGTCTGTTCGGATACACTGAGGGAGAACTTAGCATGACCAATGCACCTAACCAGCACATCTTTCGGACTGTGGGAGGAAACCAGAGCACCCGGAGGGAACCCACGCAGACACAGGGAGAACGTGCAGACTCCGCACAGACAGTGACCCAAGCCGGGAATTGAACCCGGGTTCCTGATGCTGTGAGGCAACAGTGCTAACCACTGTGCTGTCGCTTGACATGGTCCCAAAACTCTTTAGCATCATACAAACTCCTCATGGGCAGGAGACGGAGAAATCGACTCCCTTCTCTCCCACCCACACTCATGCTGTGTGGAGCAGCTGGTAAGTTGGACAAGGTGAGGGAGAAAGTGGCAGAGTATCATTCCGGCCAGATGTGGAACCAGCCAGATATGACAAAAAGCACAAAGCACGCTATCCACTAACCCTCCAACCAGGAAAGGTGGCTTGGATCCGAGACCAAACTCACTATGATCTGGAAATCACACCAAAAAAATCAGCAGGATTTATAATCATAGAAATCATCATAGAAACCCTATAGTACAGAAAGAGGCCATTCGGCCCATCGAGTCTGCACTGACCACAATCCCACCCAGGCCCTACCCCCATATCCCTACATATTTACCCACTAATCCCTCTAACCTACGCATCTCAGGACACTTAGCTTGAGCATCCATGGTCCTAACTCATCTAAACAGATAATGGTATGGTGTGGCAGAACAGATGTGCACTAACCAAAGCAGTTCTCTACCAAACCAGACAGAGCAGAGTTGCTGCATTCAGCTACTGATGCAGACGACTACCAGACTGTGAACCTGATTTATCTATTAGTTCTCTTTCTGCTCAACAGAATCTGAGGAATCACCTGCGGGACCCCAATCCCCAATCTGTTCCGAAGGAGCAGAGATCCATTCATGTAGAGGAGTGAAACCACCACAATGGTTGTCCCCATAACAAAATAAATTGATGTTAGACACTTGGGAAGAAGTATAACGGTTTTCCCAAAAAAATTCTGAGTCCCCAATTTGTGTGAAAATGGGAGTAAAGATGTGCGGATTAGGTTGATTGGCCATGGTAAAAATTGCCCTTAGTGTCCTGAGATGCGTAGGTCAGAGGGATTAGTGGGTAAATATGTAGGGATATGGGGGTAGGGCCTGGGTGGATTTGTGGTCGGTGCAGACTCGATGGGCCGAATGACCTCTTTCTGTACTGTAGGGTTTCTATGATGATTTCTATGATTATAAATCCTGCTGATTTTTTTGGTGTGATTTCCAGATTAAATCTCCGACACTCTGTGCATCACAGAGAGCCCTAGTGAGATTCACGCTGAAAGTCAGGGGACCCCTCACTGCCCGATGCCTGGTGGTCAGTGCCAAGGTATCCCTTGGGCACTGCCAGTTTGCTCTTTGGGCTGTGCCAGGAGGCCAGGTTGACAATGCCAGGCTGATGTCTCTTGGCCTACTGCGTGGGAGAATCGCCCCCAGTATAACGGGGAGATTAATAGACTTGGGGAAAGATGTCATATAAGGGGTTAACTCGATCCAATATGCGAATGAGACACAGTACACCTCACAGTGAAGCAACATTACATGATCTTGCTTTCTCTTGTAGACCTTAGGGCAAGTTGAAGCGACTCTAAGATGTTTCGCTATAAAGTTAGCGTTTTCCTCACCTTAACACACCGTGCGAATATTCCAATATTTTAAAGTTTATTTATTTGTCACAAATAGGCTTACATTAACAATGCAATGAAGTTACTGTGAAAATCTCCTAGTCCCCACACTCCGGTGCCTGTTCGGGTACACTGAGGGAGAATTTAGCATGGTCAATATACCGAACCAACACATCTTTGGACTGTGGGAGGAAACCGGAGCACCCGGAGGAAACCCACGCAGACATGGGGGGAGAACATGCAAACTCCACACAGACAGTGACCCAAGCCGGGAATCGAACCCGGGTCTCTGGCGCTGTGAGGCAGCAGTGCGAACGACTAAGGTGGCAAAACCCAAATGGGAATCATTGCCAACATCCTTATCTCCACCCCTCCCCTTCTTCCCTCCATTTTTCTTTTCCTCCATCCTCCCTTTCTCACTTTCCCTCCTGTCCTCTTCTCCAGCCATTCTCTCCTCCTCTCTTCCCTCACCATCGTCTGACACCTTCTCCTTATTAACTCTCACCTCCTTCCCAGTTTGATTCCTGGCTGCGATCCAGTGCCACGGGCAGCGGACACATTGCAATGCCTCACTGAAGTCAGTCCTGGTGTTTGAGATGGACAGGGAGGCTGGCAGACTATTCCTACAGGGGCTATCACTCCTCTGAATTCTGTCGCCATCTCTATACAGGTACATTATGCAGGAGGGGTTTCGCGATAGTTTTTTTAGTGCACGAACCTTGTCTGACTTGTTTACTTTTTAAAATATTTCATGTGAGAAAAATACAGCTGATCTCTATCAGAAGAAACATAGAAAATAGAAGCAGGAGTAGGCCATTCGGCCCTTTGAGCCTGCTCCTATATTTATTTTGATCGTGGCTGATCATCGATTTCAGGAAGTGCAATGGAGGACATGTCCCTGTCTACACCAATGGGGATGAGTAGAAATGGTCGGCAGCTTCAAGTTTTTGGGTGTCCAGATCACCAACAACTTGTTCTGGTCTCCTCCCCCCCATGCCAACGCTATAGTTAAGAAAGTCCACCAACGCCTCTACTTTCTTAGAAGACGAAGGAAATTTGGCATGTCAGCTACGACTCTCGCCAACTTTAACAGACGCACCATAGAAAGCATTCTTTCTAGTTGTATCACAGCTTGGTATGGCTCCTGCTCTGGCCAAGACTGCAAGGAACTACAAAGGCTTATGTGCATAGCCCAATCCATCATGCAAACCAGCCTCCCATCCATTGACTCTGTCTACACTTCCCACTGCCTTGGAAAAGCAGCCAGCATAATCAAGGACCCCAAGCACCCCGGATGTTCTCTCTTCCACCTTCTTCCTTTGGGAAAAAGATACAAAAGTTTGAGGTCACGTACCAACCGACTTAAGAACAGCTTCTTCCCTGCTGCTGTCAAACTTTTGAATGGACTTACCTTGCATTAAGTTGATCTCTCTCTACACCCTAGCTATGACTGTAACACTACATTCTGCACTCTCTGGTTTCCTTCTCTATGAACGGTATGCTTTGTCTGTAGAGCGTGCAAGAAACAATACTTTTCACTGTATACCAATACATGTGGCAATAATAAATGAAATGAAATCAAATCAAATCCAATGTCCTGATCCCCCTTCCCCATATGCCTTGATCTCTTTAGCCCCAAGAGCCATGTCTAATTTGTCCTTAAAAGAAAAATAGCTGCGAGCAACAGGGCGAATATGTTTCCTCATTTCCTTATTAAAGTTTGGGTGGGGGCACTGTGCCTTATCCAGTTACTGGAGATATTGAAGCTCAGGTGGGCATAGGTTAAACACACATGGTTGGTGATGGAAGGGAGGGGGATGAGGACATGTAGAAGGCTTGAGTGAAGTGTTTGAGCTAACTGGAATTAAACACAACAAGAGCAAACCCACAGTAAATGTCGTGAAGCTAAGAACCAATCCCTACTCTGCATGATCAATTGGAAAGAAAATAGAAAATGAAACAGGAGTCAGGCCTCATTACACAGATCATCAATAACACCTGGGGTATTCTCCACTGGGCTTCAATAAGACAGCAAAACCACAAGAATCCACTGAGCTGGCGGGACGCGGAGAGGAGGAGGTTTCTACAACATTCAATGGAGACCTGCTCGCTCATTAGCTCCACTGTCAGTGGTACAGGGATGCAGATTGCCATCTGCAGTGCTTTAGTTCCCAGCATTAGCATCGGTAAACACTGAAAATTTGAGTAGCAACTTAAAATTGACAGTGGAGAATTATTGTCAGCTGTTTCATTCTTTCGCAAGATTTTGTGCTTTGCCTTAGTTGTTTTTTGTGCATTTCAGTCTCAACCCACATCACCAATACAGATTGTCTGACCATTATCACATTGCTGTTTGTGGGATCCTACTGTGCACGGGTCTTCAACTGGCCACCGCTACACCAAGTGGAACACGCAGGGAATAGCCACTAACCGAGGAACATCTTTATTCTCATCCGCTCCTTTCTGTGTTGTCACAGTGCTGAATAATCTACCAAGCTCTATACACCCGTCTGTTCCAGCAGTGATCGGATCGTTTGAATTAGCTGAGGGAAATGGCGTTATGTGGATCCGCATCAAAGTGTTCACACACAGTCGATGGTGAAAAACCTGAATGTTAAATCACAATGAGGTGTGTCCCCTATTGGCCATTCTTATCCAGCCCTCAGTTTCATGTGTTCCCCAGTGAACCCGAGAGCACACTAACACACCTTTTGGGGCATTTTGCTGCTACAGTGGGGATTGATATAATTCCCATGTGGGAATCGTGAACCAAAATAATCACATTTCCTGACTGACCATCAGCTGGAGAAATCACCAGCAAGGTTTCATATTTTGTAACATTTTCTTTAACATGAAACAGAATCAGTACAAATGAAACATGAACAAACTGGCAAATAAAAGTTAGTATGTATTATAAATTACACGTGGAAGAGCAGATACGATAGTGGCTACGTCTCTGATGTAGTTGGCAGCCCGCTCCATCTGTAGGTCCTGTTCCAAGGCAGGGATTGCAAACCGAATTCCAGTCCCTTTCCTTCCAGGAATTAGCTCATTCCCCTCAGTCAGCTATTTCCACATAGAAAAGGGTCCATTCCCATGCAATTTTCTCCATAGCCTATTCCTTCTGGAATCTTCCCAACTCCTCTCCAGCTCTTTTGCTTCTGCTGATCTCTCTGTCTGTATCTGTGTGATCTGATCGCCTTGCTGTCTCCAGCTCTCCTTTCTGAATGACCATATGGCTTCCAAACCTTACCTTCCTTTACATTGGTGCAGCTCCAGGTCAAGGGTTGTGAAGTTACCTGGACCAGTATTTCCTTTTATCCATTCACAAAGGGGCAGCATGGTAGCACAGTGGTTAGCACTGCTGCCTCACAGCACCAGGGACCTGGGTTCAATTCCCGGCTTGGGTCACTGTCTGTGTGGAGTTTGCACATTCTCCCCGTGTCTGCGTGGGTTTCTTCCGCGTGCTCCGGTTTCCTCCCACAGTCCAAAGATGTGCAGGTTAGGTTGATTGGTTCAGCCAAATTGCCCCTTAGTATTAGGGAGATGAGGAGGGTAAATACATGGGGTCACAGGGATAGAACCTGGGTGGGATTGTTGTCGGTGCAGGCTTGATGGGCTGAATGGCCTCCTTCTGCACTGTCAGGAACCTATGATTCTATGATACAATTAGTATAAACTCTTAAAAGTCCCTTTTCAAACATTCCTAAAACTATTGCCAGCTTCCCCAAACATTTTAAAGCATTTACAAATTTTCCTTACTGTTGATAGGTCAAAGGTTATCACAGGTTCCCCAGGGGATGATGTTAGGGCCCCTGTTTGTCTTGATATATATTAATGATCCAGTCTTTGGTTTACTGGGCACAAGTTCAAAACCTGTGCATGACACAAGGCCTGGAAGTACCATGAGCCGTGAGGAGGGATTGGGTCAAATTTCTAAAGGATATAGGTAGATTGGTGGAATGGCCAATCACATGGCAGATAAAGTTTAATGTAGAGAGGTGTGACGCGATTCATTTTGGGAGGAAGAATAGGGAGAGGTGTCAACAAAATACAGGATACAACATGGGCGGCACGGTGGGACAGTGGTTAGCACTGCTGCCTCACAGTGCCAGGGACCCAGGTTCAATTCCCGGCTTGAGTCACTGTCTGTGTGGATTCTGCACGTTCTCCTCGTGTCTGTGTGAGTTTCCTCCAGATGCTCCTGTTCCTCCCACAGTCCGAAAGACATGTTGGTTAGGTGGATTGACCATGCTAAATTGCCCCTTAGGGGGACTAGCAAGGTAAATGTGTGGGGTTATGAGGATAGTGCCTGGATGGGATTGTGGTTGGTGCAGACTCAATGGGCTGAATGGCCTCTTTCTGCACTGTAGGATTCTATGATTCTATAAAGGGGGCACAGGACCAGAGTGGGGGTATATGCACAGGAATCATTGAATGTTGAGAGTACAGTTAATAAATCATGTGGAATCCTTCATTTTAGAAATAGGAGCACGGAGACCGAAGAGCAAGGGAATTATGGTAAACTTTATGAAACACTTTTACACTCCAGCTCTGGAGAACGCATCTTAAAAAGGCATTAGAGTGGCCCAGCAAAGAACGGTTCCAGGAAGGAGCGGCTTCAGTTACAGAGACAGATTGGAGAAGTCTGGGTCTGTTCTCCTTGGAGAGCAGGAGGTTGAAAGGAGATTTTATGGGGGTTGACAGTGAGATTCTGTTCCCAACAGTGGCAGGGTCGAGAAGCAGATGGCACAGATTCAAGGTGTTGGCAAAAGAAGCAGTGGTGAGATGTGGAACGAGTTTTTTCACACAGCATGTGGTTAGGATTGGGAATACAGGCCCAGAGTGTGCTGGAGACAGAGTCAATTAAGGCTTTGGAAAGGGAATTAGAATTCCCTGAACAGGAAGGAATTGCAGGGCGACAGGGAAAGGACAGGAGGGTGGCACTAACATTATGACCAAATTGACTCCTTCAGTGCTGTAATCATTCTATAATCCGATGGTGGATATTTTAGCAATGGACATTATTGTTGTTTGACACATAATCATAAAGAATCGCAATGTGACCAATGGCAGTATTTAATATCAGTGCTGGAAATGTTAGAGGTTGTGTAAGGAAATGGGAAAAGTTGTCTTCTTCATCAGACTGAAGTGTTTCTATTGAGGTAAGAATCATTTATGAACAGCAAGTAGCTGATGGTGCATTGCCAATCAGTAAGGAAAGAGTTAAGTGGGAGACGGCCTGGGATTAGTTTGTTTCAATGTTTTAGTTTCAATAGTGCCAATGTGAAGATCTACACAATAGAAGCCCTTGTTGTGTTGTGGAAACTGAGCTTCATATAAGTTTAAGTTTATTTATTAGTCACAAGTAGGCTGACATTAACACTGCAATGAAGTTACAGTGAAATTCCCCTAGTCGCCACACTCCTGCATCTGTTCGGATACACTGAGGGAGAATTTAGCATGGCCAATGCACCTAACCAGCAGGTGTTTTGGACTGTGGGAGGAAACCGGAGCACCCGGAGGAAACCCACGCAGACACGGGGAGAATGTGCAGTCTGCACAGACAGTGACCCGAGGCTGGAATTGAACCCAGGTCCCTGGCGCTGTGAAGCAGCAGTGCCACTGTGCCACCATGCCACCCCATATGGAGGCACAGGTGGTTTAGAATTAGACAACTAAATCTCCACATCTCCCAATCCGTGCTCAATATCTGTCATTTCCCAGTTCACTTTCTCTGCTGCAGCCTCAACCTGAATTGAACACTTGAAAGGGTTAATAATCACACAAGTTTAAAAACCGCACACGGGGAAAATGCCGAGAAAACCACAGGTCTTGATTAAAGCAGACCCCAGATAAGAGTCAAGGACCTTAAAATTGCTAGTTACAAGGACGGCCTCAGCACAGCATACACACTCAAAGCCTCCATTGGATTATACACAGCTGCAGTTTGTTAGTATCTGTTCTAACAAGAGACAGTGGGACTTGGGGAGATAATTGATATCTCCAAGTCAGGCACAAGTTATGTTAAGGACAAATTGTAGCCAGTAGTTAATCAGACTAGATAGCATAAATGACCCTTTACACTGATTGGATATTATAATCAAGTAGACGTGCGCATATTGTAATTGGTCAATTGTTGTCACACTTTAGACAACTGAATCGATAGAGTGCTGTGAGTGTATACAATAATCCTGTTTCAATGTACATCTTTTGATTGGTATATGCTCATTTCTTGTGACTGGACCTTGACTATAATTGTTTGAATAATTCTTGAATCGTGGCATTTTCCTGGTGCACCATTATTGGAGCACTGGGGCTAGCTGGTGCTATAGTTTGTAATAAAGGCCAATTTTAATACTCTGAAATAGTCCGGTCACTTGAAGTTTGATTATTTGATTCATTATTCTCACATGTATTAGTATATAGTGCAAAATATTGTTTCGTGCATGCTATACAGACAAAGCATACCGTTCATAGAGAAGGAAAGGAGAGGGTGCAGAATGTAGTGTTACAGTCATAGCTAGGATGCAGAGAAAGATCAACTTAATGTGAAGTCGGTCCATTCAAAAGTCTGATTACAGCAGGGAAGAAGCTGTTCTTGAGTCAGTTGGTACGTGACCTCAGACTTTTGTATCTTTTTCCCGACAAAAGAAGGTGGAAGAGAGAATGTCCGGGCTGCATGGGGTCCTTAATTATGCTGGCTGCATGAGGGAACAAAGTCTCTTCAAAATTAATTCTACTTTTAGCTTTTACGTTTCACAGTGAAGGATGCGTCTGCCAATCCAGGTTCCTTTCCTTCCAATGATGTCATCTCTGCTCCCAATGTTGCTACTTCATTGGGGAATTGTTTTATTCATTCGTGGGACATGGGTGTCACTGCCTGGCCAGCATTTATTGCCCATCCTTAGTTGCCCGAGGGCAATTGAGAGTCAACCACATTGCTGTGCCTCTGGAGTCACATGTAGGTACGACCGGGTAAGGACAGCAGATTTCCTTCCCTAAAGGACACTAGTGAACCAGATGGGTTATTACGACAATCGACAATGGTTTCAGCAGATTATTAATTCCAGATATTTTTTATTGGAAGGCCTTTACAGGGGAGCTCAATCCTCTACTGATCCCAATGGCCTCAGCCTCACTCTTCCCGAGAGGGGTCAGAGGGCAGCTTCAGGAGTCCAGGGCCTGATGTTCTCTCCCCACTACTCTTCTTTAAAAGCTGAGGCCCCATTGGCGTTTATTTCTGGTCCTGAGCTTTTATTTTTGCATCATGGGCGAAAGAATTGACGAGGAATCCAGTCCACAGCTATCTGTTTATAGAATTCCAGAGACGTTAATGAAAAACATAAATATTGCCTCACAGAATATTAACTCAACCTTCTGAATGAAAACAAAAGCACAGGGATTATATTTAATTGATCAGTGTAAATTGGTTGCCAGTTTCAGGCTGACTAACCTATTAATCTGACTCATTATATATTGAGTGCCTCCATGTCACTGAGAGCCTGTAGAGGTATTGAATTCTTGATACCAGCACTGGTGATTGACAGCGCAAGCTACTGACTGCACCCTCTCCATCGTACCTTCAATATTAGAGTTCATAGAATCATAGAATCCCTACAGTGCAGAAGGAGACCATTTGTCCCATTGAGTCTGCTTTGACAGAGCATCTTACTCAGGTCCTATCCCCGTAACCCCACACATTTCCCATGGCTAATCCCTCGAACCAACACATCTTTGGATCCTAAGGGGCAATTTAGCGTGGTCAATTCACCTATCCCGCATACCCTAAGAGTCAAGGTCCTTTTGACCCATTGAATCTGTGCTAGCTCCTTTGTAGAGCAATCCAGTTCGCTCCACTCCCTCTCTCTTTCCCTATTTCCCTGCGATTGTTCCCCATTCACATACATATACAAATCCCTTTCGAAAGCTATGATGGAATCTGTGTTTGCCGTCCATCAAGCAGTACATTCCAAATTCTAAAAGCTCATAGTAAAACAAAATGATCCTCATGTCATCTCTGGTAGTGCGGCACGGTGGCACAGTGGTTAGCTCTGCTGCCTCACAGCGCCAGGGACCCGCGTTCAATTCCCAGCTTGGGCCACTGTCCGTGTAAAGTCTGCACGTTCTCCCTGTGTCTGCATGGGTTTCCTCCAAGAGCTCCGGTTTCCTCCCATTGTCCAAAAGATGTGCTGGTTAGGTGCATTGGCCACGCTAAATTCTCCCTCAGTGTACCTGAACAGGTGCAGGAGTGCGGCGAGTAGGAGATTTTCACAGTGACTTCATTGCAGTGTTAATGTAAGCCTACTTGTGACAAGTAAATAAAACTTTTCTAAAAACTCTATTTTTAAAGAAGCTTAAATCTGCTTCTTAATGTCTTCTTTCATGGAATGTGGGCATCGTTGGCAAGGCCTGTATTTCGTGCCCATCCCAAATTGCCCTTGAATTGAGTGGTTTGCCGCACTACCAGAGATGACATGAGGATCATTTACTATGAGCTTTTAGAATTTGGAATGTACTGCTTGATGGACGGCAAACACAGATTCCATCATAGCTTTCGAAAGGGATTTGTATATGTATGTGAATGGGGAACAATTTCAGAGGGCAGTCTGGAGTCACATGTCGGCCAGACCAGGTAAGGACAGCAGATTTCCTTCCCTAAAGGATGTTAGTGAATGAGATAGGTCCTTAGAACAATCCATGGCAGTTTTATGGCCACTAAGATTAGCTTTCAATTCCAGATTTTACTAACTGAATTTTCATTCCATCAGCTGTCATGTGGGATTTGAACCCTCATCTTCACAGGATTCCCCTCGAGCTCTGAATCACTGGCCCAGGAACATTACCACGGCACCGCCATCTCCCTTCACCCATTTTGAAACTCTCTGCCTTTATTTATTCTCTTTAACTCCTTTACATAGAACATAGAACAGTACAGCACAGAACAGGCCCTTCGGCCCACGATGTTGTGCCGAGCTTTATCTGAAACCAAGATCAAGCTATCCCACTCCCTATCATCCTGGTGTGCTCCATGTGTGTGGTGAACCATCGTTGGTTCCCACTGGATAGTACTGAGCCAGGGCTGGCCAGTACTACAAGGATGTATATATGTTACTGTTGGATTGTACTACTGTTGCTGTTGGGTTAGGGTGGGATTGTTACACCTGTGTTTGTTACTGTTGTGGCACATCCCAGTTGGGCTCCGCCTCCTGGGAGAGGTATAAGAGTCCCTGCTCTGGCCGAGACCCCTTCAGTCTGGGATAGTGTACTAAAGTTCTGATAGCTTCATTGTTAGTAAATAAAAGCCTTCTTTTACTGAAGCTTCGAGCCTCGTGTCCAAATTGATGTGCATCAATGTGCCTATCCAATAACCGCTTAAATGTTCCTAAAGTGTCTGACTCCACTATCACTGCAGGCAGTCCATTCCACACCCCAACCATTCTCTGCGTAAAGAACCTACCTCTGATATCCTTCCTATATCTCCCACCATAAACCCTATAGTTATGCCCCCTTGTAATAGCTCCATCCATCCGAGGAAATAGTCTTTGAACGTTCACTCTATCTATCCCCTTCATTATTTTATAAACCTCTATTAAGTCTCCCCTCAGCCTCCTCCGCTCCAGAGAGAACAGCCCTAGCTCCCTCAACCTTTCTTCATAAGACCTACCCTCCAAACCAGGCAGCATCCTGGTAAATCTCCTCTGCACTCTTTCCAGTGCTTCCACATCCTTCTTATAGTGAGGTGACCAGAACTGCACACAATATTCCAAATGTGGTCTCACCAATGTCCTGTACAGTTGCAGCATAACCCCACGGCTCTTAAACTCCAACCCCCTGTTAATAAAAGCTAACACACTATAGGCCTTCTTCACAGCTCTATCCACTTGAGTGGCAACCTTCAGAGATCTGTGGATATGGACCCCAAGATTTCTCTGCTCCTCGACAGTCTTCAGAACCCTACCTTTGACCCTGTAATCCACATTTAAATTAGTCCTACCAAAATGAATCACCTCACATTTATCAGGGTTAAACTCCATTTGCCATTTTTCAGCCCAGCTTTGCATCCTAGCTATGTCTCTTTGCAGCCTACAACAGCCCTCCACCTCATACATTACTCCATCAATCTTGGTGTCATCAGCAAATTTACTGATCCACCCTTCAGCCCCCTCCTTTAAGTCATTAATAAAAATCACAAAGAGCAGAGGACCAAGCACTGATCCCTGTGGCACTCCGCTAGCAACCTGCCTCCAATCCGAAAATTTTCCATCCACCACCACCCTCTGTCTTCGATCAGATAGCCAGTTACCTATCCAATCGGCCAACTTTCCCTCTATCCCACACCTCCTCACTTTCATCATAATCCGACCATGGGGGACCTTATCAAACGCCTTACTAAAATCCATGTATATGACATCAACTGCCCTACCTTCATCAACACACTTAGTTACCTCCTCAAAAAATTCAATCAAATTTGTGAGGCATGACTTGCCCTTCACCAATCCGTGCTGACTATCCCGGATTAATCCGCATCTTTCTAAATGGTCGTAAATCCCATCTCTAAGGACCTTTTCCATCAATTTACCAACCACCGAAGTAAGACTAACCGGTCTATAATTACCAGGGTCATTTCTATTCCCTTTCTTAAACAGAGGAACAACATTCGCCATTCTCCAGTCCTCTGGCACCATCCCCGTGGACAGCGAGGACCCAAAGATCAAAGCCAAAGGCTCTGCAATCTCATCCCTTGCCTCCCAAAGAATCCTAGGATACATTTCATCAGGCCCAGGGGACTTATCGACCTTCAGTTTATTCAAAACTGCCAGGACATCCTCCCTCCGAACATCTATTTCCTCCAGCCTATTAGCCTGTAACACCTTCTCTTCCTCAAAAACATGGCCCCTCTCCTTGGTGAACACTGAAGGAAAGTATTCATTCATCCTCTCGCCTATCTCTATACACAAGTTCCCACTGATGTCCTTGACCGGCCCTAACCTCACCCTGGTCATTCTTTTATTCCTCACATAAGAGTAAAAAGCCTTGGGGTTTTCCTTGATCCGACCCGCCAAGGACTTCTCATGTCCCCTCCTAGCTCTCCTAAGCCCCTTTTTCAGCTCGTTCCTTGCTAACTTGTAACCCTCAATCGAGCCATCTGAACCTTGTTTCCTCATCCCTACATAAGCTTCCCTCTTCCTTTTCACAAGACATTCCACCTCTTTCGGGAACCATGGTTCCCTCACTCGGCCATTTCCTCCCTGCCTGACAGGGACATACCTATCAAGGACACCCAGTATTTGTTCCTTGAAAAAGTTCCACTTTTCATTAGTGCCTTTCCCTGACAGTTTCTGTTCCCAACTTATGCCCCCTAATTCTTGCCTAATCGCATCATAATTACCTCTCCCCCAATTATAAACCTTGCCCTGCTGTACGGCCCTATCCCTCTCCATTGCAATAACAAAAGACACCGAATTGTGGTCACTATCTCCAAAGTGCTCTCCCACAACCAAATCTAACACTTGGCCCGGTTCATTTCCCAGTACCAAATCCAATGTGACCTCACCTCTTGTCGGCCTATCCACATATTGTGTCAGGAAACCCTCCTGCACACACTGCACAAAAACTACCCCATCCGAACTATTTGACCTACAAAGGTTCCAATCAATATTTGGAAAGTTAAAGTCCCCCATGACAACTACCCTGTGACCCTCACACATATCCATAATCTGCTTAGCAATTTCTTCCTCCACATCTCTATTACTATTTGGGGGCCTATAGTAAACTCCTAACAACGTGACCGCTCCTTTCCTATTTCTAACCTCAGCCCATATTACCTCAGAGTGCAGATCCCCCTCGAAGTGCCTTTCCGCAGCCGTTAAACTAACCTTGATTACCAATGCTACTCCTCCACCTCTTTTACCAGCTTCCCTACACTTACTGAAACATCTATACCCCGAACGTCCAACAACCATTCCTGTCCTTGTTCTACCCACGTCTCTGTAATGGCCACAACATCGTAGTCCCAAGTACCAATCCACGCCCCATGTTCATCTACCTTGTTCTGGATGCTCCTTGCATTGAAGTAGACACACTTCAACTCACCTTCCTCTCTACCGGTACCCACCCTTGACCCTGATACCTTCCCCAATACCTCACCTCCCTCAACACTGACTTCTGGACTACAACTCCTTTTCCCATCCCCCTGACAAATTAATTTAAACCCCCCTGAAGAGCTGTATCAAATTTCCCTCCAAGGATATTGGTGCCCCTCTGGTTCAGGTGCACCCCGTCCTGTTTGTACAGGTCCCACCTTCCCCAGAATGTGTTCCAATTATCCACGTATCTGAAACCCTCCCTCCTACACCATCCCTGCAATCACATGTTTAACTGCACTCTCTCCCTGTTCCTCAACTCGCTATCACGTGGCACCGGCAACGTACCAGAGATGACCACATGTTTTGTCTTGGCTCTCAGCTTCCAGCCCAGCTCCCGAAATTCCTGTTTTAAATCCCCGTCCCTTCTCTTACCTATGTTGTTGGTACCAATGTGTACCACGACTTGTGACTGTTTCCCCTCCCCCTTCAGAATCCGGAAAACACGGTCTGAGACGTCATGGACCTTGGCATCCGGTAGGCAACATACCATCCGTGAGTCTCTTTTGCTGCCACAGAACCTCCTATCTATCCCTCTAACTAACGAGTCCCCAATAACTATTGTCCTCCCGCTCTGCCCCTTACCCTCCCGAGCCACAAAGACAGACACAGTGCTGGAGATCCTCTCACTGCGGCTCGCCACTGGTATGTCGTCCCCCTCAACCGTATCCAAAGCGGAATACTTGTTGCTAAGGGGAACGACCACAGGGGATCCCTGCACGGACTGCTTTACGATTTTGAATATCTCATTGCTTTCTGCTCCAAGGAGAACAACCTCAGCTTCCGCAGTCTACCCTCCTAACTAGACTCACGCATCCCTGAAAGCATTCTGGTAAATCTCTTCCATACCTTCTCTGAAGTAAATTACTGTGGATACTGGAAATCTGAAATTAAAGCAGAAAATGCTGACAGAGTTCAGAGTGAGGAGTGGGTGACATTGGGAGAGGGTGAGTGATATTATCCTCCAACAGGCACACACACAGTGAGGGATGGGTTAGCTGGGAATGGAGGTTACAGCAAATGCCTCAATGGACACTTTGGAGAATGCTAAGAGGCATAGAGGAAGTAATTGTGGGCCCAGCCATGGGATACTGAATGGATAGCTGCAGTAGCAAGGCAGTGGCGTAGTGGTATTGTCAATGGACTAGTAATCCAGCTTAATACTCTGGGGAACCAAGCTCGAATCCCACCACAGCAGATAGTGAAATTTGAATTCAATATATAAAAGAAATCTGGAATTAAAGGTCTAATGATTGCTATGTAACCATTGTTGTAAAAATCCATCTGGTTCACGAATGGCCTTTAGGGAAGGAAATCTGCCGTCCTTACCCGGTCTGGCCTACATGTGACTCCAAACCCACAGCAATGTGGTTGACTCTTAAATGCCCTGAGGGATGGGCAATAAATGCTGGCCAGCCAGCGACACCCACATCCCATGAACAAATAAATAAAAACTGCAGCATTGGTACAAGGCAGGGATTGAGAGTAAAGCACCCACTAGGAGGGAAATAAAAGGTGGTATGGTTAGGGAGGGAGCCAGGAGAGAAAAGCAAGGAGATAGAAATAGTGGGCTCAAATAATCAAAGCCCCGGCTTCCTTCTAAAGCAGTGGAAACAGAGTCTTTGAATCATAGAAATCATAGAAACCCTACAGTGCAGAAGGAGGCCATTCGGCCCATCGAGTCTGCACCGACCACAATCCCACCCAGGCCCTACCCCCACATATTTACCCGCTAATCCCTCTAACCTATGCATCCCAGGACTCTAAGGGGCAATTTTTAACCTGGCCAATCAACCTAACCCGCACATCTTTGGACTGTGGGAGGAAACCGGAGCACCCGGAGGAAACCCACGCAGACACGAGGAGAATGTGCAAACTCCACACAGACAGTGACCCGAGCCGGGAATCGAACCCGGGACCCTGGAGCTGTGAAGCAGCAGTGCTAGAAGAAGCAGCGAATCTTTTAAAGGCAGAGCTAAATAGATTCTTGGTTAACAAGGGGGTGAAAGGTTATCAGGGGTCGGTAGGCATGTGGAATGAGGTTGCAACCAGATGAGCCATGATCTTATTGAAAGGCGGAGCAGGCTAAAGGGGCTGAGTGGCCTATGCCTGTTCCATAGGTACCTGGAGCAGTGTCCAGAATATAGATGTGATTGACTTCCTTCGTATTAAAGTATAATAGAATTAAAGTATAATAAAGCACTTTCAGTGCTTGAGGCCCTGATAATACCTTCGATTTGATTTAATTTATTTTGTCACATGTATTAACATACAATGAAAAGTATTGTTTCTTGCGCGCTATACAGACAAAACATACCGTTCATAGAGAAGGAAACGAGAGAGTGCAGAATGTAGCGTTACAGTCATAGGGTGTAGAGAAAGATCAACCTAATGCGAGGTAAGTCCATTCAAAAGTCTGACAGCAGCAGGGAAGAAGCTGTTCTTGAGTCGGTTGGTACGTGACCTCAGACTTTTGTATTTTTTTCCCGAAGGAAGAAGGTGGAAGGGAGAATGTCTAGGGTCTGTGGGGTCCTTAATTATGCTGGCTGCTTTGACGAGGCAGTGGGAAGTGTAGACAGTGTCAATGGATGGGAGGCTGGTTTGCATGATGGATTAGGCTACATTCACGATCTTTTGTAGTTCCCTGTGGTCTTGGGCAGAGCAGGAGCCATACCAAGCTGTGATACAACCAGAAAGAATGCTTTCTATGGTGCATGTGTAAAAGTTAGTGAGAGTCATAACTGACATGCCAAATTTCCTTAGTCTTCTGAGACGTTGGTGGGCTTTCTTAACTATAATGTCGGCATAGAGGGACCAAGACAGGTTGTTGGTGATCTGGACACCTAAAAACTTGAAGCTGTCGACCCTTTCTACTTCGTCCTGTTGATGTAGACAGGGGCATGTTCTCCTTTACACTTTCTGAAGTCAATGACAATCTCCTTTGTTTTGTTGACATTGAGGGAGAGATTATTGTTGCCGTACCAGTTCACCAGATTCTCTATCTCATTCCTGTACTCTGTCTCGTCATTGTTTGAGATCCGACCCACTATGGTGGTGTCATCAGCAAACTTGAAAATCGAATTGGAGGGGAATTTGGCCCCACAGTCATAGGTGTATAAGGAGTATAGTAGGGGGATGAAAACACAGCCTTGTGGGGAGTTGGTGTTGAGGATGATCGTGGAGGAGGTGCCTATCCATATCTGGATCAATCATTCCACATTTTGTCCCCTCTATTCTTTCATGGGACGTGGGCATCACCGGCCACGCCAGCATTTTGTTGCCCATCAACCGTGTGGCATTATTTCAGAGGCTGGTTAAGAATGCAACCACACTGCTGTGGAGCTAGAATCACCTGTCGAGCAGGTAAGGAATTCTGAAGCATTTAGTGCACCAAATAGGGTTTTACAATGATCAATGATAGTCACCGTGGTCACCAGTTCTTACGGTGAGATTTGATCCCATGTCCCCATTCGCCTGATCCCCTGGATTACCGGTGCAGTGACATTAGGCATCATCTTCGCTCGGTATATATCAACAACAAAGGACAACAGCAGAATGTGGAAATGAGATGTGTTCTCAGCGCCTTGTTTGGATCATCACTTATGAATAATTGAACTCATCATCATGTCCAAGTCTCTGGAAGTGGTTGTGCCTGACGCAAGGGTGACTTATGTCATTCACTGAGTGAACAGCTAAGCTCAGTCCATTTGCAGAGCCTCCACAAATTCATTCGTGTGATGTCGATGGGTGTAAAATATTTATTAACCTGATAAACCAACAGCAGAATTCGGAAACACTCTGTAGGCAGCACCTCACTGTGGAGGCACACACACTCATATTTTACAATGGGAAGCACAAGGCAAAACTCATGGAATACCCCTCTCGTTCAAACTGCATTGTAACTGTGCTGAGCTGGGTGTGAGCTGCATGTGACTCACAAAGGCACAATACCTTCCCAATCTGCGAACATTCCCGTACACTGTTCACAGACAAGCTGTTTGCCCCGTGTCCCATTAATTCTGACAGTCAACAAACGTTTAGCAAATCACATCCTTGCAAGATGCATGTTCACACATAGACAGAAGCTTTGCTGCTGCTCTTTATCTGTTGTTCACTTGGGACTTTGCTCAGATTGCAACATTTGTGCCCGTTCGATTTGGAGGAGGAGACAGCGTGGAGCAGTGAATGCAGACCCCGAGATTTCAGTCCTTACCGCAGGAGGGGTTGTGAAGATGCTGGACTTGGAGGGATTAAAGGAAGTGAAGGAGGAACCAGTATCCTAGCCGCTTCATGACTGCTCTTTATTCAGACTGGCTCAGTTAGACTTTTGTCACTTTTTACGAAGAGTAAAGCCACGGCAGGAGTGAAGGGAGCTCCCTTGCTGTCCCAGTATGGGAATGACACTGACCATCGACAGAGCTGCTCAGCATTTCTGCTGCATTATAAAACTCCACCCTAATTTATATATTCCTGGGGCTTTAAACAGACTTGTTCACTGGTCTCAGTCCTCTAGAAGAGGCAATAGCACCCAAGGTACATACAGTGTGATGGAGAATGCCGCTACCCCTCTGCTACGCCTGGTATAACAGGGACCTGTTCACCATCCTATCAGACTTTGAACTTTCTGATGTTTAACTGGAGTACCTATGGTTATTTCAAACTCACACCACAGCAACTCATCCCTGCACTCAGAATTTGACCATCATAAGGCCATATGGCCATGAGAAGTCGGAGCTGAAGTAGGCCATTCAGCCCATCGAGTCTGCTCCACCATTCAATGAGATCATGACTGGACTGATATGATAATCCCCAACTCCACTTTTCCACCTTATCCCCATAACACTTGATTCCATTACTGATTAAAAATCTATCTCAACTTTGAACATACTTAATGATCCAACCTCTACAGCCCTCTGAGGTAAAGAATTCCACAGATTCACTACCGTTTGAGAGAAAAAATTCCTCCCCATTTCTGTCATAAATGGGTGACCCCTTTACTCTGAGATGATGCCCTCTGGCCCTCCACTTTCCTACAAGGGGGAACAATCTCTCACATCTACCCTGTCAATCCCCCTGAGAATCCCATATGTTTCAATAAGATCACCTCTCATTCCCTTAAACTCCAATGAGTACAGGCCCAACCTACTTAATCGCTCCTCATAAATGGGATTGAGGGTGATTTAGTGGTTTGGATCAGGAATTGGCTAGCTGTAAGAAAACAGTGGTTGATGGGAAATATTCATCCTGGAGTTCAGTTACTAGTGGTGTACCGCAAGGATCTGTTTTGGGGCCACTGTTGTTTGTCATTTTTATAAATGACCTGGATGAGGGCGTAGAAGGCTGGGTCAGTAAATTTGCGGATGAGTTGTGGACAGTGCGGAAGGATATTGCAGGTTACAGAGGGACATAGATAAGCTGCAGAGCTGGGCTGAGAGGTGGCAAATGGAGTTTAATGCGGAAAAGTGTGAGGTGATTCACTTTGGAAGGAGTAACAGGAATACGGAGTACTGGGCTAATGGTAAGATACTTGGTAGTGTGGATGAACAGAGGGACCTGGGTGTCCATGTGCATAGATCCCTGAAAGTTGGCACCCAGGTTGATAGGGTTGTTAAGAAGGCATACGGTGTGTTAGCTTTTATTGGTAGAGGGATTGAGTTTCGGAGCCAGGAGGTCATGCTGCAACTGTACAAAACTCTGGTGCGGCCGCATTTGGAGTATTGCGTACAGTTCTGGTCGCCATATTATAGGAAAGATGTGGAAGTGTTGGAAAGGGTGCAGAGGAGATTTACCAGGATGTTGCCTGGTATGGTGGGAAAATCGTATGAGGAAAGGCTGAGGGGCTTGAGGTTGTTTTCGTTAGAGAGAAGAAGGTTAAGAGGTGACTTAATAGAGGCATACAAGATGATCAGAGGATTAGATAGGGTGGATAGTGAGAGCCTTTTTCCTCGGATGGTGATGGCTAGCACGAGGGGACATAGCTTTAAATTGAGTGGTGAGAGATATAGGACAGATGTCAGAGGTAGGTTCTTTACTCAGAGAGTAGTAAGGACGTGGAATGCCCTGCCTGCAGCAGTGGTGGACTCGTCAACATTAAGAGCATTCAAATGATTACTGGATAAACATATGGATGATATTGGAATAGTGTAGATTAGAGGGGCTTTAAATTGGTTCCACTGGTTGGCGCAACATCGAGGGCCGAAGGGCCTGTACTGCACTGTAATGTTCTATGCTCGATGTTCATAAGAAAATCCCTCTGCACCCAGTATCAACCTCATGAATCACAGAGTGTTTCTCAGTAATGTGTCTTAACAATCGAAATGTTGGATGCAGATTTCCAATCAGTTTTTGGAAGGATTCAGCAGTGAAGGAATCCTCATGATATTGCCCTGTGAAACAATCTTCAGTGGGTTGAGGAAACCTCTAACCACATAATCCCGGATCAGTGTGGGACAGGAGTTGCTGGTTTTCATGCTACCATTGCATGAGCTGTATCGTAGCAAATTACTGCAGATACTGGAATCTGAAACCAAAAGAGAAAATGCTGGAAAATCTCAGCAGAGAAAAGAGCTGATGTTTAGTGTCCAGATGACCCTTTCTCAAAGCTTTGACAAAGGGTCATCTCTTTCCTCTCCTTACAGATGCTGCCAGACCTGCTGAGATTTTCCAGCATTTTCTCTTTTGGGATGAGTGTAGTGTTATATACTGTATACTGCTCAGGAGGAGCACATTTGCCTCACTGTGCCTGTATTAGTTCGATGGTAGAGCAATCCAATTAATCTCACTCCCCTTCTCTTTCTCAATTGCCTTGCCATTTTCTCCCTTTAAACATTTAAATAACTTCCTTTTGAAAATGACGATTAAATCTGCCTCCACCACTCTTTCAGGCAGGGCCATTCCAGATCACTTTAGCTCATTCAATAATAAATGGTTCCGCATCTGGCCCCTGGCACTTTCACCAATCATCTTAAATCCATGGCTTTTGGCTACCGACCCTTCTGCCACTTAATCATTCCATCAAAAGCTTTCGGGATTTTGAACGCCCCTATCAAATGTTCCCTTAGCCTTCTCTGCTCCAAGGAGATCAAACCCAGCTCCTACAATCCCCCTGCAGAGCTGACATTCCTCATTCCCAGTACTATTCTAGTAAATCTCTTACACATTCTCGTTAAGGCCTCGGCATTGTTGCTAAAGTGTGGTGTTCAGAATTGGAAACAATACTCTAGCCTGTACCTTTTCTACAGTTTAGCTAATCTCCTTGTATGTGTACTCCCTTTATGGATAATATTAAGCATCTCACATGCTTCTTTAATAGCCTTCTTAACTAATCCTCCCACATTCAAAAATGTGTGTAAATGCACTGTGCAATCTCTCTCCTCCTGCATCCGCTTTCAAATTGCACCCTGTGCTTGACATTGCCTTTCCTCATTCTTTCTCCCAAATACATTACTTCACCGATGAAATTCCATGTGTGCTTGCTCTATTCACCAGCCTCTGTCCTTCTGAAGTCTGTCACTATCCTCTTCACTCCTCAGGCTTTGTGGTATTTGCAAACTTTGAAATGATGTCCTGTAGGAGCAATGCCTGCCTCTTGTTCTGGGGAAATTTCAAGGTGGCCAATTATGTCTTAACTTAGAGCATTCAAAATTCGCAAGGCAAATATCTCTGCGCAAAGATGTATCAAAATTTATTTACCATAAAAGATAGAACAAAACAGTACAAATGTACAGCCGACTGGAGACTTCCCACGGGTGAAATAGCTCAAAGAATGAAGCGACAGAACCTCTCCGAAAGATCTGAAGTACAGAGTCAAATACAGATCAATTATACTTTTTCATAATCAGTAATTATGCCTTTCATTAGCTTAAAATCAATTTCATTTAACAGTTATACATCAATACAAATCTCTGTCAAGTACCTCAGCCAACCACATGACAGTTAATAGCATGGTGATCTTCTATTTGTCCTTCAAACCCAGATGGCTTTCTCTGCTTTAAACTAATGACTTTTACCACCATGCCTTTCGGTAACTTTGCTCGGCTAAAGCGTACAATATATTACAATACATTTAAAATATCAGTTTAAAATCATAACTACTTGTTTTGATTCACTCACTGCATTCACGTAAGTGTAAGCTGTTTGTGTCAGCTTGACCAATAATCATTTAACTCTTTACTCATCCCTTGTTCTCTTTAAGACTCTATTCCTCCTATGACTCTGATTAGCTGGTTAGCAATCCCCTTCTTCAGTTCTAAAGTCTGAAGTTTATTTATTAGTGTCACATGTCGGCTTACATTAACACCGCAATGAAATTACTGTGAAAATCCCCTAGTCGCTACACTCCGGCACCTGTTCGGGCACACTGAGGGAGAATTTAGCATGGACCTAACCAGCATGTCTTTTGGTCTGTGAGAGGAAATCTGAAGACCTGGAGGAAATCCACGCAGACACGGGGAGAACATGCAGACTCCGCACAGTGACCCAAGCCGGGAAACAAACTCAGATCCCTGTGAGGCAGCAGTGCTAATGACTGTGCCGCCGTGCCGGCCCCTGGGGAACACCACTGTGTATGTCCACCTCCCAATCTGAGAGACAAGCATTCACCATTACTCTCGTAGAAGAGTCACGTGAACCTGAAACAATTACTCTGTTTCACTCTCCATTGGATTCAGGGACCTGCTCCAGAGACCTGGGTTCGAATCCCGGCTCGGGTCGCTGTCTGTGTGGAGTTTGCACATTCTCCCCGTGTCTGCGTGGGTTTCCTCCGGTTTCCTCCCACAGTCCAAAGATGTGCGGGCTGGGTTGATTGGCCATTCTAAATTGCCCCTTAGTGTCCCGGGATGCATAGGTTAGAGGGGTTAGTGGGTAAATATGTAGGGATACGTGGCTAGGGCCTGGGTGGGATTGTGGTCGGTGCAGACTCGATGGGCCGAATGGCCTCTTTCTGCACTGTAGGATTTTATGATTCTATGATTCCAGCATTTTCCGTTTTTATTTCACTTGCCATTACTTTCTGCTTTCTGTTTCTTCATCAATTGCGTTCAGTTTTTGTATCCAATCTACCACTACCCCTTCAAATCCACGATCTTTAAATTTTCTGTAAGGATGATCGTGGGCGGAATTCTCCATTTTGCTGTCAAAGTGGGCGGACCGTTCCGGCAGCACCATTCCCGCTTGCCGGAATGGCAGGAACTCACTCCCGATTCGGCGCTTGGAGCTTCATTAATTATGCGCAAACAAATATCTTTCTGAATCACCGGGCGGAAGGGGAAATCTGCCAGCCCTCAGCTGGTGGGTTCAAAGGTCCGGTTGCCATACCTAAACTCCAGTATATCACACTCATCTCACTCTCTCCAGCTCCCTTGTCTTCACCAGAATGTGCAGGTTGTCAGCAGCCCAGAAGGAAAAGGTTAGCAGCCTCAAGAAGAAGTCAACATCCTGATTCAACCATCATGCCTTCAGGGCCGTGATTCCAGGAGTCTGAATACAGAGGCATGTCCACTACCCCAGGCAAGGCTCCGGGAAGCACACCAATCTCACCTCTCCGGCCTGGGAGACTGTCGCCTGGGAGGTCACCGTGACTGTCACCCACGCACAAAGAACAGTCACAGTGCTCACTTGCACCATCCACCAGTGCAGAGACACACATCCCAGTGGGGCATAGCTCTAGGTTAGACTCTGATGCGCATCAATTGGACACGAGGCTCAAAGCTTCGGTAAAAGAAGGCTTTTATTAACTAACAATGGAACTATCAGAACTTTAACACACTATCCCAGACTGAAGGGGTCCCGTCCGAGCAGGGGGTCTCATACCTCTCCCAAGAGGCGGAGCCCGACTGGGATGTGCCACAACAGTAGCAACCACAGGTGTATCAATCCCACCCTAGCCCAACAACACATTAGTACAATCCCACAGTAACCTATATACATTCCTATAGTGCTGGCCAGCCTTGGCCCAGTACTATCCAGTGGGAACCAACGATGGTTCACCACATTCACCCCTCCTTTGAGAACAAAGGCCGGCGGGGTACGAAAACAGACTAAAATGTCAACAGATTATAAATTCAGACGGTCTGGAGGACCGCACCGTCGTTGTGACCTCCTCAATACCGGCGGTGACACCGGAGTAGGCACTTGCGGTGGCGTTCTCCCCAAAACGGCGTCCAGCTGTTCTCCCACGGACTCACAGGCCGGTTGACCCTGATGAAACGGTAGTGCAGGGGATCCTGACACATTCTGCGGTGGCGACGATCTTCGGGGCTCAGGCAAGCTGTGCATTGGAGTAAAACTGTTAAGCACTGGTCCCGATGCTGTCCGCGCTACGTCCGGGGGAGAAATAAGGGATGAGGGATTCGTCACTGGGGGTATGGGAGCGACAGGAGTTGCTACGTCCCCTGCGGGCGCCAGGTCTCGGATCGAGACTGTGTCCTCTCGCCCGTCAGGATATGCCACATAGGCATACTGAGGGTTGGCGTGGAGGAGGTGGACCTGTTCGACCAAGGGGTCGGACTTGCGGGCCCTTACATGTCGCCGCAGGAGGACGGGTCCTGGGTACGTCAACCAGGCTGGTAAAGATATCCCCGAGGAAGACTTCCGAGGGAATGAGAACATCCTCTCGTGGGGAGTAGCATTGGTTGCCGTACACAGGAGGGAGCGAATGGAGTGAAGCGCATCAGGGAGGACCTCCTGCCAACGGGAGACTGGAAGACCTTTGGATCTCAACGCCAATAGGACAGCCTTCCAGACTGTAGCATTCTCTCGTTCCACCTGTCCATTACCCCTAGGGTTGTAACTCGTGGTCCTACTAGAGGCAATCCCGTACGAGAGCAGGAATTGCCTCAAGTCATTGCTCATGAACGATGAGCCCCTGTCGCTATGGATATAGCTGGGGTACCCGAACAGGGTAAAAAGATCACGGAATGCCTTGATCACCGTGGCAGCCGATGTGTCCGCGTAGGGGACAACAAACGGGAACCGGGAGTACTCATCTATTATGTTCAGAAAGTACACGTTCCGATCTGTTGAGGGAAGGGGGCCCTTAAAATCAACACTCAGCCTCTCGAAGGGGCGAGTGGCCTTGACCAAATGTGCCCGGTCAGTTCGGTAAAAGTGCGGTTTGCATTCCGCGCAAATCCGACAACTCCTTGTCACCGACCTGACGTCCTCCACCGAGTAAGGCAGGTTGCGGGCTTTGACAAAGTGGTAGAGCCGAGTGACCCCAGGATGGCACAGGTCATTATGGAGGGCGTTCAAGCGATCCTCCTGAGTACTAGCGCATGTTCTGCGCGAGAGGGCATCCGAGGGCTCATTGAGTTTGCCTGGACGATACATGATATCGTAGTTATAGGTGGAGAGTTCAATTCTCCACCGCAAGATCTTATCATTCTTGATCTTGCCCCTCTGCGTGTTGTTGAACATGAACGCCACGGACCGCTGGTCCGTGATCAGGGTGAACCGCTTTCCCGCCAGGTAATGGCGCCAGTGTCTGACAGCCTCCACAATGGCCTGGGCCTCCTTTTCCACCGCTGAATGCCGAATTTCGGGGCCTTGGAGGGTGCGGGAAAAAAACGCGACGGGCCTGCCCGCCTGGTTAAGTGTGGCGGCCAGGGCGAAATCAGATGCATCGCTTTCCACCTGAAAAGGGATGGATTCGTCTACCGCATGCATCGTGGCTTTCGCGATGTCGTGTTTCAATTCCTTGAAGGCCAATTGGGCCTCTGGCGTGAGTGGAAAAGTCGTGGACTTAATAAGCGGACGGGCTTTGTCCGCGTAGTTGGGGACCCACTGCACATAATAGGAGAAGAAGCCTAGGCATCTTCTCAGTGCTTTTGCGCTAGCGGGCAAGGGAAGTTCAGCAAGGGGGCGCATGCAGTCTGGATCAGGGCCAATGACCCCGTTTTCCACCACGTATCCCAGGATGTCTAACCGGCGCGTACGGAATACACACTTCTCCCTGTTGTAGGTCAAATTCAGGCGAGATGCAGTGCGTAAGAAGTTCTGGTGATTTGTGTCATGGTCCTGCTGATCACGGCCGCAGATGGTGACATTATCCAAGTACGGGAAGGTAGCCCGCAGCGTGTTCTGGTCCACCATTCGGTCCATAGCACGCTGGAAGACCGAGACCCCATTGGTGACACCAAATGGAACCCTAAGGAAATGATACAGACGACCATCCGCCTCAAAGGCCGTGTATTGTTGGTGCTCTGGGCGAATGGGGAGTTGGTGGTAGGCGGACTTAAGGTCTATGGTGGAGAACACCCGGTGCTGTGCAATCTGATTGACCATATCAGATATGCACGGGAGAGGATACGCATCCAGCTGCGTATATCGGTTAATGGTCTGACTGTAATCAATGACCATCCGGGGTTTGTTCCCGCTCTTGACCACCACAACCTGTGCTCTCCACGGACTAACACTGGGCTGTATGATCCCTTCTTTGAGGAGTCGCTGAACCTCAGATCTGATGAAGATCCGATCCTCAGTGCTGTAACGCCTACTTTTAGTAGCGATGGGCTTGCAGCCTGGTACCAGATTCTGAAATAAAGAGGGTGTGGTGATCTTTAACGTAGAAAGATTGCAGGCGGGGCGCTTTGGACAATTTGGAGACTGCAGCTGTTCTCCCACTGTCAGCGAAGGGAGTGGCCCACCGTACTGTAGGATCACACTCTTCATGTGGACCATAAAGTTTAGTCCGAGGAGAATTGGTGCGCAAAGATACGGCAACACAAGGAGCCTGAAACGCTCGTAAATTGTGCCCTGTACTTTCAAAGTTACCACACAACGTCCTAGCACAGCGACAGACCGGGACCTTGATGCCATAGAGATTGTCTGTTTGGCAGGTTGAATCTGGAGTCCACACCTCTTCACAGTGTCAGGGTGGATAAAACTCTCAGTGCTCCCGCTGTCAAACAGACAATAAATCGCATGATTGTTTACCTGTATATCCATCATCGAACAATCAAGCCTGTGAGGCTTAGCCTGGTCCAGGGTGATCGACGCCACCGTTGGTCCGTGAACGTCACTGCAGGCAGCTGAGGTCGATGCTGAGGACCCCTGCTGGTCGCTCATGGTCATCGTCGACCAAAATGGCCGCCCCCATGAATCGCACATGGGTGAGGGCGCCAAACTTAGCGACCCCTGGTGGTCATCCTCCTCCGACTCCGTCGACCGCAATGGCGTCGTCCTAGACTCGTACGTGGACGAACCCCATGAGTACTTCGACGACGATGGTGATGATCCCCGTTCCGAAGGGTCACAGGCCGCACTACCGTTCCTGGGCTTCGATCTGCACACCTTCGCATAATGCTCCTTTTTACCGCATGCGGTACAGACTACCGCTTTAGCGGGACACTTTTGTCGGGTATGTTTGGCTCCTCTGCAGAAGTAGCACCGCGGGCCGCATGGGGCTGCAGCCGTCGTCTGGTCTACATGGGAGCACGCCATAACACTGCACTTCAAGCCTGAGGGGCGAGGAGAGATTTGCGACTGCTCCTGCCACGTTGTCTCCAAGTGGTCCTCCGGATACAGGACTAAGCTCTTCGAAGCCGCCTCGAGCATTTCAGCTAATTCCATGGCTTGGGTCAGGTTGAGATTACCCTTTTCTAGCAGCTTGAGACGGATGTATGAAGACCCGACCCCGGCCACAAACGCATCTCGGGCGAGGTCGTACATGCCCTGCTCAGCCGACACAGCTTTGCAGTCACAGCCCCTGGCTAGCTGTAAGAGCTCATTGGCGTAATCCTCCATGGTTTCGCCTGACTGCCGACGTCGTGTAGCAAGGAGGTAACGAGCGTGGATCTCGTTAGGAGGTTTTGTATAGCGCTTTTTTAGAAGCTCGAGGGCCCTCGGGTAAGTGGTGGCCGCACGGATCGCGAGGTAGACTGTGTCGCTTACCCTCGCATGGAGGACCCGGAGTCTGTCATCATCTGTGGTGACCGCTGCGGAGGCTGCTAGGTAATCTTCAAAACACTTCAGCCAGTGGTCGAAGGTGTTAGAAGCGCCCACTGTACGTGGATCTAGCGTCAGACGTTCTGGCTTGAGGATTTGCTCCATACTCTCCTTTCTTTTTTTTTTCCGTCGAGAATTTAATTTTAGTTAATAAAATTGATGCGCATCAATTGGACACGAGGCTCAAAGCTTCGGTAAAAGAAGGCTTTTATTAACTAACAATGGAACTATCAGAACTTTAACACACTATCCCAGACTGAAGGGGTCCCGTCCGAGCAGGGGGTCTCATACCTCTCCCAAGAGGCGGAGCCCGACTGGGATGTGCCACAACAGTAGCAACCACAGGTGTATCAATCCCACCCTAGCCCAACAATACATTAGTACAATCCCACAGTAACCTATATACATTCCTATAGTGCTGGCCAGCCTTGGCCCAGTACTATCCAGTGGGAACCAACGATGGTTCACCACAGACTCAGAGAGTCTGGAGAACACCTGACTGGCAGTTCGATCATTCAATTGGATCGCTAAAGAATTCCCAATAGTGGCTCTGGTAAATGCTCTCATTTCTGCTTTCACAGCACGGTGACCCTTGTAGTAGGTGATAGAGGATGTCCTAAATCAGCGCCATGAATCAAATCCTTGATGTGTTTCATTCTTGTTCATCACAAGTAGGATTTCCTCTTCTCGAATTCCAGCTGTGACCACTGGTGCTGAGTTCCACTTGGGCTTTGTCTCTCAACCCTTTTGTTCACATCTTCATGCTCTAACTCCAGTTCTTTCACTGCTTGCTGGTGAATGTTGCATTGTTCCTTACTTGCCCTAATAGGTTTCCGAGCTAATTCCATCTTACTGTTTGATTTTTATCCTTAGCTTTGATGTAGCTAGGCTGCTTCTTGTTTAGATTCACATCACCCGCTTTTACCCCATTTTCTATTTGCTGTAATTCTCGGTGAAGTTAATCTAACTCTTTTCTCTTCACTCATACTTATTCTGCAGTGACTTGTCTGACTTTATAACTGATTATAGCTTTATCATTTGCTTGGAGTTTATTTCTAAAATTTTCAAGGAAATTCTCATTCTAGTACAAATGGATCAATCTTGTTGCCTTCAGCTCTTCATTTGGTCATTTAGTGTCTTTCGGTGCCCCCCTTCTGGGGTGCATTAGTGCCCACACTCTTCAGGGTTTTCAGTGCTGCACCTGGAGTGAGGTCAAGAAGCCACTGGCATTGGCACTCATGGATTCCCACCGGTGCCTGTGCCACGCAGTGCATGTCCTGTAACAGGGCAGAGTAAAGTCTTGCACCAGGATCTCCACTGCGGCCACCACCCCGGCTGTGTTGACCTGGTTGCCCCAGAGTTGGACAGAAGGCATCAGGACTCCTCTATTCTCTCTTTCAATCCAAGGAATGTAGCTGAACATCCTTTCCTGATGTTCCTGACCTTGCCTTTGCAACTGAGATATGACCAGGTCCAGAGGCTTGTCACCTGACTGGAACTCAGCAGATTCCTGATCCAGCGATCCTCCCGAGTGCCGGCACCTTAGGACTTCCCTGCCTCAGCCTGCTGTGGATCAGTGAGAGTGAGGTGTTCAACAGTTTGTGACCCCGAGGCCTCTCCAAAACTAGATCCCACTGAGGTGTCTGTCTCTGCTCTGGTGGAGGGTGTGGGTGAATGCTGTGACCCTTCTTCAATCTCAACATCTGAGAAACTACCTTTGCTGGTGACAGAGGTTTCTAGGCCCTAGCTGGTGGATTCCCTGGGCTGCCCCTGGTGTGCCTGCGAGAAATTGGAGATTTCATTAGTGCATGGCGGGGGCCTTCACATGGAGGAGATGTGACTCACATCAGTTTGTTGTGTTGTTCTGGATCCTCACTTGCTTAATTGGCACCGTTGGCACAGGAGTGGTCAGGCTCCTCCTTAACCAGCTGAAGACTCCCTCCTCAAATTCAGAAAAGACTTTCGGCTTGGGCATCCCTCTGCCTGCCTGGGATCTCTGCCGTTTATTCTAAGCCAACTTGTCCTGCATGAAAACAGATGGAGAGGGAGTAAACAGGCCACGTGCCAAGGCAGATGATGAGGATGCCTGGCATGTGTGGATGGTGAGTGGGAGCAATGAGGTGATGAGGAGATGACCCGCAGGGAAGATGAAGATGCGTGGGAGAGCGAGTGGTGGTATCCCTGGAGGTGGCAGGGAGTAAGCTCCCTGTGGATGTGTGATGGTTTGTGAATGAGAGGGTAGTGAGTGATGGGAGGAGTGGCTTATCCTGGCAGAGCAGGGGAAATCGTTCACCTTTTTGTGGCACCAGATGTCTGTCCTCCCCTGCAGGGGGTTGGTGTTGACCACCTCGCATGTTGGGTTGGTGTATCTGTTAACTGGTCTGCTCCCAGTGCGAGGGTAGATGTCACGGTGCACAAACATGGCACCCAGCACGGTGGCACAGTGGTTAGCACCGCTGTCTCATAGAGCCAGAGATCCGGGTTCAATTCCTAGCTTGGGTCACTGTCTGTGCGGCTCTCCCCGTGTCTGCGTGGGTTTCCTCCGGGTGCTCCGGTTTCCTCTCACAGTCCGAAAGACGTGCTGGTTAGGTGCATTGGCCATGCTAAATTCTCCCTCAGTGTATAAACCAGGCGTCGGATTGTGGCAGCTAGGGGATTTTCACAGTAACTTCATTGCAGTGTTAATGTAAACCTACTTGTGGCAATAATAAATAAACTTTAAAACAGCAATCTGCTGATGGGAGTTTCTGAGAACCTGGGGACAGACATCACTGTAGCCCTGAGTATGCCGAGAGCAAGAGGTTGCTGAGTGCTGGGGCGGCCGCTATATAGAGTGCCCGATGCTTAATACATTCAACCGATGTCAGGGCAAGAGGATCAGAGGCCACCCTGAAAGTATGACGTGAAAACTCACCATTGCTACTGGCGGAGTGAATGCTGCTTTTCCCGCTCGCCATCACATTCTACAAAATATCAGGAAACTTCCACCCATTTTAACAACTCAACAAATTTCCCATCCCGCCCTCGGCAATGCCCACTGGTGTCAGGCTGGAAATTCCCATCCAATAATACATTGGTTCCAATTTTCCAAAACTCCTTAGGTTTTGGAAAGGTCCAAGTGGATTGGAAAGTCATAAATGTAACTCTTCTGTTCAGGAAATGAGGGAGACAGGAAGCCAGAAAGCATAGGCTAATGAACCAAACTGCTGTCACTGGGTAAATTGCTCGAAACCCATTACTAAAGTGGGAGTAGCAGACTATTTAGAAAATCATAATATTATCAGACAGAGTCAACATGGTTTTGTGAAAGCAAAATTATATTTGACAAATTTATCAGAGTTTTTGGAGAATGTAAAAACATTGCGGCTAAAGGGGAAAAATTAGACAGCGTCATAGAGTCATAGAGGTTTGCAGCATGGAAACAGGCCCTTCGGCCCAACTTGCCCATGCTGCCCTTTTTATTAAACCCCGAAGCTAGTCCCAATTGCCCGCATTTAGCCCATATCCCTCCGTAGTGAGTGCATTTGAATTGCAAAAGAACATTTGATACAGCGCCACATAAAGGGTTTTGACACAAGGTAAAAGTTCATGAGAAGAGGTTACGACACAAGATGAAAGCTCTGAGGAAGTGTCATTCAGACTTGAAATGTTAACTCTGTTTCTTTCTCCACAGATGCTGCCTAACCTTTCTCTTTTTATTTCAAATTTCCAGCATCCACAGTTTTTTGCTTTTATTAAATAGTTTATGGCGATGGTGGTGATAGATTATCATGGATAAAAGGCTGACTAACTAACATCAGACAATAGCAGGGACACTGTGGAGAATCAAAGTGAATCCCTGAAAGCTGTGGCACATTTTGGTTTAGATCGGCAGGCAAGTGGATGGACAGATGAACGGACAGACAGACAGATGGAGACGCACAAATCATTTATTGCAAAATCACTTGATGCTAAATTGTGATCACAATACAAACAAAACCAGTAACCAGAAATCATAAGATAATTATAGACATTCATTAAAATAGTGTTGAAAATAATAAAAGCATTTATAATTATGACCATCTCTGTATATAAATAATTAAAATACATTGCAAAATGTGAGACTGCTTAATTTACTGAATATAATGAAAGGTCTACTGTATTAAAGTCCATGGATCACATGTTGTCAGGTTAAGTTAATTAAATTCTCAATCATTTACATACTAATTAGAAGGTTTATAAAGTAGGGGATTAGGTTGTACTGAAATCTATTCATTCTATACCTTATTTGTAGAGTGGTGTCTTCCTCCTTCATTCCATCGTTCATCTACTTTCATGTCACAGAGTTCCAGGATGGAATTTTCCCATCATGCCCGCCACAGGAATGGCAGTGAGCGGGACAAGGACTATGCAAAGGTCTGTTGACCTGTTGGGGGATCTTCTGGCTTTGGAGTGAGCACGGCCGGAAAATCCCACCCATAGGGGGCGATTCTCCCAAAAGTGCTGAATTGGCGGGAAAACTGTTCCAGTTCGCGCCAGTTCTGTCAGTTCAGCTTCTCATCTGAATCTCCACACTCCGTGCATTGAAGAGGTCCAAGTTGTGAATCACATTAAAACCCGGGGGGGGCGGAGCCTATTCGCACCAGAGTTTGACAGTTCTCAAACTCTGAGCATGCGCAGTAGCCCCAATCTGTCAGACTCCCCATTTACTGGCCAGCCCGGTCGCTGGCCAGCCCGGGACCGCCACAGTGCTGCCCATCCAGGACCCCCCTCCCCAAAGCATGATCGCGGCCCCCACGACAATTCCTGGGACAGCCCCAATCCCCTCCCCGTCCCAAAGCACCCCGATGCCCAGGCCCCACCCCCCCTCACCCTGGCAGGCCCCTCCCTCTGCTGACCCCCGGAGGCAGCACCCCCCCCCCCCCCCCCCCGGCAGACCACTTCCCCCAGCCCACCCCAATCGCTGCCCTCCCTTCATCCCAGACCAATCCCAATGTAGAATGGCAGCAGGACCCCCCTCCCCCACCAATCACACTTAGGCCCTGTCCACAATAGGCCCTGCCTCCTTGGCACTGCCCGATGCTCAATGGACAGTGCCAAGGTGCCCCTTGGGCAGTGCCAAGGGGCACAGGCTGGCACTGCCAGCGTGTCCATGCCCAGGGGGCATCACCCTCCCCGCTGCCCGACCCGCTGGGGGACCCCAATTGCCCCCCTTCATTCCGGTGGGGTCTCCTGCTAGCTCCCCGAAGTGGGAAGCTAGTCTGAACCCCATTGGAATGAAGTACTCCTGGCGGGGTGGGAGATTCGATCGGGATCTGCAAAGTCCCAATAATTAGCAAATCCACATATTTAAAATAGATTTTTAAAAGATTTAAATTAGTTTCCAGTGTGGTCTGGCCAGTGACTGTTCGCCGACTCTGGAAGATGCGCATGCGTTCCCCGTGCATGCGCAAATCCCCATTCAAGGCTGCAGATGCGCGTCTCCTGGCCGGACCCGTCAGAAAAGTGGCGGCCGCGGATGGGAGAATCACGGCCATAGAGTCATACAGTGCAGAAAAGGTCCTTCAGCCCATCGAGTCATCACCAACAATATCTACCCCTAAAGGTGCACTAATCCCATTTTCCTGCACTTGTCCCATATCCTTGAATATTATGATATATCAAGCGCTCATCCAAATATTTTTTTAAAGGTTGTGAGGTATCCAGCCTCCACTACCTTCCCAGGCAGTGCATTCCAGATTCCCACAACCCTTTGAGGGAAAAAGGTTTTTCTCAATCCCCTCTGGATCTCCTGCCCCTCACCCTAAAACAATGCCCCCTCGTGATTGACACCTCAACCAAGGGGAACAGATGGTCCCTACTCACCCTGCCAATACCCCTCATAATCTTATACACCTCAATCGTACCCCACCCTCCCCTCAGCCTTCCCTGCTCGAAAGAAAATAATCCAAGCCGAGTCTCGCTTCATAGCTCAAATGTGGTTGAGGCAATAGATGGTGATATTGGGAAGTGGGATTAAAGTGTTATTTTGTAAATCACAGACAGAGTTTTTCTACTTTTTAGCAAGGGAGCATATATTCAATTGTTTAATTGTGTTAACACAGCTTGGATATGCGTTTCTTTATAATTTTTTCACAATGTGGGCATTGCTGGCTCGGTCAGTATTTGGTACCCATCCCTAATTCATAGAATCATAGAATTCCTACAGTACACAAGGAGGCCATTCAGCCCATCGAGTCTGTACTGACCACAATCCTACCCAGGCCCTATTCCTGTCACCCCACACATTTACCCTGCTAATCCCCCTGACACTAGGGTCAATTTTAGCATGAACAATTAATCTAACCTGCACATTTTTGGAGTGTGGGAGGAAACCGGAGCACCCGGAGGAAACCCACGCAGACACGGGGAGAATGTGCAAACTCCACACAGACAGTGACCAAGGCCGGAATCGAACCTGTGTCCCTGGTGCTGTGAGGCAGCAGTGTTAACCATTGTGCCACCGTGCTGCCCCTAATTGCCCTTCAGGTGGTGGTGGGTGCTGGCGCCATCTTGGATCAGTTTCAGTTCCTGGTTCTGAATAATTTACAGCTTGTTCACATGCTGTTCTGTAAGTCCATCATTCCAAATAGCTCTGTGTCTTCAACAATGGTTCCTTTGTAAACGATTAAGATGGTGAACATGAACCGATAGGTCTCCTATAGGAGAAGGGAAGGAACTGTTCAGCTCCCGTATAGGGGGACTTTTTGGTGGTAATAAAAGTGTTCTTTTGAGATTTTCAGATCTTAAGAATATACTTCTGAAATGTATTATTAAGTTTGTGGCACTTGCTTTGATTAACTCTTGTATGGTAAAGGTTTTTTGTTTAAAATCATAGAATCATCATAGAATCTCTACAGTACAGAAAGAGGCCATTTGGCCCATCGGGTCTGCACCGATCACAATCCCACTCAGGCCCTATCTCCATATCCCCCACGTACTTACCCTGCTAACTCCCTGACACTAAGGGACAATTTATCATGGCCATTCAACCTAACACGCACATCTTTGGAGTGTGGGAGGAAACCAGAGCATCCAAAGGAAACCCAGGCAGACATGGGGAGAATGTGCAAACTCCACAAAGACAGCGACCCAAGGCTGGGAATCGAACCTGGGTCCCTGACGCTGTGAGGCAGCAGTGCTAACCACTGTGCCACCCATAATGTGAAATCTTATAGTGTAATTCTTTCAGTGATAACTGGGAGTTCACATTTCTTTTTCAAAGTTACCCAGTGGGATCATGACAATTTTATATTATTTGTGAAGGGAAGAGAACTAATTGCTACGTGAACATCTGTAATAACTCAAGGTGACTCGATGTGGCGAATGATTAACTAAAAGGATTTGTTAACAATAAGAACTATATACATGAAGGGATCAACAGCAAGGCTAGTACAGGTCCATTCCTAACAATGTCTTAACTCTGACTGGAGCTCTCCAGCTCGCACTCACTCCTGATTGGCTTTGCCTCACATGCTCATGCTCCATTGGCTCTGACCCGATCACGTGGCCACGAAGGATTGTCCCTTAAAGGGGCCACGCTACCACAATGTATATCCCGAGGTGCCACGCTCACTGTTACACTGCAATCATGTGCTGAGTAACAATGGCCTGAATCTCAAGCTGCCCCACTGGCGGGTTTGTAGGCAGTGTGGGGGAGGGGGGAGTGTGAAACAGAAGGAATGGGCTACCCACTGTATTTCCACCCACCCTAACCTCTTAGTGATTTTGGGGCGGGTGAGGTCTGGGATGGGCTGCGTGCCCTTGCCTCAGTTGAGGCCCTTAAGTGACTAATTATTAACAGGGAAATCCTAAGGAAGAGCCGAGGAAGAGTGCTGACCAGCCCCCCCCCACCCACCGCCCCCCGGTCTTCCCTTCCCTCCCTGCCGGGGGATCCTGGACACTAAACTTTCCATTCAGTCCCGGGAGCCTCTGACATCTTCATGAAGTTCCTCTTCTGTCGCTCCAGGGGCTAGAGAGCTCCTCCAAGGTGAGACTTCACCCTGAATGAGGGCAAGACATCTCACTTGCAGTCGGTTAATTTGAGCATGGAATGGCTGTGGGGCAGGCAGAGTCAGCGAGGATGTGTTCTCCACTCAGTCTTCAGAGAGTGGGACAAGGATTGCCACCATCCTAAACATCCTGGCCAATGTATCAGCCTATCAGTGCACCAGCCATGCAGAGAGCAATAAGACAGACACTCGGTGAAGCACTGGCATTTTTAATCTAACATGTGCTGGTTTTGAATGCTGCGAATCGGGAGACTAAACACCGATAAAGAGACTCCTCCGTCACCTCAGTTCAATGATTGAAAGCAGCCCCTTTTCAAAGAGGCACAATTAAAAAGGGAAGAAAATTGGAAAAAGGAAACTTCTAAATGAAATAATGTTGTTGCTCATGTCCAGTAAATACCCACTCCCTTCCGTTCCAGAGACAATCTCGAGTGTCCTTGAATTGTCCACGTTGGCCTCCTCGGTTTGGGCTCCATTGGGTTTGAACAGAAACATTAACCGTCTTGATGTGCCTCAGCTGCTGTTGTTCCCTTTAATTATTGAGTTGAAGGTGTAATTGGGAGGATTGTCCGCCCCACACTAATTGAGCTACTTGGCTGCTGTACGGCGCTATTCATCAACTCGACATCCACCGTCCCCCACGGGATGCTGTTTAATGTGCAGCACCAACCAAGTGTTACGCACTGAGCTGCCACTGTTTGTCTCCACTTTGGAAACTCCATCACCAACTTCAATGGAAAGTCAAAGCCCCGGAACACGGTTTTTAACGCAGCCCCTGTTTCTCACACCCTCTGTGGGTGCTTTCTATGGTGATCCGGGACCTATTAGCAACTAGTGGTGTGGGGGGTGGGGGGGGGAGTGCAGTGCAATAAAAGGAGGTGGCTGAAAATTACAGAGCGACTGGGGCTAGAATGTGACAAATGCTGCAGGCAGGGAGGAGACTAGATCTCCATAGGCCATTCAGCCCATCGAACCATTCAATATGATCCTGGCTGATCGGACACATCGATATCTTTTACACCCACTAACCACGTAACCCTTTGCATTCCGAGGCCCCAATGGGCCAAGGAATGGCAGACGGAATTTAATTCAGAGAAATGCGAGATGTTGCATTTTTGTAAGACAAACCAGGGCAGGACTTACACAGTTAATGGTAGGGCCCTGGGACTGGTGTTGCCAAACAGAGAGGCCGAGGGATGCAGGTACATAGTTCCTTGAAAGTGGCGTCACAAGTAGACTGGGAGGTGAATAAGGTGTTTGGCACACTTGCCTTCATCGGTCAGAGCACTGGGTACAGGAGTTGACACATTATGTTACAACTGTACAAGATATTGGTAAGACCACATTTGGAGTACTGCATACAATTCTGCCCTGCTATAGGAAGGATGTTATTAAACCGGAAAGGGTGCAAAAAACGATTTACAAGGATGTTACCAGGATTGGAAGGTTTAAATTATAAGGAGAGGCTGGATAGGCTGGGATTTTTTTCCCTGGAGCGTAGGAGGATGAGGGGTGACCTTATGGAGGTTTATAAAATCATGAGGGGCGTGGATAAGGTGAATAGCCAAGGTCTATTCCCCAGGGTAGGGGAGTCCAAAACTAGAGGGCATAGGTTTGAGGTGAGAGGGGACAGATTTAAAAGGGACCTGAGGGGAAACTTTTTCACACAGAAGATGATGCGTGTCTGGAATGAGCTGCCAGAGGGGGTGGTAGAGACGGGTACAATTACAACATTTAAAAGACATTTGGACAGGTACATAGATGAAAAAGGTTTAGAGCAATATAGGCCAAATGCAGGCAAATGGGACTAGTTCAGTTTAGGAAACCTGGTCAGCATGGATGAGTTGGGCTGAAGGGCCTGTTTCATGCTGTATATCTCTATAATAGAAGCTGCAGCGTGACATAGATAGGATGCAAGACTGGGCGGAGAAGTGGCAGATAGACTTCGACCCGGATAAATGTGTTGTGGTCCATTTTGGCAGGTCAAATGGGATGAAGGAGTATAGTATCAAGGGTAAGACTCTTAGCAGTGTAGAGGATCAGAAGGACCTTGGGGTCCGGGTCCATAGGACTCTTAAATCGGCCTTGCAGGTAGAGGAGGTGGTTAAGAAGGCGTATGGTGTGCTGGCCTTCATCAATCGAGGGATTGAGTTTAGGAGTCGGGAGATAATGATGCAGCTTTATAAGACCCTCGTCAGACCCCACTTGGAGTACTATGCTCAGTTCTGGTCGCCTCATTGCAGGAGGGATGTGGAAATGATTGAAAGGGTGCAGAGAAGATTTACAAGGATGTTGCCTGGATTGGTTGGCATGCCTTATGAGGATAGGCTGAGGGAGCTCGGTCTTTTCTCCTTGGAGAGACGAAGGATGAGAGGTGACCTGATAGAGGTGTACAAGATGTTGAGAGGTATAGATCGGATGGATTCTCGGAGGCTTTTTCCCAGGGCTGAAATGCCTGCTACGAGAGGACACAGGTTTAAGGTGCTGGGGAGTAGGTACAGAGGAGATGTCAGGGGTAAGTTTTTCACTCAGAGGGTGGTGGGTGAGTGAAATCGGCTGCCGTCAGTGGTGGTGGAGGCAAACTCGATAGGGTCTTTTAAGAGACTTCTGGATGAGTACATGGGACTTAATAGGATTGAGGGTTATAGGTAAGCCTATATATAAGCCTCGGTTAGTAGGGACATGACCGGCGCAACTTGCAGGCTGAAGGGCCTGTTTGTGCTGTATTTTTTCTATGCTCTATGTCCTAACTCTATTGTTAATCTATCGATCTCTACTTTAAACATGATTGAGCTTCCACTGTCCTCTGGGGTCGAGAATTCCAAAGATTCACAACCCCTCTGTGTAAAGAAAGGTGTAGGAGACCTGAGTAAATTTGGCCTTAAGTATGGTCAAACAATATAAAGCAACAATCAATAGAACTAATATGTGTATTGAACAACATTACCAAAACAACAGAATACAAATCACAGGAGCTAATGATCTAAACAGAACAGTACTCAGCCTGGTCTTAAATATAATCTGAGAGACAACATGTGGTAAGTGCAGCATACTTGGGAAGAAAATAATATCGGAGAATATTGTTTCTGAAAGCTCTCCACTATTGGGATTTCCTTTGTGCCATCTGTGAGTGCTGTTCACCACCGGAGAGAGAATGATTGCTACGACTGGTCAAAAGCTCCACTGTTGTGGCGCCCTGACCAAGATAGAAGAAGGCAAACTTGATGGATCCCAGCCTTACTTGTGTCCAGCAATTTTTATCTGCCCCTGTGCAGTGACGAACTCCACTCACCATGAGGCAAGAGCAATATTCACTCCTGGAGACGATGTTGTGAAGAATGATACAGCTGATCCCCGGAGTCAGGAATCTGATAGATGACGGAAGACTGGGCGGGTGAAGGCATGTTAGCTGAGCGTCAATTTATACCAACCCAATCTTCTTCTTTATTGACTTCAACGTGAAAAGCATCAGGATCTTTTGCATAAGTGTACAGGATGAGTTTTACCAAGGTGTCTGCTGGATGATCTGATATAGAGACACCAGATAGTTAAAGATATCAGTAAAATTAACTCAGAATTAATGAAACTACAAGAATCGAAGTAGAAGGCAAAGTGCGAAGAGATAATTTTAGAGCAAGTGTTGGGAAATTCTTCACTAAAAGGAGGTTCACTGTGTGGAATAAACTGACTCGCGTGCAGGCTAAAAACCTGGGAATCCCTAAAAGATATTTGGTTCTTACAACGATAGACAGATTAGTATCTTTGGATAAATAAATGAAGAAGGGGTGAATGACCGTCCTCATCTGTTCTGTCCAATTTTACTCAATCAATGAGATTCGGCACATTCAATGCCAAAGTCACTGAGGGTCCCTGATACCTCATTGTCTTTAGAGGTGGCACGGGGGGTGAGATTGAGCCAACAGCAAAGTCAGCAGGTTCATGGGAAATAATCTGATTCACATCATCAATTATCCATCAACAGGTTGTGATAAACCACTGTTAGCTTATTACCTGTATATGTGACATGCCTGGACACATCCCTGCTGGCTCCTCCCCTTCCCCCTCCCCTCTGAACTCCCTCCCTCTCTCCTCTGAACTTTCTCCCCCTCCCCTCTGAGCTCCCTCCCTCTCCCCTCCGAACCCCCTCCCTCTCCCCTCTGAACTCCTCCCCCCCCCCCCCCCCCCCCCCCGCCGCCCTGTCCAGGTATAAAGGCAACTGCTCCCCACCCCCCTGCCTCAGTCTGGACCAGTTCATCGGCATGGGTGTGCTCCAAGTCTTTTGCTAATAAAAGCCTATTTGTTCTTGCATACAAACTAGTCTTTGCTCGATTGATGGTGCATCACAGGTCAGACCACCAATTAATTCAACGTGAACCAATAAAAAGTTGCAAGTTCTTTTAGAAAACAGGGAGGAATGTTTAGAATCATTGAATCCTGACAGTGCAGAAAGAGGCCAGTCGGCCCATCGATCCTGCACCGACCACAATCCCAGCCAGGCCCTATCCCCGTAACTCCATGTATTTACCCTGCTAATCCTCCTGACACTAAGGGGCAATTTAACATGGCCAATCAACCTAACCTGCACATCTTTTGGACTCGGATTCTAAGCAAGCAAGTTTAAATTGACCTGTACCTTTGGTGTTTACATTTGCTATTTTAAGGAGGTTTAATAACATTCATATTTACCTGTCTGGCGTTACTTCAATTGTACCTGTGAAGGGCCAGTTAGTATGATGCGGGTCTGAGGTCACCGAAGTGTCACCATCCGTGTTTGTGTCAGTGTTACTGTTTAGGGGAGAAGGGGTGAGAGTCCCTGGAGGGGCAGGGGACACAAGAGATTAGAAAGGGAAGGGCAAGAGGTCAGAGCGGAGGGGGAGAGAGTTCAGAGAGGAGGGGGAGAGAGTTCAGAGGGGAGGGGGAGAGTTCAGAGGGGAGGGGGAGAGAGTTCAGAGGGGAGAGGGAGAGAGTTCAGAGGGGAGGGGGAGGGAGTTCAGAGGGTAGGGGGAGAGAGTTCAAAGGGGAGGGGGAGAGAGTTCAAAGGGGAGAGGGAGGGAGTTCTGAGAGGAGGGGGAGAGAGTTCAGAGGGGAGAGGGAGGGAGTTCAGAGGGGAGGGGGAGGGAGTTCAGAGGGGAGGGGGAGGGAGTTCAGAGGGGAGAGGGAGGGAGTTCAGAGGGGAGGGGGAGGGAGTTCAAAGGGGAGGGGGAGAGAGTTCAGAGGGGAGTGGGAGGGAGTCCTGATGGGAGGGGGAGAGAGTTCAGAGGGGAGAGGGAGGGAGTTCAGAGGGGAGGGGGAGGGAGTTCAAAGGGGAGGGGGAGGGAGTTCAGAGGGGAGAGGGAGGGCGTTCAGAGGGGAGGGGGAGGGAGTTCAGAGGGGAGGGGGAGGGAGTTCAGAGGGTAGGGGGAGAGAGTTCAAAGGGGAGGGGGAGAGAGTTCAAAGGGGAGAGGGAGGGAGTTCTGAGAGGAGGGGAGAGAGTTCAGAGGGGAGAGGGAGGGAGTTCAGAGGGGAGGGGGAGGGAGTTCAGAGGGGAGGGGGAGGGAGTTCAGAGGGGAGAGGGAGGGAGTTCAGAGGGGAGGGGGAGGGAGTTCAAAGGGGAGGGGAGAGAGTTCAGAGGGGAGTGGGAGGGAGTCCTGAGGGGAGGGGGAGAGAGTTCAGAGGGGAGAGGGAGGGAGTTCAGAGGGGAGGGGGAGGGAGTTCAAAGGGGAGGGGGAGGGAGTTCAGAGGGGAGAGGGAGGGCGTTCAGAGGGGAGGGGGAGGGAGTTCAGAGGGGAGGGGGAGGGAGTTCAGAGGGGAGGGGGAGGGAGTTCAGAGGGGAGGGGGAGAGAGTTCAGAGGGGAGAGGGAGGGAGTTCGGGGGGAGGGAGTTCAGAGGGGAGGGGGAGGGAGTTCAGAAGGAAGGGGGAGAAAGTTCAGAGGGGAGGGAGTTCAGAGGGGGGGAGAGTTCAAAGGGGAGAGGGAGGGAGTTCAGAGGCGAGGGGGGAGAGTTCAGAGTGGAAAGGGAAGGAGTTCAGAGGGGAGGGGGAAGGAGTTCAGAGGGAAGGGGGAGGGAGTTCAGAGGGGAGAGGGAGGGAGTTCAGAGGGAAGGGGGACGGAGTTCAGAGGGGAGGGGGAGGAGTTCAGAGGGGAGGGGGAGAGAGTTCAGAGGGGAGGGGGAGAGAGTTCAGAGGGACTAGGAGTTCAGAGGGGAGGGGGAGGGAGTTCAGAGGGGAGAGGGAGGGAGTTCAGAGTGGGGGGGGAGAGAATTTAGGGAGAAGGGACATGAGGGAGCAGAGAGGAAAGGAACAGAGCTTTTCGGGGGAGTGGGGGTGAGCACTGTGGGTGACAGCTACAAGGGCAGAGGAATGAGCACTGCGTGGAGGGTGAGAGGTTAGAAGAATGAACAGTTAATGGAGAGAAGGACAAGAGCTTTGTGAGGTGGAGAATGAGATTTACCCTATTTGACTCTGAACAGTATTGTCTGGTTTCAATACAGGGACTATTGGTGCTGCCCTTTCGAGAACTGAGCTGTCTGGATAATGCCTAGTTCTTCCAATCTGTTTAATTCACAATCCACTTTCTCTTGTAAGGAATATGGTACTGGTTTTGCGCTAAAGAATTGGGGAGTCGCCTCTGGATCCACACAAATCTTAGCTTGTGGCCCTTTGATTTTTACCTAATTCATCAAAATGCTCTTACATTTCCTCATCCGTCTGGGCAGTCCCCCTTCAGGCACTTGAAAAATCTCGGCCAAATTCAACTTAATTGCTTTCAGCCAATCATGGCCAAGAAGGTTTGGCCCTTCCCCCATCACTATTATCGCTGGGCACAGTAAGAAGTCTCACAACACCCGCTTAAAGTCCAACAGGTTTATTTGGAATCACAAGCTTTTGGAGCGCTGCTCCTTCATCAGGTGAGTCACTCATCTGATCAAGTGTGGAGGTTCACTCCTTCCATGTCTCCAGGAAAGACACTGGTCAGGAGGACAGAGAAAAGGACACAAAACAGAGTTGGGACAAAGACACAACCCTGTTTCACCGCCATTCTTGATCTCAAAACTGCCAGAGATGAAGCTGTTGAAATGAATGGTGGCGTGTATGTTATCACAGAAGCAGCAGATAAGACCGCAAAGCTTGGGAGGACAGCTGATTCTCTCTAATATCCAGTAGAGATGAGCCCTGCTTACGATGTCAATACTTTAATGAGATTCTCAGTGTAATCTCTGTACTATTCTTGAAGCTGACACTGGGGGAAATTCATATTGACGCTGGATCTACATGCTCTGAAATCACATTGCATCTTGGGGTATATTCTGTTGGCTGGTCGATGGAGCTACAGGACAATGACTCTGGCAAAGGCTTCCCCAGTAACTTTGAAGAATGAGATGCCCTGGTAACGTTGCAAACCCCTTGATCGCCTATGTTTGAATATAACATGATGATGTCTGTGTCACACACACCCTGCATGATAGAGTCCACTCTGTAGCAGAGGTGCAAATGGCAGCAGATGGGACATTCCTTCTGTGGTAACCTGAGACCACAAATAAGGGAGTGGAATATGTTGTTTAAAGGATTATCTTCTTTATATAGATAAATAATGAAGGTTAACAATAACAGTAATTCAGAGGAACACTAATAACTATGAAAACAGGAGCATTAGTAAAACAGGTCTTGTTTGCAGAAAACTCTTTTGCAGACTGAAAAGCCCTCCAAAACCTGCACATGCTCAGAACCCTCAACAGACACCAGTAAAACAATTACACAGGAGAAAAGGCTTAAAGAATACTCTGTACTCAAAATAACACACGCTGTAACGCTTCACCCCTCCCTTAGATTACAATCCCCCATCAGAACAGAAATATAATAGAAGTGGTGCTTTAACCATACGAAAGTCTGTGAGGAACTTTGTATTTGCTTTGGGGTCCACACAATCCCACTGGTGAATCCTGCATCAGTGGATCGGGAATTGTAGGTGTGACAGTAAGCTGAGAATCTGGACCTGAACGTTCCTCGTCCACTCCCACAGCAGAGTCAGCTGGCAAACCATGAACCTGGGGAACAACTCCCTGGTGAACATCCACAGCTGCATTGCCCTCTGCCATGTTCTCAGTAATGGTTGCTGCCTCAGAATCTTTTCCTGACCTCAGGCCATACCATAAACAAATACAATCTTGGTGCCTGTGAACAACTCTTCCATGTTGCAGTCTCATGACCCAAGCTACTGGACCACTTTGGTTAAAATGATTCTCGGTAACCACCTCTGCTTACTGCCAAAGTTCCAGATGTAGACCTGACCATTGCTTTGAGCTGCCTCTCTTTGGCAGGGTAGTTGTGTTCCTCCTTCTGCTTCTCCTCCCTCCTGCCCACTTTAGCTCCGAGATTTGGGTGAAGCAGTTTCAGGTGAGACTTTGACCTTCTGCCCAAGTAACAATTCCGCTGGAGAGAGGCAGGTTGTGGACACGACACTGGAATAAAAATCTGGAAAGCTCTGAGAGTATCACCTGCCATCCTCTTCAATTCCTCCTTCAGAGTTTGAACAGCTCTCTCTGTTGGACCATTTGGATGAAACGGTGCAGTAAGCACATGGCTATACCATTCTTTTACCTTGAAATAGCTCACTTGTAAACGTAGTGCTGTTAGCCCAAACAAGCCAATCTGGTAGATTGCAAGTTGCACAAGTATGACGTTGTTTCTCAGTTGTCACAGAAACTGTAATATTACTCATGACATGTGCTAGAGATTCTTAGAACTACTGACATTTGTCATCATCCCTCATGCACGAAAAGTTGTGTGTGGAATGTCTTTATGCTTGGACTTGTGACTTGTTCAGGTTTACACCTTCAATCCATGACTGATATTGAGTGATGAGTATCCCCAGTCTGTACTGTGTGAGGTGTAGGTGTGAACAATGCTGGATGGATTGCATTCTCTGGTGAATATCAGTTCAAAGTGGCACCGGTGGCCAGATCTCAAATGGCGCCATGCCATCTCATGCCAAAGCCTGCCCTGGAAGAAGGTATTGATAGTGTAAAGCCCACCACTGTGCACAATGTCCTAGCTGCTGCTGTCCATTTTCATTCAGCTTGCCAATGCTATGGTCACCAAGGCATGTTTGCCATGAAACTCTGTCTGACCCAACTCTTGTGTTAAATTCCCTGAGAGAAATAACTTTTCTCCAGGTGACAGATGTGCCAGGAATTGTAGAAATGATCTTTGTCTTTGGCAGCCGAGGTTGGTGAATAAGGCCAGACGATGGACACAGAATTGACGCCTGATGGTGGACAAATGAGATGTTTAAGAATCACGACAGGCAATTATCTGTGTCAGTCTGTTGTTGCCAAAGTCCACTTCATGTTTGTGGTGGCCACTTGGCCAAACCAGTAATTGCCCTCACGTATTGATCCAGTGTTGGCCAATTTAGTCTCTTGGAGAGCAACAATGTTTATTTATTTACTTATTATTTATTAGTCACAAGTAGGTTGACATTAACACTGTAATGAAATCACTGTGAAATTCCCCTAGTTGCCACACTCCGGCACCTGTTCGGGTGCACTGAGGGAGAATTTAGCATGACCAATGCACCTAACCAGGACATCTTTCGAACTGTGGGAGGAAACTGGAGCACCCGGAGGAATCCCATGCAGACAGGGGGAGAACGTGAAAACTCCACACAGACAGTGACCCAAGATGGGAATCAAACCCGGGTCTCTGGCGCTGTGAGGCAGCAGTGCTAACCACTGTGCCACCACACTACCCAATGTGGATATTGAACTTGTATAACTCATGGTTGATCAATGCCATTTGATGTACAATGTCTTTTGACAGCAGGTTTTCACACTAGCACACAGTCCTGACATTCCCGCTTCCAAGCTGAAGAATTTTCCCCTTTTGTTTTGTGAAACCCATTTCCTGTCTATTTGTCACCGTACGATCCTGCGTCCTCAACCATCCACAGAGAAAGCAGACATTGGCCTGTAAATTGTTACCTTTTGGAAATGTTGCCCCCTCATAGGTTCAAGGTGAGGGGGGGGAGGTTTAACACGGATATCAGAAGGACGTATTTTACACAGAGGGTGCTGGGGGCCTGGAATGCGCTGCCAGGCAAGGTGATGGAGGCAGACACACTGGGAACGTTTAAGACTTATCTAGATAGCCACATGAACGGAGTGGGAATGGAGGGATACAAAAGAATGGTCTAGTTGGGACCAGGGAACGGCACGGGCTTGGAGGGCTGAAGAGCCTGTTCCTGTGCTGTATTGTTCTTTGTTCTTTGTTTTGTTTGTTCTCTCACTGAGCAGAGTAAGCGTGAAGTGTCCTCTCGATTTGTTTTTTGGCTGCATAGTCTGGGTAGGATTTGGAGACAGCAACCCAGTATCTGCACCCCCCTCTCAATCTTATAGCCTGAAGCGAGAGGAAGAGTGAGAGCCCCTGGAGTCCACTGTGTTTCAATCATCATCAGAGAGTGATTGCCTTAAGGGATCACCAATCACTTATCTAGTCCACTCCAGTACCTTTGACTATCCTGACCCAGACCCACAAGGCAGAGGTTACAATTTTGCCCATAGCTGGGACCTTATTGATGGATACCGGGACTGCAGATCACATCAATGGGGGCCAGGGTTCCTCCGAGATACCTTAGAGTTCAGCACAGGGCCACAGGGCTTCTGCGTGTCACCACAAGGAGGCACTACAGGGCGTTTTGATGACGCAGGGTTGTGTATGGAGAGGAGAGGCTTACGCACTCTGCTCCCTCTTTGCAGCAAACCCGCCCAATGGCAGTGCTCCGTGCAACTGTGCTTGAAGTGTCACGGTGGCACCGAGGTTAGCACTGCTGCCTCACAGTGCCAGGGACCCGGGTTCAATTCCCTGCTTGAGTCTCTGTGTGGAGTTTGCACATTCTCCCCGTGTCTGCATGGGTTTCCTCCGGGTGCTCCAGTTTCCTCCCACAGTCAAAAAATCTGCAGGTTAGGTGGATTGGCCAAAGTAAATTGCCCCTTAGTGTCCCAGGATGTGTAGGTTAGGGGGATTAATGGGCTAAATGCGTGGGGTAATGGGGATAGGGATTGGGTAGGATGTAGTGTTGGAGAGTCTGTGCAAACGTGATGGGCTGAATGGCCTCCTTCTGCACTGTGGGAATTCTATGATTCTATGTGTGACATCACCCAGTGACAGAGCCACTCAGATTGGTGCTGGAGTCCCATTAAGGTTCTGTAAGTTTAAGTTTAAGTTTATTTATTCGTGTCACAAGTAGGCTTACATTAACACTGCAATGAAGTTACTGTGAAAATCCCCTCGTCGCCACACTCCGGCGTCTGTTCAGGTACACTGAGGGAGAATTTAGCATGGCCAATGCACCTAACCAGCACGTCTTTCAGACTGTGGGAGGAAACTGGCGCACCCGGAGGAAACCCACACAGACACGGGGGGAACGTGCAGACTCCACACAGACAGTGACCCAAGCCGGGAATCGAACCCGGGTCCTTGGGGCTGTGAGGTAGCAGTGCTAACCACTTCAGCTTGCTGATGTGTGCAGTTGTTAACTACAAGACATGGCAGTGGTGCTGAGCATGCTGTCAATGTCAGTGCAAAGCTTATATTTGCATAACGTTACTTATGCAGAAACTCTTGTGTTTTGGGCCAGGAAAGTCACATTCTTAAATCATGAATTTTACATGACTATCACATAAATATTAAGTATTTTGGAGCTGAGAATGTTCCAATAAATCTATGCTCCAGAATAATTGCTATCATATAAGATCGAGCTGTATATCACTCAGAACGTGAGTGAGCAAGACTGATTCGAGGAATGACAGCCCCAGTCTGCCAACCTAAACATCCGCCCCCACTCTCATTCTGCTCAATGTACTGCAGCAAATCACCAAGGACTTGTTCAATCACACATCCCAAGCAACAACATCTAGTATTTATAGAAAATACTGCTGGAAAATATAGAATGACAACAACACACAAGGTCATTCAGCCCCTTTGTGCCTTTACTAGCCTACTGAAGGTGCAATTCACCTGGCACCACTGTCCCCCGCCTTCTCTCCATAGCCCTGCACACTCTTCCTTTTCAAATAATTATCCTATTCCCCTTTCAAAATCCTCAGTTGCCTCCGTTACGTTCTGAGTGCATTCCTCAGTGTACTCAGTGGGGTGGTAGGATGGCACAGTGGGTTAGTACTGCTGCCCCACAGCGCCAGGGATCCGGGTTCGATTCCCGGCTTGGGTCACTGTCTGTGCGGAGTCTGCATGTTCTCCCTGTGTCTGCATGGGTTTCCTCCGGGTGCTCTGGTTTCCTCCCACAATCTGAAAGACGTGCTGGTTAGGTGCATTGGCCATGCTAAATTCTCCCTCAGTGTACCCGAACAGGCTCCGGACTGCAGCGACTAGGGGATTTTCACAGTAACTTCATTACACTGTTAATATAAGCCTACTTGTGACACTATGGGCGTGAGTTTACGACCTCGCTCATCCCAAAACCGTCAACAGACCTTCCCATTATTCACCCCTCACCCGCTCCGATTCCCGTGGGGGCGGGGAGGTAAAATTCTGGTGTAATACATAAACTTAACTTTAAATAAACTTTAAAACAGATCCTAACCACCTACTGCGTAAAACATTTCTCTTCATGTTGCCGTTACTTCCTTTGTCAACTACCTTATATCTGTGTCCTCTCAGGTTCTGAATTCTTCCAGTAATGGGAACAGTTTCTCTGTCCAGACCTCTCATCATTTTGAACACCTCTATGAAATCTCCTCTGAAGCTTCTGTTCTCCAAGCTCCAACCTGCCCAATCTTTCTACATTGCTGAAGTTCCTCACCCCTCGCGTGAACCATTTCTGCACTCTCTCTAATGCTATCACATCCTCCCACAAACGAATACATGGAAATTGATAAAGTGCCTTGCATAGTAAAATATCACAAAGTAAAAATTGACATCGGGTCATATGAGAAGCAGAAGAATCATAAGAACTAGGAGCAGGAGTTGGCAATTCAGCCCCTCAAGCCTGCTCCACCATTCATAAGAACAAAGAAAAGTACAGCACAGGAATAGGTCCTTCGACTGATGAAGGCAAGCATGACGTATGTTTTCTTGACTACCTTATCCACCTGCATTGCCACTTTCAGTGATCAATGGACATGTACGCCCAGATCTCTCTGCCTGTCAATATTCCTAAGGGTTCTATCATTTACTGTATAATTTCTACATGCATTGGACCTTCAAAAATGCATTATCTCACACTTGTCCGGAATAAACTCCATTTGCCATTTCTCCGCCCAAGTCTCCAACTGTCTATATCTTGCTGTATCCTCTGACAATCCTCTTCACTATCCGCAACTCCACCAATTTTTATGTCGTCTGCGAACTTACTAATCAGACCAGCTACATTTCCCTCCAAATCATTTATATCTACTACGAACAACAAAGGTCCCAGAACTGATCCCTTTGGAACACCCTAGTCACAGCCTTCCATTCAGAAAAGCACCCCTCTACTGCTATCATCTGTCTTCTATGGCCAAGCCAGTTCTGTATCCATCTTCTAAGGGGCTAAAATTGCCCCTTAGTGTCCTGAGATGCATAGGTTAGAGGGATTAGTGGGTAAAATATGTAGGGATATGGGGGTAGGGCCTGGGTGGGATTGTGGTCGATGCAGACTCGATTGGGCCGAATGGCCTCTTTCTATACTGTAGGGTTTCTATGATTTCTATGATTTCTATGATCTTGCCAGCTCTCCTCTGATCCCATGTGACTTCACCTTTTGTACCAGTCCGCCTTTGTCAAAGGCCTTACTGAAGTCCATGTATACAATATCCATCACCTTTCCCTCATCTATCATCTTCGTCACTTCCTCGAAAAACTCAATCAAGTTAATGAGGCACGACCTCCCCTTCACAAAATCATGCTGTCTATCACTAATAAGTCCATTTGTTTCCAAATGTGAGTAAATCCTGTTCCTAAGAATCTTTTCCAATAATTTCCCTACCACTGATATCAGGCTCACCGGCCTGTAATTTCCTGGATTATCCCTGCTGCCCTTCTTAAACAATGGAACAACATTGGCTACTCTCCAGTCCTCTGGAACTTCACTTGCAGCCAATGAGGATACAAAGATTTCTGTCAAGGTCCCAGCAATTTCCGCCCTTGCTTTCCTCAGTATTCTGGGGTAGATCCGATCAGGCCCTGGGGACTTATCTACTTTAATGCTTTTTAAGATGCCCAACACCATCACCTTTTTGATATTGACATGACCCAGAATATCTATACACCCTACCCTAGGCTCCTCATCCATCAAGTCCCTCTCTTTGATGAATACTGAGGCAAAGTATTCATTTAGTATCTCACTCATTTCCTCTGGTTCCAGGCATAGATTCCCACCACTATCCTTGAGTGGACCAATCCTTTCCCTGGCTGCCCTCTTGCTCTTTACATACGTATAAAATGCCTTCGGATTTTCCTTAATCCTGTTTGCCAAGGACTTTTCATGACCCTTTTAGCTCTCCTAACTCCTTCCTTAAGTTCCTTCCTACTTTCTTTATATCCTTCAAGGGCTTCATCCGTCCTAAGCCTTTTAGACCTTACGAATGCTTCCTTCTTCTTTTTGACAAGGCTCATAATATCCCTCATTATCCAGGGTTCCCAATGCTTGCCACACTTATCCTTCATCTTCACAGGTACATGCCGGTCCTGAAGTCCAATCAACTGACATTTGAAAGACTCCCACATGTCGGATGTTGATTTACCCTCAATCAGCCTCCCCCAGTCTACACTCTCCAGATCCTGTCTAATGTTGTTGTAGTTAGTCTTCCCCCAATTTAACACCTTTGCCCAAGGACCACTCTTGTCCTTATCCACAAGCACCTTAAAATTTATGGAATTATGATCACTGTTCCTGAAATGCTCTCCTGCTGAAACTTCGATCACCTGGTCGGGTTCATTCCCCAATACTAGGCCTAATATTGGCTCCTTCCCGAATTGGGTTATTTGCAGACTGTTTCAAGAAACCATCCTGGACAGTCCTTACAAATTCTGCCCCATCCAAGCCCCGAGCAGTAAGTGAGTCCTAGTCAATATAGGGAAAGTTAAAATCACCCACCACAACAACCCTGTTGTTTTTGCATCTTTCCAAAATCTGTCTGCATATCTGCTCCTTTATCTCCTGCTGGCTGTTGGGAGGCCTGTAATAAACTCCCAACATTGTGACTGCACCCTTCCTATTCTTGAGCTCTACCCATGTTGTCTTGCTGCCTGAACCCTCCGAGGTGTACAGCTGTGATATTCTCTTTAACCAGTAATGCCACTCCCCAACCCCTTTTACATCCCCCTCCATCCTTCCTGAAGCATCTAAATCCTGGAATGTTGAGCTGCCAATCCTGTCCCTCTTTGAACAAGGTCTCTGTAATAGCAACAACATCATAGTTCCAAATACAAATCCAAGCTCTAAGTTCATCTGTCTTACCTGTTATACTCCTCACGTTGAAACAAATGCACTTTAGACCACCAGTCCCATTGTGTTCAACAACTACTCCCTGCCTGCTCTTCCTCTAAATTATACTGGTCTTAATCTGTAGCTCTCCCTCAGTTATTTCTCCCGCTGTTCTGGTTCCCACCCCCCTGCCATACTAGTTTAAACCCTCCCGAGTGACTCTAGCAAATCTACCTGCCAGGGTATTTGTTCCCCCTCCAGTTTAAGTGTAACCCATCCTTCTTGTACAGGTCACACCTGCCTCAATGATCAAGATATCTGAACCCCCTCCCTCCTACACCAGCTCTTTAGCCATGTGTTTAGTTGCGCTATCTTCCTATTCCTAGATTCACTGACACGTGGCACAGGAAGTAATCCTGAGGTTACAACCCTAGAGGTCCTGATCTTGTCTTGGCCTCAGCTCCACTTTCTTGCCCATTTACCATAGCCCTTCAAACCCTTACTAATTAAAAATCTGTCTACCTCTTCCTCATCCACTCTGGGACAGTGAATTCCATAGACTCACTACCCTTTGAGAGAAGTAATTTTCCTCATCTCTGTTTTAAATCCGTCATCCCTTATCTTAAAATTATGACCTTTTGTTCGAGGTTTCCCTACAAGAGAAAACATTCTCTCCACATCTACTTTGTCAACCCCCCTATCATCTTGTATAATTGGGTATGTTGCTCTTTCAGAGAGTCAGTACAGACTCAATGGATGGAATAGCTTCCTTCTGCACTGTAGAAAGTCTACGGTTCTATGGAATGGAAAGCCTTGGGCAATTTCCAGTCACTAAACCTGGGGACTGAGGCCAATTTATAGCTCTCCCTTGCCAGCCCTTCTCATGAGATCAGTTAATTCACTGGAGAACGAACGTGAGACTTGAACATCTCAATGTGACCTACATTATACCAGAAAACATCTGGGGACGTGCTTTTCTCATATATAAAACTACAAATAGACTCGCATTAATTCTGACAGTGTTTCTATTTTGACAGTATCTGGCAGATCCTCTGCATAGTGACTTCTGGCCTAGACATAATTACAAGCTGTAAGCAAAGAAAACATTGCTTAATTCAATGTTAAATCACCTGGAGAACAATTTTAATAAACTTTCAAATTCACCAGTATTTCTTTACAAATAACAGTTCAATTAATTCTAGAATGATTTTCCTGAAAATAGTGGATGTTTTGTGAGCTTTATTAAATGAAACAATTGTTTTAATTCCATGCGAGAGCTTGTTAATCTGTTAGCTGTCTCTTCTAACCCCTTTCTCTGATCTGTTACAGCTACTGAGGAGGTTTGTCTCAGGACAACTTCAGATGACATTCTGGAAAATCTCAGCAGGTCCAACAGCATCTGTGGAGAGAGAATAGAGCCAATGTTTCAAGTCTAGCTGACCCTTTAGTCAGAGCTCTGACGAAGGGTCATCTAGACTCGAAATGTTGGCTCTATTCTCTCTCCGCAGAAGCTGTCCGACCTGCTGAGGTTTTCCAGCATTTTTCTGTTTTTGTTTCTGATTCCAACATCCGCAGTGTTTTGTGTTTATTTCAGATGACATTGTATTGGAACAAATACTTGTGGACCTGGTAATATAGTTGGTATGAATGTAGGACTGCCTTTAAACTTATCCCAAACCAAGAGGGTCAAAATTAAATGGGAACCAGCAGCCTAATTGGCCATCGTGTTAGGATTCTGCCATCTTTACACCCGGGCAGGGTCAATTTATTCAGTTGAATTTACCGTTTGCTTAAGTCCTCAACTAAAAGAAACTTTAAAATCATCGTAAGAGCTTAATTGGTTATGTTAGCTATTGACATAATCCTAAACTAGAGCATCCTTCCTTCCAGGAATATTTGGACTGAGTAAAGATATCTGAGAATAAAACATACATGGTACGTCATAGCAGAATTATCTCTCCTATTAGAGAGCGACCACTCAGAACTTAAAATCTTATCATGAGGAATTCTAGGAGATTTAGGATCCATGAGGTTTACAGATTAAATCTGCAATTTTTTATCATGGTTACCATATTCTATTTTATTTTAAGTTTCAATTTTGGATCACATGTTTTGAATATTAGAGAGTGCCAATGCAGAATAGACAAATTCATCTAAATATAATAAATTCAAACTTCAAATCCATTCCGTGAATAAGAGTCGGATATTCAAACAAATAACAAACTAATTTTATATATAGAATGGGTGGCACAGTGGCACAGTGGTTAGCACTGCTGCCTCACAGCGCCAGGGACCTGGGTTCAATTCTGGCTTCGGGTCATCGTCTGTGTAGTTTGCACTTCTCCCTGTGTCTGCGCTGCCCCTTCATCAGGTGAAGGAGCGGCGCTCCAAAAGCTCGTGCTACCAAATAAGCCTGTTGGACTTTAACCTGGTGTTGTGAGAGTTCTCACTGTGAGTAATTCTTGAGAAGCAAAGCAAAGTGTTTCTCTGAAACCAGATGCATTGTTATCAACTTAAGCATACCTCCCTGCCTGCTAAAGCCTGTTCTCAAAACTTTTGCATCTGTGTGTGTGTGTGTGTGTGTGTGTGAAATTGATGTGTGCATTTCTCCAAGGTATTTCTAGCAGTGTTTCATTTGAGTGGAGGAAATGGAACACATTGGTATAGCTGAAATGGGTTTTGTAACATTTTAAAACATGTTTGAGGGCACTGTAGAACAGCTAATGTACCATTGTAAGAATGTGACAATGCTCTAAATATTAACCTGCAAGTAGGAACTTAACTCAATGATAGCAATCAAAAAATAGAGACGTTGGGCCACACTTTAAAACTTGAGTACATAATCCAGCCTGATAACTCAAGGTCATACAAATGGGAGTGCTGCACTGTTAGAGCTATCGTTCTGAGAAACATTACATCACAGCCTAATTTTCTGCATCAGGTTCTGTTCCTGTGAAGCATCTTGTGTCATTTTGTTATGTTACAAACATCGGGGGCAGAATTTTTCTCCCGTTGCGGAGTGTTTCGCAGCGGTGGGAAGAGATGCACCACTCGCCGATTGTGGGATCTTATGGATCTTATGGAGCTTTGTGGGCGGCACGGTGGCACAGTGCTTAGCACTGCTACCCCACAGCTCCAGCAACCTGGGTTTGATTCCCGGCTTTGGTCACTCTCTGTGTGGAGTTTGCACGTTCTCCCTGTGTCTGTGTGAGTTTCCTCCAGGTGCTCCGGTTTCCCCCAACACTCCAAAGATGTGCGGGTTAGGTGCATTGGCCATGCTAAATTTCCCCTTGGTGTCCTGGGATGTGTATATGAGAGGGATTAGTGGGATAAATATGTGGGATTACTGGGATAGGGCCTGGGTGGGATTGCTGTTGGTGCAAACTCGATGTTCTGTAGGGATTCTATGATTCTATGATTATGGTCCTGCCATTGTCAATGGGGTTTCCCACTGAACACACCCCTCACCATCAAGAAACGCGCCTGCAAAGCAGAAGATCCCATCAGCGTGAATGGCAGCAAGATTCCGGCGTAAGTAAATCAAATTTGAGACTGTGTGCAAACAGTCCCGTGACACAGTGTGAAGTAGAACAGGAGATGACATTCTCCTGGTGTCCTGGCCAACATTCGTCCCTTAACCAAGCACAGGTTCTCTGGTCATTTATCTGATTTTGAAATGCCAGACCTATCGCTCTTTGCAAAGTGGCTGCTATGTTTGTAAAACCATAATTACTACACTTCAAAAATACTTCTTTTGGAGGATTTAGGAATGTCCTGAGATTGCGGAAGGATCTGGACAAATAAAAAATCTCTCTCACCTGAAGGGAATCTGTCAGAATTGTTTCATGTTGAAAGATCTGTTGTCACTGAATCGCTGAGTGCCCTGCTGTATTCAGAAAGGATAAAGATTGTTAATAATGCTGATGAATGGTGATGGTAATTAGGGGCGAATCAATCGTGATCTGGATGAATTAAGTGAGGTATCAACTTGGCAAAGAGCATGATGTGGAAATAGCTGTGCCCTTGGTTAGAGGACGCCAAAATTGGCACAGAAACACTGACACCCAACCCTGCATCCAGAGCAGCACCTGATCAGTTGGTTCCATCCTTGTTGGTTGTTACAATCTGGTATTTCCTTTATCTGCAAAAGCCCAACTTTACGATTGGCATTCAGCAAAACAACAACCTTAAAAATGTTCCCTTCCCAAAGGAATGAATATGAACCTGGGAAAGGCAAGATAAAATCAGATTAGTTTCAACCCTCCAGATCGTCTGGTCAAAATGTCACCTGAAGAGTTGTGCCGACCCTGGCGATACGGAACATCCGATTACTGATGCGGTTTCTCTCGGGGTGACATCCAGCAGATGTCTGGGTGAAGCTGTCTCCCTCTTTATGCTGTGTTCTCCAAGGTCACCAGGAACCTTATGTCAGAATTAAAATGGACGGTCGGAAAAATGACCGTCAGGACTTCAATCCGGTATAGACTTAAAAATTACAGTTAGACGTTATCGGGAAAGATTTAATCACAAACAGAAAAGAGGGTTAAAATATAACAGGAAAATGGTTCAGAAGAATGAGCACAGATTGTTCAGTAGGACAGAAGCTTGATGGATCTTTATTTTAATTCTATCTTTTTTATTTGATTAGTGTCACAAGTAGGCTTACATTAACACGGCAGTGAAGTCACTATGAAAATCCCCTAGTCTTTCAGACTGTGGGAGGAAACCCGAGCACCCGGAGGAAACCCATGTAGACACAGGGAGAACGTGCAGACTCCGCACAGACAGTGAACCAAGCCGGGAATCAAACCCAAGTCCCTAACGCTGTAAGGCAGCAGTGCTAACCACTGTGCCACCGTGTCACACAGGTTTTGCAGGTTTCTATCATGCGACGTGTGTGTCGCTGGCTGGGCCTAGCATTTGTTGCCCATCCCTAAATGCCCTTGAACTGAGTGATTTGGCAGGCCATTGTTGTGGATCTGGAGTCACATGTAGGCCAGACCAGGTAAGGATGGCAGATTTCCTTCCCTAAAGGACCTTAGTGAACAAGGCGGGGTTTTTGCAGGTTTCAGTAAAGGTAAGTGCGTGTCAAATCTTCCCGTTCCTGCGGGACATCACTTTGTGGAGATGCCGGCGTTGGACTGGGGTAAACACAGTAAGAAGTTTAACAACACCAGGTTAAGGTCCAACAGGTTTATTTGGTAGCAAAAGCCACACAAGTTTTCGGAAGGGGCTTAAGGCTCCGAAAGCTTGTGTGGCTTTTGCTACCAAATAAACCTGTTGGACTTTAACCTGGTGTTGTTAAACTTCTTACTGTGGACATCACTTTCCCGTGTTAGTTGGAAGTTATAGCCCGTGAAATCTTCTTAAATTCTGAGATCTAAACTGAGTAAAGCTCATGGGTTGTCCCCATGCATTACTTTGTGAGAAGAATGGGTGCTATGTATTTCCATTGCCTCTTGGTGCCTGGATGTCTGCTGCTTCCGTCACTAACACTATGTTATGAACATTTCTTGCCCCTGACTTCACTCTCCCAGATAATGGGCTTGGCTGTGCAAACCATGTTTCTTGTGCATCTTACCGGCACCATCACAATTCTGAGAAACATTTATGTTTGACTTAAGATTTCAATAAACTGGAAATAAAAAGAGCCAATTTGCAAATCTCATGCAACAGCCCATTCGAAGCAATCATTCACTCAGCAATTCAGTAGGAACCAAAACAAAACTGATTGCATTCACTGCGCTCATCATTAACTGGGAACATATTATGCACACTTGAGGGTTTTGAATGTAAGTGTTATGCTTTAGTCAAGCACACCATCGCTGCACGTATGAGTGGCACGGTGGCACAGTGGTTAGCACTGCAGCCTCACAGCTCCAGGGACCCGTGTTCAATTCCTGTCTCGGGTCACTGTCTATGTGGAGTCTGCATGTTCTCCCTGTGTCTGCCTGGGTTTCCTCCGGGTGCTCGGGTTTCCTCCCGCAGTCCAAAGATGTACAGATTCGGTTGATTGGCCATGCTAAATTGCCTTTTAGTGTCAGGGGAATTTATAGGGTAAATATGTGGGGTCATGGGGATAGGGCCTGGGTGGGATTGTTGTCGGTGCAGACCCGATGAGACAAATGGCCTCCCTCTGCACTGTAGGTATTCTATGTGTGCATACTGATTGGAAAATGGGTCCGCCACTCTGATCCGAAATAGAAACCATAGAATCCCTACAGTGCAGAAGGAGGCCATTCGGTCTATTGAGCCTGCACCGACCACAATCCCACCCAGCCCTATCCCACATACTTACCCCACAAATCCCTCCAACCTATGCATCCCAGAACACTAAGGGGCAATTTAGCATGGCCAATGCACCTCGCCCACATGTCTTTGGAGTGTGGGAGGAAACCGGAGCACCCGGAGAAAATCTGCACAGGCACAGGGAGAACATGCAAGCTCCACACAGACTCCACCCGAGAATCGAACCCAGGTCCCTGGTGCTGTGAAGCAGTGGTGCTAATCACTGTGTCACCGTGCCGCCACTCTGTAAATCATGATACTGCGGATCACCCCTGCACAGAGGTGTGGCTCTAATGAAAGATGTAGGTTCGACCTCATGATCCTTGATTCACTTGGCCAACCTCAGAGACGGGCAAAGATCAGAGCCTTTCCTCACACTGAGTCAAAGAGGAAGACACTCTCGTCACTTTTCCATGGAGTGGCATTGGGGGAAAACACACCAGTATCTCAGCTCTGTCTGGAACATATAAACAGGGGAACATAACAACGTGGAGAGAGTGAAATACCTTCAACAACACTGGAGCCACAGTCTCGACAACATCATTCTGTGCAATAAGTGGTTGTCGTGAATGTGAAGAGTTTCAGTTCATTGCAGTTCTATTGGGAGGGAATTGCAAGGAGGACAGGCTCCCCATACTCAGCACAGTAAGAAAATACAAGATCTGTTTCCACACAATCACACGATCAGCTTAGATAAATTCTTCAATGCGCTTGATCTGATCCTTCCAGAATAACTAACCCTATCACTCTCACTTTACAGGTTAATCTGTTTCCTCAATGAGCTCAGTCCCTGACAGCCTGTTCCAACCACTGGTTTCCATCTGTTCCGACATCTGTACTGAATTCTCCCTTCCTAAGCTCTCTTGCCCTGTGTATTGGCAAGGATTGTCCCAGCTTCACTTCCTCGATTCCGTTAGTAATTTCAAGCTCTTTAGGCGCTGCCTGAGATATGCGCCGGGATTCTTCCAGAAAAATTCTAAGTCCCCAGTTTGTGTGAATATGGGAGCTAACTCCCACCAATATTTATTTGCAGGATTTTCAGAATGAATCTCTCACACTCTGAGCACTGCAGAGTGCCTCAGCGGGATTCGCTCTGTAAATCATTGGATGGGGCCTATTCCCGCTGGAAAGCCGGCAGCACAGCACTGAGCGGGCCACTGCGCACGCGCCAATCTGTCAGAGCCTCCTGATCACTGGCCTCCCGGACCTACTCGGGCAAGCCTGAAACCTGTTCCAAAGATAATGGACAGCATCAATAATGATCAGCTCCCCATATTTCCTTCTCCCCTCCTTGTCCCAGTGGGAAGTGAGTGTCACTGGCTAGGCCAGCATTTATTGCCCATCCCTAATTTGTGCTTGAGAAGGTGGTGGTGATCTGCCTTCTGAACAACCGCAGTCTACTTGTAGCAGTTTGATACCATGGAGTGACTTGTGAGGCCATTTCACAGCGCAGGCAAGAGTCAGCTACGGTGGATCTGGGGTTACATTAGACCAGACAACATCAGGAGGACTGATCACCTTCTCCAAGGGGCATTAGTGAGGGAAATGAGTGTTTGTTCCTGGTCACCATTACTGAGACTAGCTTTCACTTCCGAGTTTACAAATGGATTGAATTTAAATTTCACCATCTGCCATGGTGGGATTTGAACTCATGTCCACAGAGCATTAGACAGTGGTACTGCCACAGTGCCTCAACGCAGTGTGTGACTGGGCATTAACCAGAGCAACAAGGGTCTGTTACATATCCTTAAGTCTCTATGAAGTCATGCACTGCCTTAGTATAGAATCATTGAATTACTGAATCATAGAATCATACAATACAGAAGAGGCCCTTCGGCCCATCGAGTCTGCACCAACGCGCACTAAACACCTGAACTCCCACCTAATCCCATCTACTAGCACTTGGCCCATAGCCTTGGATAGTGTCTGGCAGCAAATTGAGTGACTCAAATCAAATCTTCAAATTTATCCAGGGGTAGAGGTGAATTCTTTGTCCCAGTAGCTTACTGTACCCAATGCCAACTCTCTCACCTCTCTGCAGAATGTTTTGATCTATGTATGTGTGGTATTGTTGAGTTTGGGAGATTCATTGTGAATGGCACTCTCTGTGGGCAGGACATGATACGAAGCTGCTTAAATAACCTTAGTGCGTAACAATTTTAACATATAATATTGCGACTGTTTAATTATCCTGATCTCAGCAGAAGCAAGCACTGAAGGTATTTAACACTGACTTTTCTCCCAACTGCACAGTTACCTCTCTGGTGTCCTCTCTTGGGTAATTACACTTCTGCAGACAATTTAGGAAATTGTCCTCAAGTTCTCATCAGAATTACTTTGTGCCGTGTGCAATGACCTGGGTGAGTCAGTTCAACACTGCCAGGATTTGTTATTGCTCTCAGTATCTACGGGCAAGGGTAGGAATGGACATGTGGGATAGTAGGGGTGGGGGTGTAATATAGTCAAAGGCACCCAATGGGAAACTGGGGGGCGTGGGTCATCATCCATTTTAGAGCCCACCCAAATATACTCTTCATAGGAATCAGTAAGACGGTAAAATCGGGTGGGGTTTAAACTCGCCAGGCGCTCTCGGTTTGCCACAGTGTGGGTCAGGTTACTATTACCCTCAGTAGATGGTAGAAATAATCAGCCCACTGGTCACTGTCCAGTGAGCCACACCGAGAAGCCCCATGGGTGAGGGCAATAATACACGAAGCTGTGATACCCACCAACACTGCCAATCATGCCCCTGTAAGGAAGAGGCATGGCAGTGTGGGGCTGCCATGGGCATGTTACCCTCCAGCTCAGCATGAGTGGCAAGGGGAGGGGTGGGAGAAAATTCCAAACACAGAGGCGCCGCTGATTCACGTTATTAAGCAATCTTAAACTAAAGTCCAAAGATGTGTCGGTGAGGTGGATTGGCCACGGTGAATGCATGGGGTTATGGAGATAAGGGTGGGTGAGATGTTCATTTGGAGAGTCAGTGTGGACTCGATGGCCGAATGGCCTCCTTCTGCACTGTGGGGATTCGATGGTTCTATGGTTTTCTCAGTGCGTGGTTAAGATTCCAATGAGGCGAGACCAATATTGGCACACTCACTGAGCTCACACAATCGACAAACAATATTCAGATCAGTTTCCGAGTGGATCAGGAAAAAAAACAGCCGCTTCCCAGAATGCCATTGCAAACCCCAGCGAGCTTAGCAATGCATTGGGAAAGGAGCAGGACAGCCATAAACTCATCAATCCCACAAGTACATATATATAATATACATACCAGACAAAACACTCCCGGGTATAGGACACAGCTGGCTGTTTGTTCAGACACCTTGGCTGATTCTCCTTTACGTTCAGGCCACTGGGACAGAGTGTCTGAGCATCAACTGTTCTGCCTATTCAGACCCTGCTTCAGAGCCCATTCTCACCCCCATGTATCCACCCCCTTCCATCCAGTTACAATATTTGATTAAATGGCTGATCCGTTCTCCTGAGACTGTGGAGACTAGATTCATAGAAACCCTACAGTGCAGAAGGAGGCCATTCGGTCCATCGAGTCTGCACCGACCACAATCCCACCCAGGCCCAATCCCCATAACCCAATGCATTTACCTGACCAATCCACCTGATTCTAAGGGGCAATTTAGCATGGCCAATCTACCTAACCTGCACATCTTTGGACTGTGGGAGGAAACCGGAGCACCCGGAGGAAACCCACGCAGACACAGGGTGAAAGTGCGAACTCCACACAGACAGTCACCCAAGCCGGGAATCAACCCCAGATCTCTGGCGCTGTGACGCAGTAGTAGTAACCACTGTGCCACCGTGCTGCCCCAAAGATGTGCGGGTTAGGTTGATTGGCCATGCTAAATTGACCCTAGTGTCAGGGGGATTAACAAGGTAAATGTGTGCGGTTACGGAAATAGGGTCTGGATAGGAGTTTGGTCGGTGCAAACTCGATGGGCCAAATGGCCTCCTTCTGCACTGTAGGGATTCTATGATTCTATGAACTAAGAACATCAAATTTTGTGTCAGGCAAATTCCTGCATCATACTTGAAGCAACAAGATTGAATATTTCTGAAAAGAGAGTCATACTGCTGAAGCTTTTCATCTTGCACTCATCAGGACAAACGCACGAATGCCAAATTTCAAACTATCACCACAATTTACACTATAGGAGAAAAGGGAGCTGATTGGTTGAACAGTCAACTCTGATTGGCTGAGTTGTTGCCATGGAGAAACTATAGGCTCCACATACTTCTGGGTAATTAGGATGTGGAAAAGATTGAAAGGGTGCAGAGGCGATTTACAAGGATGTTGCCTGGATTAAGTGACATGCCTTATGAGGATAGGCTGAGGGAGCTCGGTCTTTTCTCCTTGGAGAGACGTAGGATGAGAGGAGACTTAATAGAGATATATAAGATGTTGAGAGGCATAGATCGGGTGGACTCTCAGAGGCTTTTTCCCAGGGTGGAAATGGCTGCTACGAGAGGACACAGGTTTAAGATGCTGGGGGGTAGGTACAGGGGAAATGTTAGGGGGACGTTTTTCACACAGAGGGTGGTGGGCGAGTGAAATCGGCTGCCGTCAGTGGTGGTGGAGGCAAACTCAATAGGGTCTTTTAAGAGACTCCGGGATGAGTCCATGGGACTTAATAGGATGGAGGGTTATAGGTAGGCCTAAAAGGTAGGGATATGTTCGACACAACTTGTGGGGCCGAAGGGCCTGTTTTGTGCTGTAGTTTTTCTATGTTTCTATGTTTCTAATTCAGACAAAATGCATGACTTGAACGTATTGCTTTTGTTTGCAGGGAATGGGTCTCTCTGTGTGCTTGTATACCACTTGCAACATGCATAAATGAGCCACATTGTGAACTCAGTTTATCTGAAATTGAAACCAAAATATGATGGCACGATGGCACAGTGGTTAGCACTGCCACCTCACAGTGACGAGGACCTGGGTTCGATTCCCAGCTTGGGTCACTGTCTGTGTGGCGTCTGCACGTTCTCCATGTGTCTGGTGTGGGTTTCCCCCGGGTGCTCCGGTTTCCTCTCGCAGTTCGAAACATGTGCTGGTTAGGTGAATTGGCCGTGCTAAATTCTCCCTCAGTGTACCCGAACAGGCGCTGGAGTGTGGTGACGAGGAGATTTTCATAGTAACTTCATTGCAGTGTTAATGTAAGCCTACCTGTGACAATAATAAATAAACTTTAAACTATCTGGAGAGTGGAGAGGATGGAGGGGAGGTAGGGGTGTACGGCTAACCTTAAGTCTAACTAGCGCTCCGAAAGCTTCTGATTCCAAATAAACCTGTTGGACTTTAGCCTGGTGTTGTGAGACTTCTTACTGTGTTTACCCCAGTCCAACGCCGGCATCTCCACATCATGGTTAAACAGGTTTTTTCCTTTATCCTGAACTTTTACGATGCTTTAGCAGCTCCACGTTGGGACCAAGTAGTCACAGCCCCAGAGTCATCTCTGTGTCTCTGCACATAGCATTCTTACCCCTGAATCTGATAGCTGGGTGTTCAAAACTACTGTTGACTCTTGAATGAGTAACCACTGCTGTCAGTGCAGCATTGAGGGCTTACAACCCTGTTGGAGATGCTGTCTTTCAGATGAAAAGTTAAAACAAGTCCCTGCCTGGTCTCAAGGTGCAGATAATAATCACAGGGTGTTATTTCGAGTGCCCAGTGCCTTGGCAAAGCATTAACACTCAAAATACATTAAAAAATTAAAATGAACACGTTGCTCTGTGTGGGGGCCAGTTGTGAGCTATGCGAATGCAAGTCTCCCTTGTCTCTCCCCCTCCCCCCACCCCACTCGGCTGATGTGGGCCTCCTGTTCTCCTCAGCGGGAAAATAACGCTAATATTTATTCTCCTGCCAGTACATCAGGAAGGTGTCTGACACTGTGATTCTCTGGGAAGATTACAGTTGAGGAGATGAGGAGTGGGAGGCTGCCGCTGTTTGCCACATCACTGGCCCTCACCTCTCAGCATCGTCGCTCCAACACACTCCAAAACAGCACAAAATACAAATGAGGTTAACGATCCAAATGAGCTCTGGCAGACTGACAAGCCGTGCTGGACAAGCATGACTGAGCATTATTACACATTGACAGCGCAGAATTGCCCCGGAGTTGGCTACATTCCATGAGCTGGCACACACACAAGATGTACACACAGAGAATACAGACACCAGGAATCCCTGCATAGCACAAGGTTCAGGTCAAACAACTGAGTGAGCCACAAGAAAACAGACAGATAATACAGAGAGAACTGGCTGTAAATCTAAATACACCACACACTGAGATACCTGTAACTCTATATACACTACACACTGAGATACCTGTGTCTCTATATACACTACACACTGAGATACCTGTAACTCTATATGCACTACACACTGAGATACCTGTAACTCTATATACACTACACACTGAGATACCTGTGTCTCTATATACACTACACACTGAGATACCTGTAACTCTATATGCACTACATACTGAGATACCTGTGTCTCTATATACACTACACACTGAGATACCTGTAACTCTATATGCACTACACACTGAGATACCTGTAACTCAATATACACGACACACTGAGATACCTGTAACCCTATATACACTACAGACTGAGATACCTGTAACTCTATATACATTACACACTGAGATAACTGTAACTCTATACACACTACACACTGAGATACCTGTAACTCTATATATGCTACACACTGAGATACCTGTGTCTCTATATACACTACACTTTTTCGAGGAGGTTACCAGGAAAGTGGATGAAGGGAAGGCGGTGGATGTTGTCTGCCTGGATTTCAGCAAGGCCTTTGACAAGGTCCCTCATGGGAGGTTAGTTAGGAAGGTTCAGTCGCTGGGTATACATGGGGAGGTAGTAAATTGGATAAGTACACTGGCTCAATGGTACCTCAATGGAAGAAGCCAGAGAGTGGTTGTGGAGGATTGCTTCTCTGAGTGGAGGCCTGTGACTAGTGGTGTGCCGCAGGGATCGGTGTTGGGTCCATTGTTGTTTGTCATCTATATCAATGATCTGGATGATAATGTGGTAAATTGGATCAGCAAGTTTGCTGATGATACAAAGATTGGAGGTGTAGTGGACAGTGAGGAAGGTTTTCAAAGCTTGCAGAGGGATTTGGACCGACTAGAAAAATGGGCTGAAAAATGGCAAATGGAATTTAACGCAGACAAGTGTGAGATATTGCACTTTGGAAGGACAAACCAAAGAAGAACGTACAGGGTAAATGGTAGGACTCTGAAGAGTGCAGTTGAACAGAGGGATCTGGGAATACAGGTACAGAGTTCCCTAAAAGTGACGTCACAGGTGGATAGGGTCGTAAAGAGTGCCTTTGGTACATTGGCCTTTATAAATCGGAGTATCGAGTATAAAAGTTGGAGTGTTATGGTAAGGTTATATAAGGCATTGGTGAGGTCGAATTTGGAGTATTGTGTACAGTTTTGGTCACCTAGTTACAGGAAGGATGTAAATAAGATTGAAAGAGTGCAGAGAAGGTTCACAAGGATGTTGCCGGGACTTGAGAAGCTGAGTTACAGGGAGAGATTGAATAGGTTGGGACTTTATTCCCTGGAGCGTAGAAGATTGAGGGGAGATTTGATAGAGGTGTATAAGATTTTGATGGGTATAGATAGAGTGAATGCAAGCAGGCTTTTTCCGCTGAGGCTAGGGGAGAAAAAAACGAGAGGGCATGGGTTAAGGGTGAAAGGAGAAAAGATTAAAGGGAATATTAGGGGGGGCTTCTTCACGCAGAGAGTGGTGGGAGTGTGGAATGAGCGGCCGGATAAAGTGGTAAAAGCGGGGTCACTTTTAACATTTAAGAAAAACTTGGACGGGTTCATGGATGAGAGGGGTGTGGAGGGATATGGGCCAAGTGCAGATCAGTGGGACTAGGCATAAAATGGTTCGGCACAGACAAGAAGGGCCAAAAGGCATGTTTCGGAGCTGTAATTTTCTATGGTTCTATGGTTCTACACACTGAGATACCTGTAACTCTATACACACTACACACTGAGATACCTGTAAATCTATATACACTACACACTGAGATACCTGTGTCTCTATATACACTACACAATGAGATACCTGTGTCTCTAGATAGACGACACACTGAGATACCTGTAACTCTATATACACTACACACTGAGATACCTGTGTCTCTAGATACACGACACTCTGAGATACATGTAACTCTATATACACCACACACTGAGATACCTATATCTCTATGTACACTACACACTTAGATACCTGTAACCCTATATGCACTACACACTGAGATATCTGTATATCTATATACGCTACACACTGAGATACCTGTAACTCTATATACACTACACACTGGGATACCTATAAGTCTATATACACTACACACTGAGATACCCGTGTCAATATATACACTACACAATGAGATACCTGTGTCTCGATATACACTACACTCTGAGATACATGTAACTCTATATACACTACACACTGAGATACCTGTGTCTCTATATACACTACACACAGAGATACCTGTAACTCTATATACACCACACACTGAGATACCTATATCTCTATGTACACTACACACTTAGATACCTGTAACCCTATATGCACTACACACTGAGATATCTGTATCTCTATATACGCTACACACTGAGATACCTGTAACTCTGTATACACTGCACACTGAGATACCCGTGTCACTATATACACTACACAATGAGATACCTGTGTCTCGATATACACTACACACTGAGATACATGTAACTCTATATAGACTACACACTGAGATACCTGTAACTCTATATACATTACACACTGAGATACCTGAAACTCTATATACACTACACACTGAGATACCTGTATCTCTATATACACTACATACTGAGATACCTGTAACTCTATATACACTACACACTGAGATACCTGTAACTCTATATACACTACACACTGAGACACCTGTAACCCTATATACACTACAGACTGAGATACCTGTAACACTATATACACTACACACTGAGACACCGGTATCTCTATATACACTACACACTGAGATACTTGTAACTCTATGCACACTACACACTGAGATACCTGTAACTCTATATACACCACACAATGAGATACCTGTGTCTCTATATACACTACACACTGAGGTACATGTAACTCTATATAGACTACACACTGAGATACCTGTAACTCTATATACACTACACACTGAGATACCTGAAACTCTATATACACTACACACTGAGATACCTGTGTCTCTATATACACTACACACTGAGATACCTGTAACTCAATATACACTACACACTGAGATACCTGTAACTCTATATACACTACACACTGAGATACCTGCAACCCTATATACACTACACACTGAGATACCTGTAACACTATATACACTACACACTGAGATAGCTGTAACTCTATATACACTACACACTGAGATACCTGTAACTCTATGCACACTACACACTGAGATACCTGTAACTCTATATACACTACACACTGAGATACCTGTAACCCTATATACACTACACACTGAGATACCTGTAACACTATATACACTACACACTGAGATATATGTAACTCTATATACACTACACACTGAGATACCTGTAACTCTATATACACTACACACTGAGATACATGAAACTCTATATACACTACACACTGAGATACCTGTAACTCTATATACACTACACACTGAGATACCTGTAACCCTATATACACTACACACTGAGATACCTGTAACTCTATGCACACTACACACTGAGATACCTGTAACTCTATATACACTACACACCGAGATACCTGTAACACTATATACACTACACACTGAGATACCTGTAACTCTATATGCACTACACACTGAGATACATGTAACTCTATATACACTACACACTGAGATACCTGTAACTCAATATACACTACACACTGAGATACCTGTATCTCTATATACACGACACACTGAGATACCTGGAATCCTATATACACTACAGACTGAGATACCTGTAACTATATATACATTACAGACTGAGATACCTGTAACTCTATATACATTACACACTGAGATAACTGTAACGCTATACACACTATAAGACCATAAGACCATAAGACATAGGAGCGGAAGTAAGGCCATTCGGCCCATCGAAACCACTCCACCATTCAATCATGGTTGATTTCAACTCCATTTACCCGCTCTCTCCCCATAGCCCTTAATTCCTCGAGAAATCAAGAATTTATCAATTTCTGTCTTGAAGACGCTCAATGTCTCGGCCTCCACAGCCCTCTGTGGCAATGAATTCCACAGACCCACCACTCTCTGGCTGAAGAAATTTCTCCTCATCTCTGTTCTAAAGTGACTATACTTTACCTGTGTCTCTATATACACTACACACAGAGATACCTGTAACTCTATATACACCACACACTGAGATACATGTAACTCTATATACACTACACACTGGGATACCTATAAGTCTATATACACTACACACTGAGATACCTGTGTCTCTATATACACTACGCACTGAGATACCTGTGTCTCTATATACACTACACAATGAGATACCTGTGTCTCGATATACACTACACACAGAGATACCTGAAACTCTATATACACTACACACTGAGATACCTGTAACTCTATATACACTGCACACTGAGACACCTGTAACTCTATATACACTACACAATGAGATACCCATGTCTCGATACACACTACACACTGAGATACATGTAACTCTATATAGACTACACACTGAGATACCAGTAACTCTATATACACTACACACTGAGATACCTGAAACTCTATATACACTACACACTGAGATACCTGTGTCTCTATATACACTACACACTGAGATACCTGTAACCCTATATACACTACACACTGAGATACCTGTATCTCTATATAAACTAAACACTGAGATACCTGTAACTCTATATACACCACACAATGAGATACCTGTGTGTCTATATACACTACACACTGAGATACATGTAACTCTATATAGACTACACACTGAGATACCTGTAACTCTATATACACTACACACTGAGATACCTGAAACTCTATATACACTACACACTAAGATACCTGTGTCTCTATATACACTACAAACTGAGATACCTGTAACTCAATATACACTACACACTGAGATACCTGTAACTCTATATACACTACACACTGAGATACCTGTAACCCTATATACACTACAAACTGAGATACCTGTAACACTATATACACTACACACTGAGTTACAAGTAACTCTATATACACTACACACTGAGATACCTGTAACTCTATATACACTACACACTGAGATACCTGTATCTCTATGTACACTACATACTTAGATACCTGTAACCCTATATACACGACACACTGAGATACCTGTAACTCTATATAGACTACACACTGAGATACCTGTAACTCGATATACACTACACACTGAGATAACTGTAACTCTATATACACTACACACTGAGATACCTGTAACTCTATATACACTACACACTGAGATACCTGTATCTCTATGTACACTACACACTTAGATACCTGTAACTCTATATGCACTACACATTGAGATACCTGAAACTCTATATACACTACACACTAAGATACCTGTGTCTCTATATACACTACAAACTGAGATACCTGTAACTCAATATACACTACACACTGAGATACCTGTAACTCTATATACACTACACACTGAGATACCTGTAACCCTATATACACTACAAACTGAGATACCTGTAACACTATATACTCTACACACTGAGATACCTGTAACTCTATATACACTACACACTGAGATACCTGTAACTCTATATACACTACACACTGAGATACCTGTATCTCTATGTACACTACATACTTAGATACCTGTAACCCTATATACACTACACACTGAGATACCTGTAACTCTATATAGACTACACACTGAGATACCTGTAACTCTATATACACTACACACTGAGATAACTGTAACTCTATATACACTACACACTGAGATACCTGTAACTCTATATACACTACACACTGAGATACCTGTATCTCTATGTACACTACACACTTAGATACCTGTAACTCTATATGCACTACACATTGAGATACCTGTAGCTCAATATACACTACACACTGAGATACCTGTATCTCTATATACACGACACACTGAGATACCTGGAACCCTATATACACTACAGACTGACATACCTGTAACTCTATATACATTACACACTGAGATAACTGTAACTCTATACACACTACACACTGAGATACCTGTAACTCTATATACGCTACACACTGAGATACCTGTGTCTCTATATACACTACACACTGAGATAACTGTAACTCTATACACACTACACACTGGGATACCTGTAAATCTATATACACTACACACTGAGCTACCTGTGTCTCTATATACACTACACACTGAGATACCTGTGTCTCTAGATACACGACACTCTGAGATACATGTAACTCTGTATACACTACACACTGAGATACCTGTGTCTCTATATACACTACACACAGAGATACCTGTGACTCTATATACGCTACACACTGAGATTCCTATATCTCTATGTATACTACACACTTAGATACCTGTAACCCTATATGCACTACACACTGAGATATCTGTATCTCTATATACGCTACATACTGAGATACCTGTAACTCTATATACACTACACACTGAGATAACTGTAACTCTATATACACTACACACTGAGATACCTGTAACTCTATATACACTACACACTGGGATACCTATAAGTCTATATACACTACACACTGAGATACCTGTGTCTCTATATACACTACACACTGAGATACCTGTGTCTCTATATACACTACACAATGAGATACCTGTGTCGCGATATACACTACACACTGAGATACCTGAAACTCTATATACACTACACACTGAGATACCTGTAACTCTATATACACTGCACACTGAGACACCTGTAACCCTATATACACTACAGACTGAGATACCTGTAACACTATATACACTACACACTGAGATACCTGTATTTCTATGTACACTACACACTTAGATACCTGTAACCCTATATACACTACACACTGAGATACCTGTATCTCTATATACACTACACACTGAGATACCTGAAACTCTATATACACTACACACTGAGATACCTGTGTCTCTATATACACTACACACTTAGATACCTGTAACCCTATATGCACTACACACTGAGATATCTGTATCTCTATATACGCTACACACTGAGATACCTGTAACTCTGTATACACTACACACTGAGATACCCGTGTCACTATATACACTACACAATGAGATACCTGTGTCTCGATATACACTAAACACTGAGATACATGTAACTCTATATAGACTACACACTGAGATACCTGTAACTCTAGAAACATTACACACTGAGATACCTGAAACTCTATATACACTACACACTGAGATACCTGTATCTCTATATACATTACATACTGAGATACCTGTAACTCTATATACACTACACACTGAGATACCTGTAACTCTATATACACTACACACTGAGACACCTGTAACCCTATATACACTACAGACTGAGATACCTGTAACACTATATACACTACACACTGAGACACCGGTATCTCTATATACACTACACACTGAGATACTTGTAACTCTATGCACACTACACACTGAGATACCTGTAACTCTATATACACCACACAATGAGATACCTGTGTCTCTATATACACTACACACTGAGGTACATGTAACTCTATATAGACTACACACTGAGATACCTGTAACTCTATATACACTACACACTGAGATACCTGAAACTCTATATACACTACACACTGAGATACCTGTATTTCTATGTACACTACACACTTAGATACCTGTAACCCTATATACACTACACACTGAGATACCTGTATCTCTATATACACTACACACTGCGATACCTGAAACTCTATATACACTACACACTGAGATACCTGTGTCTCTATATACACTACACACTGAGATACTTGTAACTCTATGCACACTACACACTGAGATAACTGTAATTCTATACACACTACACACTGAGATACCTGTAAATCTATATACACTACACACTGAGATACCTGTGTCTCTATATACACTACACACTGAGATAACTGTAATTCTATACACACTACACACTGAGATACCTGTAAATCTATATACACTACACACTGAGATACCTGTGTCTCTAGATAGACGACACACTGAGATACCTGTAACTCTATATACACTACACACTGAGATACCTGTGTCTCTATATACACTACACACAGAGATACCTGTAACTCTATATACACCACACACTGAGATACATGTAACTCTATATACACTACACACTGAGATACCTATATCTCTATGTACACTACACACTTAGATACCTGTAACCCTATATGCACTACACACTGAGATATCTGTATCTCTATATACGCTACACACTGAGATACCTGTAACTCTATGCACACTATACACTGAGATACCTGTAACTCTATATACGCTACAAACTGGGATACCTATAAGTCTATATACACTACACAATGAGATACCTGTGTCTCGATATACACTACACACTGAGATACATGTAACTCTATATAGACTACACACTGAGATACCAGTAACTCTATATACACTACACACTGAGATACCTGAAACTCTATATACACTACACACTGAGATACCTGTGTCTCTATATACACTACACAGTGAGATACCTGTAACTCTATATACACTACACACTGAGATACCTGTAACTCTATATACACTACACACTGAGACACCTGTAATCCTATATACACTACAGACTGAGATACCTGTAACACTGTATACACTACACACTGAGATACCTGTATCTCTATGTACACTACACACTTAGATACCTGTAACCCTATATACACTACACACTGAGATACCTGTATCTCTATATACACTACACACTGAGATACTTGTAACTCTATGCACACTACACACTGAGATACCTGTAACTCTATATACACTACACACTGGGATACCTATAAGTCTATATACACTACACACTGAGATACCTGTGTCTCTATATACACTACACACTGAGATACCTGTGTCTCTATATACACTACACAATGAGATACCTGTGTCTCGATATACACTACACACTGAGATACCTGAAACTCTATATACACTACACACTGAGATACCTGTAACCCTATATACACTACAAACTGAGATACCTGTAACACTATATACACTACACACTGAGATACCTGTAACTCTATATACACTACACACTGAGATACCTGTAACTCTATATACACTACACACTGAGATACCTGTATCTCTATGTACACTACATACTTAGATACCTGTAACCCTATATACACTACACACTGAGATACCTGTACCTCTATATAGACTACACACTGAGATACCTGTAACTCTATATACACTACACACTGAGATAACTGTAACTCTATATACACTACACACTGAGATACCTGTAACTCTATATACACTACACACTGAGATACCTGTATCTCTATGTACACTACACACTTAGATACCTGTAACTCTATATGCACTACACATTGAGATACCTGTAACTCAATATACACTACACACTGAGATACCTGTATCTCTATATACACGACACACTGAGATACCTGGAACCCTATATACACTACAGACTGACATACCTGTAACTCTATATACATTACACACTGAGATAACTGTAACTCTATACACACTACACACTGAGATACCTGTAACTCTATATACGCTACACACTGAGATACCTGTGTCTCTATATACACTACACACTGAGATAACTGTAACTCTATACACACTACACACTGGGATACCTGTAAATCTATATACACTACACACTGAGCTACCTGTGTCTCTATATACACTACACACTGAGATACCTGTGTCTCTAGATACACGACACTCTGAGATACATGTAACTCTGTATACACTACACACTGAGATACCTGTGTCTCTATATACACTACACACAGAGATACCTGTGACTCTATATACGCTACACACTGAGATTCCTATATCTCTATGTATACTACACACTTAGATACCTGTAACCCTATATGCACTACACACTGAGATATCTGTATCTCTATATACGCTACATACTGAGATACCTGTAACTCTATGCACACTACACACTGAGATACCTATAAGTCTATATACACTACACACTGAGATACCTGTGTCTCTATATACACTACACACTGAGATACCTGTGTCTCTATATACACTACACAATGAGATACCTGTGTCGCGATATACACTACACACTGAGATACCTGAAACTCTATATACACTACACACTGAGATACCTGTAACTCTATATACACTGCACACTGAGACACCTGTAACCCTATATACACTACAGACTGAGATACCTGTAACACTATATACACTACACACTGAGATACCTGTATTTCTATGTACACTACACACTTAGATACCTGTAACCCTATATACACTACACACTGAGATACCTGTATCTCTATATACACTACACACTGAGATACCTGAAACTCTATATACACTACACACTGAGATACCTGTGTCTCTATATACACTACACACTTAGATACCTGTAACCCTATATGCACTACACACTGAGATATCTGTATCTCTATATACGCTACACACTGAGATACCTGTAACTCTGTATACACTACACACTGAGATACCCGTGTCACGATATACACTACACAATGAGATACCTGTGTCTCGATATACACTACACACTGAGATGCATGTAACTCTATATAGACTACACACTGAGATACCTGTAACTCTATATACATTACACACTGAGATACCTGAAACTCTATATACACTACACACTGAGATACCTGTATCTCTATATACACTACATACTGAGATACCTGTAACTCTATATACACTACACACTGAGATACCTGTAACTCTATATACACTACACACTGAGACACCTGTAACCCTATATACACTACAGACTGAGACACCGGTATCTCTATATACACTACACACTGAGATACTTGTAACTCTATGCACACTACACACTGAGATACCTGTAACTCTATATACACCACACAATGAGATACCTGTGTCTCTATATACACTACACACTGAGGTACATGTAACTCTATATAGACTACACACTGAGATACCTGTAACTCTATATACACTACACACTGAGATACCTGAAACTCTATATACACTACACACTGAGATACCTGTATTTCTATGTACACTACACACTTAGATACCTGTAACCCTATATACACTACACACTGAGATACCTGTATCTCTATATACACTACACACTGCGATACCTGAAACTCTATATACACTACACACTGAGATACCTGTGTCTCTATATACACTACACACTGAGATACTTGTAACTCTATGCACACTACACACTGAGATAACTGTAATTCTATACACACTACACACTGAGATACCTGTAAATCTATATACACTACACACTGAGATACCTGTGTCTCTATATACACTACACACTGAGATAACTGTAATTCTATACACACTACACACTGAGATACCTGTAAATCTATATACACTACACACTGAGATACCTGTGTCTCTAGATAGACGACACACTGAGATACCTGTAACTCTATATACACTACACACTGAGATACCTGTGTCTCTATATACACTACACACAGAGATACCTGTAACTCTATATACACCACACACTGAGATACATGTAACTCTATATACACTACACACTGAGATACCTATATCTCTATGTACACTACACACTTAGATACCTGTAACCCTATATGCACTACACACTGAGATATCTGTATCTCTATATACGCTACACACTGAGATACCTGTAACTCTATGCACACTATACACTGAGATACCTGTAACTCTATATACGCTACAAACTGGGATACCTATAAGTCTATATACACTACACAATGAGATACCTGTGTCTCGATATACACTACACACTGAGATACATGTAACTCTATATAGACTACACACTGAGATACCAGTAACTCTATATACACTACACACTGAGATACCTGAAACTCTATATACACGACACACTGAGATACCTGTGTCTCTATATACACTACACAGTGAGATACCTGTAACTCTATATACACTACACACTGAGATACCTGTAACTCTATATACACTACACACTGAGACACCTGTAATCCTATATACACTACAGACTGAGATACCTGTAACACTGTATACACTACACACTGAGATACCTGTATCTCTATGTACACTACACACTTAGATACCTGTAACCCTATATACACTACACACTGAGATACCTGTATCTCTATATACACTACACACTGAGATACTTGTAACTCTATGCACACTACACACTGAGATACCTGTAACTCTATATACACTACACACTGGGATACCTATAAGTCTATATACACTACACACTGAGATACCTGTGTCTCGATATACACTACACAATGAGATACCTGAAACTCTATATACACTACACACTGAGATACCTGTAACTCTATATACACTGCACACTGAGACACCTGTAACCCTATATACACTACAGACTGAGATACCTGTAACACTATATACACTACACACTGAGATACCTGTATTTCTATGTACACTACACACTTAGATACCTGTAACCCTATATACACTACACACTGAGATACCTGTATCTCTATATACACTACACACTGAGATACCTGAAACTCTATATACACTACACACTGAGATACCTGTGTCTCTATATACACTACACACTGAGATACTTGTAACTCTATGCACACTACACACTGAGATAACTGTAATTCTATACACACTACACACTGAGATACCTGTAAATCTATATACACTACACACTGAGATACCTGTGTCTCTATATACACTACACACTGAGATAACTGTAATTCTATACACACTACACACTGAGATACCTGTAAATCTATATACACTACACACTGAGATACCTGTGTCTCTAGATAGACGACACACTGAGATACCTGTAACTCTATATACACTACACACTGAGATACCTGTGTCTCTATATACACTACACACAGAGATACCTGTAACTCTATATACACCACACACTGAGATACATGTAACTCTATATACACTACACACTGAGATACCTATATCTCTATGTACACTACACACTTAGATACCTGTAACCCTATATGCACTACACACTGAGTTTTCTGCATCTCTATATACGCTACACACTGAGATACCTGTAACTCTATGCACACTATACACTGAGATACCTGTAACTCTATATACGCTACACACTGGGATACCTATAAGTCTATATACACTACACAATGAGATACCTGTGTCTCGATATACACTACACACTGAGATACATGTAACTCTATATAGACTACACACTGAGATACCAGTAACTCTATATACACTACACACTGAGATACCTGAAACTCTATATACACTACACACTGAGATAACTGTGTCTCTATATACACTACACAGTGAGATACCTGTAACTCTATATACACTACACACTGAGATACCTGAAACTCTATATACACTACACACTGAGATACCTGTATTTCTATGTACACTACACACTTAGATACCTGTAACCCTATATACACTACACACTGAGATACCTGTATCTCTATATACACTACACACTGAGATACCTGAAACTCTATATACACTACACACTGAGATACCTGTGTCTCTATATACACTACACACTGAGATACTTGTAACTCTATGCACACTACACACTGAGATAACTGTAATTCTATACACACTACACACTGAGATACCTGTAAATCTATATACACTACACACTGAGATACCTGTGTCTCTATATACACTACACACTGAGATAACTGTAATTCTATACACACTACACACTGAGATACCTGTAAATCTATATACACTACACACTGAGATACCTGTGTCTCTAGATAGACGACACACTGAGATACCTGTAACTCTATATACACTACACACTGAGATACCTGTGTCTCTATATACACTACACACAGAGATACCTGTAACTCTATATACACCACACACTGAGATACATGTAACTCTATATACACTACACACTGAGATACCTATATCTCTATGTACACTACACACTTAGATACCTGTAACCCTATATGCACTACACACTGAGATATCTGTATCTCTATATACGCTACACACTGAGATACCTGTAACTCTATGCACACTATACACTGAGATACCTGTAACTCTATATACGCTACACACTGGGATACCTATAAGTCTATATACACTACACAATGAGATACCTGTGTCTCGATATACACTACACACTGAGATACATGTAACTCTATATAGACTACACACTGAGATACCCGAAACTCTATATACACTACACACTGAGATACCTGTGTCTCTATATACACTACACAGTGAGATACCTGTAACTCTATATACACTACACACTGAGATACCTGTAACTCTATATACACTACACACTGAGACACCTGTAATCCTATATACACTACAGACTGAGATACCTGTAACACTGTATACACGACACACTGAGATACCTGTATCTCTATGTACACTACACACTTAGATACCTGTAACCCTATATACACTACACACTGAGATACCTGTATCTCTATATACACTACACACTGAGATACTTGTAACTCTATGCACACTACACACTGAGATACCTGTAACTCTATATACACTACACACTGGGATACCTATAAGTCTATATACACTACACACTGAGATACCTGTGTCTCTATATACACTACACACTGAGATACCTGTGTCTCTATATACACTACACAATGAGATACCTGTGTCTCGATATACACTACACACTGAGATACCTGAAACTCTATATACACTACACACTGAGATACCTGTAACTCTATATACACTGCACACTGAGACACCTGTAACCCTATATACACTACAGACTGAGATACCTGTAACACTATATACACTACACACTGAGATACCTGTATCTCTATATACACTACACACTGAGATACCTGAAACTCTATATACACTACACACTGAGATACCTGTGTCTCTATATACACTACACACTTAGATACCTGTAACCCTATATGCACTACACACTGAGATATCTGTATCTCTATATACGCTACACACTGAGATACCTGTAACTCTGTATACACTACACACTGAGATACCCGTGTCACTATATACACTACACAATGAGATACCTGTGTCTCGATATACACTACACACTGAGATGCATGTAACTCTATATAGACTACACACTGAGATACCTGTAACTCTATATACATTACACACTGAGATACCTGAAACTCTATATACACTACACACTGAGATACCTGTATCTCTATATACACTACATACTGAGATACCTGTAACTCTATATACACTACACACTGAGATACCTGTAACTCTATATACACTACACACTGAGACACCTGTAACCCTATATACACTACAGACTGAGATACCTGTAACACTATATACACTACACACTGAGACACCGGTATCTCTATATACACTACACACTGAGATACTTGTAACTCTATGCACACTACACACTGAGATACCTGTAACTCTATATACACCACACAATGAGATACCTGTGTCTCTATATACACTACACACTGAGGTACATGTAACTCTATATAGACTACACACTGAGATACCTGTAACTCTATATACACTACACACTGAGATACCTGAAACTCTATATACACTACACACTGAGATACCTGTATTTCTATGTACACTACACACTTAGATACCTGTAACCCTATATACACTACACACTGAGATACCTGTATCTCTATATACACTACACACTGCGATACCTGAAACTCTATATACACTACACACTGAGATACCTGTGTCTCTATATACACTACACACTGAAATACTTGTAACTCTATGCACACTACACACTGAGATAACTGTAATTCTATACACACTACACACTGAGATACCTGTAAATCTATATACACTACACACTGAGATACCTGTGTCTCTATATACACTACACACTGAGATAACTGTAATTCTATACACACTACACACTGAGATACCTGTAAATCTATATACACTACACACTGAGATACCTGTGTCTCTAGATAGACGACACACTGAGATACCTGTAACTCTATATACACTACACACTGAGATACCTGTGTCTCTATATACACTACACACAGAGATACCTGTAACTCTATATACACCACACACTGAGATACATGTAACTCTATATACACTACACACTGAGATACCTATATCTCTATGTACACTACACACTTAGATACCTGTAACCCTATATGCACTACACACTGAGATATCTGTATCTCTATATACGCTACACACTGAGATACCTGTAACTCTATGCACACTATACACTGAGATACCTGTAACTCTATATACGCTACAAACTGGGATACCTATAAGTCTATATACACTACACAATGAGATACCTGTGTCTCGATATACACTACACACTGAGATACATGTAACTCTATATAGACTACACACTGAGATACCAGTAACTCTATATACACTACACACTGAGATACCTGAAACTCTATATACACTACACACTGAGATACCTGTGTCTCTATATACACTACACAGTGAGATACCTGTAACTCTATATACACTACACACTGAGATACCTGTAACTCTATATACACTACACACTGAGACACCTGTAATCCTATATACACTACAGACTGAGATACCTGTAACACTGTATACACTACACACTGAGATACCTGTATCTCTATGTACACTACACACTTAGATACCTGTAACCCTATATACACTACACACTGAGATACCTGTATCTCTATATACACTACACACTGAGATACTTGTAACTCTATGCACACTACACACTGAGATACCTGTAACTCTATATACACTACACACTGGGATACCTATAAGTCTATATACACTACACACTGAGATACCTGTGTCTCGATATACACTACACAATGAGATACCTGAAACTCTATATACACTACACACTGAGATACCTGTAACTCTATATACACTGCACACTGAGACACCTGTAACCCTATATACACTACAGACTGAGATACCTGTAACACTATATACACTACACACTGAGATACCTGTATTTCTATGTACACTACACACTTAGATACCTGTAACCCTATATACACTACACACTGAGATACCTGTATCTCTATATACACTACACACTGAGATACCTGAAACTCTATATACACTACACACTGAGATACCTGTGTCTCTATATACACTACACACTGAGATACTTGTAACTCTATGCACACTACACACTGAGATAACTGTAATTCTATACACACTACACACTGAGATACCTGTAAATCTATATACACTACACACTGAGATACCTGTGTCTCTATATACACTACACACTGAGATAACTGTAATTCTATACACACTACACACTGAGATACCTGTAAATCTATATACACTACACACTGAGATACCTGTGTCTCTAGATAGACGACACACTGAGATACCTGTAACTCTATATACACTACACACTGAGATACCTGTGTCTCTATATACACTACACACAGAGATACCTGTAACTCTATATACACCACACACTGAGATACATGTAACTCTATATACACTACACACTGAGATACCTATATCTCTATGTACACTACACACTTAGATACCTGTAACCCTATATGCACTACACACTGAGTTTTCTGTATCTCTATATACGCTACACACTGAGATACCTGTAACTCTATGCACACTATACACTGAGATACCTGTAACTCTATATACGCTACACACTGGGATACCTATAAGTCTATATACACTACACAATGAGATACCTGTGTCTCGATATACACTACACACTGAGATACATGTAACTCTATATAGACTACACACTGAGATACCAGTAACTCTATATACACTACACACTGAGATACCTGAAACTCTATATACACTACACACTGAGATAACTGTGTCTCTATATACACTACACAGTGAGATACCTGTAACTCTATATACACTACACACTGAGATACCTGAAACTCTATATACACTACACACTGAGATACCTGTATTTCTATGTACACTACACACTTAGATACCTGTAACCCTATATACACTACACACTGAGATACCTGTATCTCTATATACACTACACACTGAGATACCTGAAACTCTATATACACTACACACTGAGATACCTGTGTCTCTATATACACTACACACTGAGATACTTGTAACTCTATGCACACTACACACTGAGATAACTGTAATTCTATACACACTACACACTGAGATACCTGTAAATCTATATACACTACACACTGAGATACCTGTGTCTCTATATACACTACACACTGAGATAACTGTAATTCTATACACACTACACACTGAGATACCTGTAAATCTATATACACTACACACTGAGATACCTGTGTCTCTAGATAGACGACACACTGAGATACCTGTAACTCTATATACACTACACACTGAGATACCTGTGTCTCTATATACACTACACACAGAGATACCTGTAACTCTATATACACCACACACTGAGATACATGTAACTCTATATACACTACACACTGAGATACCTATATCTCTATGTACACTACACACTTAGATACCTGTAACCCTATATGCACTACACACTGAGATATCTGTATCTCTATATACGCTACACACTGAGATACCTGTAACTCTATGCACACTATACACTGAGATACCTGTAACTCTATATACGCTACACACTGGGATACCTATAAGTCTATATACACTACACAATGAGATACCTGTGTCTCGATATACACTACACACTGAGATACATGTAACTCTATATAGACTACACACTGAGATACCTGAAACTCTATATACACTACACACTGAGATACCTGTGTCTCTATATACACTACACAGTGAGATACCTGTAACTCTATATACACTACACACTGAGATACCTGTAACTCTATATACACTACACACTGAGACACCTGTAATCCTATATACACTACAGACTGAGATACCTGTAACACTGTATACACGACACACTGAGATACCTGTATCTCTATGTACACTACACACTTAGATACCTGTAACCCTATATACACTACACACTGAGATACCTGTATCTCTATATACACTACACACTGAGATACTTGTAACTCTATGCACACTACACACTGAGATACCTGTAACTCTATATACACTACACACTGGGATACCTATAAGTCTATATACACTACACACTGAGATACCTGTGTCTCTATATACACTACACACTGAGATACCTGTGTCTCTATATACACTACACAATGAGATACCTGTGTCTCGATATACACTACACACTGAGATACCTGAAACTCTATATACACTACACACTGAGATACCTGTAACTCTATATACACTGCACACTGAGACACCTGTAACCCTATATACACTACAGACTGAGATACCTGTAACACTATATACACTACACACTGAGATACCTGTATTTCTATGTACACTACACACTTTGATACCTGTAACCCTATATACACTACACACTGAGATACCTGTATCTCTATATACACTACACACTGAGATACCTGAAACTCTATATACACTACACACTGAGATACCTGTGTCTCTATATACACTACACACTGAGATACTTGTAACTCTATGCACACTACACACTGAGATAACTGTAATTCTATACACACTACACACTGAGATACCTGTAAATCTATATACACTACACACTGAGATACCTGTGTCTCTATATACACTACACACTGAGATAACTGTAATTCTATACACACTACACACTGAGATACCTGTAAATCTATATACACTACACACTGAGATACCTGTGTCTCTAGATAGACGACACACTGAGATACCTGTAACTCTATATACACTACACACTGAGATACCTGTGTCTCTATATACACTACACACAGAGATACCTGTAACTCTATATACACCACACACTGAGATACATGTAACTCTATATACACTACACACTGAGATACCTATATCTCTATGTACACTACACACTTAGATACCTGTAACCCTATATGCACTACACACTGAGTTTTCTGTATCTCTATATACGCTACACACTGAGATACCTGTAACTCTATGCACACTATACACTGAGATACCTGTAACTCTATATACGCTACACACTGGGATACCTATAAGTCTATATACACTACACAATGAGATACCTGTGTCTCGATATACACTACACACTGAGATACATGTAACTCTATATAGACTACACACTGAGATACCAGTAACTCTATATACACTACACACTGAGATACCTGAAACTCTATATACACTACACACTGAGATAACTGTGTCTCTATATACACTACACAGTGAGATACCTGTAACTCTATATACACTACACACTGAGATACCTGTAACTCTATATACACTACACACTGAGACACCTGTAATCCTATATACACTACAGACTGAGATACCTGTAACACTGTATACACTACACACTGAGATACCTGTATCTCTATGTACACTACGCACTTAGATACCTGTAACCCTATATACACTACACACTGAGATACCTGTATCTCTATATACACTACACACTGAGATACTTGTAACTCTATGCACACTACACATTGAGATACCTGTAACTCTATATACACCGCACAATGAGATACCTGTGTCTCTATATGCACTACACACTGAGATACATGTAACTCTATATAGACTACACACTGAGATACCTGTAACTCTATATACACTACACACTGAGATACCTGAAACTCTATATACACTACACACTGAGATACCTGTGTCCCTATATACACTACACACTGAGATACCTGTAACTCAATATACACTACACACTGAGGTACCTGTAACTCTATATACACTACACAATGAGATACCTGTGTCTCGATATACACTACACACTGAGATACCTGAAACTCTATATACACTACACACTGAGATACCTGTAACTCTATATACACTGCACACTGAGACACCTGTAACCCTATATATACTACAGACTAAGATACCTGTAACATTATATACACTACACACTGAGATACCTCTATCTATATGTACACTACACTCTTAGATACCTGTAACCCTATATACACTACACACTGAGATACCTGTAACACTATATACACTACACACTGAGATACCTGTAACTCTATATACACTACACACTGAGATACCTGTAACTCTATATACACTACACACTGAGATACCTGTAATTCTATATACAATACACACTGAGATACCTGTATCTCTATGTACACTACACACTTAGATACCTGTAACTCTATATGCACTACACACGGAGATACCTGTAACTCAATATACACTACACGCTGAGATACCTGTAACTCAATATACACTACACACTGAGATACCTGTATCTCTATATACACGACACACTGAGATCCCTGGAACCCTATATACACTACAGACTGAGATACCTGTAACTCTATATACACTACACACTGAGATAACTGTAACTCTATACACACTCCACACTGAGATACCTGTAAATCTATATGGACTACACACTGAGATACCTGTGTCTCTATATACACTACACACTGAGATACCTTTGTCTCTAGATACACGACACTCTGAGATACATGTAACTCTGTGTACACTTCACACTGAGATACCTGTGTCTCTATATACAGTACAGACAGAAATACCTGTAACTCTATATACACTACACACTGAGATTCCTATATCTCTATGTACACTACACACTTAGATACCTGTAACCCTATATGCACTACACACTGAGATATCTGTATCTCTATATACGCTACACACTGAGATACCTGTAACTCTATGCACACTACACACTGAGATACCTGTAACTCTATATACACTACACACTGGGATACCTATAAGTCTATATACACTACACACTGAGATACCTGTGTCTCTATATACACTACACACTGAGATACCTGTGTCTCGATATACACTACACACTGAGATACCTGAAACTCTATATACACTACACACTGAGATACCTGTAACTCTATATACACTGCACACTGAGACACCTGTAACCCTATATATACTACAGACTGAGATACCTGTAACATTATATACACTACACACTGAGATACCTCTATCTATATGTACACTACACTCTTAGATACCTGTAACCCTATATACACTACACACTGAGATACCTGTAACTCTATATACACCACACAATGAGATACCTGAAACCCTATATACACCACACACTGAGATACCTGTGTCTCTATATACACTACACACTGAGATACCTGTAACTCAATATACACGACACACTGAGATACCTGTAACTCTATATACACTACACACTGAGATACCTGTAACCCTATATACACTACAGACTGAGATACCTGTAACACTATATACACTACACACTGAGATACCTGTAACTCTATATAGACTACACACTGAGATACCTGCAACTCTATATACACTACACACTGAGATACATGTAACTCTACATACACTACACACTGAGATACCTGTATCTCTATGTACACTACACACTTAGATACCTGTAACCCTATATACACTACACACTGAGATACCTGTGTCTCTATATACACTACACACTGAGATACATGTAACTCTATATAGACTACACACTGAGATACCTGTAACTCTGTATACACTACACACTGAGATACCTGAAACTCTATATACACTACACACTGAGATACCTGTGTCTCTATATACACTACACACTGAGATACCTGTAACTCTATATACACTACACACTGAGATACCTGAAACTCTATACACACGATACACTGAGATACCTGTAACTCTATATACACTACACACTGAGATACCTGAAACTCTGTATACACTACACACTGAGATACCTGTGTCTCTATATACACTACACACTGAGGTACCTGTAACTCTATATACACTACACACTGAGATACCTGTAACTCTATATACACTACACACTGAGATACCTATAAATCTAAATACAATACACAGTGAACTGTGCATTAACAGGAACATAAGAACATAACATTAGAACTAGGAGCAGGAGTAGGACATCTGGCCCCTCGAGCCTGCTCCGCCATTCAATAGGATCATGGCTGATCTTTTCATGGACTCAGCTCCACTTACCTGCCCATTCACCACAACCCTTAATTCCTTTGCTCTTCAAAAGGGGCAGCATGGCGGCACAGTGGTTAGCATTTGCTGCCTCATAGCGCCAGGTACCTGGGTTCAATTCCTAGCTTGAGTCACTGTCTATGTGGAGCTTGCATGTTCTCCCTGTGTCTGCTTGGGTTTCCTCTGGGTGCTCTGGTTTCCTCGCACAGTCTGAAAGGCGAGCTAGTTAAATGGATTGGCCATGCCAAATTCTCCCTCAGTGTACCCAAACAGGCGCCGGAGTGTGGCGACCAGGGGATTTTCACAGTATCTTCATTGTAGTGTTGATGTAAGCCGACTGGTGACACTAATAAATATACTTTATTTTTAAAAATTATCTTTTCTTGCCTTAAAAACATTCAATAAGGTAGCCTTAGCTACTTCACTGGGTTGGGAATTCCACAGATTCACAACCCTTTGGGTGAAGAAGTTCCTCCTCAACTCAGTCCTAAATCAGCTCCCCCTTATTTTGAGGCCAAGCCCCCAAGTTCTAATTTCACCTGCCAGTGGAAACAACCTCCCTGCTTCCACCTTATCTGTTCCCTTCCTAATTTTATATGTTTCTATAAGATCTCCTCTCACTCAGTCTGCTCAGTCTTTCCTCATAAGCCAACCCTCTCAACTCCAGAATCAACCTAGTGAATCTCCTCTGCACCCCCTCCAGTGCCAGTATATCCTTTCTCAAGTAAGGAGACCAAAACTGTACACAGTACTCCAGGTGTGGCCTCACCAGCACCTTATACAGCTGCAACATAACCTCGCTGTTTTTAGACTCCATCCCTCCAGCAATGAAGGACAAAATTCCATTTGCCTTCTTAATTACCTGCTGCACCTGCAAACCAACTTTTTGCGATCAGTAGTCAGACAGTAAATCTACCATACTACATTATCTCACAGTTAGATTGCTCTGGACTGAGGATTATTGCAGTTACCAGATTGCATTTCAATAGGTCGCAGTGAATAAATTCACTTTGTTGTAATTACCAAGGTCTGAATGTTACTGGCTCCTGGGTGGCATGTTGGGATAGCTGGGATTAGCAGAGTGGGGCTGATGTAAAATCGCAGGGGTTAAAGTCATATCTCTTCCCATACATGATCCCAGGAGCATGCCATTTACTCAGCAGTGGGATTGGCTGTGGAGCTAGTGCTTACCCAGAGAAAATGGGAAGAGGTAGCATAGTGAACGGTCAAATTAGGGGCCATTTTATGGAGCTGTTGACATTCAGCTCTGTAGTTTCAATGGCTCAATGAGTAAGCCATGGGCAATGCACACACACACACACGCACTCCTTCATGGCCTTCATGACTTTCATCCAGTGGTTCTGACATCCATCATTATGAAGTGCTTCAAAGTGCTTCAAAAGTTAGTCATGGCACGAATCATGACAAGGCGCCGTACCAAAGACTGCTACATAAGATAAAGGTTCACGGGTCTTACAGGTAATGTATTAGCATGGATAGAAGATTGGTTAACTAACAGAAAGCAAAGAGTGGGGGTAAATGGGTGTTTTTCTGGTTGGCGATCAGTGACTAGTGGTGTGCCTCAGGGATCAGTGTTGGGACCGCAATTGTTTACGATTTACATAGATGATTTGGAGTTGGGGACCAAGTGTAGTGTGTCAAAATTCGCAGATGACACTAAGATGAGTGGCAGAGCAAAGTGTGCAGAGGACGCTGAAAATTTGCAAAGGGATAAAGATAGTCTAAGTGAGTGGGCGAGGGTCTGGCAGATGGAGTACAATGTTGGTAAATGTGAGGTTATCCATTTTGGCAGGAATAACAGCAAAATGGACTATTATTTAAATGGTAAAAAATTGCAGCATGCTGCTGTGCAGAGGGACCTGGGTGTCCTTGTGCAAAAATCACAAGGAGTTGGTTTGCAGGTGCAGCAGGCAATTAAGACGGCAAATGGAATTTTGTCCTTCATTGGAGTTTAAAAACAGTGAGGTTATGTTGCAGCTGTATAAAGTATTGGTGAGGCCACACCTGGAGTACTGTGAACAGTTTTGGTCTCCTTACTTGAGAAAGGATATACTGGCACTGGAGGGAGTGCAGTGGAGATTCATTAGGTTGATTCCAGAGTTGAGAGTGTTGGCTTATGAGGAGAGACTGAGTCAACTGGGGCTATCCTCATTGGAATTCAGAAGAATGAGGGGAGATCTTATCGAAACATATGAGATTATGAAGGGAATAGATGAGATAGAAGCAGGGAAGTTGTTTCCACTGGCGGGTGAAACTAGAACTAGGGGGCATAGCCTCAAAATAAGGGGAAGCAGATGTAGGATTGAGTTGAGGAGGAACTTCTTCACACAAAGGGTTGTGAATCTGTGGAATTCCCAACCCAGTGAAGCAGTTGAGGCTACCTCATTGAATGTTTTTTAGGCAAGGATAGATAAATTTTTGAACAGGAAAGGAATTAAGGGTTATGGTGAGCGGGTGGGTAAGTGGAGCTGAGTCCAAAAAAAGATCAGCCATGATCTTATTGAATGGCGGGGCAGGCTCAAGGGGCCAGATGGCCTTCTCCTGCTCCTAGTTCTTATGTTTTTATGTTCTTATGAATCAATTCCAGCCTCCCGGACTGCCTGGATCCATTACAGTTCACCAACCGCCGCAACAGGTCCACAGCAGAAATGATCTCCCTGGCCCTGCACTCAACCCTGGAACACCTAGATAACAAGGACACCTATGTCAACCTTCTATTTATTGACTACAGCTCAGCCTTCAACACCATTATTCCTACGAAACTCACCTCCAAACTCCATGGCCTGGGCCTGGGCTCCTCCCTCTGCGACTGGATCCTGAACTTCCTAACCCATAGACCACAATCAGTAAGGATGGGTAACAATACGGCGGCACGGTAGCGCAGTGGTTAGCACTGCTGCTTCACAGCTCCAGGGTCCCGGGTTCGATTCCCGGCTCGGGTCACTGTCTGTGTGGAGTTTGCACATTCTCTTCGTGTCTGCGTGGGTTTCCTCCGGGTGCTCCGGTTTCCTCCCACAGTCCAAAGATGTGCAGGTTAGGTTGATTGGCCAGGTTAAAAATTGCCCCTTAGAATCCTAAAATGCGTAGGTTAGAGGGATTAGCGGGTAAATATGTGGGGGTAGGGCCTGGGTGGGATTGTGGTCGGTGCAGACTCGATGGGCCGAATGGCCTCCTTCTGCACTGTAGGATTTCTATGATGATTCTATGATTCTAATACCTCCTCCACGATCATCCTCAACACCGGTGCCCCACAAGGCTGTGTTCTCAGCCCCCTACTATATTCCTTACACACCTATGGCTGTGGTCACATTTCCCTCCAACTCGATTTTCAAGTTTGCTGACGACACCACCGGAATGAGTTGGATCTCAAACAATGACGAACACAGTACAGGAATGAGATAGAGAATCCAGTGAACTGGTGCAGAGACAATAATCTCTCCCTCAATGACAACAAAACGAAGGAGATTGTCATCGATTTCAGGAAGTGTAAAGGAGAACATGCCCCTCTCTACATTAACGGGTACGAAGTAGAAATGGTCAAGAACTTGAAGTTTTTAGGTGTCTAATTCACCAACAACCTATTCCTCCATGCCAACACTATAGTTAAGAAAGCCCACCAATGCCTCTACTTTCTCAGAAGACTAAAGAAATTTGTCATGTCAGCTACGACTCTCACCAACTTTGACAGATGCACCACAGAAAGCATTCTTTCTGGTTGTATCACAGCTTGGAATGGCTCCTGCTCTGCCCAAGACCACAAGAATCTACAAAAGATCGTGAATGTAGCCCAATCCATCACGCAAACCAGCCTCCCATTCATTGACTCTGTCTACACTTCCCGCTGCCTCGGCAAAGCAGCCAGCATAATTAAGGACCCCTCGCACCCCAGACATTCCCTCTTCCATCTTCTTCCGTCGAGAAAAAGATACAAAAGTCTGAGGTCACGTACCAACCGACTCAAGAACAGCTTCTTCCCTGCTGCCATCAGACTTTTGAATGGACTTACCTTGCATTAAGTTGATCTTTCTCTACACCCTAGCTCTGACTGTAACACTACATTCTGCACTCTCTCGTTTCCTTCTCCATGAACAGTATGGCATGCAAGAAATAATACTTTTCACTGTATATTAATACATGTGACAATCATAAATCAAATCAAATCAAATCAACACTCTGACAGATGCACAAATACACACACACACACATACTGTGAGAGACGCACACACACAGGCACATGCACACTCTGAGAGAGGCACACACACAGACACACACACCTGTTGAGGGCTCTGAACATGGGGAGGCGATGGGCTCATGGTATAATCACTAGACGATTCATCCAAAATCTTGGCTAATGTTCTGGGGACCCAGGTTCAAATCCTGCCATGGCAGATGATGGAATTTGAATTCAATAAAAAAATCTGGAATTAAAATTTATTTATTAGTCACAAGTAGGCTTACATTAACACTGCAATTAAGTTACTGTGAAATTCCCCATTTACCACACTCCGGCACCTGTTCAGCTACACTGAGGGAGAATTTATCATGGCCAATCCACCTAACCCGCACATCTCTGGACTGTGAGAGGAAACCAGAGCACCCGGAGGAAACCCACGCAGACACAGGGAGAACGTGCAAACACCACACAGACAGTGACCCAAGCTGGGAATCGAACCTGGGTCCCTGGCACTGTGAGGCAGCAGTGCTAACCACTATGCCATCGTGTCACCCCTGTTCTGGGGACCTGGGTTCGAATCCTGCCATGGCAGATGGTGGAATTTGAATTCAATAAAACTATCTGGAATTAAGAATTTACTGATGACCATGAAACCATTGTCGATTGTCGGAAAAACCCATCTGGTTCACTAATGCCCTTCAGGGAAGGAAATCTGCCATCCTTATCCAGTCTGGCCTACATGTGACTCCAGAACCACAGCAATGTGGTTGACTCTCAACTGCCCTTAGGAAACTCGGGATGGGCAATAAATGCTGGCCAGCCAGCAACGCCCATGTCCCATGAATGAATAAAAGAATGATGCAAGAAGGATATTCTCAATGGTGGGGAGTCCAGAGTAAGAGTTTTAACAACACCAGGTTAAAGTCCAACAGGTTTATTTGGTAGCAAACACCATTAGCTTTCGGAGCGCTGCTCCCTCGTCAGATGGAGTCCAGAACCAGGGGTGCCAGTCCCAGGATACAGGGTAGACCATTTAGGACAGAGATGAGGGGAAATTTCTTCACCCAGAGAATGGACAACCTGTGGAATTCACTACCACAGAAAGCAGTCGAGGCCAAAATATTGGCACGTAGCTATCGGCCAGTCGGTAGTGCACCACACACGCACATTGGAATAGTATACAAGTTCTGGCGCACAGGCTGGAAGCACTGGAAGCACGCCAAGTTTAAACTTCCGATTCTGCTTTCTAACAATGTTAGTATTGAAACACTGAGCTGCAATCTCTCCCTAACTTCCTTCACTCGCGCTGGTGACAGGGGAGCTTTTGTACTTATTTATTTCCACACTTATTTTTTGGTTTAGTCGCAGCGAGTAGAGGCCGCAGACATTCTTCGGGTGGGTTAATTTTAATTGTAAATGTTTTAAAAAGATGTTTAATATATATGCAATACACAGAAAGTGAAAGAGATTTTTCATTAAATTTACAATTTTGTCATGACAACTAATTCCAGTAAAAAAGTATATTCATATCTAACAAGTGTTAGTGTCTGGAATTAGTTTCAGCTTTTGGATTTTTCTATATATTTTAAGTAGCGTTTATCCCATTTTTAAGAGTCTCCCTGGTGCAATGTTGATCCTTAAAACTCTACATTTGCAGTGGGAAGTATGCAACTTGGCTCGTTCAAATGCATTAGGAAAGTATATTCCTTAAAATGACATTTGCAAGCCTCCTGTAAGCTGATGTGAGCTACCTCTCTGATTGGTATTGCAGAACCCAGTGCAAATCAGGGATCATGCTTCACCACCGCTGGTACATCACACTTTTAACTTGGCTTCTTTACTGAAATTTTGTTTGAGGCTTCGACAGAGGCACGGAAGTTTAAAGTTCAAAGCTTATTTATTAGTGTCACAAGCAGGCTTACATTAACACTGCAAAGAAGTTACTGTGAAAATCCCCGAGTCGCCACACACCGGCGCCTGTTCAGTTACACTGAGGGAGAATTTAGCAAGGCCAATGCACCCAACCAGTACGTCTTTCTGAGTGCGGGAGGAAACCGGAGCACCCAGAGGAAACCCACGCAGACACGGGGAGAATTTGTGAACTCCACACAGACAGTGACCCAGGCAGGAATCAAACCCGGGTCCCTGGTGTTGTGAGGCAGCACTGTGCCGAGGCAAGACTTCATCTGAAGAGCAGCAAATTGATTTTCCAGTGTATCAGGATACAAGTAAAATGTACAGTTTTTATGTCCAAACCCCCCTCCACCTTTCCCCCTCCCCCTTCCCCCTCTTCCCCTTGCCTTCTCCCTCTTCTCCCATTTCCCCCTCCCTTTTCCCCTTCACCTTTCCCCCTCCATTTCCCCCTCCCCTTTCCCCCACCCACTTCCCCATCCCCCTTCCTCCTCCTCTCCTCCTCTTTCCTCCCTTCTCCTTTCCCCCTTTTCCCTTCCTCTCACTCCTCCTTACTCCTCCTCATATCCCTCCCTCACCTCCTTGTTTAGGCTGTTGTGTTAATGTATAAAAATATTTCATTGACCATTGTGTTAGAGAAAAAAATACATTTAGTAAAAAATTTGAAGAAGACGAGGCAATTAAAATGTCACAGTGCAGCTGCTACAGTAAAATGTTTAGTCAAACGTTAGCACGGAGTCAAACACTTGTATTTATAACACCTTTCTGTTAATAAATGTTTTCCATCAAACTTTACAAAATTAGACAAATGCTTTATTGAAACATTGAAACAAACTAGCTAAATGTGAGATAATTATAAATGGAAAGAGCAAAGCAGAAGAATACAAATGATAAACGCATTTAGATATTCCACCGCCCAAAATGTGACCTCTCCTTTGCTCAAACTCATGCAATAATTTATCCAAATAATCGTCCGAGAAGTTCTGATCCCTCATCTTCCCAACATTTTTTAAAATTCCTTTGTGGGACATGGGCGTCACTGGCTGACCAGCATTTATTGCCCATTCCTAGTTGCCCGAGGGCAGTTGAGAGTCAACCGCATTGCTGTGGCTCTGGAGTCACATGTCGGCCAGACCAGGTAAGGACGGCAGATTTCCTTCCTTAAAGGGCATTAGTGACCCAGATGGGTTTTTCCAACAATCGACAATGGTTTCATGATCATCAGTAGATTCTGAATTCCAGATATTTTTTATTGCATTCAAATTCCACCAGTTGTCATGGCGGGATTCGAACTCGGGTCCCCAGGACATTAGTTGAGTTTCTGGATTAATACTCTAGCAATAATCCCACTAGGCCATCACCTCCCCACAATTACATTTTCAGTTTCCATATTCTGAATTAAAACATACAAACCCTTATAAGCCACATGTAAAGTTATACAATAACACAATGCAGATTTAAATATTAATTTCACAGATTTAGAACAAATAACAAAATCTATGTTCATTTATACATTAAATAAAACTCATTTTCAATCATAAATAAATGACAATATGGGCAGTACGGTGGCACAGTGGTTAGCACTGCTGCCTCACAGCGCCAGGGTCCCAGGTTCAATTCTGACCTCGGGTCACTGTCTGTGTGGAGTTTGCACTTTCTCCCCATGTGGGTTTCCTTCGGGTGCTCCAGTTTCCTCCCACACTCCAAAGATGCTTGGGTTAGATGGATTGGCCATGCTAAATTGCCCCTTAGTATCAGGGGGATTAGCAGGGTAAATACGTGGGGTTACGGGGATAGGGACTGGATGGAATGGTTGTCGGTGTAGACTCGATGGGCTGAATGGCCTCCTTCTGCACTGTAGGGATTCTATTCTATGAACAATTACATTTTAAATGAACCAATAACAATAGGATTAACTACTTAAAATAAACAGCAAAACAAAAATCCAAAATCTTCAACATACCTTTTATAATAGCAGGGAAATCCTTCTCTGTTTTCAATGCAAACTGTTATTTCCAAGCTGGACCTCAATGGGCGTTCCCAGTCTGGCTGCGTCATAAAGGGTTCAGGCCCTCCTGATGAGGCCTGTGGAGCTGGTATCGCAGTAGGCCAAAGACTGCTGCTCCCATTGGGGATTTGGACACAATTTTTAACATCTAAGTTACAGGGAAGTCTGAGGAGGAGCACCTCAGCAATCTGGATCAAATTTTTTAAAGCGTTTCAGAGGCGGAACTGCATCGGAAGAGGAACAAATGAATTTTCCAGGCACAAAGTATGGAGTACCCAAGCCGCAGAATCACTGCACAAGGCTTATCTCCTGTGGAAGGGGAAGTCCACGCATGGAAGGAAACTCTGGAGCCCAGGAATATGATGTGGAGATGCCGGCGTTGGACTGGGGTAAACACAGTAAGAAGTTTAACAACACCAGGTTAAAGTCCAGCTTGTGTGGCTTTTGCTACCAAATAAACCTGTTGGACTTTAACCTGGTGTTGTTAAACTTCTTACTGCCCAGGAATATGTCAGGCCTCAGGCCACTTTTGGACTTAGTCAACTATTGTCGAAAGTTCTTGCTTCTCCTCCCCCTTAGATTCGCTCCATTGGTATTAAAGAAAGCAGTTAGAATTGGGAATCCACACAGAAGAAGGCTTTCTAAGGTGTAAATGCACTGCTGCAAATCAGCTTGTCTATTTTGATCCAGACAGGGAACATTTCGGACGCCTCACCTGATGGTGTGGTGGTGGTTTCTCGTATAATGGAGGATGGGTCCAAAAAGCCCGTCGGTATTGCATCTAGGATACTGCCAAAAGCTGAAAAGCGATATTCACAGTAGAACAAAGAGTCGAGCTATCATTTTTGCTGTTAAAAGATTCCATCGGTATCTCTCTAGTTACCATGTATATTGACCACAAGCCACTGATGAGTCTTTTCAGTAAGGCACAGCAAATTCCTCCCATGACTAAAGCAAGAATACAGTGCTGGCCGCTTACATTGTCAGCCCATCAGTACATGCTCATGTACAGAGCAGGAAAAGACAGCAGGAAAATGCAGGCGCATTGAGTTGTTTCTCCTTACCAGATTTGCCATCAATGCATTGTGTCCTCCTACGATGATTTTCTTATTAGAGGGATTTGCCCAGACTCCAATGAGTGCTCAGCAAATTAAGCTGTGAATGAATGGAGATTCTATCCTATCCCAAGTTAAGAGATATCTAAGCATGGTGGCACAGTGCCTAGCACTGCTGCCTCACGGCGCCAGGGACTCAGGTTCGATTCCCAGCTTGGGTCACTGCCTGCGTAGAGTTTGCACATTCTCCTCATGTTTGCATGGGTTTCCTCCGGATGCTCCAGTTTCCTCCCACCGTCCGTCCAAAGATGTGAGGGTTAGGTGGATTGGCCATGCTAAATTGTCCCTTAGTGTCAGGGGGACTAGCTCGGAAAAATGCATGGGGTTATGGGGATAGCACCTGGGTGGGATTGTGGTCGGTGCAGACTCAATGGGCCAAATGTCCTCCTTCAGCACTGTAGGATTCAATGATGCCATGATGCAAGGATGGCCAACTGTATTGAAGATGATGAGTTGCGACCTTATGTGAAGCATAAGAATAAGTTGGGTGTGCAGGATGGATGCATACTATGTGTGGTTGTTCCGCACCCTGGGTCATTTTGCAAGGCATGGATGAAATTCATGAGGATCATCTGGATGCCGCTAGAATGGAAAGCCTAGCCAGGTTGTATATTTGGTGGCCTAATATGGATTGGGACTTGGAGAACAAGGTGAAGTCCTGTTCCACTTGCCGGATGAAGCAGAAGATGTCACCGCCAGCACCACTTCATCCTTAGGAATGGCCGGATCGTCTTTGCAGGAATTTTCATGAGCTGCATGTTTTTGTTTGTTGTAGATGTGTATTCAAAATGTTTGGAAACACATGTCATGAGTAATATTACAGTTTCTGTGACAACTGAGAAACAACGTCATACTTGTGCAACTTGCAATCTAGCAGACTGGCTCGTTTGGGCTAACAGCACTACGTTTAGAAGTGAGTTATTTCAAGGTAACTAATGGTATACGCCATGTGCTTACTGTACCGTTTCATCCAAATGGTCCAGCAGAGAGCGCTGCTCAAACTCTGAAGGAGGAATTGAAGAGGATGGCAGGTGATATTCAAGAACAGAACTTTCCAGATTTTTATTCCAGTATCATATCCACAACCTGCCTCACTCCTGCGGAATTGTTACTTGGGCAGAAGGTCAAAGTCTCACCTGAAACAGCTTCACCCAAATCTCAGAGCTAAAGTGGGCAGGAGGGAGGAGAAGCAGAAGGAGGAACACAACTACCCTGTCAAAGAGAGGCAGCTCAAAGCAATGGTCAGATCTACATCTGGACCTTTGGCAGTAAGCAGAGGTGGTTACCGAGAATCATTTTAACCAAAATGGTCCAGTAACTTGGGTCATAAGACTGCAACATGGAAGAGTTGTTCACAGGCACCAAGATTGTATTTGTTTATGGTATGGCCTGAGGTCAGGAAAAGATTCCAAGGCAGCAACCATTACTGAGAACATGGCAGAGGGCAATGCAGCTGTGGATGTTCACCAGGGAGTTGTTCCTGAGGTTCACGGTTTGCCAGTTGACTCTGCTGTGGGAGTGGACGAGGAACGTTCAGGTACAGATTCTCAGCTTACTGCCACACCTACAATTCCGATCCACTGATACAGGATTCACCAGTGGGATTGATCCTGACAGACTTTTCTATAGGTCAGACATTACTTTTGTTATATTTCTGTCCTGGTGGGGGATTGTAATCTAAGGGAGGGGAGAAGCGTTACAGAGTGTGTTATTTTGAGGACAGAGTATTCTTTAAGCCTTTCTCCTGTGTAATTGTTTTACTGGTGTCTGTTGAGGGTTCTGAGCATGTGCAGGTTTTGGAGGGCTTTTCAGTCTGCAAAAGAGTGTCCTGCAAACGAGACCTGTTTTACTCGTGCTCCTGTTTTCATAGTTATTAGTGTTCTGCCGAGTTAGCGTTATTGTGGAACTTTGTTATTTACTGATATAAAGAAGATCATTCTTTAAACAATGTATTCCACTACCTTATTTGTGGTCTCAACTTACCACGACATCAAACTAAATATAGGAACATAGGGCCATTGAGCCCCTTGAACCTGTCCTACCATTCAATGAGATCATGCCTGATCGATGGTATAACTCCATATGCTTGCCTTCAGCCCATATCCCTTATTACCTTTGCATAACAAAATTTATCTATCTCAGATTTAAAATTAGCAACTGATCAAGCATCAACTGCTGTTTGTGGAAGAGGATTCCAAACCTCTCCCACCCTTTGTGTGTAGAAGTGTTTCCTACCATCTCGCCTAATGTTCTGACCCTAATTTTTAGACAATATGCCCCAGTTCTGGAATCTCCAACTGTGGCAATTGTTTATCTATCCTGTCTTTTCCTGTTAATATCTTGAAGAGTTCAATGACATCACCCCTTAACCTTCTAAATTCTAGAGGAAACAGGTATAATTTGCATAATGTCTCCTCATAAACACCTGAAGTTCAGGTATGAGTCATGTAAACCTACATTGTACTTCCTCCAAAGCCAATATCAGAATGGGGATGGAGAAGGAAGCACAGAACACGGCGAGTTGTTCTGAATATTTCCAGCTATTTAAGAAGTCTATGAAAGCTCCAAGCAGCCAACGAGAGCATGAGCATCATATTCTCCTCGGAAGAAATCTCCCATAGAGTCCTTTCTCATTTGTAAATCAAAGGCACCGAGTAATAGCCTAAACTCTGAGAAACACAGAAGAACTCACATTTCTATAGCGCCTGCGGCAACCTCAGGAAATTCTAAAGTCCTTGACGGTCAATTAAATACTTGTAAAGGATAATCATTGTAATGTAGGAAACACAGCAGCCAATTTGTATACAGCCAGCGATAAGTGATCCAACAACCTTTTTGTCTTATTCATTTGTGGGACATGGGTGTCACTGGCTGACCAGCATTTCTTGCCCATTCCTAGTTGCCCTTGGAGGGCAGTTGAGAGTACAATAAAGAGAACAAAGAACAGTACAGCACAGGAAACAGGCCCTTCGGCCCTCCAAGCCTGTGCCGCTCCTTGGTCCAACTAGACCAATCGTTTGTTTCCCACCATTCCCAGGCTGCTCATGTGACTATCCAGGTAAGTCTTAAACGATGTCAGCGTGTCTGCCTCCACCACCCTACTTGGCAGCGCATTCCAGGCCCCCACCACCCTCTGTGTAAAAAACATCCCTCTAATATCTGAGTTATACTTCGCCCCTCTCACCTTGAGCCCGTGACCTCTCGTGATCGTCACTTCTGATCTGGGAAAAAGCTTCCCACCATTCACCCTATCTATCCCCTTCATAATCTTGTACACCTCTATTAGATCTCCCCTCATTCTCCGTCTTTCCAGGCAGAACAAGCCCAGTTTACCCAATCTCTCTTCATAGCTAAAACCCTCCATACCAGGCAACATCCTGATAAACCTTCTCTGCACTCTCTCTAACGCCTCCACGTCCTTCTGGTAGTGCGGCGACCAGAACTGGACGCAATACTCCAAATGTGGCCTAACCAGCGCTCTATACAGCTGCATCATCAGACTCCAGCTTTTATACTCTATACCCCGTCCTATAAAGATAAGCATACCATATGCCTTCTTCACCACCTTCTCCACCTGCGTTGCCACCTTCAAGGATTTGTGGACTTGCACACCTAGGTCCCTCTGTGTTTCTATACTCTTGATGGCTCTGCCATTTATTGTATAACTCCTCCCTACATTATTTCTTCCAAAATGCATCACTTCGCATTTATCTGGATTAAATTCCATCTGCCACCTCTCCGCCCAATTTTCCAGCCTATCTATATCCTGCTGTATTGCCCGACAATGCTCATCACTATCCGCAAGTCCAGCCATCTTTGTGTCATCCGCAAACTTGCTGTTAACACCAGTTACACCTTCTTCCAAATTATTTATATATATCACAAATAGCAGAGGTCCCAGTACAGAGCCCTGCGGAACACCACTGTCACAGACCTCCAGCCGGAAAAAGACCCTTCGACCGCTACCCTCTGTCTCCTATGGCCAAGGCAGTTCTCCACCCATCTAGCCACTTCTCCTTGTATCCCATGAGCCTTAACCTTCTTAACCAACCTGCCATGTGGGACTTTGTCAAATGCCTTACTGAAATCCATATAGACGACATCCACGGCCCTTCCTTCGTCAACCATTTTTGTCACTTCCTCATAAAACTCCACCAAATTTGTAAGACACGACCTCCCTCTTACAAAACCATGCTGTCTGTCACTAATGAGATTGTTCCGTTCTAAATGCACATACATCCTGTCTCTAAGAATCCTCTCCAACAACTTCCCTACCACGGACATCAAGCTCACCGGCCTATAATTTCCCGGGTTATCCCTGCTACCCTTCTTAAACAACGGGACCACATTCGCTATTCTCCAACCACATTGCTGTGGCTCTGGAGTCACATGTAGGCCAGACTGGGTAAGGACAGCAGATTTCCTTCCCTAAAGGACATTAGTGAATCAAATGGGTTTTTCTGACAATGGTTTCATGGTCATCAGTCGATTCTTAATTCCAGATATTTTTTTATTGAAATCAAATTCCACCATCTACCATGGCAGGATTCGAACCCAGGTCCACAGAACATTGGCTGAGTTTCTGGATTAATAGTCTAGCGATAATACCATTAGGCCATCGCCTCCATAACCTGTGTTAAAAATGTTGATTGAGGGATAAATATTGGCCAGGATTTTGGGGAGAATGCCACAACTCTTTTCCAAATAATGCTGTGGAACGTACCCTGGAACATTCAGTTGGGTATTGTTTCTGGGGTTGGCACTCTGTTTGTGATCAGACATGTTAACGATCCCAGGGAGGGATAGTGCTTAGAGTCATAGAGGTTTACAACATGGAAACAGGCCCTTCGGCCCAACTTGTCCATGCCGCCTTGTTTTTACCATTAAGCTAGATCTCCCTCCAGTAGATAAAACCGACATGATGATACTGATGTGACGGCAATGTTCCTGTCATTACTGCTCCTCTCCGTATAACTAACATCGAATTGAGGCTCTGAAAGATGCTAGAATCAACTGAGCTTGGTGCATTTGCTAGATTTGTGTGCTTGCTGCCTGGACAACGTTCACCCAGATCTCAGGTTCATCTGGCTAGTTCCTGAAAGCCTTATCCCTTTGGGAAGATGGAAATCAAACCTATGGGAATCGGGGATCATCTGGTTCCCTGTAACTTTATAATCCTCCACCCACCCCTCCCAAATCCCTCCAATAAAAGATGGGATTGAGCAGAATTGTAAATTCACCTGTGTCCAATGTTGATAGAAGATGACAAGACATTTCGAAGGATGCATGGGGAGGTGGGACAGTGTGAAGGGGGAATAATGCCATCCCTTTCGTATGTAGGGGGATTTTCTGGTGTCGCAGCCCACTAAATGTACTTAACCAAATTCAACTGGGGTTCCCATCACCCCCCACGGTGAGAGGGGGACAGGGACTGGTGGGGGGGAACAGGGATAATGGAGTGGGGACATTCTGCCGATGGGAAAGCCACTTTGGAACTGCCCCCGATTCTCCACCCCTGCCGCCATTCCCGCCATCGGCATTCCAGGAAGCTCACTTCAGTACACCGTGAATTGGCATTTTTCTGGGACCCATCCTGCTTCTAGCTTCCCCTGAAGGGTTGCCATGAGATTGTCATTGGTTACAATATTGTCTCTTGTGGCTAAGGTTGCCTTACCTCCTGACACGGACGGCGGGGGGGAGGGGCGGTGGTGGTTATACATTAGGCTGTATCACCACTTTGACTGGATAGCCTAATGTTCCCTTTAACAACCTCAATGAGTGAGCTTCTTGTGAGTTTGTCATGGAGGCCTAACATGCACTGTCAGAGAGTTGAAAATCCCCGGCCACCGGCACTGAGACCAAGAGACCAAGTTCAACTGGAATTCAGATTTAGAGATGCCAGTGGTCCTGAGGGAGGACTTGAAAATTCCAGCCTGAATAATGGGTGCGAACTCCACACAGACAGTGACCCACGCCGGGAATTGAACCCACATCCCTGGCGCTGTGAGACAGCAGTGCTAACCACTGTGCTACCGTGCCGCCCATTACTCAGGCTGGGATTTTCAAGTCCGGCTGGTGGCAGCCATCGCTGCTGGCAGCCCACTCTCCGGATTTTCCAGTCCCCCTCTGACGATGGTTGTGGAGTCAGGAAATCCCATTCTCTGAATTTACAAACCAATCAGCTTGGTGTGGGCATGAGCAACTCCCGCTTATTGGGCTGCACTCTGCAAAGATTCCTCTTTCTTTCTCGCTCAGATTCAAGCTCCTCTTTAAGTGAATCGCTGCAATCCGCCACAATTACTCTGTGTGCTCGCACTCCTCACAGTAAAGAGGCTTCTGCTGAATCCCTCAGTGGATTCAATGCTGACAGATATTTATTGGTATCGGTATCGCACAGCTTCATAGTTCCCCACTTGTGTTTCAGGACTATAAAAAAACAGCATGTGCTGTTTCGACAGAAGTTATTTTCCTTCCAGGTGTGTGTATAAATCAAACCTAACAGGACAGCTCGCCACTACTGGTGTCTCACAGATGCTGCCTTCCTGAAGGACATAGCATTCCTGCTCCATCAGCACAGCCCCCACTCAAAACCAACTCCAGAGCATCCTACAGCAACAACAACCTGCATTGATGCAGCACCTTTAAAGTAAAAAACCTCCAAGGCATTTTGCAAGGTGCAATATCAAGCAAAATCTGACACCAAGCCTTACAAAGAGCGATCAGAAGGGTGGCCAAAAGCTTGCTCAAACAGATAGAGAGGAGGAGGGCAGATTTGGGAAGGAACTTTCATGATTTGTGGCCCAGTCAGACAAAGGCTCGGTCACCACTGATGGGGTGAAGGTATTCCAGAAGGTCAGAACTGGAGAAACACAGAGTTCTCAAGGCTGTGGGCTGGAGGGGGTTACGGAGATAGGGAGGAGCAAGGTTACGGAGGGATTTAAACACAAGGGTGGAAATTTTAAAACGGAGGTATTGTTGGGAGCTAATGTAGGTCAGTGAGTAACAGGGGGAAGACAGCAATCACTAGCTCATATCTGTGTGACAACTCAAGACCCGTGCCAGTACAGCCAGCATCAGTCTATAAAGACCCAGGGCAGATTGTTCCGGCTCCACTGTGGCGGGGTCAGCCACACGGTGTGCAGTTCGCCCAACCCAAAGATCATTAACTTTCAGCGGGACTGGACAATCCCACAGGTGGGAAAGACTGGAGAATCCAGGAGGTGAGAGGGACTGGACAATCCCAGGGGTGGACGGGACTGGACTGTGACAATACTGAGTCTTTAAGAAATGTATTTATATCATGTTTCCTGTGAGGGGTATGTTTAAAATTCAGCTCCGGTTTACCTGGTGCCTATCTGTCTATGAACCAGGCGGCTCCATGCTGAGAATGCAGGAGAATAATAGATATTGGGGTGCTTGTTTTAATCTGAGCTGATGCAGTTTTTGTTTATTTTTGTGTTGTCCCTAGAGTAGAGTTTAATTAAGTTGATTGACCAGAGAAAGAGTCATGTGAATGCGTGGAGCTACACTTACAGGGAAAAACAGGTTTAGATTCTGCTTGGAGCTCCATGAAAGAGGTGTTTGTCTCTCCCTCTCCCTCTGGAGACTCCTGTTTGCGTTTTAGAAGACTGGTGTCTCTCTGTATCTCTTTCCAGTAGTGGTAAAAGGCTGCTAACACGTACCAGCGCATAAGCCTGTGTTGTTTGCTCATGGATTTTGAAGAGGGGTTTCAGTCTGTGGGGAAATTTTCTTCAATTGGAATTAATAGAGATAGATTAACAGCTAAGAATTGTACCTTGCCATGTTTAAGTATTTCAACTGTTGAGGTTAAGCAAATTCATTTTGTTATACATAAACTGTATTGTTAAAATAATGTTTGTTGTGATAAACAGTTCTTAGTGGGTCAATAGAATCTCACCTGGAATGAAACACCCTCTGCTCACACGAATGCTAAAATCGAAACGTAGTTGGGGTCTCGTCTAATTTCACATTACCTTAGAGTTTTTGATCTGGTCCCTGGCAGGATAATCCCAGAAGTGGGTGGAACTGGAAAATGCCAGAGGTGGGCGAGACTGGATAATCACAGAGGTGGGTGGGACCGGATAATCACAGAGGTGGGCGGGACTGGACAATCCTGGAAGTGGGTGGGGCTGGATAATCACAGAGGTGGGTGGAACTGGACAATCTTGGAGGTGGGCGAGACTGGACAACGCCAGCAGTGGGCGGGACTGGATAATCCTGGCCATGATTGGAAATTGTTGGACAGAGAAATGAGTTGAGGCTGCAGATTTTATTGGCACAAAATCTAGGATGCAGTAAACAATGAGGAGAATAGTGAAGATCTTCAGGGGGATGTAGACAGACTGGTGAAATAGGCAGACACGTGACAGATGAGAGAGAAGCATGAAGTGATACATTCTTGTCGGAAGATTGAGGAGAGTCAGTTGTGAAGGTGCAGGAAGTGAAATGCCCTCAGAGTACATGCACAAAGCTACAAAGGTTACAGGACAAGCTGGTCAGGCTGTTAAAAGAATTACATTCGGGAGGTTTGGCTTTACTAATGCAGGAAACGTGTACAAAAGTAAATACGTTAAGGAGAACCTTTATAAAAACTGCTTGCACATCAACTGGAGTCGACTTCTGGGAGCCAGATTTTAGGAAGTCTGTCAAGACTTTCGAAAGGTGTCGAGGAGATTTAGTGGAATTGTACCCGGCATGTGGGGAACTGGTATTCAACAAAGGTGAAGGGGAAATGGAGTAACGGTGTGCGCTGTGAATTAGGCCATGTTTCCATTCGCAGAAGGAGCAGTAACTGAAGAATCATAGAATAGAATTATAGAATCCCTACAGTACACAAGGAGGCCATTCAGCCCATTGGGTCTGCACCGATATGAGGAACTAGATCAGAAACTAGATTAGGAACTTGTAAATATTAGAACCAGCAGTGCTAACCACTGTGCCATCCTATAGCAGCAACAACCCTGCATTGATATTGCACCTTTAAAATAAGAAACTCCCAAGGCATTTGCCTGTTGCTGCTGTAGGATGGCACAGTGGTTAGCTTTGCTGCCTCACAGCGCCAGGGACCCGGGTTCAATTCTGGCCTCGGTCACTGTCTTTCTCCTCGTGTCTGCGTGGGTTTCCTCCGGGTGCTCTGGTTTTCTCCCACAGTCCAAAGATGTGTGGGTTAGGTTGATTGCCATTCTAAAATTGCCCCTTAGTGTCAGGGGGACTAGCTAGGGTAAATGCATGGGGTTATGGGGATAGGGACTGGGTGGGATTGTGGTCAGTACAGACTCGATGAGCTGAATGACCTCCTTCTGTACTGTAGGGATTCCATGATTAGTAATTAGAAGGCACAGATTTAAGATGGTTGGAAGAAGAGCTGCAGGAAACCTTTGATTTCACAGCTGGTTGTTGTGTACTGGAATGCACTGTTTGAAAGAATGGTGGAAGCAGACTCAGTGATCTGATAAATACATGTGTTATGGACCAGATCAGAAACCCCAAGCTATATTATGAAGTCAGACTAGACTCTAACTATTTGCTATTTTAACATTAGTGTGAGGATAAGATGTTTCACTCCTGGTCTGATTCCATTGATCCACGAGGAAGCTTTTATCAAGACAAACTTTATCTAACAATACAGTTTAACTATAACAAATGAACTTGTTGAACATTTCCCAATTGAACAATACTTAAACATGACAAGTTACAATTCTTAACTGCTAACCTATTCCTATGAGTCCCAATTCAAGCAATATTCCTCTTACAGGCATAAAACCCCTCTTCAAAATCAGTTAGCAATACACAGATTTATGTGTTTGTACTTATCAGCCCTCGGGCTTTTTAAACGCCTCTGCAAAGAAAGAGAGAGACACAGAGGAACCAGTTATCTGAAAGCCCCAAACAGCAGCCTCCAGAGAGAGAGAATGTAACATCTTGCTGCTTTCAGAACCAGGCAGAAAACTGACTGTTTCAAAATAAAAGATAAACTGTGTATCTTCCCTGCAAGTTTAGCTCCTCCCATTAGCACATGACTTTGTCTTTTGTCAATCAACCTAATTAAAAATCCTACTCTGAAACCCCAAGGGAATCCTAAGCAAACACAAATGCATTAACTCTGTTTGGACAAGCACACCATTAGCTAAAATCAGTCATTATCCTGCATTTTCAAAATTTGAGCTGCCTGTTGCCCAGACAAATTGGCACCATTTAAAACAGAGTTGAATTTCAAACATGCCCCTGACAAGAAACGTGATAAAAATACACTTCTTAAAGGCACAGTATCATCAAACATGACAGGGAAAAATATAGCGGCTATGGGGAAACAGCAAAAGAGTGGAATTGATTGGATAGTTTGAACACAGAGCCAACACAGACACAAAGGGCAAAACAATCTGCTTCTGTGTTGTATCATTCCATGATTCTCTGATGGAACATCAGTCTCCAATGTTAGCCTGGTGTTTAGAAGTCAAATGGGTTCAAGCAATCTCATTACATCTTCTATTGTCAGTTGCTGCCCAGTGCTGGCACTCTGACATCTGATTCAGAAAGCTGAGAGTCTCAGGTCTCACTCGAGAGCATTGAGTATGTAATCTAGACTGATAGTCCAGTGCATTAGGGTTAGGGTTAGGGTTAGGGTGAGGGAATCCTGCACTGTGAGAGTTCACACATCTTCAGGATGAGAACTGAGGCCCTGTTTGCCTTCGCAGGTGGACATAGATAGAATCCCTACAGTGCAGAAGGAGGCCATTCAGCCCATCGAGTCTGCACCTACTCTCTGTCAGAGTATCTTACCTAGGACCTCTCCCTCGCCCTATCACCAAGTGTGGGAGGAAACTGGAGCACCCGGACGAAATCCACGCAGACATGGGGAGAACGTGCTGACTCCACACAGACAGTTAGCTGAGGCTGGAATCGAACCCAGGCCCCTGGTGCTGTGAGGCAGCAGTGCTAACCATAGTGCCACCGTGTTGACATGGGGTTGCCAAGCCTCCAGGCTTGGCTTGGAGTCTCTCGGAATTGAGAATCAAGCTGCAGGGTGCTGCTGTGTGTAACCCCCTGGTGAAATATCATTGGGTCACTCAAAAAGATCGCTGGGGAATTTTCCGTTTATTTTTCAAAGTGCTGGGCAGGGTGAAGAAAGTGGTGTGGAGATTGACAGATCCACAGAAGGCTTTTCTCATCATATTGCCCAGAATCCTGTGGAGACAAACCCTGGAGGCATACCCCACACTGTCACGCTGGCAGAGTGGGGCCTGAAAGAGCCAGCGATGTGGGCTTTCAAAGAGCACCACAATATCCAGTATAAAGAAATGAAGAAACCGCCCCCCATGCACACACGGGACATACCTTCCCCCATCTACATGCGAATCCTTCCATGTCCCCAGGAACCCTCCCCATGGAACTCCCCAGAAGAACCCTTCCTCACCAGCACTGCAACCTGGCATTGTATCCTGGCACACTGGCACTGAACAAACAACAACAAAGAACAAAGAAAATTACAGAACAGGAACAGGCCCTTCGGCCCTCCAAGCTTGCATCGACCATGCTTCCTGACTGAACTAAAGCCCCCTACCCTTCCAGGGACCATATCCCTCTATTCCCATCCTATTCATGTATTTGTCTAGATGCCCATTAAAACTGCTCCGGGCACTGCTCCTGGGGATAGTGCAGGGGAGGGGGTACTGATCAGGTATGTCTGCCTGCGAAGGCAAACAGGGCCTCAGTTCTCATCCTGAAGATGTGTGAGCTCCCACAGTGCAGGATTCCCTCACCACTGGGCTATCAGTCTAGATTACACTCAATGCTCTCGAGTGAGACCTGAGACTCTCAGCTTTCTGAATCAGATGTGAGAGGGCCACATGTACCCATATGGCTGGTTCACATTTTTAAAACCTGTTGTAAACCTCGCCAACATGATGTCACGCTGCCAAGGGAGGAGATCCCAGTGTACAGCGGGAATGACCGCCAATGTCATATAAACAAGGTATTTAAACAAGGTTCCCAATCTGCATGGGCAGGAACCTCGTTACATCAGTCTGGGAGGGGAGGGGGTGCAGGGGGGAGGGGATGTGGGGGGGGAGTGGGGGAGAGACGATCACAGCTCGAGATCTCATCAGCGACAATCTCGCTTTTAGCCTCTTGCGGGGTTTTGTGCCAACATCACCGTTTGTGCCCGTGATGGTGAGGGCGTAAAACCCCGCCAATCTTCTTTTCAATTTATTTGAACATTTCTATTTACCCAGATATAAAAATATTGAAAATGAGACAAAGACTGTTTGGCTGACAGTCATGCATCATCCAACCGGAGAATGAATCTTTTAGCCAGCTGATTGACTTTGGTAGGCAGTGAATCATGGGGATGGATGTGTTGGCCAATGAGCAGCTGGAACGTGGGTTGGATGTGTTGGCCAACAAGCGGCTGGAACGTGGGGACAAGTCATGTGATAGAACCTCCAGGAATACACTGAATCACAGTTGGCAACCCTAAGTGAACATAAAATATCCCATTGCATTACTGTGAAAAACTGAGGAATTCTCGCTGATGTCCTGATCAATAATACACATCACTAACAGGATATGCACTCATTAACTCATTGCTAAGACCTTACGGTGCGATTCTCCCAGCCTGCTGCACTGCTCGAGTAGCACAGCGGGCTGGGAGATATCAGTGGAGGGCCTGTAGCAGGATTCACCAGTCACATAACCAGCCCTACACCGAAATCAGCGCGAGACTGATTACCATATGGAAATGTCAATTACCATATCATTAACGACCCCGGGACGACATTCTCCAGGCTCTTTCATGTCTCCCCCCCCCCCCCCCCACCCCCCCGCCCCCCCTGCCACTGCCACCCCCACTGGGAGAGTTTTCCACCAGCGGGGATTAAAGCCGGTCCCTATCGAAGGGGACCAGGCATGATCACCACGCTGGTGTGGATAGAGGCCATTGAGGACCTCCCAGGAGGTCAGGGGATGTCCCTTGGGTAATGCCAGCCTGGACCCTGTCAGTCTCCCCACTGACCGGGGAGTGGCCCGCTCAGTAAGCTGATGCCGGGCTCGAGGGCGGGATTAGGCCCTGCCATCCCCCTCCCGGAGTGAATCACGTTCGGGACTCTGTGGTGCCCAGAGTCCCGGAGATTCATTCCTTCAGTTCACCCAAAAGACAGGTGGGAAAAACCGTTTTCCCACCCATTGGGCACTTAATGTTTTTTTGGGAGAATCCCACCCTACATTTTCAGGGTTTTTTTTACCATTTGAACCAGGAATGTGGGGTGTCAAGAGTTCCTGTCAGGGTTCGAGAGCAGCTTTCCAAATTGGAAAGCCTACTTTAACAAGAGGACCATCTGAAACTGAATTTTCCCATCCCGCCCATCATGGGAATCGTATCGGGCGGGACACGAACCTTGCAAAGGTCCGTTGACCTCGGACGGGATTTTCCGGTCTTGGGGCGAGCGTGGCCGGAAAATCCTATCTCCCTCCAATTGGCTTGTCGACCCCAGCATCACACTACAACGGAGTTTTTCCAGCATTCCCTATTCTTGTTTCCGATTCCAGCACCTGCAGTATTGTGCTTATTAAACTGCAACCTCTTCCACAGCTTTACCAATAACATTAGAACAAATCTGATTGCTGGAATTCTGGAACATTGCTGTGTGAAAATTAGTTGCCATGTTTCCTATGTAGCCAGTAGCTGCATTGTAAGAATATTTAATTAGCTGCAGTGCATTTGGGAACATCCCGAAGCTGTGACCAGCACCATATAAATGCTCTGCTTTCTTTCCCTCCCACATTAGAATTTAATTGTGTGTTAGCTGCAGATAACGTCCGTAAATTGTAAATTTATGATTGATTTGTACTTGACCGTCTCTGGGCCAGGGACAAGATAGGTTTGTGCCTCTAAATTCAATATTTTTCTTCCATTCCTTCAGGCCCGCACAGAATAGAAATACAAGGGAACTGTGTCAGTCGATTGTCCCATTTGATATCATTCCAGTTATTACAATGGCTGCTGATTAATGTGGCTTCTTCCCACTAGGGGAGGTTTTAATTGGACCTCTGTGGTGTGGAAATGGTGAGACGGGTTACTGAAGTTCCACCCACATCACCAGCACTGATGATCCGTTTTGTCACACTCAAAGTGCTTGTCAAAGTTTTTTTTTTGCATAAAACTCACAGCTTGCGTCGCCAATTTATTGTCAATTAGGCAGGAAACAAAGATTGATGCTTTGCTGTCCAAACAAATCAAAGTTGCCTTGAAATTAATTTCTTTGCACCACTACTAAATTGAGATGTGTATTTTATGCAGAGAAACCTGCTCAAAGTGGATGATGCTCATTTCTGAACCCTCTGTTGGCATTGTGTGAGATCATTTGGGATGATTCTACGTGGACAAGCTAAACAGAGGAGCCAAGTGGGATCACTTCTCAGCTCTCTCAAGTTTGACTATTGTGACTGGCAGGGAATCAGAGTCTGCTGTGTGCAACTCATTGCAACGTAATTGCCATTAGGGAGAGAGATTTTCTTTCATTCTTCCATGGGATTTGGGTGCAAGGCTGCCATTTATTGCCCATCCCTAATTGCTCTTGAACTGACTGCCAATTTAGAGTCAACCACATTGTTTTTTTTATTCGTTCACAGGATATGGGCGTCATTGGCTGGGTCAGCATTTATTGTCCATTCCAAATTGTTGTACTCTGGAGTCACATGTAGACCAGACCAGATAAGGACGGCAGATTTCCTTCCCTAAAGGACATTAGCGAACCAGATGGGTTTTTCTGACAATGGTTTAATGGTCGTCATTGGACTTTTCATTCCAGATTTTTATTGAATTCAAGTTTCACCATCTGCCGTGGCTGGATTCGAATCCAGGTCCCCAGAGCATTACCCTGGGTCTCTGGATTACTGGTCCAGTGACAATATCACTGGGCCACTACCCTGTTCATGAATAACAACAGATTTCCCTCCCTAAAGGGCATTAGTAAACCAGATAGCTTGCCATGGTCACCATTATTAGGAGCTTTCAATTCCACCAGCTGCCCTGGTGGGATTTGAACGCATGTGCCCCAGAGTATTAGCCTGGGCTTCTGGATTACTGGTCCAGTGACATTACCACTACCCCACCATAGAAAATGAGAAGCATCTTCCTGTCCCAAACCCTCACCTTGGGTTGACCAGGTTATTGGGATCTAACTCAGCTATCAATGTGCATTTATATAATGTAGTCAAATCTCCCCCATCTGATGTTCTCCATCTGTTGGTTCTTCCCTCAATCCCTCAGTTAATAGAGTGTACACTGATGCAGGGATGTGAGGGTGATCTTCGGAGGAAAGGTTGGATAGGCCGGGACTGTATGTATTGGAGTTTAGAAGATTGAGAGGTGATCTGATTGAAACATCTAAATTCTGAGGGTACTTGGCATGGCGGATGCTGAAAGGATGTTTTCCCCTTGTGGGGGAATCTAAAACTAGGGAATACAAATTAAAATCAGTGTCTCCCATTTAAAGCAGTGATGTGGATAATTTCTTCCCTCTCAGAGGGTTATAAATCTTTGGAAGGCTCTCCCCAGAGAGTGGTGGAGGTATGGTCAGTGAATATTGTTAAGGCAGAGGTAGATTGAGTCGTGACTAACAAGGGTATTGGGGGTGGGTGAAAAGTGGGATTGAGGCCACAAACAGATCAGCCATGATCTTATTGAATGGTGGAGCAGGCAGGAGGGGCCGAATGGCCTTCTCCTGCTCCTATTTGTATGTTTGTATTGGTTGTCTTTGCTCACCTATCATATTCTTTTTGTAGCATTGTGTAATTAGTGATCCTTTGTGGTTATGAAGATGAGACAAGTTGTTAGGAAGAAGTCAGACATCTTGGGCCATTGCCAAGCATTGGCAGGTAGAGTTAGGGGCACAATGCCCCCTACATCACCATGATCAACCTCTGTGGCCTCACTGTGTCAGATTGCAACATCATGCTAACTTCAGCATAGTATTTCACTCCAACTGATGCTCGGTACAAAAGCAAACCTTGTATTTACATATTACACCCAGGATATTGCTTGAGGCATACACTTTCACAGTGGTGCCATGCAATCTTTTATGTCTACTCAAGAGGGCAGGTGCAGTCTTGCTTTAACATCATTTTGAAAGACAGACTGGAATTCTCCGTTCCTCACACCCCACCACCGCTGCCAGCAAGAACGAAGAATTTGGTGCTCAGCCGAAGCTCCAAACACTGCAGAATCTCAGCCGAGGATGAATTCCGGCCAGCATGTCTGACGGTGCAGCATTCCCTCAGTACAACACTGGTGGGACGGCCCAAATTACGTGCTCCAATTTCTCGAGAGGGACCACAAACTGACAAACTCCCACCCAGAGAGCGTGGCTGACAGATATCAGTGAGTACGTCTCTCAGGAAATGCTTTGAGCCACTTCTCTCTGCTAGTTCAGAGGTGCTGTTAATATTCTCACGCTGTGTCAGCTGATGGCTGTGTCTGATCAATGCCCTGACACTGGGCCAAACTCCAGCTCTTTAACTGGAACTTAAAAAACAACTGAGGATCCTCATAAGAGGGAAACCGGGACGTTAACTGAAGTACTCGTCTGATGGATAACTCCGTGGAGGTGAGCTTCACTAAGGAAAGTTTCAGAGTTACGCAGGCAGTAATCGGCAATGAGGGAAAACATGTCGGCAGTGTTTCTGACATCTCCGTGTCACATTGTTAATCAGTTCACAAATATTTTAAGGGTGACAATAACAGGAAACATAACATTTTCACATGTTGTTGATCACAGCCAGCGCTCCCTCACCATCACCTCCGCCAAGTCTATTGTTGCTAAATTAACAGATTGCTTGTCTGACAACCAGCCTTAGATGAGCCAACGTTTCCACCAATATTAAATATTGCGAGGCCAGCGGTCACTCTGTTCAATCCCCACGACAAACTCAATTCCTTAGTTGGACTCTGTCCAAGGCTGAACCAGACTGGTTGCGACATTGGTGTCAAATTTGACAGCGAGATGATTTTCTAACCACAAAGTTGCAGCACAGTTAAGACCGTCTACATAGAACATAGAACAGTACAGCACAGAACAGGCCCTTCGGCCCACGATGTTGTGCCGAGCTTTATCTGAAACCAAGATCAAGTTATCCCACTCCCTATCATCCTGGTGTGCTCCATGTGCCTATCCAATAACCGCTTAAATGTTCCTAAAGTGTCTGATCCACTATCACAGCAGGCAGTCCATTCCACAACCCAACCACTCTCTGCGTAAAGAACCTACCTCTGATATCCTTCCTATATCTCTCCCCATGAACCCTATAGTTATGCCCCCTTGTAATAGCTCCATCCACCCGAGGAAATAGTCTATACATTACCATCAGAACATCACCCAAATCCACCCCTTCCTTAACCCATCTGCTGCTGAAAGCCATTAGAACCTTTAGTGTGGGGTCACGGGTGACTGAGAAAGGGGGTCAAAGTCTTAAGTGATTCTTCAGCAGTTCGTTAAGAAGCAAAAGTTTATCTATGGCTCATAAGTGAATGAGGTTTACCACCCCATCTGCCCACGCTCAATGATCAGCAAAGTGATGGAAGGTGTTATCTAGTGCTTTCCAGTGCCACTTACAAAGTAATAATGCAATAACCTGCTCACTGAATCAAAAACAGAAAATGCTGGAAAATCTCAGCAAGTTGCTGAAATCTCTCTTCCCTGCAGTCATCGGAAGCCTGGCTGGAAAGGAGCATAGTTTATTACAGAATGCAAAGTAAAACCACTACCCTGGTGTACACACACTAGTCCCTGGCTAGGACTACAGTTCAGCAAGCCCAGTCCTGGGCCTGCCTTATAAAAGGCTCAGGTAATGAGTTCCAACTGGGCAGGCCACTGCCTTTTCCAAGGGAACTCATGCTTAACGAGCCCCACGGGGAGATCGATCCATGATTCCTCATGGACCTCCTGGGGTTTAACACACATCTATCTTCTTTCTCCTTGCGTCATTTTTCAATATGGCACTCAGCTATGATGGCAGAACTCGTGGCATCATGCCCACCCTGCCAAGGAATACGGAGCAAGACCCCGAGTACATCATTAATGAGGTCATGGCCCCAAGATATTGCATTGTTCCCCATCAGCCTCTGCAGCGGGAAATATTCCAAGTTCACAACCTGCGCCCCCCCCACCCCCCACAGGACTTAGAACCATAACAAGAGAATCATAGGATCTCTATATTACAGGAGGAGGCCATTTGGCCCATCGAGTCTGCAGCAAGTCTCCAAAAGGTCACCTTGCTGGACCTTCTCTCTACCCTATCTCTGCATCCCCAAGCTTTTACCATGACTAATCCATCTGACCGACACATCTTTGGACACTAAGGGGCAATTTAGCATGACCAATGCACCTAACCTAGACATCTTTGGACTGTGGGAGGAAACTGGAGCACCCGGAGGAAACCCACGCAGACACAGGAAGAATGTGCAAACTCCACACAGACAGTGACCTGAGGCCGGGAATCGAACCTGGGTCCCTGACGCTGTGAGGCAGCAGTGCCAGCTGGGAGAATACTGCCATTGTTTATTCAGTATTACTCACTGTCTATCTATATAGAGGGGGGTGATTTTCCCAGCCCGCTGCGACTACTATAGCAATGCAACGAGGCGGGGGACATCAGCAGAGGCAGTTTCGCGGGTTACCCGCTGGGCACCATGGCCTCCACGCATCTCCGCGGAAAGATTTTTAACGTAATCAGTGTGGAGCTGATTCAATTATTTAAACCGGAATTTCCATTTCATTAGTGGGCCCGGGATTGAAGTCTCTGGACCTGCAAGCACCTCCCCGCCTCCCTCGGGAGTGGTTCACTCCCAGTGTTTACTACTGCTCCCCACTAATGGGGAGCAGGTGGCCAACCCACTGGAGGGAACAAAGGCCATGGAGACTCTACCAGGAGATCATGGGTAAGGGGGTGTGCCCCCTGAGCAGTGCCAACCTGGCCCCTGGCACTGCCCAAGGGGCAAACTGGCAATGCCCACCGGGCAATTTGGCACTGCCCACTAGGCATTGGGCAGTGCCAAGGACGTGGGACCAGTGGGGGCAGAGCCTATTGTGGGCAGGGCCTAAAGGTGCAATCGGGGAGTGGGGGTGTTGTGTCCTGCTGCCACTCTGCACAGAGATTGCGGGCAGAGGGAGGGAAGAGGAGATAGGGGCTGGGCATCCAGGTGGGTGGGAGGGGCAGGGGGAGGGGGTTTTCAGGGCTGCCGGATGGCTGGGGCTGCTGGGGGCATCAGGCCCGCTCTCGGTTGGAGTTGGGACTGCTGGGGTGGGGGTGGGGCGTAGTTGGGATATTGGGTCTGGCCAGTGGGGGGGGGGAGACATTGGGGCTGGCCAGCAATCAGGAGGTTGGCAGTGCAGGGCCACTGCGCATGCTCCGATCTCGGCGCTGACAGATCAGCAAATGCACAGTGGCCTGCTCAGCGCTATGCTGTCGGACACTCCAGCGGGAATAGGCACTGCCCAATGGTTTTCAGAGTGAATCCTGCGAGGGCACTCTGTGAAGCACAGAATGTGGGAGATTTGTTCCAAAAATCCTGCTAAAAAAACCAGCGGGAGTGACTCCAATTTTCACACAAATTGGGAGAATCCCAGCCAAAGACTCTGTTTAATCAGCAGGATAAAAGTTCGCTGTAAATTCAGCAACATTGATCCATTTGAATCAAGAATAATCTCGGATTGAAATGGATTAGTGATGGTCATTTTACAGATTTGGCCTTTGCTGATGACATTGCTGCGCTGTCAGGCACCAGAACAGATTGCTACAGCTCAGTAACTAGATCAGCAATCAGGCTGAGAGCAAGATCCATCAGAATCACCAGGAAACGGGAAAGTATGATGATGGGAAACCGTCAACACATCTTTGTGTCAATCAAAACAAAATTGACATCGGGGAGAACTTATCGCAAACTTCCATTAATACCCAGGGAGACCAGAGTTAAAGAGGGTGAGTGTCAGATTAGGGAAAGTAACATCAGCTTTCCTATTGCTGGAACAGGCAAACATTTTCCAGGTAAGCCCAGCCTCGGTTTCACAGTGCAAATGTTCTCTCTACTCTCCTAAATGGTTATGAAACTTGGAACCTGAAAAGCTGCCAAGAAAGGAATCGAGATACTCAAACTCCCTCAAAGGATACAGACTGGAGAGATTGTATACCCATCAACAAAGAAAGGAAATGCACAGAGCAGCCTCCAGTTTCATCTTCTATCCGTGAGAGGCGCTTCGCCATGTTGTCCGACTTCCGTCATCAAAACCCTGCCCATCTCTCATCCAATGGGCTCCAACCAAGAAGTGGGTGACCTGCCACCTCCACCTCACCCCCAGCATGAACTGCCATCAGCCTATCAGGCGAGATCTCCAGCTGGCCATCAAACACTGGACAGATGTGAAGACATTGGCTGTGGATGGGAAAGAACGGAGAGATTTCTCTGCCTCACCCACTTCTCAGTGTGGAAGCAATCAAACCTAAATTAATAAATAATGTGGAACTGTGTAGAATGACTGTTATTCAACTGGATAAACTGTTACTCACTGTGTGACTGTATCGAATGACTGCTTATTGAACAGAGTAACTGTTACTCACTGTGTGACTGTATCGAATGACTGCTTATTGAACAGAGTAACTGTTACTCACTGTGTGACTGTATCAAATGACTGCTTATTGAACAGAATAATTGTTACTCACTGTGTAACAGATCAGCCATGATCTTGTTGAATGGCGGGGCAGGCTTGAAGGGCCAGATGGCCTACTCCTGCTCCTATTTCTTATGTTCTTATGTTCTTATGTAACTGTATGGAATGACTGCTTATTTAACAGAGTAACTGTTACTCATTGTGTAACTGTATAGAATGTCTGTTTATTGAACAGAATAACTGTTATTCACTGTGTAACTGTATAGAATGACTGCTTATTTAACAGAGTAACTGTTACTCATTGTGTAACTGTATAGAATGACTGTTTAACAGAGTAACTGTTACTCACTGTGTAACTGTATAGAATGACTGCTTATTGAACAGAGTAACTGTTACTCACTGTGTGACAGTATAGAATGACTATTTAACAGAGTAACTGTTACTCACTGTGTTACTGTATAGAATGACTATTTAACAGAGTAACTGTTACTCACTGTGTTACTGTATAGAATGACTGCAATATGGTAACTGTTGCTCACTGCGTAACTGGACAGGGCTCCAGTTTTAAAAATATCCAGCTTTTGTGAACCAGCTTTTGACTTTTCTAAATTGCTGTTGACTGCTCAATGTTTATATATCTTGCCGGGAGCTACTGTGTCTCAGGACTCAAGCAGCGGAATCAGTGGAAACTCTTGCTCTTGGAAATGAGGCAAGTTTCATCCCTTCTCTGCCATTTTTACTTTCCAGTCACATTCCTGCCTCCACAGATTGCTATGTTTGTGTTCCAGTCTTTATGAGACTCCATTATCTTAGCGTGGGCTGCTGTGAGGATCAGAACCCAGTCTGTGCTTCCTCCCCACAAGCACTGATCTCCTCGCAGCCAGATAGCGAGGAAACACCATTTGCCTGGAAGCGATTTGACTCATGCTTAAAATTGAATTGTAAATATCAAAGAAAACTATAGACTGCTTTGCAGCTGCAATCAGTGCCTCGCTCTGATTAACCAACGAGAACCAGGATAAGCCCCTGACTGTGAGATCTGAAGGTGGTATTGTCAAATTAGTCTCAGCTGGGCTCAGAGGATGAGCAGGTCACTGTTAGGGGATTAGGAGCTGCATCATAACAAGCAGTTCGCTCAGTCTCCTGGTAACCATCCAAGCTGCCTGTCTCAATGGTCTGGGTTTTATTGGCCCCCAGGTGGCGGGCTGGAAGATAGGGGGGGGTTCCAGTAAACATAGAAATATAGAAGCATAGAAGATAGGAGCAAGAGATGGCCATTCAGCCCTTCGATCCTGCTCCGCCATTCATTACGATCATGGCTGAGCGTCCAACTCAATAGCCTCATCCTGCTTCCTCCCCATAACCTTTGATCCCATTCGCCCCACGTGCTATATCCAGCCGCCTCTTGAATACATTTAATGTTTTGGCATCAACTACTTCCTGTGGTAATGAATCCCACAGGCTCACCACTCTTTGGATGAAGAAATGTCCCCTCACCTCCGTCCTAAATGGTCAACTTCGAATCCTCAGACTGTGACCCCTGGTTCTGGATTGGCATTTGCTACCAAATAAACCGGTTGGACTTTAACCTGGTGTTGTTAAAACTCTTACTCTGGACTCCCCCACCATTGGGAACATCCTCCCTGAATCTACCCTGTCTAGTCCTGTTAGAATTGTATAAGTCTCCATGAGATCCCCCCCTTCATTTGTCTAAACTCCAGGAATTGTGCATCAGATTGACTTCCCGAGCCGTTCCCCTGGAGGGGCATTTATACCGATGTCGGGACTGGGAGTAGACAGGCTGCCTGCTACCAGGAGCCAGGCAGCCAATTTCCTGAATGAAAGCTCTAGTTGGAGGCCATTTTACCTTGCTGACAACACTGTGCCAATGGCAGATCAAATCCCTCCACCCCCCCTCACCGCCCCCCCCACCTCCCCCCCCACTCAACCCACCCACCCCCCCTCCCCCCACACCGTGGACTCCCCTCCAGGATCTGGCCCCTTTATCTCTCCAGACCTCCAGTGTGCCTCAGCGCTGACCACTGCTCCCGGTGACGGTACCGAGCGGCCAGCCCTCATTTACCCTTTCATTCCTTTGACTCTACAATGATATACCATTTTGGTTCAACCAATGAAACTTAAATTTCACCAACTTAGGTGCAGAGCAAAAAAACAGCCCCTTAAAGGAACATTGCATCCAGATTGCAAAGGAAACTTCAGATGTGAAACCAAAATGTGATTAACAGGGGTGGAGTAAACACCTTAGTCCCCTGCGGAGCCCACCGGGCACAGAATGTCTCAATGGTGCCCGTGGACACCACAGGCTGCCTCTCCAGGGACACCCGGTCATGAACGTAACCGCGGGAGAGCAGCCAACATTCGGGCTGAACGACCCCCTCGATCATCAGCTGCCTGCACCTGTTGTTGGTAAGTTTGGCCAGACTCAAGAACAGGGTTAGGCGGAATTCCTCCCCCTCCCTCCACCCCCCAACCCCGCCCCCCCCGATCCCCCCCACCCCCCCTCGCTCCACCCCCCCACCTCCCCCCCCATCTCCCTCCACCCCCCACCTCCCCCCAACCCCCCTCCCCCCCAACCTTCCCCCCACCCACTCCCACCCCCCCTCCCCCCCCACCTCCCCCCAAGGATGTCAGGGTAAGGAGGCCTGGCCCCTGGTCAGTGCCAGCCTGGCCCCGGCACTGTCTAAGGGGCAAACTGGCAATGCACAAGGGGCACCTAAGCACCGCCCACTTGGCATCGGGCAGTGACAAGGGGGCGGGCCCAGAATGAAACAGGGGCCTATTGGTGGTGGGGCCTATAGGGGAGCAATTTGTGAGGGTGGGGTATCTCTCTCCCACTCTGCATGGGAATCAGTGGCAGAGTGGGGGACAGGGGTGATCAGGGCTGGCCATCTGGGTACGGCTGTGGCGGGGGTGGGGGGGGGGGGGGGTGGGGGGCGGCTGCTGGGGGGGGGGGGTGGGGTCGGGGGTGGGGTCTGGCCCGGAGAAGTCTAGGGAGGCCAGCGATCGGGGTTGGGGGGACAGAGGGACAGTGATTGGGGTTCAGAGGGGGCAGTAATTGGGGGGGGGGTCACAGGACTGGCCAGCGATCAGGACGCCAGGAGTGCGGGGCTCCTACGCATGCGCCAATCTCTGCTCTGACAGATCGGCACATGTGCAGTGGCCCACTCAGTGCTATGCTGCCGGCCTCTCCAGCGAGAATAAACCCCATCCCAGATTTTCAGTGTGAATCTCACTAGGGCACTCTGCCCTGCTCAGAGTGTGGGAGATTCATTCTGAAAATCCCGCTAAGAAAATCGGCAGGGGTTGCCCCAGTTTTCAAGCGAATTCGGCACTTAGAATTTTTTTGGGAGAATCTCCCCCAAAGAGAGAGAGAAACAGAGAGAAAGACAGATGCGCAGAGAGACAGTGACAAAGGATAAAGCGACACCCATGTACCTGTATTTTGGATGGAAAATGTGAGTACAAAACACCAATTCCAAGGATGAAGTGCCATGCCCAGATGCCATCCAAAGTATGTGAGAAGCCATATTGGTTCCGACAACATTGGATAGGCGTCTTTGGTAGGTGCCTGACAGCCTGACATATGAATCACCTCATGGTCACAGGTTCTCCAGTTCCTGAAAAAGGCCGTGGAAGGCCACCAATTAAATAGTAAGTTTCTGAATTTTACCTTACCTTAACACAGGGCCAGAGGGAGCAGCAGGACTGGCCCACACTCCTCCCACCTCCCCCTGAACACAGTGCATCCCCTGGCCTGGCCCCTCCCTCACTTCCACGGAATGGGAACATAAGCTGAGGCCTTTGCCTGGGAAACCTTAATACTGACAGCTATCAGGAGATAGCAGTGACCATGGGCTGTGTTCAACCTGACCTCCCGTGCCTTTCTCTGCACTCTCACCTTGATAATCAAATCCTGTGGGCACAGCAATAGCTGTGAAGGAATTAGTGTGGGGAGGCCAAGCTGGGTAAAGGCTCACAGAAGTTTGATTTGATTTGATTTATTATTGTCACATGTATTAACATACAGTGAAAAGTAATGTTTCTTGCGCGCTATACAGACAAAACATACCGTTCATAGAGAAGGAAATGAGAGAGTGCAGAATGTAGTGTTACAGTCATAGCTAGGGTGTAAAGAAAGATCAACTTAATGCAAGTCTGACAGCAGCAGGGAAGAAGCTGTTCTTGAGTCGGTTGATACGTGTCCTCAGACTTTTGTATCTTTTTCTCGACGGAAGAGAGAATGTCCGGGGTGCGTGGGGTCCTTAATTATGCTGGCTGCTTTTCCGAGGCAGCGGGAAGTGTAGACAGAGTCAGTGGATGGAGATGAGTCAGTGTGAATGATGGAGACAGGGAGACAATACATCAAGAGGTCATTACAGAAAGACACCAACATGTGGGAAATATTTATTGTTGAAATGCCCACAGAAAGAAGCCCAGAACAACGTCAGGAAACACTATTTTTTCAGGGGCAGAAAGATTAATAAACAGAAGGCAAAGTAGTGATACTGAGAGGACAAACTAGGAGAGATCAGGGACTGAGCATTCAATCATCCAGGAGGCCACAATCCCACCCAGGCCCTGTCCCCACAAGCCCATGTATTTACACAGCTAGTCCCCCTGACACTAAAAACCAGGAATTGAACCTGGGTCCCTGGCGCTGTGAAGCAGCAGTGCTAACCACTGTGCCACCGTGCCACTCCTAATGAGGCAGCGTATGTCTGAAGGGGAATATTTGAAAGGTAATTGATAAAATTACAGACCTGATGGGGAAAGTGAAACATTGATGGAGAAACAGGGATACAAGGGGATGGCAGAAGAATGTGAGAGCAGAGGTGCCATGGTCATTTCTTAGACAAATAATCCTGAGAAGCTGGGTTCACACCCCCTGCCTTGGCTGTTTGAGTTCAGTGTACATCTTGACGAATGGAATACTGTTTGCAATATAAACCTATCGGATTGTCATCAAAACCTGGCTGGTTTAGTAATGTCATTTAGGAATGCACATCCACTCTCCTTCCCAGGTCAGGCTGATGTCCAGTCTCACATCAATGTAATTGACTCTTAACTTCCTTCTGGAGTGGCCTTAAAAGCCACTCTGTCACATCCAACTGCTGAATGATTCACAAGGTGCCTCAATAATGCAGCCCCAGGATAACGAGGGATGAGCAGGAAATGTCAGCATTGTGAGTGATGCCAACTCCTAGGAATTAATTTTAAACATCATGTCAGCTGATCATGTCAGACAAGCAACAACATGGCCACTGGCCAATGTAGTGTTCAATTGTTCTTTGCTTGATTATGAGAGTCTGTTTACTATTGCTGCTCACTGAGTTTGATTATACAGCCTGGGTGTGGACATAGAAAATTAAACAAACCTGGAAGCCAACTGCTAGAACGATGAGAAAGCAGACATTTCAAAGCACTGAATAAATTCTTATTACACACACACAGAAAGGATACAGTGGATCATCTCTGCTTAGCTCCTAGATATAGAGTATGCAGCAAAGGAAAGGCTTGTGAGCCTGAACTACACTGATGACACTTCATGTTGAGGGGTGGCATGGTGGCATAGTGGTTAGCTCTGCTGCCTTACAGTGCCAGGGACCCAGGTTCGATTCTGGCCTTGAAGTTTGCATGTTCTCCTCATGTCTGCGTGGGTTTCCTCCGGGTGCTCCGGTTTCCTCCCACAGTCCAATGATGTACAGTTGAGGTGGATTGGCCATGCTTAATTGTCCCTTAGGGATTAGTAGGGTAAATGCGTGGGGTTATGGTAAGAGGCTGGAGGACCTGGGTAAAATACTCTGTCAGAGAGTCGGTGTAGACTTGATGGGTCAAATGGCCTTCTTCTGCACTGCCGGGATTCTATGATTCTATTCTATGCTCTATGTGATGATTATGGGCCCCCAATGCCGCTATCAAATGGCTGTTGTGTGTTTAGACTGTTCAGGTCTGCTGGTTTCTCTTTGACGGGGAAAATGTTGACCCAATAAGTTAATTATTTCGAGCGGATTTGGGATACACTATTTCCATGCCTCCTTAAAGCCACTCTCCATCTGTGGGCAATCGCTGAAGGGATTGCTGTCCAGCTCTGCCTGAATACCCCCTGTGGCTATGCAGCTGGTCACCTCTGTCTGTACTGGCTGCAGCATTAGGAATGGTTGCAGTCCGATTGGATGATGTCTCCAGTACGGGAAGTATCCAGGATGATTAAAAATGTTACTCCTCACCAATTCCTCTAAATATTGTCAATGACCATGTGGACAAGAGGACTGGCCCTAATCAGTGATACAGTCCAGTCTCAGCCACATTCTGTCACTCTGAACATGCACTGTGCTCAGAATATTAATTTTTGTTATATTCTGTTGCTGTTGTGCCAAGGGTGGGTTCTTGATCAAAGGGTCGAATATTTGTTTGTTAAATGGTTACAGCAGAGGAAGTGGCCATTTGGCCTGTCTTGTCTGTGCTGGCCCTCTGAAGAGGCAATTCACTCAGTGCCACTCCCCTGCCTTTTCCCCGTAGCCCGGCAAGGTTCTCATTTTCCGATCGTGATCCAATTTCCTTTGAAGGCTTCAGTTACCCTTGCCCCCACCACAGTCTCAGGCAGTGCATTCCAGATCTGAACCACTCGCTGTGTGAAGATGCTTTTCCTCAAGTTGCCATCGCATCTTTTGCCAAATATCGGAGTCCTCTGGTCCTTGACCTTTCCACCACTGGGAACGCATTGGCCCTATCTACTCCATTCCCACTAGGATTTTCATGTTACTGTTGCTAACCCACAGACAACACCGAGATTACAGAGGACGCTTTGCTGTAACAGTGAGGGAGCACAAATGGAGATGGAGTACAAGGTGGGCAAATGTGAGGGTGTCCAGGTTGTCAGGAAGAATAGGAAACTAGAATCTTATTGAAATGAAGAGAGACTGCAGAATGCTGTGGTACAGATGGATCGGGGTGAACTTGTACACACATCACAAAAACATAGCATGCAGGTACAGCAAGTAATTAAGAAGGCACATGGAATGTTACATAGAAATATAGAAGGTAGGAGCAGGAGGAGGCCATTCGGTCCTTTGAGCCTGCACTGTCATTCAGTACAATCATGGCTGATCATCCAACTCAATGGCTTGATCCCACCTTCCCCCCATATTCTTTGACCCCCCCTTCACCCCAAGAGCTGTATCTAACTCCTTCCTGAAGACATTCTCCAGCCTCCCAGCCGCGTGTTTCCCGGCGGTGGGAGACGGCGTGCAGTTCACTGGCAGTGGGATTCTCTAATCCTGCCGCTGTCAGGATTGAGGGATAAAAGCAGGGAAATTTTGCTACAACTGTGCAGGTGATTGGTAATAGCGTACCTGGAATGCTGTGTACTGTTCTTGTCTCCTTACCCACGAAGGGATGTACTTGTATTGGAAACAGTTCAGAGAAGGTTCACCAGGCTGATTCTTGGGATTGTGGGGTTATCTTATGAGGAAGGGTTGAGCAGAGTTGGGCCTATTGGAGTTTAGATGAATGAGAGGGTGAGCTCACTGAAACATGGAAGGCTCTGAGGAAGCTCGACAGGGTGGATGCCCAGAGGATGCTTCCTCTCATTGGTGAACCGAGAACAAGACACAGTTTAAAAATAAGGGGTCTCTCATTTAAGACAGAGATTTGGAGAAATTTGTTCTCTGAGGGCTGTTAAGACTTTGGAATTCCCTGCACTAGTGAACAGCGGATTGGGTCACTGAATATATTCAAGGTTGAGTTAGACACAGTTTCAATCTCCAATTGAGCCAAAGGTTACAGGAGACAGTCAGAAAAGTGCAGTTAAGACCATAATCGCCATAATCTTATCGAATGGAGGAGCAGGCTTGATGGGCCAAATGGCCTACTCCTGCCCTATCTGGGGGAGGCAGTGGCATGGTGGTAATGACACTGGAGTAGCAATCCAGAGGCCCAGGTTCTGGGGACACGGATTCAAATCTTACCATGGCAGCTGGTGGAATTTAAACTCAACTAACAAATCTGGAACCTAATGCAAGCGGTGACCGTGCAAGCAATGGTGAATTGTTATTAAAACCCCTCCAGTTTAATCATATGCTTTAGGGAAGAAAAGCTGCCATCTCGACTCAGTCTGGGCTACATGTGAGCTACAGAAATGTGGTTGACTCTTAACTGTTCTCTGAAATAGCCGAGCAAGCTACTCAATTCAAGAGCAATTAGAGTTGGGAAAGAATTGCCCAGCCAGCAACGCCCACATCCCATGAAAGAATAAAGAAAACAATTCTTATCTTCTCAGTGAATACTTGCATAAAACTCAGTCAAGCTAAGTGGGGGAGGCGATAGCCTAGTAGCGTTATCGCTATATTATTAATCCAGAAACTCAGCGGATGTTCTGGGCACCCGGGTTTGAATTCCACCACTGCAGGTTGTGGAATTTGAATTCAATTTTAAAAATCCTTACCTGGTGTGGTGAACCATAGATGGTTAGCACTATGGGTACTTGTACATATGTTACTCTTGTTACTGTTGGGGTTAGGGTTGGGGTGTTCCACCTGTTGGTATTGTTCTGTGGTACACTCCGGTTGGCTCCGCCTACCTATAGGAGTATAAAGGTCACAGCGCTGCCTAGTGACCCTTTAGTCTGGGATTGTATTGTTAAGCAGTATGCTCCATTCTTGTTACTAATAAATATGTTACGATCCAGCCTCCCGAGTGAATTAATCGCGCATCAATTTTATTAGTAACAATTTTGGTTGAAGAAAAAAAAACCATGGAGCAAATGTTAAAACCCGATCGGCTTACCTTAGATCCGCGTGCCGCTGGAGCGTCGAACACTTTCGACCATTGGTTGAAGTGTTTCCAGGATTATATCGACGCCTCAACAGCAATTCAAAACTACGCCGATAGATTGCGGGTCCTCCACGCAAGGGTAAGCGACACTGTGTATGCAACAATCCGTGATTCCCAAGACTACAAAGGGGCCGTCGAACTACTTAAGAAGCTGTACAACAAACCGCCAAACGAGATTCATGCTCGGCACCTACTAGCCACGCGACGGCGGCAGCCCGGTGAAACGACGGGACAGTACCTGCGCGAACTTCAGCAGCTCGCCAGAGCCTGCAATTGCAAGCCAGTGTCGGCTACTCAATATACTAACAATCTGATCCGAGATGCGTTCGTGGCGGGAATTGGCTCATCCTATATTCGCCTGCGGCTGCTAGAGCAAGGTAACTTAGACCTAGCTAAGACGGTGGAATTGGCTGATGCGATGGAAACGGCCTCCAGAAGTCTTGAAACTTACCCCACTGACCACGTGGGAACATCGTGGCAAGTACAGCCACCGACTCAACTCTACCCAGCGGCTCCTAGGAACTGCGCGATCGTGCTTTCAACCTCGGACCTGACGGCTGCGGCAGCTCCAGGTGGCCCGCGGTGCTATTTCTGTGGATTGGCAAAGCACCCTCGGCAGCGATGTCCGGCCAGAACGGTATTTTGCTCCGCGTGTGGGAAGAAAGGGCACTATGCTAAAGTGTGCCGAGCTAAACCACCTTCGAAGCCAAACAGTGCGGCGTGTGACTCTCCAGGATCTGTCTCCTCATCTCCGGCTTCGTCGAGGTCTTCAACCACGTGCGATTCACGAGCGCCGCCATTCCTGAGGATGACGACGCAAGACACGTGCGACCTGCGAGTGCCGCCACTTTCAACGCAATCGACCACGTGCGATCCATGGGCGCAGCCATTTTGGTCGACACCGACCGCAGACGACCAGCAGGGGTCATCATCATCGACCATCTCAGCTGCCTGCAGTTGCACTCAAGATTCAACGGTGGCGTCAATCATCCTGGACCAGGCCAAGCCTCACAGACTCGACAAGTCCATGATGGACATAGAGGTAAACGGACGCCTGATACATTGTCTGTTTGACAGCGGGAGCACGGAGAGTTTCATTCATCCTGACACCGTGAAATGGTGCGGTCTCCGAGTACAGACTGTTAGACAGACAATTTCTATGGCGTCGAGGTCCCGATCTGTTACCGTTCTTGGGAGCTGCGTGGTAAATCTAACGGTGCGGGGCACAGTTTATGAGAACTTCAGGCTCCTCGTGTTACCGCACCTTTGCGCTCCGATACTCCTGGGACTAGACTTTATGGTCCACCTGAGGAGTGTGACCCTGCAGTACGATGGGCCACTCCCTCCACTTTCAGTGGGAGAACAGCAGCCTCCAAATTGCCCAGCGTGCTCCCCGTGCAGTCTCTCGACACTCAGAATCACCCTGCCATCTTTATTTGAGAATCTCATGCCAGGCTGCAAGCCCATCGCAACTAAGAGCAGGCGTTACAGCGCTGAGGATTGGATCTTTATTCGATCTGAGGTTCAGCGGCTCCTCAGGGAAGGGATCATTCAACCTAGCACTAGCCCATGGAGAGCACAAGTCGTGGTGGTTAAGACTGGAGACAAGCCCCGGATGGTCATAGACTATAGTCAGACCATTAATAGGTACACGCAGCTGGACGCGTATCCTCTCCCACGCATATCTGACATGGTCAACCAGATTGCGCAGTACCGGGTGTTCTCCACCATTGACTTGAAGTCAGCCTATCACCAGCTCCCCATTCGCCCAGAGGACCGAAGATATACGGCCTTTGAGGCGGATGGTCGTCTCTACCACTTCTTAAGGGTCCCCTTTGGCGTCACTAATGGGGTCTCGGTCTTCCAGCGTGCAATGGACCGAATGGTGGACCAAAACGGGCTACGGGCTACCTTCCCGTACCTGGACAACATCACTATCTGTGGCCATGACCAGCAGGACCACGATGCCAACCTCCTAAAGTTTTTACACACTGCGTCTCGCCTGAATCTGACCTATAACAGGGAGAAGTGTGTATTCAGCAAGCGCCGCCTAGCAATTCTCGGATACGTGGTGGAAAACGGGGTCCTTGGCCCTGATCCAGACCGTATGCGTCCCCTCCTTGAACTTCCCTTACCCACTAGCGTCAAAGCACTGAGAAGATGCTTAGGCTTCTTTTCGTATTACGCACAGTGGGTTCCCAATTATGCGGACAAAGCCCGTCCGCTCATAAAGTCTACCTCTTTTCCCCTGGCAGCAGAGGCTCGCTTAGCCTTTGAAGGGATAAAAGCTGACATCGCGAAAGCCACGATGCACGCTGTCGATGAGTCCATCCCCTTCCAGGTGGAGAGTGATGCATCTGATTTCGCCCTGGCCGCCACACTTAACCAGGCGGGCAGGCCCGTCGCCATTTTCTCTCGCACCCTCCAAGGCCCTGAAATTCGGCACTCCGCTGTGGAAAAAGAGGCTCAGGCCATTGTGGAGGCCGTACGGCATTGGCGCCATTACTTGGCTGGAAAACGATTTACCCTGCTCACGGACCAGCGGTCCGTGGCATTCATGTTCAACAACACGTTAAGGGGTAAGATCAAAAATGATAAAATCTTGAGGTGGAGAATCGAACTCTCCACCTACAACTATGAGATCATGTACCGTCCGGGGAAGCTCAATGAGCCCTCAGATGCCCTGTCGCGTGGAACATGTGCCAGTGTGCAGGAGGACCGGCTACAGGCCCTCCACAATGATCTCTGCCATCCGGGGATCACTCGGCTCTTCCATTTTGTAAAGGTCCGGAATCTACCCTACTCCGTAGAGGATGTCAGGTCGATAACTCGAAGCTGCCAGGTATGTGCTGAATGCAAGCTGCACTTCTACCGACCTGACAGGGCACACCTCATTAAGGCCACTCGCCCTTTTGAAAGACTGAGTGTTGATTTCAAGGGCCCCCTTCCTTCGACGGACTGGAATGTGTACTTCCTCAACGTGGTTGATGAGTACTCCCGATTCCCTTTTGCCATTCCCTGTTCAGACATGACCGCTGCCACGGTTATCAAAGCTTTGCGGGATCTTTTCACCCTGTTTGGGTACCCCAGTTATATCCACAGTGATAGGGGTTCGTCGTTTATGAGTGACGACTTGAGGCAATACCTGCTCTCTAAAGGGATTGCCTCAAGTAGGACTACGAGTTACAACCCCAGGGGTAACGGGCAGGTCGAAAGAGAAAACGCTACAGTCTGGAAGGCTGTCTTACTGGCGTTGAGGTCTAAGGGTCTTCCAGTCTCCCGTTGGCATGAGGTACTTTCTGATGCGCTCCATTCAATCTGGTCCCTCCTGTGTACGGCCACCAACGCTACCCCACATGAGCGGATGTTTACCTTCCCTAGGAAGTCTTCCTCTGGGACCTCACTGCCGTCTTGGTTGACGTACTCAGGACCTGTCCTCCTGCAGCGGCATGTTAGGACCCGCAAGTCCGACCCTTTGGTTGAACAGGTCCATCTCCTCCATGCCAACCCTCAATATGCCTATGTGGCATATCCTGACGGGCGAGAGGACACGGTCTCTATTCGAGATCTGGCGCCTGGAGGGGACCTGGAAACCCCCATCGCTCCCGCACCCCTGGTTAGGGACCCCTTGCCCTTTATGTCCCCTCCTGACACGGCGCGGGCAGTATCAGGACCACCACTTAATCCTCTTACTCCCGTGTACAGTTTGCCTGAGTCCAGGAGATTGTCGCCACCTCGGGGCTTTCCTGAGTCCAGGAGATTGTCGGCACCTCGTGGTCCACCTGTCCATGAGGAACTGGAGGAGTCACTGGACACCGCCTTGGAGAGAGGGTCATCACGGTCACCAGAACCGCCAGTGTTGAGGAGGTCGCAGAGACGGTGTGGCCCTCCGATACGACTGAACTTGTGAATATATGGACAGTTCGTACTGTTTTTTTGCCCCACCTGCCTCTGTTTTTAAAGGAGGGGTGAATGTGGTGAATCATAGATGGTTACCACTATGGGTACTGAACCATAGATGGTTATCACTATGGGTACTTGTACATATGTTACTCTTGTTACTGTTGGGGTTAGGGTTGGGGTGTTCCACCTGTTGGTATTGTTCTGTAGTACACTCCGGTTGGCTCCGCCTACCTATAGGAGTATAAAGGTCACTGCGCTGCCTAGTGACCCTTTAGTCTGGGATTGTATTGTTAAGCAGTATGCTCTATTCTTGTTACTAATAAAAGCCTTTATTTCCCGGGTACGATCCAGCCTCCCGAGTGAATTAATCGCGCATCACCTGGTCTGGCCTACATTTGACTCCGGAGCCACAGCAATGTGGTTGACTCTCAACTGCCCTCAAGCGACTGGGGATGGGTAATAAATTCTGGCCTAATTCTGCTCCTATGTCTTATGGTCTTATGATAAATGCTGGCCCAGCCAGCAACACCCTTGTCCCACAAATGAATGAAGAAAAAGCTCAGGGCTCCTGATCTTTCCTTTTTCATCACCAAACCTGCCATTACAATCACCTTGCTTTTAAACAAACCTAAAACACCATGATATCACTTCCTCCACAACCTTCACTCACTGTGTTACATTAGATAGCTTCCCTTCAACATGTCAAAGGGACAAAAAAGGTTCCACAGCTCAATCTCAGGACAACACAGATCTCACTAATGTGTACAGAAAACAATAAGCACAAAGATGTATCCATCAGAAAATTAAAACTATTCAAGATCCTTTCATGTGTTGACAGTTATGGCTTCACAGTTACCACCCATCCGCTACGCTGGCAGGTTTTCATTCCTGAGACTTCACAGAACTAATAAAATGGAAGCAATAAAGCCCCATTTGATGGGTCACAGAGCAGCCTGAGTTAAACAGAACCAATATAGAGTGCAGAGCTTGGGCACACATGTGCGTTTGGAGTCTCGGTGAAGTGATGACTAGTTAAGCTGGTTCAATTAGTTGAACTCTCTAACTCCCGGTTAGAGATGTGTGGATTCATGTCTCACTTCAGAGGCTGGAGCCCAAAGTCTCTCTGCCAACACTTCCTGTGTGGTACTTGGGGTCTGCTGCACTGTCAAAGATATGGGGCAGAATTTTCCCGTCACATCCGCCACGGGAATCGGTGGGGAGAGGGGGGGGGGGGGGGGAAGAGGGGGGAGGGGGGTGGGGCTGGGGGCTAGACCATGCAAAGGTCCGTTGACCTCGGGTGGGATTTTCCGGGTTTGGGGCGAACGCAGATGGAAAATGCCGCCAATGATGACCCACATGCATCCCTCAGGCGAGCCTGAGAAATTCCGCGACCCTTTTTCGGAGAAGGGCAGGGAAGTACTCTCCGATGTCCTGACCAATAATTATCCCTCAACCGTCCATCTTGTGAGTGCATGGTGGTGGTTAGCTCGGTGTTAACCCTGGCCTGGCAGGCCTCACTCTGGTATGGCACTCTCTGCTGTGTTTTACTCAGCAGAAAGACTGTGCGCTGAGAAAGTGCCAGATTCACTGGCCTCTCTTTTAAAAATCTGGGATTCTTCCCAGCTTTCCATTTCTCCTTGCCTCTTCCAATATTCCACAGTCAGCCTCCAGGATGGGGTGATGATGGCATCGAGGCAATGTTACTAGATTAGAAATCCAGAGGTCCAGAATAATCCTCTGCTTCAAATCCCACCACGCTAGCTAGTGCAATTTCAATTATAAGGGAGGCGATGACCTTTAATCTCTAATTAATAATCTCTAGAAAATTAATCCAGAAACTCAGCTGATGTTCTGGGGACCCGGATTCGAATCCCGACACAGCAGATTGAGGAATTTGAATTCAATATCTGGAATTAAGAATCTACCAATGACCGTGAAACCATTGTCGATTGTCAGGAAAAACACACCTGGTTCACTAATGTCCTTTAGGGAAGGAAAGTTGATCTGGTCTGACCTACACGTGACACTACAGCCACAGCAATATGATTGACTCTCAACTGTTCTCTGAAATGGTCTCTCACTCAGTTGTATCAATTGCTACAAAGTCTCAAGGGCAACTAGGGATGGGCAATAAATGCTGGACAGCCAGCAACGCCCATGTCCCACGAATGAATAAAAGAAAATTCACAGTCACCGGCGGCTATCTCCCAGTCTCCCACCATCTTTGTATCTGACTTGCAGATGTCCTTTCAGCAGAGGAATGGGCACCAGGAGGTCATTCACAGTACAGAACCAGGGGCGGCACGGTGGCACAGTGATTAGCACTGCTGCCTCACAGAGCCATAGACCCGAGTTCAATTCCCGGCTTGGGTCACTGTCTGTGTGGAGTGTGCACATTCTTCCCGTGTCAGCGTGGGTTTCCTCCGCGTGCTCCGGTTTCCTCCCACAGTCTGAAAGATGTGCTGGCTAGGCGCATGCTAAATTCTCCCTCAGTTTACCCGAACAGGTGCCAGAGTGTGGCGACTGGGGGATTTTCACAATAATTTCATTGCAGTGCTAATGTAAGCCTTCTTGTGACTAATAAATAAACTTTAAAAACTTTAAACAGAAGGCTTTTGGGTGTATGGCTCTCATCCATCTGATGAAAGTGGCCAATTCAGCACAAACATTGGCTTACCATTGAGCATGTGCTGATAGCTTTGGCATACTCTCGGACCTTGGAGCCAGTGACTTTGTGCTGCCAAGAGATGCCAACGATACAACTAAGACAACAAAGATGACAACTGTGTCACTTTTTTCTAGCCTATGTTGTCCAGTTCTCACCACCGGAGAGGAGTGCGCTGAGGACACCGGCTTGATAGACTAAGAGTTTGATGTTCTCAGTCAGGTTGCTGTTGTTCTACACGCTTTCTAACTCAGCTTGGACAGAGGGTGCTGCAGTTTTTGCAATCCATGGATTGATTTCAGCATCAAGTGACAGATTGTTGGTGACTGTGGAGCCTAGATAAGTGAAGCCTAGATAGATCAGCAGCCTCCCAAGCCAGAATGTCAATGATTGACGGTATGGTAACATCTTGGAGCATAACATTTGTCTTCCTGATGCTCATGGTTAAACTGAGCTCTCTACAGGAGTGAGGGAGCATCTAGTTGCTGCTGAAGGCGTTCCTCAGTATCAAATGCTCGTGCGGTATCACCAGATTAGCTGGCCTTTATCAAGTTGCTGTCTGTGGATCTTGCTGTGTATAAATTGTCTGCCACTGTTCCTGCAATGCAACACAACCGCACTTCAAAGAAAATATCACTTTTGGGACATTCTGAAACCACGGAAGGTGCAATAAAAAAACAAATCAGTACAACTCTTCACCGACTTCATCGTGAAAGGCAGTTGAGAAACGGTTTGGGATAACAATGTGAGGGGAACAAAGGGGTTAATAATTCCTTCTTCTGGACAACAAGAGCTGGTTTCTGGTGCTTGTCCATGTGGGTATGAGGAATCGAGGGGTACCTGCCTGTCACTGGCCCCATACATGCCCTGCCAGGGTCAATACTTGAAGGAACCAGTCGGCGTGGTGCAGGTGAATTGATGGATCAGATCCTACATGGTAACCCATTCCCATTCCCCATCCCAGAACAGGGTCAGGAAATTATGTTGGTGCAGCCTATGTGATTCTCTGATAGGGTATTCCCGGTGGGTGAAGTTCAACACCAGGGGAACAAGTGGAAAATCCATCTTGCAATGGTGTCAGTGAGGGGAGTGCTGCACTGTGGGAGCCGCCATCTTGTATAATGGACAGTCAGACAAGGACCTTACTGCCTTTCAAACTGACAACAACAGCAACAAATTGCATTTATGTAGCACCTGTAGCGTAAAAGAAAATCCACAAGGCATTCCACAAAAACTTTATCGAACAAAATTTGTCTCCCAGCTAAAAAATGGGATATTAGATTAAAGTTTATTTATCATTGTTACAAGTAAGGCTTACATTAACACTGCAATGAAGTTACTGTGAAATTCCCCTAGTCGCCACACTCCAGCACCTGCTCAGGTCAATGCACCTAATCAGCACGTCTTTCAGATTGTGTGAGGAAACCGGGGCACCCGGAGGATGATGAAAGATTTGGTCATCGAGGGAGGTTTTAAGGGGTATCTTAAAGGACAAGAAAGAGGTCGAGAGGTTTGGGGAGCAGACTTAGGGGCTTAGCTGGCTGAAGGCCTGACAACCAATGACGAGATGATAGAATTGAAGTGTTCATAAGTGAGGGTTTCAAAGATCCTGTGGTGTGAGCAGCTGCAGTCGAGGAAGCTGTGGGAGCCGGTGGGTTTGTAATGAATATTGGTGGTCAGTCTATCACTGGAAATGGAGACCGAGAGGTCAAGGAAGGGAAGGAGATGGTTGATTGTTGGAGATGGACCCAGTGAAGGTGAGAGAGGGGTGCAAATTGGAAAACAAATTGATCAATGTTTCCAGGTCCCGACGAGAGCATGAAGCAGCACTGATAGAATCATCATTGTAACGGGAAAAGAGATGTGTGAGGAGCCTAAGCAGGACAGGAACAAGGAATGTTCCACATAACCCACAAAAAGACAGGTATAACTTGGGCCCATGTGGGTTACCAGAGCCACACCTTTTACAGCATGAAGTGAGACACGTTAAAGGAGAAATTGCTGTGAGGGAATAAGTTCAGCCAGACGGAGGAGAGTGATGGTGGACGGGGAGTGTTTAGGAGAGTGATGGTGGACGGGGAGTGTTTAGGAGAGTGATGGTGGACGGGAAGTGTTTAGGAGAGTGATGGTGGACGGGGAGTGTTTAGGAGAGTGATGGTGGACGGGGAGTATTTAGGAGAGTGATGGTGGACGGGGAGTGTTTAGGAGAGTGATGGTGGACGGGGAGTGTTTAGGAGAGTGATGGTGGACGGAGAGTGTTTAGGAGAGTGATGGTGGACGGGGAGTGTTTAGGAGAGTGATGGTGGACGGGGATTATTTAGGCCTCTACTCAAGGAAGGATCAGAGAGCCCTCAGACCCTCATGGTGGAGAATGGAGGTGGAGAGGGATTGGACATCGATAGTGAAGAGGAGGTGGTTAGGGCTAGGGAACTGGAAATTGTTGATGTGACGTAGGGCATCGGAGGAGGCCATTTGCCCCATTGAGACTGCACTGACTTTCTGAAGGAGCCATGATGTGGAGTTGCCGGCGTTGAATTGGGGTGAGTAACCTGATGAAGGAGCAGCGCTCCGAAAGCTCGTGATACCATATAAATCTATTGGACTTTAACCTGGTGTTGTGAGACGACTTACTGTTTCTGAAACAGCATTCTACTTCGTCCCTCTCCCCGGCCTCATCCCCGTAACCTTGCCCATTCTTTCTTTTCAGGTAGCAATCCTGAGCGGAGATGAAGAGAAAATCTTTGACACAGCAAGGTTATTTATGGCCTGGAATGCATTCTCCAAGAGAATCGGAGCTGGTGGCTGCTCAGAGGGTGTCGGTCCCAGAACAGTGAGTCTTAAAGAAGTCTTTGTAGCATTCGGTAGGTTAGCTGTAAGTCTTCATTAACAAGTACAACGATTTACTAAATGCACAGTAAAGTAGGCAGGTGAGGAGCTCTCTCCATTTTTAAGTCTTTTCCTATTTCTGCTCAGCACCACACTGACCTCTGGGTCTGGATCATGTGCCTTACAGCACTGTGTGGGCAGTCCTGCCCTTAGTCCCACATTAACCGTGCATGTGCCAGACCCTTGTATTACAATGGCCTGAAAGTCAACGCCAGCAGCTGAGACCTGAGGACCTGGATGCAATGATGAAAGAAGTTCAATGAACTCAGAAGAATGATCAAGGTCATATGTTGTTAAATGACAACTTTCACCAAAGGGAACTTGAGACACACACTGCTTAAAGCAACCTACCCAGTTATAGACCAGTGAGCCTTACTTCTGTTGTGGGCAAAGTTTTGGAAAGGATTTATAAGCATCTAGAAAGGAATAATTTGATTAGGGATCGTCAACACGGTTTTGTGAAGGGTAGGTCGTGCCTCACAAACCTTATTGAGTTATTTGAGAAGGTGACCAAAGAGGTGGATGAGGGTAAAGCAATCGATGTGGTGTATATAGATTTCAGTAAAGCGTTTGATAAGGTTCCCCACGGTAAGCTATTGCAGAAGATACGGACGCATGGGATTGAGGGTGATTTAGCGGTTTGGATCAGAAATTGGCTAGCTGTAAGAAGACAGAGGGTGGTGGTTGATGGGAAATGTTCATCCTGGAGTTCAGTTACTAGTGGTGTACCACAAGGATCTGTTTTGGGGCCACTGCTGTCTGTCATTTTTATAAATGACTTGGATGAAGGCGTAGAAGGATGGGTTAGTACATTTGCAGATGACACTGAAGTCGGTGGAGTTGTGGACAGTGCGGAAGGATGTTGCAGGTTACGGAGGGACATAGATAAGCTGCAAAGCTGGGCTGAGAGGTGGCAAATGGAGTTTAATGTGGAAAAGTGTGAGGTGATTCACTTTGGAAGGAGTAACAGGAATACAGAATGGTAAGATACTTGGGAGTGTGGATGAGCAGAGAGATCTCGGTGTGCATAGATCCCTGAAAGTTGGCACCCAGGTTGATAGGGTTGTTAAGAAGGCGTACGGTGTGTTAGCTTTTATTGGTAGAGGGATTGAGTTTCGGAGCCAGGAGGTCATGTTGCAGCTGTACAAAACTGTGGTGCGGCCGCACTTGGAGTATTGCGTACAGTTCTGGTCGCCGCATTATAGGAAGGATGTGGAAGCATTGGGAAGGATGCAGAGGAGATTTACCAGGATGTTGCCTGGTATGGTGGGAAGGTCTTATGAGGAAAGGCTGAGTGACTTGAGGCTGTTTTCGTTAGAGAGAAGAAGGTTAAGAGGTGACTTAATAGAGGCATACAAAATGATCAGAGGATTAGATAGGGTGGATAGTGAGAGCCTTTTTCCACGGATGGTGATGGCTAGCATGAGGGGACATAGCTTTAAATTGAGGGGTGATAGATATAGGACAGATGTCAGAGGTAGGTTCTTTACTCAGAGGGTAGTAAGGGTGTGGAATGCCCTGCCTGCAACAGGAGTGGACTCGTCAACATTAAGGGCATTTAAATGGTCATTGGATAAACATATGGGTAATATTGGAATAGTGTAGATTAGAGGGGCTTTCGATTGGTTTCACAGGTTGGTGCAACATCGAGGGCTGAAGGGCCTGTACTGCGCTGTAATGTTCTATGTTCTATCTTCTACCCCCATTACTCACCCACCAACAATTGCCACCACTCATTATCCACACCTCACATTCATAGCTTCACCTCACTCTCACACACTTAGTTCTGCTGCAAGGCTCACCAACATTTCCCATAGCTTGTCCACCATGATAGGTATGTTACCCAAATACATGATAGCCACGGGACACAAACACATGATAGCCACGGGACACAAACACATGATAGCCACGGGACCCAAATACATGATAGCCACGGGACACAAACACATGATAGCCACGGGACCCAAATACATGATAGCCACGGGACACAAACACATGATAGCCACGGGACACAAACACATGATAGCCACGGGACACAAACACATGATAGCCACGGGACACAAACACATGATAGCCATGGGACACAAACACATGATAGCCACGGGACCCAAATACATGATAGCCACGGGACACAAACACATGATAGCCACGGGACCCAAATACATGATAGCCACGGGACACAAACACATGATAGCCACGGGACACAAACACATGATAGCCACGGGACACAAACACATGATAGCCACGGGACACAAACACATGATAGCCATGGGACACAAACACATGATAGCCACGGGACCCAAATACATGATAGCCACGGGACACAAACACATGATAGCCACGGGACCCAAATACATGATAGCCACGGGACACAAACACATGATAGCCACGGGACACAAACATAAGACACACACACTCACTGACATGCTTCCCTCTCTCTTTCAGAATTACTGGCCCACAATTGGTTGCAGCAACAGTTAAAATGGGAGGACCAGTAACTGCAAGAGTCTAAATGGAGGAGAGTATAATCATCATTTCTTTAATCAGGTAAATTGCAGGACAAATAATTCCAAAATTAAATTTAACATTAATGAATAACTGCTTTCCTTTAATTTACTTCAGTCAGGATAATATCTGATGTTTCCTCTCTCAGTCAGGATAATATCTGATGTTTCCTCTCTCAGTCCGGATAATATCTGATGTTTCCTCTCTCAGTCAGGATAATATCTCATGTTTACTCCCTCTCTCAGTCAGGATAATATCTGATGTTAACGCTCCCTCAGTATTGATACTGAATGTCTCTATACTGTCTCCATTTGGGATATTTTGTGATATGTCATTTTGCCCACTGCAATGTGTGCTCTGGTGATGTTGAATTTCTGTGGTGAGGCAAAATAGATATCAAAACACAAAGCAAAAATAGGAACCTCTTCCTCTGTGACCTCGGGCCACATAACCTGACACAATCCTTCTGCTGCTTCATTATCTCAACTCTGGATGTAGGCCATCGAATCTCTGTGGATTTAGTGATCCAACACATGGCAACGTTTCACATAAAACCTGAATTATTAACGGATATAAAAGTACAACATTGAAATCCTGCTGCGCCGCTCTCTCCCGAGCTCTCATTTACCACTTGCCTTTTATTGATGGATCACACTGGGGCAGCCGTGGTCAGAAGCTGCAATCTAAACCCACCGCTTCCTTATTTTGCATAATTATGATTGAGCTAACTGCGGAATTGTTGGAGGAAAGATTCTAATTCCCCGTCTTCCCGATATCACACGGCTTTGGAAACTGCCTGGAGGGAGCACAGCTTGTTAAAGAAAGACTTATCACATCACTTGGAAATGTCTCCAGCCTTATTTGTAAGCAAATGTGATAGCTAACAGCACTGGGGCGATGGCAAACTCAAGGTGTCCTTGGTGCTGCTGGTCTAGAGGAGGACCTGAGCAGAAATCCACGACAATGTGGCTTTGTCTCCTGGGTTCAATGAGTAATAGGATAAGCCTGTTTTCAATATCTGATCTCAAGGGCTTTCGGAATACCGTTCCTTCACCTGATGCAGGAGCAGTGCTCGGAAAGCTCATGATTCCAAATAAACCTGTTGGACTTTACGCTGGTGTTGTGAGACTTCTTACTGTGACCATCCCAGTCCAATGCTGGCATTCCCACATCATGATCTCAAGGGCAGGGAGCGCATCCTGGCCGGAACTCTTAACCCCTCGCCCACCACGGAATCGGAGCAGACGAGGGTCCGGCAACGGAAATCTCCGTTGACCTCAGGGGGAATTTCCAGTCTTACCTGAGCGAGGTTGTAATATCCCGCCCAGCTATGTTCGTGCATCATGCACATGTGTGTAAGCCTCCAGCTATGTATAAGATCATAAGATGCAGGAACAGATGTTGACCATTCGGCCCATCGAGCCTGCTCCACCATTCAATGAGATCGTGACTGATCTGATACGATAATTCTCAACTCCAATTTTGCTCCTTATCTCCATGTGCAGGGAGATGGTGAGACATGTGTAATTGTCCATCTGAGTGAGTGTGCCAGTACCTGTGTGTGTACATTAATGTGTGAGTGTCTGTGTGTACACACACATGTGTCTGTATGTATGTTTGTATTCATGTGTGTGCGCCTGTGTGAGGATACAAACATACATCCGAAAAGATGAAACAACGATCAGGAGTAGGCCATTCAGCCCCTCGAGCCTGCTACACCACTCAATATAATCGTGGCTGGTTAAATAATAACCTCAAATCTGCATCCCGCCTACTCCCACTAACCTTTCACCCCCTTGCTTTCCAAGGATCTATCCATCTCTACCTTAGAAACACTATCTGTGTGCACAAGTGCTTCAGTGTCCATATGCCTGTAGATGTATGAGATGTGTGTGTATGTATTCTAAAGCCATTACTTAAATTGCTTCTCTCACGGGGGGAGGCGCGGTGGCACAGTGGTTAGCACTGCTGCCTCACAGCACCAGGGACCAGGGTTCGATTCCCGGCTTGGGTCACTGTCTGTGTGGAGTCTGCACGTTTTCCCTGTGTCTGTGTGGGTTTCCTCCGGGTGCTCCGATTTCCTCCCACAGTCCAAAGATGTGCCGGTGAGGTGGATTGGCCTTTAAAGTCAGGGGGAATTAGCAGGGTAAGTATGTGGGGTTACGGGATAGGACCTGGGTGGGATTGTTGTTGGTGCAGGCTCGATGGGCCGAATGGCTTCCTTCTGCACTGTAGAGATTCTATGATTCTGTGATGATCTCTGGGAGAAGGGGATGGGTTCCTGTGTCACCGTCCTGTCAGCTGGGTTGAGTGGGATCTGGCTAGTCCAGTTTGAGGCCTGGTCATTAGTCAGGGTGAGGCCTCATTTCCATTCGGAGAGGGATTGCAGTCAGGGGAAGGGAACTCGGTACAGAACAGCAACTGTTGCTCACTCTATCATCAGTGCATACCAGGACCCGAACCAATCTATCCAGACATCTCACACACACACACACACATGCTCTCACACGCACACACATGCACACACACGTATGCACACATGCACACACGCTCTCACACACACACTCACACACACACGCACGCTCTCACACACACGCACGCTCTCACACACATGCATGCTCTCACACACACGCATGCTCTCACACACACGCACGCTCTCACACACAGGCACACGATTTGACGGAAGATGCTAGATGGGATTAAGCATTCACCCTTGCTGCCCGGATGAGGTCATTGACCTTCTTGCGGCACTGCTTCCCCGTTCTTGGGGCCAGTGCCCTGGCACTGGCGGAAGCAGCAACTGCCTCCCAGGCGCATTGCCATCAGCCCCCCTGGATTTGCGTCCAGCTGGGGGGAAGAGGGTGTCCCGCCTCACCTCTGCTGCATCAAACAGCCTTCCCGGGTCACCCTCAGTAAATCAAAGGATTGGTCATGTGCTCTGCACTGCCTGCCTGTCTGTCCATCCTTGGGGTTTTTATGGAGTTGCCACTCATTCGGGCAGATCAGCTTGGCAGGCAGTTTGGCCGAGCATTCCAGCAAGTTCCATGCAGTTTGCTTATTAGCATTGAGGGGAAGGCAAGTGAGCATTTGCAGGTGTGCTGATGGGGAGAGGGACGGGTGGTGGATCAGTGCCTCAGTGATTGGGGACAGGGGAGAGAGAGGGAGACACAGCCATCGGAGTCCGGAGGAGATGGGGGCCTTGCGCGGGAGGGTCTGGGGTGGGGAGAGGGGGAAGGGGGGGTCCGCTTCCACTCTGCCTGAGATCAGTAGGGGGAAGGTTGGGTCCGCTCCCACTCTGCCTGAGATCAGTTGGGGGAAGAGGAGGTCCGCTCCCACTCTGCCTGAGATCAGTAGGGGGGGGAGAGGGGGGGTCCGCTCCCACTCTGCCTGAGATCAGTAGGGGGAAGGTTGGGTCCGCTCCCACTCTGCCTGAGATCAGTCGGGGGAAGAGGAGGTCCGCTCCCACTCTGCCTGAGATCAGTAGGGGGGAAGGGGGGGTCCGCTCCCACTCTGCCTGAGATCAGTAGGGGGAAGGGTGGGTCCGCTCCCACTCTGCCTGAGATCAGTCAGGGGAAGGGTGGGTCCGCTCCCACTCTGCCTGAGATCAGTCGGGGGAAGGGTGGGTCTGCTGCCACTGAAGGGAGGGAGGGACCTGCAATCGGTCTGGGTGGCAGGGGGGTGGGGGGGATAAGGGGGTCAGTAATGTAGTGGGGGTGCGGCAATGTCTGTGGTGGCCAGGGGGAGGCATTATCCGGCCTGGGGGTGATGTGGCAGGGGAGCGTTATTCTATCATTTGTTCTCTGCACATGCGCAGTTGGAGGTGCCAATCGGAGCTGCAGGTTTTCGGGTGCGTTAAACCCCGCCCACAGGCTTGTGCAGTGTGATGCGGAATCGCTGCTACCTTTTCAGGCAGAGTGTGTATGGGGGCGCCTGAGAACGGGTCTAAAAGTCGGATCTGAAACACTCCCAGTTTCAAGTCCGCCCATCACTTCGAATGAAAATGGTAAAATAGGGCCCAGTGACTGGGTGCTTGCTGCAGTGAGTATGAGGTCGAGGAGTTCATTAATCCATGCTGAATGGTTTTGATTCTTTGCCAGCAGGTCCTGACCACAGAGGTCTGACCTTCACATTAGCCACGCCACACTTCCCATTACTGCCACTGAATGTAGGTCACTGTCAATTCTAAATAACAAGCTCTTTGGTTCCGGTCAATCGGGTTCTGAAAACAGCCAGACAGTAATAGGATATTTACCTCTCGACACTAATAACTGATCAATAACGTGTTCATATTGATCAACACGCCACTGCCTCTCGTTACCATTGTGACTGTAAACCTTTCACATTTGGTTTATGATGGAATTCTACTCCGGTTTGATTTTCCCAGCCTTTGCTCTCTCTCAGCTCCTTCACTCTGTATCTCACAGCACCTCTCTGTCAGTTCACGCCGGGGAGTCTGATATTTACGGTTTGTTTAATGTAAACTCATCAAGTTGGTCAGCCGTCTCTCAGGAAGGACATGACCAGCATGTGTTTCTGGGAGCGTTCATGTGGGAAATGGCTCCTTTGCTTGAGTAAGGATGACAGTCTGGAAATTCCGTGATGCTGCAGCACTTTTACAGAGTTGAAACGTTGATAAGTGCGCCTTCTGGATCCATGTTAAACCAGCCCCCCTCCCCCTCCCCCCCACCCCTCCACCCCCCCAACCCCCCACCCCCACCCCCACCCCCACCCCACCACTCATCCCAGATCTCTGACAGTATCCCTCCCAATCACTGCCTCCCTCCTGTCATAGGTCAATGGATACAGGTCAATAGGTCTGAAGAAGTCTTCACATAGCATCATAGAATCCCTACAGTGCAGAAGGAAGCTATTCGGTCCATTGAACCTGCACCAGCAACAATCCCACCCAGGCCCTATCCCCATAATCCCACATATTTACCCTGCTAATCCCCCTGACACTAAGGGACAATTTAACATGGCCTATCAACCTAACATCTTTGGAGTGTGGGAGGAAACCGGAGCACCCGGAGGAAATCCTCGCAGACACGGGGAGAATGTGCAGACAGAGACCCAAGGCTGGAATTGAACCCTGGTTCCTGGCACTGTGAGGCAGCATTGCTTACCACTGTGTCACCGTGTCGTTTCTGTTAGATTTAGGTTAACTATAAGTCTTTATCAACCACCAGAACTATTTACAAATGGGGTACACACGAGAAGTTGTCACCACACTTAGGTCTGTACATGACTCTTCCAACACCACACTGTGGACAGACAGTTCAGAGCTGAAGTCCCAGTCTAGATTGTTTTGGGAACTCTGGAACTTGCTGTAGGACTGTAGGACTGTAGGACTGACAACAGTGGTCACCTTGACATCTTTCATTCTGAGGAGATCCTGAGCTGCACAGATATCTCTGTTCAAGGGTGAAAAAGGTTGATTCCAGATCCCACATATCAGCTCGAAGATCTGTTTCCTCCTGATCTTAATTGTTCCAGAATCATCCCTATGACCAGGAGGTGACTTCCTCCAGGCCCAGGAAGTGGTGGGCCTGTAGTTTGAGGCTGGGTGGTCTATCAGCCACAGTTCTTTGTCCGGCAGGGCTGTTACACTGGCTCCTATATCGAATTTCACAGTTGTTAAATAGCCAATGATTGAAATGTTCGCATTCCAAAAATGAGAAACCAAGATCTTTGCCTCCACCCAAGCAGCATGGCTGAGTCTTCCTCGTGATGCAGCCTGTTCCTCGATTCAACCACCCTCCCCCACCTGTGACCTGCCCCTGCCTCACTTGGGCCTTTACCCATCACATCCGGAGTCTTCGTCCATCCCTTTCCAATAAATGATGTGGTGTCTCTTTGACCCTCTTGTTCCTGCAGCCTTGTCGGGGTTCAGCCTCCCTCCACTCAGTCTTCTCTCTGCTTTCCATTCTTCATTGTCTTTATCTAGCTTTGTGCCCCTCTGCCTGTCACGTGAACCGTCATCCTTCCCCCAACCCCCTCCTTGCACAGCCCTCCTTCCACATTGCCCCCCCTTGTCTTCATCTGACCACCCCTGCCCCTCTCAGTCTCACTTCGCACTCCACCCCCGACTGAACTTTGGATGATTGTTGTGGTGGTTGCCTTAGTCCCACAGCATGGTGCTGTCCAGATAGACACTCATGTGTGGAACCCAGCAGGGGGAAGGAGAGCCCTGTACACCCCAACCCCAGGCACTGTACTGATCCGACTCGGTGACACAGGAGGGTCCATGGGTCCAGCAGCACAGTGCTGTCCATGAAGAGCAGCTCAGCATGGAGATGGAGGCAGGGACCGGTCTGCCCCGGGCAGAGTGGTGAACAGCGCATCAGGAGCAGCGCAGCACTGTGGCAGTGTTACCCTCACCTCAAAGTCTCTGGTGAACTGAGGACCACCTTGTGAACATCACTCTTAAGCAATTGGGCAGCACGGTAGCACAGTGGTTAGCACTGCTACTTCACAGCTCCAGGGACCTGGGTTCGATTCCCGGCTTGGGTCTGTGTGGAGTTTGCACATCCTCCTCGTGTCTGCATGGGTTTCCTCCGGGTGCTCCGGTTTCCTCCCACAGTCCAAAGATGTGCAGGTTAGATTGATTGGCCATGCTAAAATTGCCCCTTAGTGTCCTGAGATGCGTAGGTTAGAGGGATTCGTGGGTAAATATGTAGGGATATGGGGGTAGGGCCTGGGTGGGATTGTGGTCGGTGCAGACTCGATGGGCCGAATGGCCTCTTTCTGTACTGTAGGGATTTTATGATTCAATCAAGTTTCAGACCAATGTGATTCCACTTTGCTGCAACATAAGACTGAAAGACCTGATGGGATTCCAGCGGGCAGCTGTTTCATGAGCGTTCATGAGAGACAAATGAATGTAAATGGTGTTCACACCACCAGCCAGTGGGATGATCGACTCACCATTAACTCGCCATCAAGAGAACTGCAACAGGATTTGGCGCTGGCCAGTTGCGGACTTTTGCATCAAACACACCGCAGGCAGGATGGGAGAATTCTACCCTAAATCTCCAGATCTACAACCATTTATTTTCTTTTTTTATTCATGGGACTTGGGCGTCGCTGACTGAGCCAGCATTTATTACCCATCCCTAATTGCCCTTGCTCAGAGGGCAGTTGAGAATCAACCACATTGCTGTAGCTCTGGAGTCACATGTAGGCCAGGCCAGGTAAGGATGGCAGATTTCCTTTCCTAAAGGACATTAGTGAACCAGATGGGTTTTCCCGGCAATCGAAAATGGTTTTGTCATCCTGTACAGATCATTAATGGATTGTGATGTTAGTATGCGATTGCTATGGATATATTTCTATCTATATTGTTTATTCAATGTTTAAGCAGACTGCTTTAATGTTCAGCTTTTTTCTACAAGTAGTTGGTATGTCTGAAGGGAATACAGCTCAGATGCTGAGGAAGCAGAATAATAACTCATCCTAGACATGCAGTATTTACTTAGAAGAGAGCTGATGGACTTTTATTCACAAAAAGTAAAGTTCCCCTGTGATTTTGACTAAAGAAATGGAAGGTGTGGTTAGGTAGGCAGGGTCATGTGATAATGTGGTTAATAGGAGGACTAGGTATGCAGCAGAAAGTAAAGCAGCTTTCAGTTTTGGCTGGGATTTGTTGAAAGACAGAGGTCTGCAAGCTGCTTTCTCCACAAAATCTCTCTAAACACTTCAAGGCTGTTTACACTCATTGTAGCAAGTATATTTATGCTTGCTAACTGTATTTAAAGTGGGTTTTGAGTCTGCAAGAAGAATGTTGCTTGTCTGGAACTGAACCAGTGATAAGTTATAAATTAGAGTTATTTCTTTTCAGATTTAAATATTGTTCAATGGGTAATACTTAAGCTGCTTCATTTGTTACAGTTATACTTAAACTGTGTTATTAAATAAAGTTTGTTTTATTATAAAAGGTCCCTAATTTGTCAATGGAGTTGCTCCTGGAGTGAAGCATCCTATCCTCATACTTATGCCAAAATAGAATAATTGTTGTGGTCTAGTCAGACTTCCGAATGTAATTTGGGATTCTGGTCCAGGACTCGAACAGAATGAATTGATAGATTCTCCTGGCTGCTGCACGCGGTTGTTAAATTTAGCTCTTTCGAGTATTTTATTGCCCTTTAGATTAAAATAAACATTGAAAGATTTTAGTACTTCTTCAAATGTTGCAGATGATCCAGTGATTTCCTGCATTGCAATAATATCATCTGCAATTAGGCCTACCGAGTATAGCAGTGTGTTAACTTGCTGTGCTTTTGACTTTTTGTCTAAGCCAGAAATGATGCTGCAGCTTAGGGATAATTTCCTTCAACATCCTCAATAATGTGATTGATTTGGGATTCACATTAGTCAGTATTGAGTTGGAATTCTGATCCATGATTACATTTTTTAAAGTGTCGGTTCTGTTTAAAGAGTTTTCAGAATTTCAAGATGGTGCTGCCCTTCACTCGGAGACAAGAATTCTCCGGCCGTTCATGCCAGCAGGATTCTCCAGTCCCGCCAGGAACGCAACCCCAGCCCGCGGGTTTCCCGGGAGTGTGGGATGGCATCAATAGGAAATCCGATTGACAGCGGCGGGACCAGACAACACCGCCGCTAGCAAACAGTGCGCTGCTTTCCACTGCTGGGAAACATGCTGCTGGGAGGCCAATTGGGTTTACCCATGTCTGCCAGCTTTGCCAGGCTCTTGCTGCAGTGCTGCAGATACTCAGTGTTTAAAACCCTTGAAGGGTTTTAAATAAAGGCTTTTTGGAATCGACAAGCTGCAGGCTTTTGCATTTCAGTGCTGGGCTTTCGGGTCATGAAAGCATTGAAACGTGACCTTTGTTGTTTTTTAATGCTGACTCTTTATTCGCAATTTTTCTCAATTAATTCGGATTAGATAAGCCAAAGGAGGATCCAAAGAGCTTCTACAAATACATAAAGGGCAAAAGAATAACAAGGGAGAGAGTAGGGCCTCTTAAGGATCACCAAGGTCACCTATGTGCGGATCCACAAGAGATGGGTGAGATCCTAAATGAATATTTCTCATCAGTATTTACCGTTGAGAAAGGCATGGATGTTAGGGAACTTGGGGAGATAAATAGTGATGTCTTGAGGAGTGTACATATTACAGAGAAGGAGGTGCTGGAAGTCTTAAAGCGAATCAAGGTAGCTAAATGCCCGGGACCTGATGAAGTGTATCTCCCGACATTGTGGGAGGCTGGGGAGGAAATTGTGGGTCCCCAGCAGAGATATATGAATCATCGACAGCCAGAGGTGAGGTGTCTGAAGATTTGAAGGTGGCAAATGTTGTGCGTTTGTTTAAGAAGGAAAGCAACCAAGCCTCCCCCGGTACCACAGTAGAAAACAGTACCACTGCAGGGAAGTCCATTGTCAACTTGTCGGACTACACACTTCAACCAGATGAAATTGAAGTTCTCAGCCGAGGGCTCAATTTTTGCCCCACCACCAAAATAGACCCCATCAGTCTCACAGCAGACACAGAGGAATTCATCAGGCGAATGAGGCTGCGGGAGTTCTTCCACAAACCCCAAGAGGCCAACAGTGAACACAATGAGACAGCCAATGAACCGGAACAGCTGACAGAGAGATCCGCAGTGCAGCAACCGAAGAGGAAAGAGTCGAAATGGACTCCTCCGGAAGGCCGCTGCCCTCGACTTGACATGTATGCCCAAGCCGTCAGGAGGTGCATCAACACCAGATTCATCAGCCGCACTCACAAGACAGCCCCGAACATCACCCAAGCACAACGCAACGCCATCCACGCTCTCAAGACCAACCGCAACATTGCCATCAAACCAGCAGACAAAGGAGGGGCCATCGTCATACTGAACAGAACGGATTACTGCAAAGAAGTGTACCGACAACTGAACAACGAGGAAAGCTACAGACAGTTACCCGCAGATCCGACCAAAGAACACACCCAACAACTCAACAGACTGATCAAGACATTTGATCCTGACCTTCAGAGCACCCTCTGTGCTCTCGTCCCACGTACTCCCCGCGTTGGAGATCTCTACTGCCTCCCGAAGATACACAAGGCAAACACACCCGGCCGTCCCATCGTACCGGGTAATGGGACCCTGTTCGAGAACCTCTCCGGCTATGTCGAAGGCATCCTGAAACCCATTGTACAAAGAACCCCCAGCTTTTGTCGCGACACTACGGACTTCCTACAGAAACTCAGCGCACATCGAGCAGTTGAACCAGGAGCACTCCTCGTCACAGTGGCACTCTACACCAGCATCCCCCATGACGATGGCATTGCTGCAACTGCCTCAGTACTCAACACCGACAACTGCCAATGTCCAGATGCAATTTTACAACTCATCCACTTCATCCTGGACCACAATGTCTTCACCTTCAACAACCAGTTCTTCATCCAGACACACGGAACAGCCATGGGGACCAAATTCGCACCTCAATATGCCAACATCTTCATGCACAGGTTCGAACAAGACCTCTTCACTGCCCAGGACCTTCAACCGCTGCTATACACTAGATACATCAATGACATTTTCTTCCTTTGGACTCATGGTGAACAATCACTGAAACAACTATATGATGACATCAACAAGTTCCATCCCACCATCAGACTCCCCATGGACTACTCTCCGGAATCGGTTGCATTCTTGGACACACGCATCTCCATCAAGGACGGTCACCTCAGCACTTCACTGTACCGCAAGCACACGGATAACCTCACGATGCTCCACTTCTCCAGCTTCCACTCTAAACACGTTAAAGAAGCCATCCCCTACGGACAAGCCCTCCGTATACACAGGATCTGCTCAGATGAGGAGGAACGCAAAAGACACCTCCAGACGCTGAAAGACGCCCTCATAAGAACAGGATATGGCACTCGACTTATCGATCGACAGTTTTGATGCGCCACAGCGAAAAACTGCACCGACCTCCTCAGAAGACAGACACGGGACACGGCAGACAGAGTACCCTTTGTCGTCCAGTACTTCCCCGGAGCGGAGAAGCTACGACATCTTCTCCGGAGTCTTCAACATGTCATTGATGAAGGCGAACATCTCGCCAAGGCCATCACCACACCCCCACTTCTTGCCTTCAAACAACCGCACAATCTCAAACAGACCATTGTCCGCAGCAAACTACCCAGCCTTCAGGAGAACAGTGACCACGACACCACACAACCCTGCCACAGCAACCTCTGCAAGACATGCCGGATCATCGACAAGGATGCCATCATCTCACGTGAGAACACCATCCACGAGGTACACGGTACATACTCTTGCAACTCGGCCAACGTTGTCTACCTGATACGATGCAGGAAAGGATGTCCCAAGGCATGGTACATTGGGGAGACCATGCAGATGCTACGACAACGGATGAATGAACACCGCTCGACAATCACCAGGCAAGAGTGCTCTCTTCTTGTTGGGAAATACTTCAGCGGTCACGGGCATTCGGCCTCTGATCTTCAGGTAAACGGTCTCCAAGGCGGCCTTCACGACACACGACAACGCAGAGTCGCTGAGCAGAGAATGATAGCCAAGTTCCACATTCACGAGGACGGCCTCAACCGGGATCTTGGGTTCATGTCACACTATCTGTAACCCCACAACTTGCCTGGGCTTGCAAAATCTCACTAACTGTCCCGGCTGGAGACAATACACATCTCTTTAACCTGTGCTTAACCCTCTCACCACTCACATTGTCTGTACCTTTAAGACTTGATTACCTGTAAAGACTCATATTCCAACCATTATTTTGTAAATTGAGTTTGTGTCTTTATATACCCTGTTTGTGAACAGAAGTCCTCACTCACCTGATGAAGGAGCAGCGCTCTGAAAGCTTGTGGCTTGTGCTACCAAATAAACCTGTTGGACTTTAACCTGGTGTTGTGAGACTTCTTACTAAGAAGGAAAAGCCAGAGAACTTCAGGCCCATGAGCCTAACGTCTGTATTGGGTAAATTGTTAGAAGGTATTCTGAGAGACAGGATGTACAGGTATTTAAAGAGGCAAGGACTGATTAGGGACAGTCAGCATGGCTTTGTGAGTGAAAAATCATGTCTCACGAATTTGATTGAGTTTTTTGAAGGGCTAACCAAGAGATTGATGAGGACTGTGCAGTTGATGTTGTCTACATGGGCTTCAGCAAGGCCTTTGACAAGATACTGCATAGTAGGTTGTTGCATAAGGTTAATTCTCATGGGACCCAGGGTGAGGTAACCAATTGGATACAAAATTGGCTTGATGACAGAAGACAACAGGTGGTTGTAGAGGGTTGTTTTTCAAACTGGAGGCCTGTGATCAGCGGTGTGCCTCAGGAATCAGTGCTGGGTCCACTGTTATTTGTCATTTATATTAATGACTTGGATGAGAATTTAGTAGGCATGGTTAGTAAGTTTGCAGATGACACCAAGATTGGTGGACAATGAAGAAGGTTATTTCAGACTGCAACGGGATCTTGATCAATTGGGCCAGTGGGCTGAGGAATGGCAGATGGAGTTTAATTTAGATAAATGTGAGGTGATGCATTTTGGTAGATCGAACTGGGGCAGGACTTACTCAGTTAATGGTAGGCCGTTGGGGAGAGTTACAGAACAAAGAGATCTAGGGGTACAGGTTCATAGCTCCTTGTAAGTGGAGTCACAGGTGGACAGAGTGGTGAAGAAGGCATTCAGCATGCTTGGTTTCATTGGTCAGAACATTGAATACAGGAGTTGGGATGTCTTGTTGAAGTTGTACAAGACATTGGTAAGGCCACACTTGGAATACTGTGTACCGTTCTGGTCACCCTATTATAGAAAGGATATTATTAAACTAGAAAGAGTGCAGAAGAGATTCACTAGGATGCTACCGGGACTTGATGGTTTGAGTTATAAGGAGGGGCTGGATAGACTGGACTTTTTTCATACAGAGGGCGGTGAGTGTCTGGAACGAGCTGCCAGAGGCAGTAATAGAGACGGGTACAATTTTGCCTTTTAAAAAGAATTTAGATAGTTACATGGATAAGATCGATATAGAGTGATATGGGCCAAATGTGGGCAACTGGGACTCGCTGAATGGTAAAAACTGGACAGCATGGACAAGTTGGGCCGAAGGGTCTGTTTCCATGTTGTAAACCTCTATGACTCAATGACTAATTCATTTTTCTGTTTCAGAGCGTAACTGAGGAATCAGGTATTAATGATCTTTTTCTTTTCAAACTGCATTTTTGACTGAATGATATCAATGATTTCTTAGGACTTGCTGCAGCCTGGAATCTCAAAAGATTTAGCTCACCCTTGTTGGAAAGCTAACTCTGCACACTGGGATCTGAAGTTGGACTTGCAAAGGAGTCAATCTTCGGCTGCAGTAAGGAATTTTTAATTTCTGCCCTCTGCTTCCAAGCTTCTGAGCTGTTTCCTGGTGATTTTCCCTCTGTGTCTCTGGAGCTTCCTTTCAGCTCAGGCTGTTTTGCTGAATTTTATTTCTCAGTCCTCCAGCATTTTAGTTTTCCTCTCGACTTTCTGAGGTTTCCACAAGCTGCTGCCACCATGTTGTAGAATGTTGGATACACTTCAGTAAGTCTGAAGAAGTCTCCGTGTCTGCGTGGGTTTCCTCCGGGTGCTCTGGTTTCCTCCCACAGTCGGAAAGACGTGCTGGTTAGGTGCATTGGTCATGGTAAATTCTCCCTCAGTGTACCCGGACAGGTGCTGGAGTGTGGTGACTAAGGGATTTTCACAGTAACTTCATTGCAGTGTTAATGGAGGCCTAATAAATAACGTTTAAAGCTTTAAAAACTTTAAACTTAACCCTGTTCCAGACTCTCTGACAGCCAGTGCTTCAGACATTTGGAAGCAGCTGCCTTGGGTTTGACCTGGCTGGGGAACACTAGGGGCACTACAATCCCCCAGTACTCTGCCTCCGGCAAACCAGCTGTTTGTCTAATATTTAGGGGGGGTAATAGAAATACAGATACAAACCAAAGAGGTCTGGAAGCCTCAACTCACCCAAAGGTTGGATTTCAAAATACATTTTCTGTCTTCCCTGGTTTGACCTCAAGCTGACCCTGGGATCCCTTCTGAGACTTATGTTCCATTTGAATCAAGGTGCTTGGTTCAAGGTCATTCAGTCAGGGTGCAAGAAACTGGGTCAAGAGGTCAGTAATACCCTCTCCCAGCTCACTGCAATGTCAATGTGTTACAAGACTCCAGCTTACTTGTTTCAGAGTTCCACTGCATGCAATTAGCTGTGAATCTCCCAGAAATTCCCCACTTGCCAACTTAAAACAAGCAGCCAGACAATGTCGTGGAGGCAGGATTCCCATCCACTCTTGTCCTCGAGCTCATCCTCTGACAACAGAGATTAGCTTCATGCACAGCTGCACAGAACTGAACACTTGTCCCAGCAAGGCCATACTCTTTGAGAACATTATCAAATCATTCCCACTACCCCTGTTCTTTAACTCATTAAACAGAATTTTTTTTCTGAATTCACCCATTTGTCTTTTGCAAGTTATTTTTGAAGGTGCTTCCAGCTAGCGCAACCTCAAACTTAACCACTCACCGTGCGAAAAATAAATTCTCCTCATTGCACATCTGGTTCTTTTGCCAATTTTCTTAAATGTTTGGATGGTTCATGGAACTAGTTCCTCTTGCCAAGTAATCATCATCCTTTGTGAGATGTTTGTCGCTGAACCTCACGCTCAATGAAGTGAGTTATAAACCAAGTTTAGCCAGCCCCAGCTGGGATCACCTTCAGTGGGATATTTGCACGGATTCTTCCAGAGTTTTTCAGGCTACTATATAAAATTCATTCCTCAAAACAATGGACAAAGACTTTACACTGATTGAAGTCACGACTGGCGACAACTCACACAAAAGGAATGTCTAACCTTCAGAAAACTACAACATCCTCCTTGTCTCTAAATAACAGTTAATGTTTTCAAGTTTAAAGTTTATTTATTAGTGTCACAAGTAGGCTTAAGGGAGACCTGATAGAAGTCTACAAGATTATGAGAGGCATGGAGAGAGTGGATAGTCAGAAGCTTTTTCCCAGGGTGGAAGAGTCAATTACTAGGGGGCATAGGTTTAAGGTGCGAGGGGCAAGGTTTAAAGGAGAAGTACGAGGCAGATTTTTTACACAGAGAGTAGTGGGTGCCTGGAACTCGTTGCCGGGAGAGGTAGTGGTAGCGGATATGGTAGTGACTTTTAAGGGGCGTCTTGACAAGTACATAAATGGGATGGGAATAGAGGGATATGGTCCCCGGAAGAGTAGGGGGTTTTAGTTAAGTCGGGCAGCATTGTCGGTGCAGGCTTGGTGGGCCGAAGGGCCTGTTCCTGTGCTGTAATTTTCTTTGTTCTTTGTTCTTAATACTGCAATGAAGTTACTGTGAAAATCCCCTAGTTGCCACACTCCGGTGCCTGTTCGGGTGCACTGAGGGAGAATTTAGCACGGCCAATGCACCTAACCAGCATGTCTTTCGGACTGTGAGAGAAAACCGGAGCACCCGGAGGAAACCTACGCAGACGCAGGGAGAACGTGCAAACTCCACACAGACGTGACCCAAGCTGGGAATTGAACGCGGGTCCCTGGCACTGTGAGGCAGCAGTGCTAACCACTGTGTCACTGTGCCACCCAAAAATTGTACATCGTGCCAGCCACGAGTCAAACCTGGAATCTTCTGATCTGTAGTCAGACAAGTTATCCATTGCACTACTGGCCGATGTGACTAATCCCCAGTGACACCAGAAATCAAATTCCGAGGAAGTACACAAAGATCCTTTGACATTGCTGAGGCAAAGCCCTGGAAAAAGGAGATGATTTGCCTACGAGCGCAAAGGACCTTGAAACCTCTGGTGGACATATTAATGGAGAAAACATTACAATCTCAAGAATCCAGACCAGGAATATACACCCTTTGTCCAAACCAAGGAGAAGAAGCTGGATTAATGTCACATGAACCCCGCACCCCCACCCCCCCCAAAGCTGCATGAACCTGTAATATTGCCTCGTGAAGGTAAAGGAGACAATCTGCCGTCTTCCATCAGCAGAAACAGCAGCAGAATCAGAGTTGCCCGGCCCTCGTCTACACAGTTTCTCATGGAATGTCCGAATGTCTGTACCAGTGCCTGGTACAAGCCTCATTCATCTCCATGCACTTATCCCATTGTGGAAGTTAGCGAAAAGTGGATCACCCTGCACCAGATTCCGCTGGCTAACCTCTTTGAAGAAATACACCTTTTAGGATTTTTGATTCTGGACTCACGTGAATCAATAATTCTTATTTAGTTTGTGGTCTTTGCCCTGTATCCCTTTCTTTCCCTTATCCCTCTTTCATTGTGTGAATGTACTGAGGGCTACACGGTGAGACCCCCGTCTATGTTTTGAGTGTGTGTGTGTGAGTAAAATACATTAACCCTCTGATTTTATCCAATCTCCAGTTTGTTGTGGGGTTATTAACAGAAGATCCAAAACTGAGGGGTTGGGGAGAATAGAATACCACTAATAAAGGGGGAATTCAAAATTTAAAAAAAACCTTTCTGTTTGTGGATAGTGGTGAGGGGAGAAATCTGGGCTGTTTTAGATTGAATCTTCTCCTGTCCGTGACATAACAGGTGAGAGTTTACAGCCTCACTCGTCCCGAAACCGTAAAATCCCACCCAAGGTCAACGGACCTTCCCATGCTCCGCCCCTCACCTGCTCCGATTCCCTTGACGGGTGGGCCAGTAAAATTCTGGACAACATCTCGACATGGTTTTGTAGCACCCACATGGAAGATTTAGAATTGAGTACCTTCAAAGTTCATTAGAGAGCAGTGGGACACAAGTTCGATGGGAGCAGCACTGTGGCACAGTGGGTTAGCACTGCTGCCTCACAGTGCCAGGGATCCGGGTACGATTTCTTAGAAATCTTAGAAACCCTACAGCACAGAAAGAGGCCATTCGGCCCATCGAGTCTGCACTGACCACAATCCCACCCAGGCCCTACCCCCATATCCCTACATATTTACCCACTAATCCCTCTAACCTACGCATCCCAGGACACTAAGGGCAATTGTAGCACGGCCAATCAACCTAACCCACACGTCTTTGGACTGTGGGAGGAAACCGGAGCACCCGGAGGAAACCCACACAGACACGAGGAGAATGTGCAAACTCCACACAGACAGTGACCCAAGCCGGGAATCGAACCCAGGTCCCTGGAGCTGTGAAGCAGCAGTGCTAACCACTGTGCTACCGTGCCGTCCTGGCTTGGGTCACTGTCTGTGTGGAGTTTGCATGTTCTCCCCCTGTCTGTGTGGGTTTTCTCCGGGTGCTCCGGTTTCCTCCCACAATCCAAAGATGTGCGGGTGAGGTGGATTGGCCACGCTAAATTGACCCTTAGTGTCAGAGGGATTAGCTAGGGCAAATGTAGGGATTTATGTGGAAAGGGATTGTGGTTGGTACATATTCGATGGGCCGAATGGCCTCCTTCTGCACTGTAGGATTCTATGACTTTGACTGTCCATCCACCCGCTGCAGGTGAATCTACAATCAGTCACTCAGCAACCAGCAGCCTCATCATCCTTCGACTTCAACATAGAAACTAGAAGCAGGAGTAGGCCACTCAGCCCTTCGAGTCTGCTCCGCCATTCATTTTGATCATGGTTGATCATCAAATTCAATATCCTGATCCCCACTTCCCTCCACATCCCTTGATCCCTTTAGCCCCGAGAGCTAGATCTAATTTCTTCTTGAAATCGGACAACGTTTTGGCCTCCACTACATTCTGTGGTAGTGAATTCCACACATTCACCACCCTCTGGGTGAAGAAACTTCTCCTCACCTCAGTTCCAAAAGGTGTATCCCTTATTCTCAAACTATGACCCATAATTCTGGACTCCCCCCACCATTGGGAACATTCTTTCTGAATCTACCCTGTCTAATCCTGTTAGAATTTTATAAGTTTCTATGAGATCCCCTCTCACTCTTCTAAACTACATTGAATATAATCCTAACTGACTCAGTCTGTCCTCAAATGACAGACCTGCCATCCCAGGAATCAGCCTGGCAAACCTTCGCTGTACTTCAAAAAGGTTCCCTTCTTTGTATATTGTTGAGCATGGAATTCTATTCCAGTTTGATTTTTCCCAGCAGGCTGTCCTCGCCCAGGCTCAGTGTTCACTCACTCTGTATCTCGAAACACATCTTACTGAGGAAATGGTGCAACTCGCATCGGGCAGTCTAACTCTGGGGCTGGTTTAACCTCAGCTCACTGTGACAGTCTTTCAGAAAGAATTGCTTTCTGACTCCTCACCATTGCGGAGCTTCTGGGAGCGTTCATGTAGGAAATGGCTCCTCGGTGGGGGATGATGGTCTAGCAATTCCTTCTCACTGCCGCACATTCACAGGCTTAAAACTGGAGTGAAAGAATCTGAGATGTCAGCTGGCATGAACATATCCATTCTTGGGCCGGAAGAGTGCTGACTGCTGTATTACCACAGGCAACTAGTGGGCAGTAGAGGGCCAACATTAAGAAGAGACACTGTTGGCCCTCTGCATATTGAAATCATGACCTCCTTGTACAAATTTCTTTGCCCTCATGCTGTAGGTCACCGACTGATGATTCTCCCCATCAATGGTTTCATCCCCCAGCGGGAAACACTGTGAAGTATCAGGCACGGTAAGCTTTGTTTCACCGACAGTATATGCTTATAGAAATGGTTCCACCCACCTAGTAAACTCGAGATGATGTCCTTGTAAAGTGACCACCCAGTGATCACACTGATTATCTAAATGCAGCAGAGTAACACCCATTTCAAATCAATCACCATGGTCACCTACACAGATTGATGGTTTGACAAGATTTTAAATAAGGGATTGGCTCATACCTGTTGTGGTATCTGCTGGGGAAGCGGTGGCCCAGTGGTGTTATCGCGAGACTATTAATCCAGAAACTCAGCTACTGTTCTGGGGACCCGGGTTCGAATCCCACCAGAGCAGATGGTGGAATCTGAATTCAATAAAAAATTATCTGGGATTAAGGCTTTACTGATGACCATGAAACCATTGTCGATTGTTGAAAAAACCCATCTGTTTCACTAATGTCCTTTAGGGAAGGAAATCTGCCGTCCTTACCTGGTCTGGCCTACATGTGACTCCAGAGCCACAGCAATGTGGTTGACTCTCAACTGCCGTCAGGCAACTAGGGATGGGCAATAAATGCTGGCCCAGCCAGCGACGCCCATGTCCCACGAATGGGTAAAAAAAACTCCTATAAACAGATGTGGTTATCTTTTCAGTATATGTCAGCAGGGGATAACGATGCACTATCAGAGACTTCATTGGTAAACAACAAGGGATTTATTAACTAGTCATGTAGAGCAGCAGCATGTTTGTGGAATACCTCTGCCCAGGAGAAACTCCTCCCCCTGGGGTGATTCCCCATTTTGAGTCCCAGTTGGTCACCCAGGCCAAGTGACCCTTACTCTGCTGTAATAAACGCAAAATACTGCAGACGCTGGAATCTGAAACAAAAACAGAAAAATGCTGGAAAATCTCAGCAGGTCTAACAGCATCTGTGGAGAAGAAGGGACGAAGGGTCATCCTGACTCGAAACACTGGCTCTATTCTCTCTCCACAGATGCTGTCAGACCTGCTAGATTTTCCAGCATTTTTCGGTTTTCATTACTCTGCTGTGTTGCCCTTAAAGGGACAATCACCATGGTGACTCAGACTCAACCGCAGTCTGCTGTGAGGTAGCAACCAGATCAAATGTGTACAAGTGTCCCAACTGTGTAATACTGCTCCCAACTTTTCAACTCCTTAATAAGTGAACCTGTATATTTCTGTGTTTATTAATCCCTTGTGCCTGGTTGGTGTCTTGATATTTATTTGTTATCACCAACCTGTGCCTAAGCTCTCTGGAAGTAAATGAAACGTGACCCTAAGGGGCGGGATATGGATTCCATACAACAACAACACCAACTCGCATTTATACAGAACCTTTACCGTAACAAAATAACTCAAGGCACTGCACATGAGCAGTATCAACAAAGATTAACCGCAAGCCACACAAGGAGATGGTAGGGCAGATGATCAATGACCTTGGTCAGAAGGAGACAAGAGCGGTGAGGGAGCTGCAGCGGTTCAGGGAACAGATTTGAGAGCTTCGGGCCTTGGCTGCTGAGGCTACACTCTCCCGTGTTGGAATGACTAAAATCGGGGATGCCCAAGAGGCGAGAATTAGATGTGAGCAGAGATCTCGCAGTGTTGTGGGGCTGGAGGAGATTACAGTGATCGGGAGGGACAAGGCCAAAGAGGGAGATGAAGAGAAGGATGAGAATGTTAAAAGTGAGTCACAGCTTAACCAGGAGTCAATGTTGACCAGTGAGCACAGGAGTGATGGGTGAACTGAACAGGGAGCCAATTATGACATGTGAAGCTAACCTACCTTTGGATGGCTTCAGGTTTATGGAGGGCAGAATGTTGGCCAGGAACATGTTCATAGAATCATAGAATAGAATCCCTGCAGTGCAGAAGGAGGCCATTCAGTCCATCGATTCTGCACCGATCACAATCCCACCCACGCCCTATCCCCATAACTCCATGCATTTGCCCTAGCTAGTCCCCCTGACGCTAAGGGGCAATTTAGCATGGCCAATCCACCTATCCTGCACATCTTTGGATTGTGGGAGGAAACCGGAGCACCCGGAGGAAACCCACGCAGACTCGGGGAAATGTGTAAACTCCACACAGACAGTGACCCAAACCAGGAATCGAACCCTGGTCCCTGGCACTTTGAGGCAGCAGTGCTAACCACTGTGCCACCATGTTGAAAGAGTAAAGACTGAACAAAGGCCTGGTTGAGGGCAAAGAGAACCTTCAACTCGGTATGGATTTTTCAGGAGATCAGATTGGGATAAACACAGAAAGGCTTCCATATTTTACACAACCAGTGACACAGAAACAACTGTGTTTGGCTGCAGTGGACAATCTCAAGCTGCAGAAATCTGCTGTCTTGGAGTAACTCCCATTTGTTAGTCCAAAAGTCCAGGCTTCATCTGTGCTCAGATGGTCAAGATTTGATTCTTTAGTGGAAGGATTAACTGCTCTGTTGGCTCCTATATTGCAACTGTCTCTGCCGACAGGAGAGGATTCTATCTGAGAGTAAAACCCAGACTCTGCACATTCACAAACATGATTATGATAAACAGAGACCTGGAGTAAAAGTGCCAGCGTCAGGTCTCAAGATACCTAACTGAGCAAAACTTTGCTCAGGATTGAAATAAACCTTGATAGGAAGGACCCACTGGACTAAACGTGAGCAACTTACCCTCCAAAGTCAGCCACTAGGAGGTGTGCACTGCACTGCACCCGCCCGTGGAACACCCCTGCAAACAATGCCCCTGCCCAAACTCTTTGGAGAGTTTAACGAAGTCCGTGGAGCTAACCATTACTGGGGAGGTGGGAGATGATAGAATCTAGTACAGAAGGAGGCCATTCAGCCCATCGAGTCTGCACTGACAACAATCTCACCCAAGTCCTATCCCCATAACCCCATATATTTACTCTGCTAATTCCCCTGACATTTAGGGTCAGTTTAGCTTGGCCAAGGTGAAACCGTGCTGACTTTGTCCTATTTTACCATGCACTTCCAAGTACTACAAAATCTCATCCGTTATTATGGACTCTAAAATCTTACCAAAGTCCGAGGTCAGGCGAACTGGCCTGTAGTTTCCTCCCTCCCGTCTGAAACAGGGGTGACATGAATGATGGTGTGATGAAAAGTAGGATTGCAAATATTTTCAAACCCTTGTGGCTATTTTATTTTAGAATCACAGGGGGCGACTCTCCCATTCCGACCCACTAATTGTTTGGCGGGTTGGGCCGAGAGATTCACGTGTGCGCCGATTCGTGGGATTCGCACATGCATTCCTGACATAAGCGCATCTCCCAGTGAGGATATCCGGTGCGGTTGGGACCACACAGGAAATTGGCAGGAACAGCAGGTAAGTTATTTTAATTTTATTTCAATGCGATTTAAATGTAATTATCAGACCCGGGACTGAATTCTCCAGACCCAATTGCATCTCCCGCCCCATCAGGAGTATTCCACTCCGGCAGGGTTTAGAGTAGCTCCCTTACTTGTGGGGGACAAGCGGAATGCTGAAGTGAATGAGACACAATCAGAGCCCCCCAGGGGGTCGGACAGCTGGGAGGGCTGGTGCCCCCTGAGCATTGACACCTTTGGCAGTGCCAGTCTGTGCCCCCTGCATTGCCCAAAGGGCAAAGTGCCCATGCCCAGGCGGCACCTTGCCACTTCCCCTTGGGTATCGGGTCGTGACCTAGGAGGTGGGGTCAAGGGGGTGGGGCCAAGGTGTTGAGGTTTAGGCAGCAGCGTCAGGGGGGTGGGGCCTAAGGGGTGAGCCCAGATGGGGCAGAGCCTAGTGGGCAATCAGTGGAGGGGGGGGTTCCCACTGCTACTCTGCAAACAGGATCGGTCAGGGCTGGAGGGAGGCCAGCGTTCAGGGTGGGCTGAAGGGGGGAGTCTGCCTCTCATGATGGGAGTCTGCTGGGGTCGGGAGTGACTGCCTCCCTGGAGGGATGTGCTTCCCTTGTGGGGGGTGATCATCCAGGGTGGCGGGGGGGTTGCCACTGCTGCGGGGTGGGGGGGGCTGGAGTTCGGGGTGCTCCAGGGCAAGAGAGGGATAGGGGCCCAGGAATGCTTGTGGGAGCCTTGATAAGGCCGCGATTGGGCTGTTGGCGGGAGTGGGGAGGGGGGGGGGGGGGGGGGGGTGGCTGGAGGGTCAGCACTGCGGGGGTCCAGCTGGCCATGATTGAGAAGGAGGCCGTTCAGCCCATCGAGCCTGCACTGACAACAATCCCATCCAGTCCCTAGCCCTATAACCCCACACATTTACCCTGCTGATCTCCCTGACACTAAGGGACAACGTAGCATGGCCAATCCACCTAACCTGCACCTAGCTGGAGCACCCGGAGGAAACACACACAGACACGGAGAGAATGTGCAAACTCCACACGGACTGTCACCCGAGGCCGGAATTGAACTCGGGTCGCTGGAGCTGTGAGGCAGCAGTGCTAACCACTGTGCCACTGAGCCACCCTGCAAAGTGGTCATGAAATGGCAGGTCATGTTTGTTCACTATATAGCAGCATGTGACCTTTATTTATCAATATTATGCATCAGGCATTTTCTGGTAAATTTGTGTATGTGACTAAAACTGTGTAACCGCAGCCACAACTGGGGCAGCACAGTGGCATAATAGCTAGCACTGCTGCCTCACAGCGCCAGGGACCAGGGCTCCATTCCCGGCTTGGGTCACTGTCTGTGTGGAGTTTGCACGTTCTCCCCGTGTCTGCGTGGGTTTCTTCCGGGTACTCTGGTTTCCTCCCACAATCTGAAAGACTGATTAGGTGCATTGACCCGAACAGGCGCCGAAGTGTGGCGACTAGGGGAATTTCACAGTAACTTCATTGCAGTGTTAATATAAGCCTTACTTGTGGCTAATAAATAAACTTTACTTGTTGTTAGGCAGAGATTCCTATTGGACAACACCGGTTTGCATCAAGCATGCTTGTTGGACCCTTTGGTCACGATCAGATAATAAAACTGATGGGAAAGTGTTTTCAAAGCATCGACACAGAACACTGTCTTCAAAACCCCACAACACAAGTCACAAACAAATCTATCCAGGATCCGATATTTCCATGTGGCAGGGGGAGCTCCCCAGACCAGAGATCGTCAACCTGTCCCATTTCCAATGAATTTCTTCACCCACAAGAATCTGGGCATGGAGTTGGCTGATTAGAGGTCAGAGCTGACACGAAGCATCAATAGTGATCTTTCAATTCATTCATGGGCATGTTTTACTTATTGGCCACTGGAGATACATGACTGCGATTTATGCTCAGCAAGTTGAATTTGCAACCCTCTTAGGTATCAGTCATCAGTATAAATGCTACTTAATATTTTTGAACAGTTTCAAAGGCTCAATCTAGCCGACACATAAATAAAATGCTATCTTAATCATGGGCATAGCAAAGTAGGAAGGACAGTCACTGACATTCGAACATAGTCACAGGCGTCAGGTAACTTTGGTGTGGAGATGCCGGCGTTGGACTGGGGTAAGCACAGTAAGAAGTCTCACAACACTAGGGTAAAGTCCAACAGGTTTATTTGGTACCACGATCTTTCGGAGTGCTGCTCCTTCATCAGGTGAGCACTGCCTGATGCCCAACGGGAAGCCTATCCAGCCTCTCCTTATAATTCAAACCTTCCAGTCCCAGTAGCATCTTTGTAAATCTTTTTTGCACCCTTTCCAGTTTAATAACATCCTTCCTATAGCAGGGTGACCAGAATTGTACGCAGTACTCCAAATGTGGCCTTACCAATTGATGACTGGGGGCAGTGCACCATTGGTACTTGACGGCCAAGGAAGGTGCGTTCATAACGCAGTCAAACAGATTGAGCATCAAACCTGTAAATCCTTCCAAACACCCCAATGGCTGGTGGTAAGAGTGGGAGAGACGCCTGGTCAGCCACGCACGGTATGGAATGGCGCCCCTCAAGCTATAAGCCCCTGGTGACAGATTAGTAACCTGTTTCAGGGATAACTAGCAATGGAAACAGACAAAAGTCTACCATAGGCAGGGTGGCATAGTGGTTAGCACCGCTGCCTCACAGCTCCAGGCACCTGGGTTTGATTCCCGGCCTCGGGTTACTGTCTGTGTGGAGTCTGCACGTTCTCCCTGTGTCTGCGTGGATTTCCTCCGGGTGCTCCGGTTTCCTCCCACAGTCCAAAGATGTGCAGGTTAGGTGGATTGACCATGCTAAATTGCCCCTTAGTGTCCAAAGATGTGTAGGTTAGGTGGATTAGCCATGGTAAATGCAAGGATAGGGGTTAGGGCAGGAGGGATGTGCCTGAGTGGGGTACTCTTTTGGAGGGTCGGTGCAGATTCAATGGGTCAAATGCATTGCAGGATTTCTATGGATCCTCAGTGCACCACTAGGTGCGGGAATAAAATTGGAATATGAGAAAGGATGAACTTGCATTTATATAGCAGCTTTCATTCAGCCCTAAAGTGCTTTGAAGCATGAAGCACCAGTCCATTGAAAGATATGAGATTTCCTCTGGTTTATGACGAGACTATCTCCAGAATAAACTAACCTGAGATACAGCTTTCCCCATCAAATATTCAGATCTCAGTGTCATTGTGGGCTTCCTGGTTTTAATCTGTGCACTGTGTGTTGTGAAAGCACTTTGCCAGGATTCAGAACTTCCATATGACATGGGATAAATGCAGATATTCCATTCACCCATCACTCAGTTTTATGTTGCTATCAATCCATTTCCTTTAATTAATACACAAAGCAGCAGAGCACAAAGGAAAGACTTTGCATTTATATAGCGCCTTTCTGCACCCCAGCACTTCCCAAAGTGCCTTACAACCAATCATTTATTTCCCAAATTTTTGTAATGTAGGAAATGTGAGTCAATCTGTGTACAGAAACCCCCCCTCCCCCCATCTTGGGGGGACATTAAATTGGGCAGGAGAAAGGTGTGTTCCCACTGCCTTCCTGCCTCTTCCCCAATGACTGCCCACCTGAGGGTCTCATGCTGCCACCACTGGTGTTAACACAGAGTGGACAGGGGCTAGCCAAGTGGGGAACTCAATGAGCAAACTTGCGCGGTACATTTGCTTGTGGGATCCTGGGGGGACCTCATTCAAAGACACTAGGCAAAATTTTCCCATCCCACACGCCATGGGAATCGTGGCAGAGGCTGGAAAATCCCAGCCATCGAGTGCCTGATTGAAGGGCCCAGTATCAGGAAAGATAGGGGGTGCTGAATAACAGTCCCTGTCTTTGCTGCTGACCTGCTCCCCACCCCTCCTCACCCCCACCCTGCCTGCCTCCCCCTCCATCTCTTACTGGCTAGCAGCTCTCAACTGGTGGGGTTTCTGTAAGAAGTTTAACAACACCAGGTTAAAGTCCAACAGGTTTATTTGGTAGCAAAAGCCACACAAGCTTTCGAGGCTCTGAGCCCCTTCTTCAGGTGAGTGGGAATTCTGTTCACAAACAGAACTTATAAGACACAGACTCAATTTACATGTATCCTGTATCCAGTATACGTGGTCCCAGAGCAAAGTTGGTTGCTGGACCTGCAAGTGCCTGAGTGGCGCAAGATGCAGGGGAACTTTCTGAAGAGAAGCAATGTGGGGCTCCCTGAGGGTCTCCCCCGAGACATCCCCTCCCCCGTCACCTCCACAAGGTTCCGCCTGGTGACCAAGTAATCTGTTTTGCTAGTGTTGGTTAATGGACAAATGTTGGCCGACACTGGGGAATGTTTTTGTTGTTCTTCAAGTAGTGTCCTGCGGACTTTTACCTCCACCTAAGGGGGCAGATAAAAACTCCATTTATCACTTCATACCCAAGCTGGCACTTCCGACAGTGTAGGGCTCACTGAGCACTGCATTGGAATATCGGCCTGTATTATATGTCCCAAACTCTGGAACGGACCTTGAGCCATAAGACCATAAGATATAAAAGTAGAATTAGGCCATTCAGCCCATCGAGTCTGCTCTGCCATTCAATCATGGCTGATATGATTCTCATCCCCATTCTCCTGCCTTTTCCCCATGATCCCCATATTGATCAAGATCCTATCTATCTCTGTCTTAAAGACACTCAATGATCTGGCCTCCACAGACCTCTGTGGCATTGAGTTCCATAGATTCACCACCCTCTGGCTGAAGAAATTCCTCCTCATCTCTGTTTTAAAGGAGTGTCCCTTCACTCTGAGGTTGTGCCCTCGAGTCCTAGTCTCTCCCACTCGTGTCCATTCTATCGAGGCCTCTCAGTATTCTGTAAGTTTCAATAAGATCCCCCCTCATCCTTCTAAACTCCATCGAGTATCGATCCAGACTCCTCAACCGTTCCTCATATGACAAACCCTTCATTCCAGGGATCATTCTTGTGAATCTCCTCTGGACCCCTCTCCAAGGCCAGCACATCCTTCCTTAGGGACTGCTCACACTATTCCAAATGGGGTCTGACCAGAGCCTTATACAGCCTCAGCAGCACATCCCTGTTCTTGTCTTCTAGCCCTCTGGAAATGAATGTTAACATAGAATTTCCTTCCTAACTGCCGACTGAACCTGCATATTAACCTTGAGAGAGTCCTGAACCAGGAGCCCACACTCCTCTGGCTCAGAGAGAAGGTGACATTATCGATATTCCATCATCTGTATTTCCCACCTTGGCAAAAGCGCCTCGACATTTCAAAGTTGCAGTCACAGGTTTTGCAATCACAGATGACAAAAAGAAAAAAAACCTTACTTGGCCATTATGGAGGTGAAGAACTGGAAGATATTTCTGGAACAATTACGCCTGAGCAGAGTGACAAAAACTCAGCAAAAAAATTCACTCATTTTTCGAGCTCATGAAGAAGGCAATATAGGGAAAGATTATCTTCCAGTAGACTTAACAAGCAGCAAATGAGATAGCTGATAAATATTGTATGTGATTGAGGCAACTAGCAACCTAATGTGACTCTGTTAATGTTGAACATGTCGAACGGGAAAGCAAAACACAAATAATTGAAGCTTGCCTTTCTCAGTTAACTGCACTGAAACGCACTTGAGAAAGAGAAAGCAGTCAGAGCTGCTGGGGTTTCACAAGATCAGCATCACTTTCCAAGGCCAGACCTACTGAGGTTGAGGCTGCCAACAGTCACTATCACATCCCCAATTCAACTCTTGTGAACACAGTTCATTGCGCACGTGCCAGGAGGCAACTGAGCAACAACAGCCGCCTCACAAGCAGGGTTTCCACTTGTCCAAGCAATGTTTCCACTGTGGAGATATGTCTTCACATTGGACAGGATGGGCCTGCTACTGGCAAAACAGTGTAAACCCCCCTGGTAGACTCAACCACTTTGTTCCCGTTTGTGACAAATCAGCAAGATCGACTGCAAAGCCCAATACAAACAGAAAGGCTCCTTGTCTGTGTACCACGGATAAAGGACGAGAGAATGTGACCATTGCAGAGGAGGTGAATGACCTTGGAAATACTTCTGAGCTTTCTTTTAGACACAACAAACGGCTACACATGCTCAGAGTCAACGAGCGGGAGGCTGAGCTGCAGACACCGTGATCCATCAAGGTGGGTGAAAGTGACTTGGACTGGGAGGCATCTCAGCCATGAAGTTATGGCCACCTGATTTTGTCAGTGATCAGGGATAGGAGGGCATGACTGCCAATGAGCCTGATAAAGGGATTGTGAAGGTCAAAGTGGAGAAGGTCAGCCCTTGCAATCGACCAGTAGATTTGAGGTTCTTGCAGCTTGTGGGGACAGAGGCGGAGGCTGCAGAGTGGATGAACAAACTGACAATGGCACCATGGCGGGGTAGGATTAGTAAATTTGTGGATGACACAAAGATTGGCTGGGTGGTTAACAGTGAGGCGGAGTGTCTTGGACGACAAGAAGGTATAGACAGGATGGTCAAATGGGCAGATGGAATTTAACCCTGAAAAGTATGAGGTCCTACCTCCCTGAGGCTCTCCCGCATCACTGTAGTTTGCTGTGCTCACCACATCTTGGCGCTGCAGAGGGGAGACCACCTGGATCTGGAGGAGATGGAGGAGCGCCACATCTCCTCGGATAAGGAGGATGCCGAGGAGGTCAGTGAGGGTGACCATGCAGAGGAGGAGGCGGAAGAACCCTGGGAAATGGACAAGGCTTGACTGGGCCGATGCAGGAGGGCCTCAAGGCAACTCGTTTTGGGGATGAACGGAACTAGGGAGTGAAGAGCTTTCCTACCATGGGGACTCATATCTCACCAGTAATGTGGTGCCAGCAGTGTGCTCCCATACTGTTGCCAGGCGTCATGGGCAGGGTGCTGAAGCTATTGGCTGCATTCTGAAGGAGAATGTTGATGCCTTGCATTGAGGACAGTGCGATGCTCCTCTCATCCTCAGCGATATGTCTACCTCCTGCCTGACAGAGAGCTTAACGTGTCTTGCCATCGAATGGGCTTATCATAGAGCTCAGAAACTTGAGATGCACAACGTCAGCTACTGCACTCACCCACGTCAAGGGTCCTGGTGTTCACATCCCATCTTACACCCATCTCTTCAGAGAGAAGGCGATGGGACTCCTCCAATCGGCCTTGCACTCCAAGGAGGGATGCTGTCATCCCTTCCTGATACTCGTGACTCTGCCATTGCAGCTCCAGCAGCTGTGGGATGACCGGGCCCAGGGGCACATCATCGGTCTGGGCCTCAGCAGAGTCCTGGGCTCCGGCATCCCTCTAAGTGCCGGTTCCCTGGGACATCCCTGCCTCCGCCTGCTGTGGATCTTCAGCTGTGAGGTGCTCACCAGTGAGTGACCCAGAATCCTGTCTACTTAGTGAACCCACTGAGGTGTGAGTATCTGCACTGGTGCCGGGTATGGGTGACAGCTGTGACGCCTCTTCAATGGTGGGGTTGGAGAAGTCCCCCTCTGAGCTGCTGGAGTCCGGTGGGTCCACGGGGTGTGAGGATGGTCCGGCCTGTTCCGCTGGTCAGCCTGCAAGAGAGGGGAGATGGCATCAGTGCGTTACAGGGGAAATGGAGGAAGCATTAATTACTCACTGGAGGCTTGAGAAATGCAGTAAGAGTTTTAACAACACCAGGTTAAAGTCCAACAGGTTTATTTGGGAGCAAATACCATTGGCTTTCGGAGCGCTGCTCCTTCGTCAGATGGAGTGGAAATGGAGTGGAGTGAAAATCCACATTTCCACTCCATCTGATGAAGGAGCAGCGCTCCGAAAGCCAATGGTATTTGCTACCAAATAAACCTGTTGGACTTTAACCTGGTGTTGTTAAAACTCTTACTGTGTTCACCCCAGTCCAACGCCGGCATCTCCACATCATGACTTGAGGAATGACAGTGTATGTGTTGAGGAATCTCACGTTTCTCTGCTGCTCCCACTTCACCAGCAGCGCAGACATGCTCTTCCCCCTCTCCGGCCAGCTCGAGGGTCACTCCTCAAAATGTGTGAGGGTTCAGAACTCGGGCATGACTCCAGCTGGCTGCAGCTGGTTACGCTTGTTGTGGTTGAGTTTGTCCTGCACTGACACAGAGAGGGAGAGTGTCGGTGGGAGTGGTGACATTTAAGATGGTGATGAGATGTAGCAGGTGTCTGGCTTGGGTGGGAGCAGGAGTGTGAGGAGCAGAGCAGCTACTGGGGGAACATGGTGATTGTGGGAGGGAGGGGGGGAAACCTGGTGCCTGGTGTTGGCAAAGACCAAGGTGGCTGAGTGAGAGAAAGGGTTAAGGGTGTGAGGGGTGTGCGAGGGGAGTGGGAGCCTGGGAGTGGTTCACTGACCCTGGCTGGGCGAAGATCATTCATCTTCTTCTGACGCTGCTGCCCCGTCCTCTTCTGGAGTGCACTGGCACTGACCAGGGCTAGATGTGGAACAAGTGCCGGGGAGTGTTTATCCGGAGCTCCCCAGTGATTGGTGCGATTAAGTTGTGGAGGGGCAGGCAAATCAGAGGGAACGCTGCAGGTGTGGCATGATTCCCATGGGCATAAAACGTTTCACTAATGAGGCTTAAGATTCGGTCTGAAATCACACTGGCACTGTCGACGGTAATCACTCCGTTTTTCACGCTGGAAACAACACTGGCATTTTTTGTTAAAATTCTGCCTCCTATCTCAGTCCCATTCAAAGGTACGAGAACAACAGTTGTCGAATCTGGGGAATTACTTACCCGTCGCTGCGTGGGAAGTGATTTGTACATGATTGCAGTTACATACACAATTCCTGCAACACCATTTTCAACTTGTATGCTGACCGTCTCACTGGTATCAGCAAACGGAAAGGTGCTGCATGCAGGATGCTGGTAGACATGCATGTTCCCCCACCCCCGATTACACATCAAAGGTACCACTTCACGGCAGAGAACAGAGAGAGGAAAGTCCAGTGTTTACTTGATCTTGACTGTATTGAGAAAGTTGGGAATGAACTCATCCCTCGGACCTGACTCATCATCAAGAAACATGTGGGAGACAGATTAGAATCTGCATTCGTCTGTAGTCACCAGACTAAATGTGGAGATGCCGGCGTTGGACTGGGGTAAACACAGTAAGAGTTTTAACAACACCAGGTTAAAGTCCAACAGGTTTATTTGGTAGCGAATACCATTAGCTTTCGGAGCGCTGCTCCTTCGTCAGATGGAGTGGAAACCTGCTCTCAAACAGGGCACAGAGACACAAAATCAAGTTACAGAATACTGATTAGAATGCAAATCTCTACAACCAACCAGTTCTTAAAGATACAGACAATGTGAGTGGAGGAGGGAGCATTAAGCACAGGTTTAAGAGATGTGTATTGTCTCCAGACAGGACAGGAGGCAAGCTGTGGGGGTTACTGATGTTGGCTTTATGTCACACTATCAGTAACCCCCACAGCTTGCCTCCTGTCCTGTCTGGAGACAATACACATCTCTTAAACCTGTGCTTAATGCTCCCTCCTCCACTCACATTGTCTGTATCTTTAAGAACTGGTTGGCTGTAGAGATTTGCATTCTAATCAGTATTCTGTAACTTGATTTTGTGTCTCTGTGCCCTGTTTGAGAGCAGGTTTCCACTCCATCTGACGAAGGAGCAGCGCTCCGAAAGCTAATGGCATTTGCTACCAAATAAACCTGTTGGACTTTAACCTGGTGTTGTTAAAACTCTTACTGTGGTCACCAGACTCAGACAGACAATGAGAAAGACACGACAACAACAATCTACAATTATCCTCGATAAAGTGAATCGTGCTTATAACCTTGCCTCAGTGCAGCTTGTCATCAAATCGAGCTTGCAGAAGAATCAGGGCATCTTACAGTACTTTCCACTCAAGTTGAAATTTTGTAACAGAAGAGTCTCAAGTTTGGAAGCAAAGCTATATCAAAACATGATCTTTCTGCACTCCCACAACTTGAAGCAGGCTGAACATCAGTGCTGGCATTCACATCAAAAGCGAACTCGAGATGGTCTTATATACCTTAGAGGATATAAGCACAACTTGAGCACTGACAAGTGCTTATTCAATGAGAGCAGAATTCAATTCTTCAGCAGTGAAGGAATATCACCTGATCCACAGAAAGCGCACACTGCGGATGCTGCAACTGTGCAGGAAGTCCAGAGTCTGTCGGGACCCCTCATGGACTGTGCTTGCTTCTTTCCCGATCTCATTCTGTTATCTGCAACCCGACTCAATCTGACAAAGGACGCCAGCAAGTGGGAGGGGCCGACGTTAGAATCATAGGGCAAGATTTTCCGACCGTGTTTGCGCCAAAACCGGAAAATCCCGCTCGGGATCAGCAGACCTTTGCACAGCGTCCCCCCCACAACCACCCCTCTCCCCACCTCCCCCTCGGCCTGCCACAATTTCCGTGGTGGGTGGGATGGGAAAATTCCCCTCATAGAATCCATACAGTGCAGAAGCAGGCCATTCAGCCATCGAGCCTGCACTGGCAACAATCTTATCCAGGCCCGATTCCCATAACCCCATGTGTTTACCCTGCTAATCCCCCGACACTAAGGGGCAATTTAGCATGGCCAATCAACCCAACCCGCACATCTTTGGAGTGTAGGAGGAAACTGGAGGAAACCCATCAGGACACGGGGAGAAGGCGCAAACTCCACATTGACAGTCACCCAAGGCTGGAATTGAATATTATGATGTCAGCAAGTTGCACAAATGTCGATTTTGACCCTGAGAAAACCGCCCAGAGAGTCATGGAATGGAACCCATTGGCTCAGGTCCAGTTCTCTGTCAGAAAGACAAGAAAGGTAAGACAACATGCGTTGTGGTAGGAAGCAGATCGCTAATGCCTGCAGAGCAATATTACTTGCAAACAGAGACAGAAATGTTCTCAACCACATGGGGTACCTTACACACTCATCTCTACTTGTATGGAGGTGAATTTGAAGTAATAACTGATTGTAGAGCACCAGTCAGCACCATCAATAATCCAGCCACTCGAATAGTACATTGCATATGCAAACAAGAATATGGCTTTCATCTTGAGTATCAACCAGGCAAGCTCAGCCCAGCAGACTATCTTTCACAACATCATTTGCTGCCATTTAGTTCTACTATTCATGAGAAAAAGGACGCTGAACAACATCTTAATTATATGTAAGCCTAAATGCGCTGTCAAAGTCACTAAAACTAGCTCACATCAAAGCAATAACAAAGCATCTGCAGACAAAATCACTCACATATAACAAGGCTGCCTTATCACGGGTTCAAATCCTGTACAAAGAACAAAGAACAAAGAAAATTACAGCACAGGAACAGGCCCTTCGGCCCTCCAAGCCTGCACCGACTATGATGCCTGACTGAACTAAACCCCTTCCGGGGACCATATCCCCCTGTTCCCATCCTATTCATGTATTTGTCCAGACGCCCCTTAAAGTCACTATTGTATCCGCTTTCACGAACTCCCCCAGCAGCAAGTTCCAGGCACCCACCACTCTCTGTGTAAAATACTTGCCTCGTACATCTCCTTTAAAGATTGCCTCTCGCATCTTAAACTTATGCCCCCGAGTAATTGACTCTTCCACCTTGGGTAAAATCTTCTGATTATCCACTCCGTCCATGCCCCTCATAATCTTGTAGACTTCTATCAGGTTGCCCCTCAACCTCTGTCGTTCCAGTGAGAACAAACCAAGTTTCTCCAACCTCTCCTCCATACCAGGCAACATTCTGGTAAATCTATTCTGTACCCTCTCTAAAGCCTTCACATCCTTCTGGTAGTGTGGCGACCAGAATTGAACACTATATTCCAAGTGCGGCCTCACTAAGGTTCTATAAAGCCTGCAACATGACTTGCCAATTTTTAAACTCAGTGCCCCGGCCGATGAAGGCAAGCATGCTGTATACCTTCTTGACTACCTTCTCCACCTGCATTGCCACTTTAAGTGACCTGTGTACCTGTACACCCAGATCCTTCTGTCTATCAATACTCTTAAAGGTTCTGCCATTTACTGTATATTTCCCATCTGTATTAGGCCTTCCAAAATGCATCACCTCACATTTGTCTGGATTAAACTCCATCTGCCATCTCTCTGCCCAAGCCTCCAACCAACCTATATCCTGCTGTATCCTCTGATGGTCCTCATCGCTATCCGCAAATCCACCAAACTTTGTGTCGTCTGCAAACTTACTAATCAGACAAATTACATTTTCCTCCAGATCATTTATATATATTAAAAACAGCAAAGGTCCCAGCACTAATCACTGAGGAACACCATTTGTCACAGCCCTCCATTCAGAAACGCACCCTTCCACTGCTGCCCTCTGTCTTCTATGACCGAGCCAGTTCTGTATCCATCTTGCCAGCTCACCTCTGATTCCATGCGACTCCACCTTCTGCACCAGTCTGCCATGCGGGACCTTGTCAAAGGCCTTACTGAATTCTATGTAGACAACATCCACTGCCCTATCCTCATCAATCATCTTTGTTACTTCCTTGAAAAACTCGATCAAGTTCGTGAGACACGATCTCCCCTTCCCAAAACCATGTTGCCTCTCGCTAATAAGTCCATATATTTCCAAGTGGGAATAAAGCCTGTCTCGAAGAATCCTCTCCAATAATTTCCCTACCATTGATGTAAGGCTCACCGGCATGTAACTACCTGGATTATCCTTGCTACCCTTCTTAAACAAAGGAACAACATTGGCTATTCTTCAATCCTCTGGGACCTCCTCTGTAGCCAGTGAGGATACAAAGATCTCTCAAAGCTCCAGCAATTCTCTGCCTTGCCTCTCCCAGTATTCTGAGGTATATCCCATCAAGCCCCTGGGGACTTGTCTACCTCAATGTTTCTCAAGACCCCTAATACCTCCTCTTTTTTGATCTCAACATGACCCAAACTATCTAAACACCCTTTCCCAGACTCATCATCCACCAAGTCCTTCTCTTTGGTGAATACTGATGCAAAGTACTCATTTAATACCTCGCCCATTTCCTCTGGCTCCACACATAGATTCCCTCCCCTGACCTTGAGTGGGCCAACCGTCTCCCTGGCTACCCTCTTACTCTTTATATATGTATAAAAAGTCTTGGGATTTTCCTTAATCCTGCTGGCCAATGCTTTTTCATGATCCCTTTTAGCCCTCCTTACTCGTTGCTCAAGTTTCTTTCTACTTTCCTTGTATTCCACACCTGCTTCGTGTGTTCCCAGCCTCCTAGCCTTGACAAATGTTTCCTTTTTCTCTTTGACTAGACTCATAATATCTCTCGTTATCCAAGGTTCCTGAAACTTGCCATATTTATCCTTCATCCTTACAGTAATGTGCCGGTCCTGAATCCCTATCAACTTACACTCGAAAGCCTCACACATGCCAGATGTTGATTTGCTCTCAAACATCTGCCCCCAATCTTCATTCTTCAATTCTTGCCTAATAAATGTTGTAATTAGCCTTCCTCCAATTCAGCACCTTCACTTGAGGACTACATTTATCTTTATCCATTAGTACCTTAAAGCTTACTGAATTGTGGTCACTGTTCCCAAACTTCTCCCCTACTGAAACGTCAACCACCTGGCCGGGCTCATTCTCCAATACCAGGTCCAGTACAGCCCCTTCCTTAGTTGAACTATCTACATACTGCTTCAAGAAGCCCTCCTGGATGCTCCTTACAAACTCTGCCCCATTCATGCCCCTAGCACTAAGTGAGTCCCAGTCAATATAGGGGAAGTTAAAATCTCCCACCACAACCCTGTTACTTTTACATCTTGTCAAAATCTGCCTGTATATCTGTTCCTCTATCTCCCGCTGGCTGTTGGGTGGCCTATAGTAAACCCCCAACATTGTGACTACACCCTTCCTATTCCTGAGCTCTACCCATATTGCCTCACTGAATGAGCCCTCTGAGGTGTCCTCCCGCAGTACAGTTGTGATATTCTCCTTAACCAGTAGTGCAACTGCCCCACCCCTTTTACATCCCCCTCTATCCCGCCTGAAACATCTGTATCCTGGAATGTTAAGCTGCCAATCCTGTCCTTCCCTTAACCAAGTCTCTGTAATAGCAACAACATCATAATTCCAAGTACTGTAATGCCCAAGTATTGGAATGTAAGTCCAAGTACTGTAATGGCCGCTAAATCTCGCAAAAGGCCAAAAACAGGATTTGCATTGGCGAGATCCTGGAATGAGATCTTCCCTGCCCATGATGCAATCCAGTTCAGGCCCAGAGAATAACATAAAATAACATCACATTGGTGCCATTTTCACCCTTGTCCTACCTACCCACCTATCTGACGTGATGTCACGCCGACACAAATCACTACTGGTTTTCAGGGTAGCACAGTGGCACAGTGGTTAGCACTGCTGCCTCACAGCGCCAGGGACCCGGGTTCGATTCTCGGCTTGAGTCAATGTCTGTGTGGAGTCTACACGTTCTCCCCGTGTCTGCGTGGGTTTCCTCCCGGTGCTCCAGTTTCCTCCCACAGTCCGAAAGACACGCTGGTTAGGTGGATTGACCATGCTCCCCTAGTGTCAGGGGATTAGCAGAGTAAATGTGTGGGGTTACGGGAATGGGGCCTGGGTGGGATTGTTGTCGGTGCAGACTCAATGGGCCGAATGGCCTCCTTCTGCACTGTAGGATTCTATGATTCAAGAACGAAAACCAGTCAGGGTGATGTTGCCAGGGGCGCACAGGTTAGTGCAGCCCTCGGGTGGTGAGGCACATGCTCAGACATTGGCCCCGGCATTATGGCAGTGTCAGGGGTCACTGCCAGGGGGAAAAGTTGGGGAGCTCCATTAAGCGGGTTCCTCTTATCCATGAGCCGGGGGTTTACCCTTTCTGTATGTGTAGTGTCCATGGAGAGGTGGTTCCCCATGTCTGGAGGGGGTGTGGGGGGGGGGGGGGGGGTCTTGACGTTTGTGGGGGGAGGGGGAATTCCTGATCCTTGCGATGAGTTTCGGTGTCCGTGGTGCAGGAGGGAATGCCTTTCATTTAAGTCAGTGATCGGGGCGCCCTTTAGAAATGGCGCTCCGATCTCGGGATTCGTGGCCTTGCTGGTTTTCATAGGCCCCGCAACTCCAGCTGACTGTGTGAATCTCACAACACAGCGAGTGAAGCCAATTGCACATCCTGAGACCTTCACACCCGCTTCACCTGAACCAACACTGTGCATTTTTGGGAAGATTCTGCCCCTTAACTTCAAGGCTGGAATTCTACCACCCACCTGCCACGGAATCAGAGCAGGCGAGGGGCGGACAATGGAATTGTCCGTTGACCTTGGGTGGGATTTTCCGGTCTCACTAGAGCAAGGCCATAAAGTCCCGCCTTAAATGTTCGAACTGAGCTCACCATCACAGCCACATCTGCTGTGTGTAATGGAGCAGCCGTACTCACTGAGGGAATGTGTTGTCGATTTAGCATTGGAGGTTACTGGGGAATTGTCCAAACCAAACAACTCCGTTGGGAAAAGGTCTGGCTCCCAGGAATTGACCGCACTGTAGAAGACAATATTAATTAGTGTTGCCATGTCAAGCAGCCACAAAGTCAAACCTTTGCGATCCTCACAAGCTATCTCCAGGATTGAAGTTAGCATTGATTTCACAGGTTTGTACACTTGCGGACGTGGTTTGTTGTCACTGACAACCACAGCAGCTTCCCAGTCATGGGAATAGTTATGTCAATGTCAACAAAAGCCATCATCCCAGAGTGTAACCGCACTAACACTTTGTTTAGAGTCCCTCACATGGTGAGAATTGGCAGTGAACCCCATTCGCTCATTGAAAAGTCACACCCCATTAACCAGGACCTCAGGAAGATGTCGGAAGATTTATGTTTCTCTTGCAGAAGGTGACTCAGTTGCAGCTGACAACAAGTTCTGGAAATGAGAATTGCTTTGCTTTCTTTACAATAATAGAACGTCTCAATTTAGAATCATAGAATCCCTACAGTGCAGAAGGAGGCCATTCGGCCCAACGAGTCTGCACCGACAACAATCCCACCAAGGCCCGATCCCCATAACCCCACGTAGCCCCATTACTCTCTGTAATCTATGCATCCCAGGACACTAAGGGGCAATTTAGCATGGCCAATCAACCTAACCCGCACATCTTTGGACTGTGAGAGGAAACCGGAGCACCCGGAGGAAACTCACGCAGACACGGGGAGAAGGTGCAAACTCCACACAGACAGTGACCCAAGCCGGGAATCGAACCGGGTCCCTGGCACTGTGAGGCAGCAGTGCTAACCACCGTGCCACCGTGCCGCCTTCACCTGACTACTGGAAGCTTCCAGCTACACTCATCCACAGAGCGAATGATCAACATGGAGGTGAATGCGATGGAGAACAGAAAGATTGAATGAAACAGCAAGCGAAACATGAAATTCAGAATTACACTATTAAGCGCCAGGAGACAAGATGCTGGTGTATCGGAACGGTCATGTTGGAAAGCAAACAACCCAATCGTTTATTCTGACCCACACAAAAGGATCAATAATAACTTCTTTGTGCTGTACACAAACCATCACACAAAACATCTCCAAAGCACTGAAAACAACATTCCCAAGCATTGATTCCTATTCTGGCATCAACATAGCAGATGAAGAACATGCATTAAATTGAAGCATGGACATCTGATATCAGATGAGATTCTACTTGTGAGAATAAGCCTCCATCAGACTGAAGCAATGCTGTTCGAAAGTGATTTAATTTCAGTTAGCAAAAGAAACTGCCATCTCTTTTCACATGACCGAGTGGATTGTCAAATTAACAGAGAAGTTATCATGTGTAAGTGTTACCAATGAAGTTAAATGCTCAATTCATGCTTAAGCTTGGATTGCAATTTTGGAAGTTAACCATTGACACATCATAATTTTCATTTACTAAGGAGGGAAGGGAAGGGGTGTATTAAAAATGGCATTGTGTATCTTGTCCAATTAAGTCTACCAGACCAACAGAGTCTAGAAGGAAAATAAAGGAATCATTGTTTTAACAGTCCATAAAATTTGGATTGTGAATGCTTTTTCCTGAATCTTACTGTTTCATCCCAACATCTTCAAATGCTCCCTCAGTGCTAAATATCCGACAGTGCGACACTCCCTCAGTACTGATCCTCTGACAGTGCGACACTCCCTCAGTACTGACCCTCTGACAGTGCAGCACTCCCTCAGTACTGACCCTCTGACAGTGCAGCACTCCCTCAGTACTGACCCTCTGACAGTGCAGCTCTCCCTCAGTACTGACCATCTGACAGTGCAGCACTCTCTCAGTACTGACCCTCTGACAGTGCAACACTCCCTCAGTACTGACCCTCTGACAGTGCAGCACTCCCTCAGTACTGACCCTCTGACAGTGCAGCACTCCCCCAGTACTGACTCTCTGACAGTGCAGCACTCACTCAGTACTGACTCTCTGCCAGTGCAGCACTCCCTCAGTACTGACTCTCTGACAGTGCAGCACTCCCTCAGCACTGACCTTCCGACAGTGCAGCACTTCCTCAGCACTGACTCTCTGCCAGTGCCGCACTCCCTCAGTACTGATCCTCTGACAGTGCAGCACTCCCTCAGTACTGATCCTCTGACAGTGCAGCACTCCCTCAATACTGATCCTCTGACAGTGCAGCACTCCCTCAGTACTGACTCTCTGCCAGTGCGGCATTCCTTCAGTACTGACCCTCTGACAGTGCAGCACTCCCTCAGTACTGACTCTCTGCCAGTGCAGCACTCCCTCAGTATTGACCCTCTGACAGTGCAGCACTCCCTCAGTACTGACCTTCTGACAGTATAGCACTCCCTCAGTACTGACCCTCTGACAGTGCAGCACTCCCTCAGCACTGACTCTCTGCCAGTGCGGCATTCCTTCAGTACTGACCCTCTGACCGTGCAGCTCTCCCTCAGTATTGACCCTCTGACAGTGCAGCATTTCCTCAATACTGACTCTCCAACAGTGCAGCACTCCCTCAATACTGACCTTCTGATAGTGCAGCACTTCCTCAATACTGGCCATCCAATAGTGCATCACTCCCTCAGCACTGACCCTCTGACAGTGCAGCACTCCCTCAGTATTGACTCTCCTCCAGTGCAGCACTCCCTCAGCACTGACCCTCTGACAGTGCGGCACTCCCTCAGCACTGACCCTCTGACAGTGCAGCACTCCCTTGGTACTGACCCTCTGGCAGTGCAGCACTCCCCCAATACTGGCCCTCCGACAGTGCAGCACTCCCTCAGTACTGACCCTCTAACAGTGCAGCACTCCATCAGCACTGACCCTCTGACAGTGCAGCGCTCCCTCAGCACTGACCCTCTGACAGTGCAGCACTCCCTCAGTACTGACCCTCTGACAGTGCAGCACTCCCTCAGTACTGACCCTCTGACAGTGTGGCACTCCCTCAGTTCTGACCGATATGTCATCCTCATTTGTCTGCTCAATGCCTGTCCTGGGCTTGACCTGTGGCCTTTATCTCAGTGACCTGTCTATATGTCCAGTGTGGGTGTTGTGTGTGTCGAAGCATGCGTGCTTCTGGAAGTTTACAACATTTGAAAGGAAGGATTCTGGTAGCATGTAGACAATTTACATCTGAATAACCTTGGGAGTTTCATCCTGGAATGAGATGTAGCCAACAATGAAAAGATTAGCTGTACTCTTATCAATGTGAAATTCATGTTAAAGACATTCATAGGACACATTTTTTAATTAAATCTGCTTAATTTTAGATAGATTGTGTAATGTGTTAATTCAAACTCCTATTGTATCATAATTCAGTTTAAATGTTATTAATATAACACTAATCCTGATCGAATTGTGTTTAATGGGGGCCTTTGATGTGGTGTCAGTGTAATATTGAATCTCTTCCCTTATGCTTGGCCAGTCCATCAATATACAGCTCTCATCCTGTCCTCATTCCCCATAACTAGAAAGACAGACAGATGCACAGAGGGGGAGAGAGAGAGGGAGAACGATGCCGGAGCATACAAGGCAGCAGACCAGTCTTTGGACTGTAGGATCAGAAAAGATAGGTACTTGATGGCCAGCATAGACATGATGGGCCCAAGGGCCTCTCTTTGTGCTGTCGAACTCTATAGGGGGGGGCGATCTTACCAAAAGATTCTGAGTGCTGAACGAGTGAGAGAACGGGAGATTTTCAGACTGGGTTTTTTTGGCGAGTTGATAAATGCAATCTTACGACACGTAGTCAAAGTAAAGAGCCAGGATATGATTCCTGCCAGGAGGGTGTGAGGTGAAGCCTAATCTCACTGGGAAGCCGGCTACTGAGCTCTATGCGCGCCATTGTGCAGGTGCCCCAATCTCCTAGTGTGCTATGTACACACAGTGGACAGAGTGTACTGGGAGATCGACTGTCACTCCCCCCACCCCATTCCCCTGGACATCTCCACCCCCCCCCCCCCCACTAATCGCCACCTGTTCATCGTCACCTGTTCATCGCCCCCCCCACCCCACCCCTGCGATTGCTGCCCCAGCCGATTCAACCTCCACTCCCACTCTGCAAAGCTCCCCCTTCCCTCCCCTCCATGCAGACCTCATGCATCCTCCTGTCATGGCCTTGGCCCCTTCAGACCCTCCTTCCTCAGGCCCCACCCCTCAGGCTCCGTCCCTCTCACGCCCTCCTCTCAGGCCCCACTCCTTTGGGCAGTGGCAGTGTACCAGGTAGGCACTTCCAGGCTGCCAGGCTGGCACTTCCCAAGGGGCACTGCCCGGCCCTGCCTCCGACCACCCGGAGGGGGGCGGGGGGGGGGGGGATTAAATGGCCTCTGTTCCCACCGGCAAGGCCATCACGTCAGGCCTCCATTGGTCGAGACCACACGTGATCCTCGCCGAGCGGCCATTAACGTGCGAACAGTAAGAACAAGTGAGCCCGGATGATAGATTCCGGGACTCTCTAATGGCATCTAAGTTAAGTAACTAATCTTGAAATAGGTTTCACTGGCAAAACAGTGCCGGTAAGACTGCCAGAGGCAAAAAACTGGGCATGAGCTGACCTGCTCGCCATGCTGATAGACCAGTGGGACAGTCTGGTAAGATCACTGCCTGTGACTCTAATGAAAGTGAAGGACAGAGAGGGAGATTTTTTTATTTGTTCATGGGGTGTGGGTGTCGCTGCCTGGGCCAGCACTTATTCCCCATCCCTGAGGACATTTAACAGCCAACCACATTGCTGTGGCCCTGGAGTCACATGTAGGCCAGACCAGGTAAAGACAGCAGATTTCCTTCCCTGAAGGGACATTAGTGAACCAGCTGGGCTTTAATGATAACCGACAACGGTTCAATTCCAGATTTTTATTGAATTAATCTTTTGCCATTTAGCCATGGTGGGATTCGAACCCCGGGTCCCCGGAGCATTACCCTGGGTCTCTGGATTACTAGTCCAGTGACAATAACACGATGCCATTGCCTCCTCTCCAAGAGGGGGAATCTTACAAATCTCTATCTGTATCAAACTCTCCAGTTGTGAGAGAATGGGATGAGAGCAGTGTAGTGATGGACTGGCCAAGCATCAAGGGAAGAGAATCAATGTTACACTGACACCACATCAAAGGCCTCCAGGATTAGTGTTAGATTAATAACATTTACTGTGAATGTCTTTAACATGAATTTCACATTGATAACAGTGTGGCCAATACAGAGAGGCTTCATAATTGTATGACACAGATCAGGGTGTGTGATTCACCCACCACATTGCTGCTACTGTCAGGGCAGCACACAAACTTCAGGCACACTTCTGATTATCTGATTGACTATAACCCCCAGACAGCACAAAGGTCGACAGGGGAGAATCCAGGACAAGTTCAAGCCAGCCTTCACCTCTTAAAGGGGAGGTGCACCTCGGCTAAAAGCCATTGTAAAATGATTTCAACATGGGAGAGATACAAGTGCGTCGTGACAGGCAGCAAGCGCTAAGATTTTCCAATGCTGCACTGGAGGCCTTGGTGCAGGGGGTGGTGGAGAGGGAAAAGGTCATCTCTCCACCTGGGCCAAGTGGCCCTCCAGAGAAACCTTGCAGAGGCAGTGGAAGCAGCTATTGGATAAGGTCAGGAGTCCAGGCCTCAGGGCAGGTATTCTATACCACACAAAGCTCCATAACTTCACACGGGTGGTCAAACTCACTGCATCGCCAAATACCAGATAGAACCATAGAATGGTTAAGGCATAGAAGGAGGCCATTCGGTCCATTGCGTGTGTGCTGGCTCACTGAAGGTGTAGTTCACAGAGTGCCACGCCCCTGCAACGTGCTTCCTTTTTGGATAATGATTGAATTCACTCTCGCTAACTGAACAGCCTGCCGCACACTGCTCAAAGCATTGAACGCCCCATCGCTCACCGATCGATAATCTCCATCAATCACATCTCATTCTTCACCTCACCCTCACACACTTAGCATTGCTGCAAGCCTCATACTGACACTGCTGGCTATCTGACCACAACAGTAACATCACCCAGATACACAGCACCACACTCACAGATATGTTTCCCTCTCTCCCTTACGTCAAACTGGCCGACAACCACAGCAGCATGTCTTTCCCCCACTCAGGAGACTCTTAAAGTGGGTCTGATTGAAGCTGCGAGCAGCAGGGGGTTTGAAACCAGGGTGAAGGTGTGTTCCCACCATACCCTCCTCTCCACATCTCATCCCCCCCCCCCCACCCCCCCATATCCCACACTCTCTCTGATTTCCAGGTTAGTGTGAAGACGGATTCTTGCTTTCCCTTCCTCCCGGTTTCATTCTCCTTGTAACTACCCCAGGACCACAGCCCAGGTGGAAGAGCAAGGGGAGACTGATGAAAATGAAAGGCCATCCCCCACTCTGGCAGTCACGACGCTAATGTGCGTGCTGAGGGCAGCTTCGAGGGCATTACATCAGCGCGGGCAACCTGCAGCCATGACAGAGAGACAAGGATAGCTCCGAGGTCCCAGTCACACCTGAGTTCAGTTGCTGAGGCCTCTGATCAGGGCTTTGATAGGGAGACAGCCAGGCCAAGGCTGATGGCAATTAGTATTTTGCTGTGTTACAGCAGATCTGCCAGAAAGTGTGTGGTAAGATCAAGGAGCACAGAGTAGTCCAACATCAGCAATGCAAAGGGAGTCGTGCAGAGCTTGGGGCCTAGTGCTTCGTGTGTGCAGCTGGTGAGCGACTCGGTAAGAGTGGACAGAAGCACGATGCCAAACATTCAGCTCCCAGTGTACCACAGGCAGGAGCCAGTGTCTGAGTGCAAGGTCAGCCTGAGGTCATCCAAGCGGAGATTGCCGCCATTTCACTGGAGAGTTACATTCTGGCCATGTGGACACTGCAATGGTCAGTGACTGGCAGGCAGGGAGGTGACAGGCTGATGGTAAATGGGGGATTAGTATCCTCGCTGGGTGGGTTGGTCACAGATAAGCTTGCGAGAAAATGCTTTGTTGGTTCCCCTCTCCCAGCTCTCTGTCGCTGGTTACAGTATAGCTGAGGGTAGGGGCTCTGCTCTCGGGGTCACGGGATTGTTCAGCATGAAGCAGGCAACACAAATCTGTGCACACACTTTTCAGAGCAATGCCAGATTGCTCCAGAATGGGCCAGAGCAGGAGAGCTGTTTAGGCTACAGTACCCTGTCATGGTCCATGTTGGTTCTCGGCATGTTGTCCACATGTGCATATGTTGCTCATACTCGTCACGAATCATGCAGTCAATACCAATAACCCCATTGCCCTGTAACCACACGTTGGTTTGTCTTGCTGGCTATAATCCAGGTCACAAAGTCATAGAGGTTTACAGCATGGAAACAGGCCCTTTGGCCCAACTTGTCCATGCCGCCCTTATTTTTTTAAAAAACCCCTAAACTAATCCCAATTGCCCACATTTGGCCCATATCCCTCTATACCCATCGTAACCATGTAACTACCTAAATGATTTTTAAAAGTTAAAACTGTACCCGCCTCCACTACTACCTCTGGCAGCTTGTTCCAGACACTCACCACCCTCTCTGTGAACAAATTGCCCCTCTGGACACTTTTGTATCTCTCCCCTCTCACCTTAAACCTATGCCCTCTGGTTTTAGACTCCCCTACCTTTGGGGAAAGATATTGACTATCTACCTTGTCGATGCCCCTCATTATTTTATAGACCTCTATAAGGTCACCCCTCAGCCTCCTACGCTCCAGAGAAAAAAGTCCCAGTCTATTCAGCCTCTCCTTATAACTCAATCCATCAAGTCCCGGTAGCATCCTAGTAAATCTTTCCTGCACTCTTTCTAGTTTAATAATATCCTTTCTATAATAGGGTGGTACAACAGACAGCCTCAGACTACTGACAGGACACCAGGCATTCCCCTGAATGATACGGTGTGCTCCGTCACACCCCAGCTGGATGCTGAGGAAGTGAAACCACAAGCGATGTGCAGCCAATGGCGCTCTGCACTATGAGGAAGCCTGTAACCCTCACAAAGCCGTATACCCAACCGACCTGCCTCCCTCCGACAAAACAGAATGGAATGGATTCAGCTGCCTTGCAGTCTCAGTGACCTCGCAATATGTATCTGGCTCCTGGATAGCTCAGTTGACTGGATGGCTGGTTCATGATGCAGAGCGATGCCAACAGCGCAGGTTCAATTCCTATAACAGCTGAGGTTATTCATGAAGGCCCCGCCTTGCCCCTTGCCTGAGGTGTGGTGACCTGCAGGTTAAATCGTCAGCTCTCCCCCTCAAAGGGGAGAACAGCCTATGATCATCTGGGACTGTGGCGACTTTACCTTTATAACAATGATACTTGCCTCGTAGAAGGTACGGAATACGTTGATCAAGGAAATTCTCCTGATTGCATTTCAGAAATTCCAGGCCTTCTCTGTCCTTAATTCCACTCACTATCGGGTTAGTTAAAGTCACGCATTATCACCACTCTGCAACACTTGCACCTCTCAGTCATCTCTTTGCAAACCTGCTCCTCTACAGCCTTCCCATGATTTGGCAGCTGATAAAACACACAAAGTAGTGCAATAGCTTCTTTGTTGTTGCTTAAACTGATATGCCTCACCTTGAGATGTATGAGCTTTATCTCTCAATTAATAAATCGATAAAACAACTTGAGGTTTGACTGTTGTGACACAGTGTGAATATTCATTATACAGTGTTGGGCGCATTCTATAAATATTCACCCAGCTGCACCGTGACAATTTAAACCATGTGACATCACATTTCTGTGAACTGTCCATTCAGATGGATGAGGTTGCTTGAGACCTGTGATATTAATGGATTCTGCACTTTGTGTATTTTCACCTTAGTTCCAAGCAGCCTCTGAATTCGGAGGCTGTAGATTCATAGAATCCCTACAGTGCAGAAGGAGGCCATTTGGCCCATTGAGTCTGCAGCGACTCTCTGACAGAACATTCCATCCAGGCCCCATCCCCGTAACCCTACATATTTTACTCCGTTAATCCCTCTAATCCACACATTTTGGGAGACTAAGGGGCAATTTAGCATGGCCAATCCACCTAACCCACACATCTTTTGACTGTGGGAGGAAACTGGAACACCCGGAGGAAACCCACACAGACACGGGGAGAATGTGCAAACTCCACACAGACAGTGACCCAAGGCTGGAATTGGACCCGCGTCCCTGACGCCATGAGGCAGCAGTGCTGACCACTGTGCCACCATGCTGGCCCCTGCCCAGGATTTGAGCACATAAACTCGGCTAACACTCCACCACAACGCGGAGGGAGTGCAGCATTGCCAGCAATGTTGTCTCTCAGACAGAAGGTTCAGATTGGTGTTTTGTCTTCTGATTTCAGGTGGTTGTAAACCTGAAGGTTGCTGGTTCCCTGCTCCTGGATTAATAGTTATTCCCTGGACTCAAGAGGAAGGGTAGGATGAGTGATTGGAAATGGGTTTTAATTTGAATCTTGCAACAATGGGGTTAAAATATTCGAATGACAGGCGGATATGTCTGAGATTTTAGACAGGGAATCTGTTTAAACTTGTGTATGTACTCTTCCCCCTGCAATAGGACACTTTAATTGAAAGTAATTCATTGTGTGAGTTGCTTTGAGACATCATACTCAAAGTCACCTCCTTATTTTGTCTCGAGTTTGATTTATTGATGGATGCTGAATAACCATTAGTGAATTGTTGTCGTTTCAGAGACTGACTCACTCAATAACTGGAGGACTCTCCAACTGTGAAATCAAGAAACTCCACAGGTAGCTCCACTGAGACATCTACTGAACTAAGCAGCCAGCTCTCAGTGAGAGGACTAAGCTATGTATTGTTGTCCCTGTTAATTCTCGGATCCTTTCAACCAGTTTACTTACTCCAAGGTTTTACCCCGGTGCCCTTATTTGCAAGATGGACAAAGGACAAACACAAGTAAAGGTTCAACAAGTTTATTAATAATAACACTATTAACCCTTAAATTACCCACTTAAAACAAGAGGATACCCCAGATTCAAGTATACTACCCGCAAAGATGGTTTGCTTAAACTGCAGGCTCGATTCTCTGAGTCCCTCTGGTCCGTCGTCACGAAGGTGAGTCTCAATGGCAGCTTCTTCCTGCCTTCCTTCTCTGGTCAGTCTTCCGGATGGTCAAGGTCGCCTCCCTCGTCGAGTCTTCGCCGCTGGTGTATCTGAGATTATCCTCCTGCCTGCTTGCCTTTCCAGAAACTTCTCTGGCTTCTGGCCAATGAGGTCCCAGGAGGGGGTTCCAATACCCAGTGGGTTTCTTGATGTCTGCCTGACAGGACACCAGGGTCCGCCCCCAGGTGTCCATCTCCATGCTGTTGCTTACATGTAACCTGTTGTCAGATAAGGTAACTGCAGGAACTCTCGGTGACAGAAGGTCTGGCCCGATCTGGGCTTCTAACAATAGGCCGGTGCATTTCAATGGGGTGCAATGATCTCCTGCTGAGTATCAGTAGAGTGCAACGACCTTTGATGGGTGGTTGATGGGTCAGGCCCAGACATGTTTGTGTATTGTACAATTGGCCTGCCTGAGGTTTGACTGTGTTTGATTTTAATATGCCCAATTCTTTAATTTAGGATATCAAATTTAATCAGCCTTAAAACTAGGCCCTATTTATATCACCACAGTATGATGGAGCCAAAGACCGGAATTCTCCGACCGTTCACACCGGTGGGATTCTCCATTCCCGCCGGCAGTGTACCCCCGCCCGCAGGTTTCCCGTCGGCATGGGGTAACGTCGATGGGAATTCCCATTGACAGAGGCGGGACCAGAGAATCCCTCCGCTAGCAAACAACACGCCAACTCCCGCCAGCGGGAAACATGCGGCTGGGACGCTGGAGAATCTTGCCCCATTTTTAACTTGAAATCAAATAAAAGTCACACTGAGGTTCGGGAATGTGCCTCCAAAAAGGGGATTAAACTCTCAATCTGTGACCATCAGCAGGAATGAGAATGGGATGACTCACCATGACCCTCATTTGGAATACTGGCCTGGACCACTCCACCACCTCGTTGAGATTCTGAAACTGTGGAAGTCCTCATTTCACATTCTCAAACAATCCACGGGCCCCGAAGCCCAATATTTATCCCATAATTACATTGCTGTTTGTGGGAGCGTGCTGTGTGCAAATTGGCTGCTGTGGCCAGGGATGTCTGGCTGTTCCCGCCGGTGGGATCTTCTGATCCTCCAGATGGCGCACCCCCTGCCATGGGTTTCCCGGTGCTATGGGGTGGAATCAGTGGGAAACCCCATTAATTGCGGCAGCTCCAGAAGATCCCACCACCAGCATGGTGGCACAGTGGTTGGCACTGCTGCCTCACAGTGCCAGGGACCCGGGTTCCATTCCCGACTTGGGTCACTGTCTGTGCAGAGCCTACGCGTTCTCCCCATGTCTGCGTGGGTTTCCTTTGGGTGCTCCGGCTTCCTCCCACAGTCCAAAAGACGTGTTGGTTAGGTGCATTGGCCATGCCAAATTCTCCCTCAGTGTACCCGAACAGGCGCCGGAGTGTGGTGACTAGGGGATTTTCACAGTAACTTCATTGCAGTGTTGATGTAAGCCTACTTGTGACACTAATGAATAAACTTAAAATAAACTTAACTGCCACCCACTACGGGACGCATGCCCTGAGGAAGCCAGTGAATTGCCCCCTTGTGATTCCTACATTACAACAGTAACTACACTTCAGATCTATTTCATTGACTGTAAAGGGCTTTGTGACATCATCAGCTTGTGAAAGGCGCTATGTCAATGCACATCACTGTTTCACAGATTTGTAATAGCAGCAAACCAGGCCATTTGGCCCATCGTGTCTGCACCAGCTCTCCGGATGAGCAATGCACCATGTAGTATTCACCCACTTCCACCCCAGAACATCCTTTCCTTTCAGATACTAATCCAATTCCCTCTCTAGTTCCTCAGTTAAATCTGCCTCCACCACACACTCAGCAAGCACATTTCAGACCTTAACCGCTGGCCGTGTAGAAAAGTTTCTCCTCGGGTCTCCAAGACTTCTTTTGCCAATAGCCTAAATGTGTCTCCCATTCTCCATCCTTCCAACAGTGGGAATAGTTTTTTCCCAGTCTCCACTGTCCCACCCCTCATGATTTCCAACGCCTTGATCAAATCTCCGCTCAACCCAACATCCTTCCTTTTTTCCTTTAATTTTGGTGACATCTACTCAATACATCTGATTCACCTCATTCATGGATGGCACAGTGGTTAGCACTGCTGCCTCACAGCGCCAGGGACCCGGGTTCAATTCCGACCTTGGGTGACTGTCTGTGTGGAGTCTGCCCGTTCTCCCCGCGTGTGCGTGGGTTTTCTCCGGGTGCTCCGGTTTCCTCCCACAGTCCAAAGATGTGCAGGTTAGTTGGATTGGCCATGTTAATCTTAGTGTCCCAAGATGTGCAGTTAGATAGATTAGCCATGGGAAATGTGTGGGCTTGCAGGGATCGGGCAGGGGAGCGGGCCTGGGTAAGTAACCCTGTCAGAGTGGCAGTGCAGACACCAAATGGCCTCTTCTGCATTGTAGGGATTTTATTCTCTCCTGTCCTCATTTAATAGGGAGGCACGGTAGCACAGTGGTTAGCACTGCTGCTTCACAGCTCCAGGGACCTGGGTTCGATTCCCGGCTTGGGTCACTGTCTGTGTGGAGTTTGCACATTCTCCTCGTGTCTGCGTGGGTTTCCTCCGGGTGCTCCGGTTTCCTCCCACAGTCCAAAGATGTGCGAGTTAGGTTGATTGGCTATGCTAAAATTGCCCCTTAGTGTCCTGGGATGCGTAGATTAGAGGGATTAGCGGGTAAAATATGTAGGGATATGGGGGTAGGGCCTGGGTGGGATTGTGGTCGGTGCAGACACGATGGGCCGAATGGCCTCTTTCTGTACTGTAGGGTTTCTATGAATCTATTCTATGAATCTTAAGCATCGTCAGGAGCTTGATCCACATGCCTTGGCCAAAAGAAAAAGCCACATGTTTAAAAGGAAAACATCCCCGTGCCTGGTTCGTAAACAGCATTGGCAGCAAGTTAGGGGCGGATGACTTAGCTCTGTGCTGAACCATTGCAGAGAATGCCAGAGCGACAGGGTGTTCATGGGAAATCCCAAAGAGGAGGGCGCAATTCAATCCAGTTGACATTGAGGGAAGGAAAAAGTAACGAATTCCATTTATGTAGGGCTTGATCGAACCTCTCAGTATGCGCCATGCAATGAATTGCACTGAGGTACAGCCGCTGTTGTGATGTAGGGACTCACGGGCAGCCATTTGTAATTAAAAATAACTCCCACACGTTGCAACGGGATGAATAATATTCATTGAGGAATCCGTCAATAAATGAGAAAATCGAGTTGAGAGGAGCAGTTGATGATCAGATGCAACTGAAGACATTCGGGCAGATTACCTGTGACCTAAAGATGGCATTTCAATCCAAAAATCTATCATCATTAAGCACTTAAACACAAACAGTATATGCTGGGGATTTACCCGACAGAAACACTCGGCATAAAAATGCGCATCTCCAGAGCATCTGGAAGGAGGAAAGTACTGATATCACGGAAGGAAACAGAGCAGAAATGGAAGCGTGGAGGTTTGCTCACAGACTCCTCAATCAAAATCCATGTCAAAAAGCTTTTACTGTGAATAAAAACGAAGGGAATGTGGAACAATGTGCCGAGCAAACAAGGGCCAACAAATGACTTCATTTCAGAGGCAGTTTGCAGCTGTTAGCTGATTTCAGCAAAACTCATTTCAGATCTTATTATTTGGTCAAATAACGTGTAGTGTGTCTTTGACCTTTTGCGGGTCCTTTCCGTTCAAGTGTTTCAGCTCGAATTCAGTCACATATCATTCGCTGAACAAATTACAGTCCAAATGTGACTCTGAGTGTCAAAGCAATTGGCGACTGGGTAATGGGAAAAGGATAACACCAAGACAGGGTTACAAAGCTCCAGCCAGCTTAGTGGCATTTCCCAGTCAGGGCCCACGTTGTTTACCCATTGACAGAATTATCTAGGAGGGCAGGACTGGCGTAGGAGGAGGGACTGGGGCGACTGCGCCTGTATTCACCGGAGTTTCAAAGAATGAGCAGAGAGATCTCACTAAAATGTGTACAATTCAGACAGGGCTGGACAGAGGGATGTTGTTTCCTTTGGCTGGGGTGAAGGGGGTGGGGGGGGTGGAGAGGGGGGGGGGGGGTCAAGGGCTCACAGTCTCAGGCTATAGGGTAGGCCATTTAGAACTGAGAAGAAGAGAAACATCTTCATTCAGAGGGTGGTGAAGAACCTGTGGAAATTTCTACCACAGAGGCTGTGGAGGCCGGATCACTGAATGTACTTAAGAAGGAAATAGATTGATTTCTAGACTGTAAGGGCATCAAAGGCATGGGGAGAGTGCAGGAGTATGGTTTAAAGTTTAAGCTTTATTTATTAGTATCACAAGTAGGCTCACTTGAAGTTACTGTGAAATCCCCTAGACGCCACACTCCGGCGCCTGTTCGGGTACACTGAGGGAGAATTTAGCATGGCCAATTCACCTAACCAGCACGTCTTTTGGACTGTGGGAGGAGACCGGAGCACCCGGAGGAAACCCACGCAGACACGGGGAGAATGTGCAGACTCTGCATAGACAGTGACTCGAGGCCGGAATCGAACCTGGGTCCCTGGCGTTGTGAAGCAACAGTGCTAACCACTGTTCCACCGTGGTAGAGAATCAGCCATGATCATATTGAATGGCGGAGCAGGCTTGAAGGGCCACATGGTCTATCCTGCTCCTATTTTCTATGTTTCTATCTTGATGGAGGAGCTGGGCAACATTTTGGACCCGAGGTGCCAATCCATCTACAGGATCTTTTATTTGCAAAGCTGATGAATCTGAAAGCACAGAATGTGGCCATTCAACCCATTGTGCAAATGCTAGCCCTATGATGGAGTTATCACATTAGTCCCACTCCCCCACCTTCCCCCATAGCACTGTAAATCGTTCTTTTCTCGAGTTTGCAAAATAAGGCTGATGCGTTTGCAACAATCTTCAGCCAGAATCTTCAGCTGAGTGGATGATCCATCTGAAGATGTCAGTCTTCAGCCAATTCGATTCACTCCATGTGATATCAAGAAACGGCTGAAGGTATTGGATTTGCAAAGGCTGTGGGCCCTGACAATATTCCGACAATTGTATTGAACGGGTGCTCCAAACCTTGCCGCTCCCCTAGCCAAGCTATTCCAGTGCAGCTACAACACTGGCATCTATCCGGCAATGTGGAAAATTGCCCAAGTATGTCCTGTATACAGGAAACAGGACAAATCCTCCCCGGCCAATTACCGCCCAATCAGTCTACTCTCGATCATCAGTAAAGTGATGAAAGGGGTCATCAACAACGCTATCAAGCAGCACCTGCTCTGCAATAACCCACTCAATCATGCTCAGTTCGGGTTCTGCCAGGGTCACTCAGCTCCTGACCTCATTACAGCCTTGGTCAAAACATGGACAAAAGAGCTGAACTCTCTAATGTCCTTTAGGGAAGGAAATCTGCCATCCTTACCTGGTCTGACTCCAGATCCACAGCAACGTGGCTGACTCTTGACTGACCGCTCAAGAGCAATTAGAGATGGGAAATAAATGCTGGACCAGTCAGTGATGCCCACATCCCATCAAAGAATAAAAAATAGGTGAGGTGAGGGCAACTGCCCCTGAAATCAAGCAGCCCTCACAAATGGGAATCAGGGGAAAACTCTCTGCTGGTTGGAATCATATCTGGCACAATGGAAGATGGTTGTGATTGTTGGATATTAATCACTCAAGATAGCACTGTAGGAGTCCCTCAGGATAGTGTCCTAGGCCCAACCAACTTCAGCTGCTTCATCAATGACTTTCCTTCAATCATAAGGTCAGAAGTGGGGCTGTTCGCTGATGATTGCACAATGTTCAGTACCATTCGCGACTCCTCAGACACTGAAACAGTTCATGTCCAAATGCAGCAAGAGTGGGATAATATCCAGGCTTGGGCTGACAAGTGGCAAATAACAATCACAAGTGCCCCAGGCAATGACCGTCTCCAACAAGAGAGAAGCTAACCATTGCCCTTTGACATTCAATGGCATTACCATCACTCAATCCCCCACTATCAATGTCCTGGGATTATCATTTCCCAGAAAATGAACTGTACTAACCATATAAATACTGTGGCTACAAGAGCAGGTCAAAGGCAGGGAATCCTGTAGCTCACTTCCTGACTCCCCAAAGCCTATCCACTATCTACAAGGCACAAGTCAGGAGTGTGAGGGAATACTCCCCACTTGTCTGGATGGTGCAGCTCCAACAACGTTAAGAAGCTCAACACCATCCAGGACAAAGCAGCCCACTTGATTGCTATCCCTTCCACAAATATTCAATCCCTCTAGCACCGATGAAAGTGGCAGCTGTGTGTCCCATCTACAAGATGCACTGCAAGAACTCACCAAGGTTCCTTAGGCAGCACATTCCAAACCCACGACCACTACCATCTAGAACCAGCTTTATCAACCTTTTTTGGATGTGTGAGGGGGGAGTCACATTTCATTCTTTTCTCGCTCAAGATGCTGATGATCAAGTTTTGGTAAGATTATGTTTCATACAACATTAAATCTGAAATTTAAAAGTATCAATGACAATGCAATAATTTTTTAAACAGAGTAATTAATAAAAATGTCCATTAAAAAATGCTGAGCAGCAGAGTTCACCAATAAAACCTTTTATTTTGCCTTTTCGCTCGAGAAGCAGAGGTAGAGAGAGACAGACTGGGTCACCAGGGAAGATAGTGAGGACCAGAAGTTGGGTTTAACCTTGCTTTCACCTTTGGAGGCACAAATTCCAAGCTGGCCTCGGTGGAATTTACATCAAAGTGAGGGTCAGAAGCGGGTTGCCTTTCAGCCTGGGTTTTCCTCCTGTCCCAACCGGCTTGATGGGCAGGTTTCTGAGGAAGGAAAGTGAGGAAGTCTGGCGTGTGTTTCCAGCTCAGTCTGAGACTCAGGGTTCCTACTCTCACACAAAATCACCCAATGTCACCCACACCCACAGACCCAGGCTCACACACACACACACACTCACACAAACACACACTCACATTCACAGACGTAGACTCACACAGACACACACACACACAGACTCACACACACTCTCACTCACAGACTTACACAGACTCATACAGACACACACACTAACGCGCACACCGACTCACACTTACACATAGACTCACATAGAAACACATGCACTCACACACACACACACAGATTCACACTCACGACTCTCAGACACAGAAACACACACAGACTCACACTCACGACTCTCACACACAGACTCACACAGACACACAGATGCACACACACAGGCACACATAGAGTCTCATACAGACACACACATACAGACTCACACACACATACATGCATACACACACACCTACACAGACTCATATAGAGTCACACACACACAGGCGAGGGTAAGAGCTTATTCAAGCAGGGGAAACAGTGGAATTATCTCACACATCCTCCATCCTTCCCCAACAGATCCTGCTGACTCAGTCAGTAATACTCAATGTGTAGTTTCAATCCCCACGCCACTCCTAGATACCAGAGCAGTCACATTACTAAACATTTTCACCATTTTTCATTGGAATGGATCTAGATTGGATTTATTAGAAACATCGAGATTGGAACCAATTTTGAAGGGGTTAAATTTGCGGGATAACATGGATGTACTTATTTGTTTTCTGACAGGACATTTGAAGGTGTATCACCAGGCCATTGGAATATAATTTGACATTCTAGTGACTGTTCAGGCTTGTCATTGTGACAGCCCCATTCATTTGTACTCAGTAGGGGGGTCAGTGTCAGGTTGGATTGATGGACTCTGCTCTCGGAGTAGTTAGTTTTGACTAAAAGCTAAACCTGTCACCAGGCTTTTAAAAATGCAAACATCAAAAGAGTCTGTCTTTTGGAGTAGGTACTGTACAGGCCACAGAAGATGTGACAACATAGTCAAAAAGATTCAGTGTGGGACTGAAAGGTGCCATGTAAAGGGGCTATTCTGTTTAGGAGCAAAGGAATTGCCACATATAAGATGACCAACATCGATCTGTTGTCTTGTTTATTATTCATGAAGAGCTAGGAACTAATTGTTCTGAGAAATTATATCCAGGGTGCCACATTCACTGTAGCACTGCAGCGATGTATCGAGCAGTGATGTGTCAATCCATCAGTCCACCAATCACATGGAGAACTCCATGGATGGCATGGTGGCACAGTGGTTAACACTGCTGCCTCACAGCGCCAGGGACCCGGGTTCAATTCTAGCCTTTGGTCACTGCCTATGTGGAGTTTGCACATTCTCCTCGTGTCTGCATGGGTTTCCTCCAGGTGCTCCGGTTTCGTCCCACAGTCCAAATGTGTGCGGGTTAGGTGGATTGGCCATGCTAAATTGCCCGTAAGTGGCCAAGATGTGCAGGTTAGGAGGGTTGGCGATGCAAAATTGTCCCTTAATGTCCAAAGATGTGCTGATTAGGTGGATTGGCCATGCTGAATTGCCCCTTAGTGTCCGAAGATGTGTAGGTTAGGGAGATTAGCAGGTTAAATGCATGGGGTTAGGGGATGGGGTGAGGGTCGGGCCTGGGTAAGGTGCCCTGTCAGAAAGTCAATGAAGACTTGACAGGCTGAATAGCCTCCTTCTGCACTGTAGGGATTCTATGAGAACTCCAGCATTTTGAGTCTATTTGTGATTATTTCAAACAGAAGACACAGCATGGTGTCAGTGGGTAAATAAAAGCTCAAACGTTTCAGAAGATTGAATTAGATTGAAAATGAAAAGCAATCCAAAGGGCGGGACCTTGTGCCCTGTCTTGCCATCCGAGCATGGGGTAAGATCTGGAGAAAAATTATCCTGTTTCTCTGGAGAGAAACACGCTGCTTTTCTCGCCAGAAACAACACTCTGCCAAATTCTGGTAAAATCACCGCTGTATTCTTGTGAAAGCGGGAGAGAAACTGTATGAACTGTGCAAAGATGAATGGGCCACAACCGTAGTCCGTAAAGAATCAGGAGTGATTCCATCGAGGCACCTGAGCAGTTTAAGGAAAAGTGCAGACAGACGTTCAATAGCTTTCTGGAGGGCACTGGTGAAGAGGAAAGGGTCAGTAACATCCTTTCGTGGGGAGGAGGGAAAGGGTTAAATACTTTAATATCTGGGTGAGTGAGGATAGCAGTAAAAATCCAGACAAAAGTTGGAAATTCCGCACACATCTCCAGCCAAGGTCAAATCATTGCATCTACCAATGTGAATTTCAAAGACTAAGGCAGCAATCATGGAATATCATAGAATCCCTATAGTGCAGGAGGAGGCCATTCGGCCCATCGAGTCTGCACCAACAACAATCCTATCCAGTCCCTATCTGTATAACACCAAGTATTTTACCCACTAATCCTCCTGGCGCTAAGGGGCAATTTTTCATGGCCAATCAACCTAACCTGCACATCTTTGGACTGTGGGAGGAAACCGGAGCACCCAAAGGAAACCCATGCAGACACGGGGAGAATGTGCAAACTCCACACAGACAGTGACCCAAGCCAGGAATCCGGAAACCCATGCAGACACGGGGAGAATGTGCAAACTCCACACAGACAGTGACCCAAGCCAGGAATCGAACCCAGGGTCCCTGGCTCTGTGAGGCAGCAGTGCTAACCACTGTGCCACCGTGCCGCCCAGGTGACCCTGTTAAAAACTCCTTGAGATTGGAAAAATGCCAGAGAATGTAAATTCAAGGAGCTAATGGAATTCTGATAGATCAGCCTTATTGGGGACTCTGTACACCGCTGAATGATTTGATTGGAAAGGCGAGGCTGTCTATATTCCAGCCCTTGGACACTGCCAGAGTACATGAAGCCACAAGCAGATGAATAGCTAGCTTTCAGTTAAGTCAAGAGAAAGGCTGCAGGGTTGATGCAGTGAAACAGCAGGAAAAGAATGCACACCAGACAGAGAAAGACCTATAAGAGCTGTGGATCAGCGTAAATTCCCAGACAGAAGGAAATGTTTCAAATACGGATCCATAGAATCCCTACAGTGAAGAAAGAGGCCATTTGGCCCATCGAGACTGCACTGACAACAATCCCACCTGGGCCCTATCCTCGGAATCCCACATTTTTACCTCACTAACTTACCTTGACACTAAGGGACAATTTAACATGGCCAATCCACCTAACCTTCACCTCTCTGGAGTGTTCGTGGAAAGAGCCATCACTGGGAAAAGACGTATAGAATGAAGAAAGGATATGGTAAATGAGTCATCGGAGAGAGAGAGAGAGCAACAGGGCGAATGAGAAGTACAAAGAACTAAACACCCTGGAAGATGACAATAAGTTTGAGAACACAATAGTCAGAGGAACCATAAAACTATTCAAAATGGCCGAATATGACAGTTCCAAGAGGATAGAAGTCCACACAGCCACAGGGAACAGGAGGATGGTGAGAAATCAGACCAAACTGAAGCTTGATCCCAGAACCCAAAGAAACATCATCTCACGCAGACTATAGGGTACGGACAGGGTAAAAGAGCAAACTGGTGAAATCTCTGTCCCCTTCCCAACTGTTTGCAATGAGTGGGTGCTTGCGGGGAAGCTGTGTGTGTATTTTAACTCCTCGGGAGACGATGGCCGAGTGGTATTATTGCGAGACTATTAACCCAGAAAGTCAGCTAATGTTGACCTGGGTTCGAATACCACCATGGCAAATGGTGGAATTTGAATTCAATTTTTAAAAATCTGGAATTAAGAATCTGCTGATGACCATGAAATCATTGTCGATTGTCAGAAAAACCCATCTGATTCACTAATGTCCTTTAGGGAAGGAAATCCGCCGTCCTTACCCGGTCTGGCCTACATGTGATTCCAGAGCCACAGCAGTGTGGTTGACTCTCAACTGCCCTCAGGCAACTAGGGATGGACAATAAATGATGGCCAGCCAGCGACGCCAATGTTCCACGAATGAATAAAAAAAGTGTGAACAAATTGAATAACCGGTAGCAATCTCTTTGTGGGTTTAAATGAAGGGAATTGTTTATTTACAGGCTCACCTCAAAATCTAAAGCTACAGCTCATACTCTCGCAGTTACACACACAAATACAATCAAGGAAAGTACAGGTGGGCGGCACAGTGGCACAATGGTTAGCACTGCTGCCTCACAGCACCAGGGACCGGGGTTCAATTCCAGCCTCAGGTCACTGTGTGTGTAGAGTCTGCACATTCTCCTCATGTCTGCGTGGGTTTCCTCCAGGTGCTCCGGTTTCTCCCCACAGTCCAAAGATATGCGGGTTAGGTTGATTGGCCACGGTAAATTGCCCTATAGTGTCAGGGGAAGTAGCAGGGTAAATACATGGGGTTAAGGGGAGTGGGCCTGGGTGAGATTATGGTCGGTGCAGACTCGATGGACCAAAGAGCTTCTACAAATACATAAAAGCCAAAAGAGTAACTAGGGAGAGAGTAGGGCCTCTTAAGGATCAACAAGCTCATCTATGTGCAGATCCACAAGAGATGGGTGAGATCCTAAATGAATATTTCTCATCAGTATTTACTGTTGAGAAAAGCATGGATTTTAGGGAACTTGGGGAAATAGATAGTAATATCTTGAGGAGTGTACATATAACAGAGAAGGAGGTGCTGGAAGTCTTTAAGCGCATCAAGGTAGATAAATCCGAGGGACCTGAATAAGTGTATCCCAGGACATTGTGGGAGGCTAGGGAGGAAATTGCAGGTCCCCTAACAGAGATACTTGAATCAGCGGCAGCCACAGGTGAGGTAACTGAAGATTGGAGGGTGGTAAATGTTGTGCCTTTGTTTAAGAAGGGCTGCAGGGAAAAGTTTTGGGAACTACAGGCCGGTGAGCCTAACGTCTGTAGTGGGTAAGTTGTTAGAAGGTATTCTGAGAGACAGGATCTACAGCCAATTAGAGAGGCAAGGACTGATTAGGGACAGTCAGCATGGCTTTGTGAGTGGAAAATCATGTCTCACTAATTTGGCTGAGTTTTTTGAAGGGGTAACCAAGAAGGTAGATGAGGGCAGTGCAGTTGATGTTGTCTGCATGGACTTTAGCAAGGCCTTTGACAAGGTACCGCATGGTAGGTTGTTGCATAAAGTTAAATCTCACAGGATCCAGGGTGAGGTAGCCAATTGGATACAAAATTAGCTTGATGACAGAAGCCAGAGGGTGGTTGTAGAGGGTTGTTTTTCAAACTGGAGGCCTGTGACCAGCGGTGTGCCTCAGGGATCAGTGCTGGGTCCACTGTTATTTGTCATTTATATTAATGATTTGGATGAGAATATAGGAGGCATGGTTAAGTTAGTAAGTTGCAGATGACACCAAGATTGGTGGCATAGTGGACAGTGAAGAAGGTTATCTAGGATTGCAACGTGATCTTGATTAATTGGGCCAGTGGGCTGATCAATGGCAGATGGAGTTTAATTTCGATAAATGTGAGGTGATGCATTTTGGTAGATCGAACCAGGGCAGGACTTACTCAGTTAATGGTAGGGCATTGGGGGGAGTTATAGAACAAAGAGATCTAGGGGCACAGGTTCATAGCTCCTTGAAGTGGACTCACAGGTGGACAGGGTGGTGAAGAAGGCATTCGGCATGCTTGGTTTCATTGGTCAGAGCATTGTATACAGGATTTGGGATGTCTTGTTGAAGTTGTACAAGACAGTGGTAAGGCCACACTTAGAATACTGTGTGCAATTCTGGTCACCCTATTATAGAAAGCATATTATTAAACTAGAAAGAGTGCCAAAAGGATTTACTAGGATGCTACCGGGATTTGATGGTTTGAGTTATAAGGAGAGGCTGGATAGACTGGGACTTTTTTCTCTGGAGCACAGGAGGCTTAGGGGTGATCTTATAGAGGTCTATAAAATAATGAGGATCATAAATAAGGTAGATAGTCAATATCTTTTCCCAAAGGTAGGGGAGTCTAAAACTAGGGGGCATAGGTTTAAGGTGAGAGGGGAGAGATACAAAAGGGTCCAGAGGGGCAATTCCTTTACAGAGAGCCTGGTGAGTGTCTGGAATGAGCTGCCAGAGGTAGTAGTAAAGGCGGATACAATGCTTTTAAAAAGCATTTAGACAGTTACATGGGTAAAATTGGTATGGGGGATATGGGCCAAATGTGGGAAATTAGGGCGAGTTTAGTGGTTAAAAAAATGGGCGGCATGGACAAGTTGGGCTGAAGGGTCTGTTTCCATGCTGTAAACCTATGACTATTGGCCTCCTTCTGCACTGTAGGGATTCTATAATTCTATGATTCCAGGTGAAAGAGAACGGTGCCCTTTTACAGGTTGTAAGCAAAAGAATAGCTGAGAATTCACATGACAGCCTTGTTCTGGAAAACACATGTTGCAGGCCTAATAAAGAAGACAGCTTAACTCTTAAAGGGTAACTTCGGTGAATTCGACAGCCAAAGTCATTCAGGAACCTCTTGAAGGGATAGACGGTTGGGAGAAACAGTCAGCAATTCCTGATTCCCTATCCATTCTGATCGTGATCAATGTTGTTTAATTTTGATTAGGCTGAGGTGCATTCCCAAACTCCAGGTTTTCTCTTTAAATTGCCTCTTGGTGTCCAAAGACGTGGAGGTTAGGTGGATTGGCCATGGTAAATGTGCAGGATTACAGGGATAGGACGCAGGACGCCTGGGTGGGATGCTCTTTCGGAGAGTCAGTACGGACTGAATGGCCCGAATGGCCTCTTCCTGTACTGTCGGGATTCTATTCTAAGAAGCTTGATTCCACACAGGAGAAAGCAGTCCACACGATTGGCACCCAATCCTGGACCTTAAAGATTCCCCCCCTCCACCATCAGCACACAGAGGCAGCAACTCGCCAAGGCTCCTTCGACAGTACCTTCTAAACCAATGACATCTGCCACATGGAATCTAAAGGGCAGCAGACAAATGGGAAGACCACCACCTGCAAGTTTCCCTCCAGGTCACTCACCATATTGTGGAAATGCATCGCCGTTCCTTCACTGTTGCTGAATCAAAATCCTGGAATGCCCTCCCTAACAGCACTGTGGGTGTACCTACACCACAGGAACTGCAGAGGATTAAGCAGGTGGCTCGCTACCTTCTCAAGAGCAATTAGGGCTGGGCAATAAATATGGGCCTCCCATGCATGGCTGTTATCAGTAGCAGACATTTCAATGAGCGCCCAACTTGACGATGATGGACAAGCATTTCTTCACCCTTCACACCTGTCAGCTGACTGAGGGATAGACAGTTACATCCATACTTTGATTTATATAATGTATTTACAAAAATTATATAGGCTGGGGGGAATAGAAGGGTAAAATATGTGTTGTCTCGGGGATAAGGTTAAAGGGATAGAGCCTGGATGAGAGTTGGTGCACACTCGATGGGCCGAATAGCCTCATTCTGCACTGTAGGGATTCTATGTTTCTATCGTTCTATGAAATTCTGTTGGGGAATTCTGCAGAGGTCACCATGGTTACTGGAGCATGTATCACAGGTGAGGGCTTATGTATTAGGGCCAGGGAAGCCATGAAGGATGAGGTTGCAGAACTGACAGCAACAGCCTCATGCTCGTCAGCCCTGGGTTGGCTTTCTGGGGGGGTGGGAGCGTTGGGTGGGATGGGCTGCTGGGGTGCAGCAGTCCTCCATTTCGGAATCCATTGTGCCACCAGTGAGAGCGTCCTCTTATGGATAGGCCCGTTGCTCCTCATGTACTCGATGGAGGACAATGCTCCTACTCTGAAAGGGCTGCTTCAGGCTGCTGAGTGAACCCAGCTCGCACTGCAGGAATTCACACCCCTCTCTATACACTGCGAGCGATGCTACATGTGACTCTCCATGGGCCTGGCCAGACTCTCATGGGTAGGACTCATGCCATCAAGCCCCTGAGACACAGTGGAGCTTACCAGTGCCATGGACTCCTCCACTCGCAGTGCTTGAACATACACTGCCTCAGAGAACTCTGCCAGATATCTGCACTGCTGATCCTGGCACTGTGCCCCGTGAGGTGACTCCTGAGGACCCACCTCTATACCCACCGGAGCTTCATCATCTCTGTCCTCTTTACTCCGCGGGGGACTGTACACAGATGTTTCTGATTCTGATATCTCCTCCTACACTCTGGAGCGATGATCTTCACCCTGTGTATCCGCCTCTAAACATGGACTACTTCCCCCCGCTGTGTGAGTATCTGTGTTGGTGCATTGTGGGATGGATGGCACAATGTTTTCACCAACTTTTACAGATGCACCATAGAAAGCATTCTTTCTGGTTGTATCACAGCTTGGTATGGCTCCTGCTCTGCCCAAGACCGCAAGGAACTGCAAAAGGTCATGAATGTAGCCCAATCCATCACGCAAACCAGCCTCCCATCCATTGACTCTGTCTACTCTTCCCGTTGCCTCGGCAAAGCAGCCAGCATAATTAAGGACCCCACGCACCCCAGACATTCTCTCTTCCACCTTCTTCCGTTGGGAAAAAGATACAAAAGTTTGTGGTCACGTACCAACCGACTCAAGAACAGCTTCTTCCCTGCTGCTGTCAGACTTTTGAACGGACCTACCTTAAAAAATGCTGATCTTTCTCGACACCCTAGCTGTAACACTACATTCTGCACCATCTCCTTTCTTTCTCCCCTTTGCACTCTAATGAAGAAATAAATAAAGATAAAAATTCTTGCATTGATCATAGAATCCCTACAGTGCAGAAGGAGGCCATTCAACCCATCGAGCCTGCACTGGCAACAATTCCACCCACGTCCTATCTCCATAAGTCCACATGTTTATGCTGCTAATCCCCCTGACACTAAGATCTTTGGAGTGTGGGAGGAAACCGGAGCACCCGGAGGAAACCCATGCAGACACGGGGAGAATATGCCAACTCCACGCTGACAGTCACCCGAGGCCGGAATTGAACCCGGGACCCTGGTGCTCTGAACAGTATGCTTTGTCTGTGTAGTGCGCAAGAGACAATACTTTTCACTGCATCCCAATCGCTTTCATCTTCAACGCAAGTTATCTTCTTTCCATTTGAACTAATAGTTCCGGTCTCGGTTTTATTTTATATTCCCATATGAAGCACTTTGCATTTCTCGATGCTAAATCTCAGTTTGTTAAGGTAGCAGAAATCGTCTGCTGCTTTTTTGTTCTATTGTAAGAATATTTCATTGACTATGGAGGCATCCGAAGTTCATAAAAGGTGCTATCGGGCTGGCATGGTGGCACAGTGGTTAGCACTGCTGCCTCACAACACCAGGGCCCTGGGTTCAATTCCAGCCTCGGGTGACTGTCCGTGTGGAGCTGGCACATTCTCCCCGTGTCTGCATGGGTTTCCTCCGGGTACTCCGGTTTCCTCCCCAAAGTCCAAAAATCTTAGTGTTAGGGGGTTTAGCAGCGTAAACACATGGGCTTATGGAGTTAGGGCCTGGGTGGGATTGTTGCCAGTGCAGGCTCGATGGGTTGAATGGCCTCCCTCTGCACTGTAGGGATTCTATGATAAATGCAAGAATTTTTGTCTAGATTCATTTCTTCAATTCAAGTTATTTTAGGCCAGAAATGACTAACTAAACAAAAAGAAAAGTTTCACTTTCTAGATCACCTTCTTGTACCCTGAGCATGTCGAGCAGATGTTTAGATGTTCAGAAGCAATGAAACACTGTTGTGATGCATTCAAATGTCGCAGCCAATTTATGCGCAGCAAGCTCCCTCCAGCAGCCGTGACGTAAATGAGCAGTTACTCTGTGAGGTGGATATAAAATGAAGGAGATCAGGAAATTGTGAAACCTAACGCTATCAAAAACAGTGAAGCCGTGTGTGATGACGCCTGACTTTCACTGAAGAGTATTTATTGCAGGAGCCTGTGGGTGTTCAGGGTGGGATGTAGCGGGGAGGATGGGGTTGGAGGTTGGTGGGGGCAGTGAGGTGAAAACACTGATCCCACCAGAAAAGATGAATGAATAAAAACAGAAAATGCCAGAAAATCTCAGCAGGTCTGACAGCGTCTGTGGAAAGAGGATAGCGCCAACGTTTCGAGTCTGGATGACCCAGAACGGAAAGCAAAAAAAAAAGATGAGGCAAGATTTATACTGAGAGGGTGCGGGGGCTGCAATTGGACAAAGGAAATGTAAATGGTGATGATGAAGACTAGGAAAGGTGCTAAGAAAGCCTTTGCCTTTATCTAGCATGAATGAAAAACTAAGTTCCAGTAAGTCTATGGCTTTTGTGGTTTGCAGGGTGGCCTGGGATGTGGATTCAGAGACAGGACAGTGATTTTGCACCAAAGGGAAACCAGGGGTTTGGTGAGGAAATAGGGTGTTCTGAGACTTTGGGTGGTGTTTAATGGAGGCACCGGGGGCTGGGGAGCTGGCGAGAGCCCCATATTGCCTCTTTTAGACGGACATGCCCTCTGCTGAATTAGGTGCCATTCAGGCACTGAATTGGACAGTGGTGACCCTTCCCCATGATCCAGGACCCAGGGGACAGAGGTCGCAGCCCCAGAGAGCTGCTGGCCACTCAGAGGCTGGACACTCTATTGCACGGCAGCGCCACAGGAGGAGACGGTGGCCGCTGCTGGTACAACACCCACCTGAGGCCCAGGATCGTCCTGGGATCCCAGGAGTGATGATGGGAGAGGGTGTCACAGGGTGGGAGCTGTGGGACAGGAAAACTGGCAGCAAGGGCGAGCTCTCACTACCCCCCTCTCACCCCCCCACCCAGCAATCCCGATGCCAGTTCCCTCAATCAGGCACTGAGAGCCTTTGAATGATTCCACCCCACACACAACTCCCACCCACCCCGAGGAGACTGCAAGCAACGCCACAGGAGTTTGAAACAAAAACAGAAAATGCATTAAATCGGTGGCACAGTGGTTAGCACAGCTGCCTCACAGCTCCAGGGACCCGGGCGTGATTCCGGGCTTGGGTCACTATCTGTGTGGAGTTTGCACGTTCTCCCCGTGTCTGCGTGGGTTTCCTCCGGGTGCTCCGGCTTCCTCCCACAGTCCAAAGATATGCGGGTTAGGTTGGCCATGCTAAATTGCCCCTTAATGTCCCGGGATGTGTAGTTAGAAGAATTTAGCCGGGTAAATGTGTGGGGTTCTGGGGATAGGGCCTGCTGTGAGATTGTTGTCGGTGCAGGCTCGATGGAGGTCGAATGGCCTCCTTCTGTACTGTAGGGATACTATGATTTCTACGATCTCAGCAGGTCTGACAGTATCTATGGAGAGTGAATAAAGCCAATGTTACGAGTCAGGATCACACTTCATCAGAGTCCACAGGTGTGTGCTTGTCATGCTCTCTGTATGGCGAGTGCCCCACCTGCCATTGGGTTAATGCCAGTCGGAGTGGGATGAATCCCTTAAATGGGCATTAATTAGCCAATTAAGGGCCTCTGTTGATGGTGGAGGGGAAAAGCCGTCCATGCACCTTCTGACTGTGGATTTAATTGGGGTGGAAGTGGGAAGGCAGCGGGATGTCTACCTGACACCTCCTGCCCAGCTGAATTCCCTCTCTGCCATGAGGGAGGACAGAAGATTCTGCCCCTTGTCTCCTCCACCAGCTGCCTCCCGGTTCTATAATTGTAACCACTTTCCAACCCAGCTGATTGCGAAGTGACAACACGACAAAAGTTCTGACATTATGAAGGAGCTTTCAAAAATCCCCAGAGTTGGTTTATTTAATGAGCCAATGAGTTCCTAATGTATTGGAAGATCAGGCTCCAGAGATAACTCCGCCTATCACTGCGGCTGTGATCTGTATTCTGAGAAGGTGAAATTAAGCTGAATGTAGCTGTACAGTGAGACAAACTTCTAGCATATGTTACCAGCTGTCATCTGGAGAACAGCACTCAGCATCAAGCTCTGTGTCTGGGTAACACTGATTCCCAATAACATCTGGGCCCTGTCTGAGCCGAACTCTCAGATGATCACGCCTACACTCAGAACCTTGACTGGTGGCATTATAATTATTCTAAGAGCTAATTAGCTGCTTTGAAATGACCTGTCGGCCCGGGAGTTTAGTGACAAGCAGGGACAACCTCCCTTCATCAACAGCTTCTGTCCTGAATGCTTCTTCTAGAATTTAACATAACCAATGCCATGAGATCATTCAACATGACACCTCCCTGGCGCTCCAGACACCTTGTTGGTTTGCCAGCAACTTTCTTCATTATCTTCTTTTATCCCATCTTCTTTTCTCTTCACCCCATCTTGGCAGTTCCTCTCCCCCTGCCAACCCCATCGATACAGAGCGAATGCCACAAGCTGGCTCACCCACCTTGGAGAGCATTCACCAGCAAGCAAGATCTGATCCTCACTGAGGTGAGAGTGCCTCCCCCAGGGTGCGGAGGGAGGGGGTGAGGGGGCAGACCTTCTGCTTTGTTTGTTTTCATAGACAATGAAGAGACTCCGAAATAGCTCGGTTGGGAGAGCATTAGACTGAAGATCTAAAGGTCCCTGGTTCAATCCTGGGTTTCGGAGTGAGGCCACCTGCTGGCTTTCTTTGCTATCTGTTATTTGGCACTGCATTTTGTGCAGGAGCACAGTGGTTAGCACTGATGCCTCATAGCACCAGGGACCCGGGTTCAATTCCAGCCTCGGGTCACTGTCTGTGTGGAGTTTGCACATTCTTCCCGTGTCTGCGTGGGTTTCCTCCGGGTGCTCCGGTTTCCTCCCACAGTCCAAAGATGTGCAGGTTAGGTTGTTTGGCCATGGTAAATTGCCCCTTAGTGTCAGGGGGATTGCAGGGTAAATATGTGAGGTTACAGGGATAGGACCTTGATGGGATTGTTTTAGGTGCAGGTTCGTGGGGCTGAATGGCCTCCTTCTGCACTGTAGATTCTATGATTCTATGACCCCAGGACCCACTTGACTGCTGGTGAGTTCTGTCACTCTGTGTGTCACTGTGAATCAGTGTCCCACATTCTCACCTATGGACCAAGTGCTGAAAAATGGGATTAGATTCGATAAGCATTTGATGGCCGGCACAGGCACGATGGGCCAAAGGGTCTCTTTCTGTGCTGTAAAACTCTGTGAGTCTAGGATCACCATGCTATTGAAACTTAAAGGTTTCAGTGATGAGGACAGGTTACATAAACATTGTTTGTATTCCCTTCAGGAAAGGAGAGGGTCGGGCGGGGGGCCGAATTGAGGTGTTAAAAATGAAGTGATTCCCTGGGGCAGAGAGGGAGAAACTATTTCCTCCACTGGCGGAATCAAGCAAAGGGAGATGGACTTGAATTTTCACCCCCCCCTCACTATGACCATATTCAGCAGGAGTGATCCCTGCCACGCCCTGACTGAGGATAGTTAAAGCACTGAAGCAGCTTTTTAGAGGCAGGAGTTGACAGTGTAACAGGGCACACGGGTTACAATCCTCCCTGTGCTGTTAAGCAGTTGAAAGAGGGTGGGTACCGCCTCCACGCCGGTTCCCCCTTTACCAGGCCCGAAAATGGACGCGATCCAGACTGTGCCCGAAACGGGTGCGATGGCCCTTTAAATGTATTTACATGCATTTAAATTGACTTATTGGGCTGCACACCCAACCTTACCGGCACTTCCCTCTTTGCCACCGCATTCGTCCATCCAGAAACAGCACAAAAGTCTGATTCGGGTGCTCCAGTTAATGAGGAGGTAAGTGTTGAGCATCCAATGACTCTCTACTTGAGATCAGTCGGTGGGGGGGGGGGGGGGGCGTGGGGGGCGGGGGGGCGGTCTGTTGCCACTCTGCCTATGATCAGTGAGGGGGGGAAGGGGGGTCTGCTGCCACTCTGCCTGAGATTGGTGGGGGGAAGGGGGGGAGGGCCGAGATCGCACTGGATGATGGGGGGGGTGGGGGAATAAAGGGGTCAGTAGTGTTGTGGGGGTGGGGCAATATCTGTGGGGACCAGGGGGAGGCATTATCCGGCCCGGATGGGATGTGGCAGGGGAGCGGCATTCTATCATTTTTTTTTCTGCACATGCGCTGTTGGAGGCGCTGATCGGAGCTGCAGGATTTCGGGCGCATTAAGCCCCGTCCACAGACTTGTGCAGTGTGATTTGGAATCGCTGATAATTTTTCAGGCAGAGTGCGTAGGGAGGCGCCTGAGAACAGGTCTAAACGTTGGATCTGAAACACTCCCAGTTTCAAGTCCGCCCAGCACTCAGAATCAAAATGATACAATAGGGCCCTGTGAGTGGCATGGACAGAGTGGAAAGTCAGATGCTCTTTCCTAGGGTAGTAAAGCCAAGTACTAGAGGACATAGGTTTAAGGTACATGGGGAAAAGTCTAGAGGAGATGTACGAGGCAAGTTTTTTACACAGGGTCAGAGGAGCGAGAAGTTCCAGGAAATGATCTTGAATAAAGGCGTCCATTTTAAGTATAGGCTTCAGGAGGGAAGTACGTCGTACAACAAGCAGCACTTTTATATCACAGCTCTGATGTAGAAAATATCCTAAAATACATAATGTTGGTGAAATATCCTTAAGCAACATAACACGTTTAAAAATGACAACACATCTTTGTGTTCCAATCGCTCCATGGTCTATTTCTGTCTTCCAGCCTGTATGTTCCCAAGAACGCCCATCTCTCGACACTTGGGAATTTATAAAATGATCAACAGGACAGATGTGCCAACGTCCATTCTGACAGGCAACACCTCCGCCAGTGCCGCACTCCCTGTGTGCATTAGAGTGTCAGTCTCTCGTACAGACCCCTGGCTTAAACCCATGGCAGTAACAGCCCTGCCTAAAAATTAAGCGGAATAATTGATGCTGTCAATGCTCATTCGACACAGGCCGAATGCAAGACCCTGACAGCTGTGCAGGACACTAATGACTCTCCACTGAATGTGAGTGAAAGTTGAAGGACAGTGCAGTCCCATGGCGCTTACTGTGCAGCAGCTGTACCTGACCCAGTGTGCTTTCGGGGCTGTCACTCTGTCATCTCTCTCTCTTTGGGTACAGGCTGCTGACGCTTCTTCACACGTCTGTCATCAGTCTGAGAGAGCAAAGGTTTCAGTCTCGGTACATGGCTGAGTGTCTGCTCAGCACACAGTGTTAAAAGAGAAACGCCTTTTGTAACCGCGCTACCAGCAGCACCTCAGACAATGAATTCCTTCTCAAGAGTGGTGATCACGATTTTCGAGGCAACTGTGGCAACCAGTTTGCGCACAGCAAGAACCCACCTTAACTGAGGGTGGAATGGTGGCCAGGGCACCAGGAGGCGATTCCTGGAAGCAGCATCAAAACAAAATGATGAGCTGGAGGAGAGGAGCTGGTTCACCAAGCCCTGCCCCTCACATGGTGCATCAGGAGCAGACACTTGCCACCACGATGACACTCCAAAGATGCATGGGTTAGGTGGATTGGCCATGCTGAATTGTCCCTTAGTGTCAGGGGGATTAGCAGGATAATAGATGGGGTTAAGGGGATAGGGCCTGGGTGGGCCTGTTGTCGGTGCAGGCTCGATGGGCCGAATGGCCTCTTTCTGCACTGTCGGGATTCTATGACAACACCCCTCCTCCCCCACACTCCTCTCACCCCTCCCCCCACAGCCAGACAATCACCAGGAGAGGCAAAGGATCATGGGAAATGAACAGAAGAACCCTGGCCAAAAAGGCAACATTATTGCTCTACTATTTTTCCACGCTCCCGTTATTTGGTGATTGATGCTGTTTGCCACAGTGCGGTTACTGTTTGGGGGTCGATACACTACTCATCCCTATTTCCCCTTTCCCTTGCTGTTTTTTGCCTCCACCAAATTGACTCTGCACCATTTTTATTTTTTTAATTTCATTTTTATTTTATTTATTGCCACAAGTCAGCTTACGTTAACACTGCAATGAAGTTACTGTGAAAATCCCCTAGTCGCCACACTCCGGCGCCTGTTCGGGTAACACTGAGGGGGAATTTAGCACGGCCAATGCACCCTAACCAGCACGTCTTTCAGACTGTGGGAGGAAACCGGAGCACCCGGAGGAAACCCACGCAGACACGGTGAGAACGTGCAGACTCCGCACAGACAGTGACCCAAGCCGGGAATCGAACCCGGGTGCCTGGCACTGTGAGACAGCAGTGCTAACCACTGTGCCACCGTGCCACATCTGAGCCTAGATTGTCTCTGACAACTCACCTCATTTTTCACCTTTTCCTTCCCTCCTGACTTTCCAACGGGTCAAATCTCCCTGAACATTAAGTTCCCAGTTTTCATCTCCTTTTAGCCATGTCTCCATTAGGGCTATGAGATCATGTCCATTTACCTTGATTTGTGCCATCAGTTTGTCTACTTTATTCCGAACGCTTTGTGCATTAAGATACAAAGCTTTTACATTTGTCTTTTTACCATTTTTAATCAACCTAATTTTTCTTTGTACTGTGGTCCTATTTATCCCTGCCCTTGATTTCCCGCTCTACTGTTGTTGCATTTAACTATTCTTAATGTTATTCCTGTTCTTGTTTCTCTTTCCCTGCTTGGGGTTCCCACCCCCCTGACATTCCAATTTAAACCTTCCCCAACCATTCTAGCAAATTCCCCCGAGTACCCAATCCCAGTCCTGCCCAGGTGTAACCCATCCAGTTTGTACTGACCCCGCCTCCCCCAGAACCGGTCCCAACGTCCAAGGAATCTGAAACCCTCCCCCTTGCACCATCTTTCCAGCCACGTAATCATTTGATATATCCTGATATTTCCACTCTGACCAGCACGTGACACTGGTAGTAATCCTGAGATCACTACCTCTGAGGTCGACTTTTAAACTCTGCTTTTCTTTCACCTATGTCATTGGCACCGATGTGTAACATGAATATTGGCTGTTCACCCTCCCCCTCCAGATTGTCCTGCACTTGTCCCAAGACATCCTTAACCCTGGCATCAGGGAGGCGACATACTATTCTGGAGTCTCATTGGCAGCCACACAAATGCCTATCCATTCCCTTCACAATTGAACGCCTATAACTACTGCATTCTCACACTTTCTCCTCCTCCCCTGTGTAACAGAGACAACTGTGATGCAGCAAATTTGGCTGCTTTCCCTTGAGAGGCCATTCCCCCCAACAGTATCCAAAGCGGTATATCTGTTTTTCAGAGGAATGGCCACAGGGGGTTTCTGCACTGCCTGCCTCACCCTCTTACTCTGTCTGGTGGTCATCCATACCTTTTCTGTCTGTGGAATTATAGAATCCCTACAGTGCGAGAGGAGGCCTTTCGGCCCATCATGTTTGCACCAACTCTCCATCAGGGCATCTTACCGAGGCCCTATCCCCGTAACCCCACATATTTTGATTTGATTTGATTTATTATTGTCACATGTATTAACATACAGTGAAAAGTATTGTTTCTTGCGCGCTATACAGACAAAACATACCATTCATAGAGAAGGAAATGAGAGAGTGCAGAATGTAGTGTTACAGTCATAGCTAGGGTGTAAAGAAAGATCAGCTTAATGCAAGGTAAGTCCATTCAAAAGTCTGACAGCAGCAGGGAAGAAGCTGTTCTTGAATCAGTTGGTACGTGACCTCAGACTTTTGTATCTTTTTCCCAACAGAAAAAGGTGGAAGAGAGAGTGTCCGGGGTGTGTAGGTTCCTTGATTACGCTGGCTGCTTTGCTGAGGCAGCGGGAAGTGTAGACAGAGTCAATGGAGGGGAGGCTGGTTTGCGTGATGGATTGGGCTACATTCATGACCTTTTGCTGTTCCTTGTGGTCTTGGGCAGAGCAGGAGCCACACCAAGCTGTGATACCAAGCTATGATATTTAGCCCGCTAATCCCCCAACCCAAACATCCTGGGACACTAAGGGCAATTTAGCATGGCCAATCATCCTAACCCGCATATCTTTGGAGGAAGCCAAAGCACCCGGAGGAAACCCATGCAGATATGGGGAGAGCATGCAAATTCCACACAGACAGTGACCTGAGGCTGGAATCGAACACGGGTCCCTGGCGCTATGAGGAAGCAGTGCTAACCACTGTGCCACTGTGCTGCCTGGAGTCCTATCCTGCAGTGTGACCACCTCTCTGTATGTGCTGTCCACGATACTCTCAGCTTCGCAGATACTCTGTATTACTGACAGAAATACCATCCACACAATCATAGAATTCCTACAGTAGAGAAGGAGGCCATTGAGTCTGTACCAACCAGGTCGGAATTGAACCCAGGTCCCTGGCGCTGTGAGGCAGCACTGCTAACCACTGCGCCACCCTAATAGCAGCAAGATGGAGAATCAAACTCGATTGCAACTGGATTAGTGAGAATTTCCACCACGGTGAGTGAGGGACCCCCATGGAACCATGAGTACAGCTCTCAAATACACCTGTGCAGGTTGTGATCACTGCCTGGCAGATCATAGTCAACTTTGTCAGACACATTAAACAGGATGACAGATACCTTTATAATATATCACTGATCTCCGCCAATCTGCTCTGCAGCTGATTGGTGGGAGTGAGCCAGATTGGCTGAATCTTGCTCTTCCCGGGGGGTTGGGGAGTGGGATGGGGGAGGGGCTGCTGGTGAGGTGGTGTAGCTGAAATAGTGTTTGATGGGGCCTTCGCAGACTTAAAATCTCTGGAGGATAGGCCGAGATCATTTCAGGAAGCAATGTTGCTTTAAAATTTAGCTGCTGCAAGCAACCTGTTTTTTTTCAGTGTATGGTCCCTTTAAATGTTTTTGGATGACCACACTCATCATGGTTCCAGACCTGTACCTTGCAGGCTGTGACATGGCTGCACACCTGTTCAGCCTTGCAGGAATATTGTGCAGCAGCCAGGGCGGTTACCTGCCTCAGAAGTAAGGAATGCCTTACTGCAGTTACACATGGCCTTGGTAAGGCCACACCAGGAGCAGTGCATGCAGTTTTGGTCTCCCTACCTAAGAAAGGATATACTTGCCATAAAGTCCAGTGGAGGTTCACTAGGCTGATACTGGGGTTGGTGAGGTTGTCCTATGATTGGTTCGACTGGGCTTGCATTCACTACAGATTGGAAGAATGAGAGCAAAACTAATTGAAATGTATAAAATTCTAACAGAACTGGACAGACTAGCAGGCAGGATGCTTTTCCTAGTTGGGGAACCTAGAACCAGAGACATAGTCTCTCGATTTGGGATAGATCATTTAGGACTGAGATGAGGAAAGATTTCTTCACTCAAAGGATCATGAACTTGTGGAATTCTCTTCCACCAAAGGCTGTGGAGGCCATGTTACAATGTATTCAAGAAAGAGATAGATCATTTTTAAGATTCTAATGGCATCGAGGGGTATAGGGAGAAAGTTGGGAATATGGCACTGAGATAGAGGATCAGCCATGATCATCCTGAATGGTGGAGCAGATCTAATGGGCTGAATGGCCGACTCCTGCTCCTAGTTTCTATGTTACTTCTGCTGAAGCCATAGGGCTGGGTTTTAAGCAGGGTGTGGGCTCCATGCTCCCTGCCAGAAAGATTGGGAATGTGAGCATCCTGTCCCTGGCTGCCTCACTCTGCAGCAACTTGGGGCAGCATGGTGGCACAGTGGTTAACATTGCTGCCTCACAATGCCGGAAACCCGGGTTCAATTCCCGGCTTGGGTTACTGTCTGTGCGGAGTCTGCACATTCTCCCCGTGTCTGCGTGGGTTTTCTCTGGGTGGTCTGGTTTCCTCCCACAGTCCAAAGATATGTGGGTTAGGTTGATTGGCCATAGTAAATTGCCCCTTAGTGTCAGGGGGCTTAGCAGGGTGAATAAATGGGGTTATGGGGATAGGGCCTGGGTGTGATTGTGGTTGGTGCAGACTCGATGGGCCAAATGGCCTCTTTCTGCACTGTGGGATTCTATGATTCTTGATTCAATTATTCAAACGGCCAGCAGCTGCTGTGTGCCAGCAGCAGCACCAAGAATGGTGGCCACCGCGGGGACTGCAGTCAACCCCCCCAAGAAGAGGAGCCATAGAGACAGAACTAGGCTAAGTCCAAGGTTTCACAAGGGCACACTGGACAATACCTTGTGGGGGGGGTGTAGGGGATCCTCAAACCAGGACTAACCGACTAACCCAGCCACAATACCGCTCGGTGTGTGAGTTCCATCTGCCACTATTAATTAACCAAGTGAGGACTTCAAGTGATCCACAGGTCAGTGGACCACCTGACACGTTCCCTACTGCAGTTAAAATAACCACAGGCATGGGAAAGCGATGGACACATAGCACTGCTGGCATGGCACCCAATTTCCCAATTCTGCCCACCCCCTTCTATGATGTGGAGATGCCGGCGTTGGACTGGGGTGAACACAGTAAGAGTTTTAACAACACCAGGTTAAAGTCCAACAGGTTTATTTGGTAGCAAATACCATTAGCTTTCGGAGCGCTGCTCCTTCGTCAGATGGTCATCTGATGGTCATCTGACGAAGGAGCAGCGCTCCGAAAGCTAATGGAATTTGCTACCAAATAAACCTGTTGGACTTTAACCTGGTGTTGTTAAAACTCTTACTGTGTTCACCCCCTTCTATCCCAGGGCAGTATAAAATTCCAGGTATAACGATGGCAAGGAAAGAAAGAGCAATGAATTCTAATCCACGAAAGTAATGCTCATTGGATATTTAACAACATGTTCCGGCATTAAGTTTCCTTCTTTTTTAGTGCCACATAAAACTCACTGATTAGCACCACTTCCACATCCTGAGAGAAACTTTATCTTCCACTAGTTTTATGTTGATTGTCAATACATGACTCATGTGTTAGGCAGATCTGTGCTGGGTGATTGATTGGTTAGATTAAAGGAACATTGATAGGGGAAGCATCCAGGGCAGGTTAGAGTGATAGAAGCAGCATGAAGGACTACATTTGCCAGCTTTTACACCAAGATAAACCTTTGTGTTAACGGGCTATCCAGGGCAGCAGGAGAAGATGGTGTTGTGATGTAGGTGTATCGTATGTTGGGTTTGGGGTGTGGACTGCCCCTTTAAGAGTATGGGTCAGGTGACTCCTGGGCTATTAGCTCCGCCCAGTGTGGGACCCTGTCAGGCAGAAACGTCTAAAAAGTTTAAAAGTTTATTTAATCGTAAATAGGCTTACATTAATACTGTAATGAGGTTACTGTGAAACTCCCCTAGTTGCGCCTGCTCGGGAGAATTTAGCATTGCCAATGTACCGAACCAGCACGTCTTTCGGACTGTGGGAGGAAACCGGAGCACCCGGAGGAAATCCACGCAGACACTGGGAGAACGTGCAAAGTTCGCACAGACAGTGACCCAAGTTCGGGAATTGAACCCAGTCCCACTGGAGACAAACTGAGGCTCTCTCGGGCCACAGTACATAAATACAGAAGGGAGATGGCAGGTGGATTGTTTTCCAGGACTGGGAGTGATGTAAACACCCCCTGAACAGACAATAGTCAGAATGAGCAAGCATCTGGATTCTCCTCTCTGCCTGGATTCTCCCAGGGACAGTCTGACATCGGCTGCACACACACAATAATCTGGATTCTCCCAGGTACAGTCTGACATTGACTGCACACACACAATAATCTGGATTCCTGGCTTGGGTCACTGTCTGTGCAGAGACTATGCAGAGGGAATCCAGATTATTGTGTGTGTGCAGTCGATGTCAGACTGTACCTGGGAGAATCCAGATTATTATGTGTGTGCAGTCGATGTCAGACTGTACCTGGGAGAATCCAGATTATTGTGTGTGTGTAGCCGATGTCAGACTGTACCTGGGAGAATCCAGATTATTGTGTGTGTGCAGTCGATGTCAGACTGTACCTGGGAGAATCCAGATTATTGTGTGTGTGCAGTCGATGTCAGACTGTACCTGGGAGAATCCAGATTATTGTGCGTGTGCAGCCGATGTCAGACTGTACCTGGGAGAATCCAGATTATTGTGTGTGTGCAGTCGATGTCAGACTGTCCCTGGGAGAATCCAGATTATTGTGTGTGTGCAGCCGATGTCAGACTGTCCCTGGGAGAATCCAGGCAGAGAGGAGAATCCAGATGCTTGCTCATTCTGACTATTGTCTGTTCAGGGGGTGTTTACATCACTCCCAGTCCTGGAAAACAATCCACCTGCCATCTTCCTTCTGTATTAATGTACAGCAGCCCGAGAGACCCTCAGTTTGTCTCCAGTGGGACTGGGTTCAATTCCCAAACTTGGGTCAGTGTCTGTGCGGAGTCTGCACATTCTCCCCGTGTCTGCGTGGGTTTCGTCCGGGTGCTCCAGTTTCCTCCCATAGTCTGAAAGACGTGCTGGTTAGGTGCATTGACCATGCTAAATTCTCCCTCAGTGTACCCAAACAGGCACCAGAGTATGGCCACTAGGGGGTTTTCACAGTAACTTCATTGCAGTGTTAATGTAAGCCTGCCTGTGACACTAATAAATAAATAAATAAACCAAATAAACCAAACTAGAAGGAAGGGCGGCACGGTAGCACAGTGGTTAGCACTGCTGCTTCACAGCGCTGGGGTCCCGGGTTCGATTTCCGGCTCGGGTCACTGTCTGTGTGGAGTTTGCACATTCTCCTCGTGTCTGCGTGGGTTTCCTCCGGGTGCTCCGGTTTCCTCCCACAGACCAAAGATGTGCGGGTTAGGTTGATTGGCCAGGTTAAAAATTGCCCCTTAGAGTCCTGGGATGTGTAGGTTAGAGGGATTAGCGGGTAAATATGTGGGGATAGGGCCTGGGTGGGATTGTGGTCGGTGCAGACTCAATGGGCCGAATGGCCTCCTTCTGCACTGTAGGGTTTCTATGATTTCTATGATTTCTATGAATTGAAGACAGGGATTGAGCTGAGTGGTGATTTTCACAGTCACTGGGAATGTGTCTGTCAGACCCAACTGGGAACAGGAATTCTTCCAGGAGACAAAAATGTGAGGACCTGACAGCCTCAGCGTGAGTAAACCCTGCTCTTCTGACAGCTGAAGGAAGTTGAGTCACTGTGAATGTTGCGATGGTGTCAGAGCTCCTGAAGGATTGGTGCCTCCAAGCTGCCTCCCTGGTTTAACTCCCTCCAGTGCCCCTCCCTCCAGTTCCCCTCCCTCCAATGCCCCTGTGGCTGAATGGCCTGCAGAGATTTAACTTTTAATTACGCTGAAAGATCTTCAATCAAGCAAACCTGATTTTTTGGTTAAAGTTGTTTTTTTTCACTCTGCTGGGATTTTCCTTGTAAGAAGTTTAACAACACCAGGTTAAAGTCCAACAGGTTTATTTGGTAGCAAAAGCAAAAGGTGGCTTTTGCTACCAAATAAACCTGTTGGACTTTAACCTGGTGTTGTTAAACTTCTTACTGTGTTTACCCCAGTCCAACGCCGGCATCTCCACACATTTTCCTTGTGGCCAGTGGCCTGGAATTTGTTACAGGACAGAAGGAGTCAACAGCTTGTCCTGGGCAGGGATGAGTTGTGAACAGACTCTTGGAGCCAGTGTTCCTTCGCTGGGTATTGGAATGTAAACAATATGCCCTTAGATGATGAGGCCTGAAGTGACCAATGATACTGTGGTTGGATTTGATTGGCATAACCGAATGATGCAATTGGGGTTCTGATCAATTCATTGGCTGATTACCAAGGAACTTTTGGAGTTTTAACTCTGCTAACACAAAGAGCTTGTTTAGAAAGGAAGTGTGAAGAACCCGGGAACCAGGCTCACAAGAAGAGACAACATCTGGAAGGAGAAGAGAACAAGAACTGGTTCCATGTGACAACAAAATCCTGGCCAGGTTTTAATTGCAAGGGGAAATCAACCTTAAGTTAGTAAAGTAACAGATTTGGTTTCTACGTTGCAAATATTTACTGTTGTTTAAGTAGCTACAGAATAAAGGAAATTATGCTTAAGTATTTAAAGTCGATTTTGTGTCTTTATTTGCTACAGAGGTTAAAACTCACAGGTTTGGACAACAGCCCCTCCCTCCACTTCCCTTCTCTCTAGTGCCCAGCCCTCGAGTGCTGCTCCCTCCAGTGCTGCTCCCTCCACTTTCCCTCCATCCTGTGCCCCTCTCTCCAGCGCCCCTCCCTCCCTCCCATGTATTTCCTATTCCTACCCTATCATTATTGCTGCCATGGATGGAGATAGTCTGATCCGCTGCCACACATTCAACACGCCTCCTATCCTGACCATGCCTGTTTGAAAGCGCACCAATTCAGAGATGAAGTAATTTTACAGAGACCTCGTTAACATCCAATAACGATGTTATTTGCAACATTAAGCACCTTTCCTGTTGACCGAATCGAAGCTCTGATTACAATGGGCTGATTTATCATCATTATCATTAAACCTTGGAAGTGGGGTTGATGGAGATGGGTTGCAGTCTGTGCTAAAAATCAAACACTTCTACCCTCTTCCCCTTCTCCTGATCTTCGCAAAGGTTAAAACTCTCCCCATACAATCATCGGATCATTTTGCGCAGAAGGGGGCCAATCGGCCCATCGCGTCCCTGCTAGCTCTTTGATAAAGTTACCCAATCAATCCCACCCTTTCCCTGCAGTCCTGTAAATCTTGCCTTTTTTAAGTTGTTGTCCGTTGGTCTTTTGTTTAGTAATGACTGAATCTGCTTCTTCCAGCTGTTCAGGCAGCTCATTCCAGATCACAACAATACAGCATTGACCTTTGATCTCTGGTCACCACGTCCTGCCCTCTTACCTTAATGCCACTATTGGCAATTCTTCAGCCCTTAATTCCACCATTAACTCTCCCTTGTGTCGATGACAACTTTCTCAATCTCCCTTAACTCTGACCTATCCCTGACCTTCTATTCTGCGCTACCACAACCCCCGCCACCTACCCCCCCTTCACCCACACCACCCCCCCTGCATGCCATGCAGTCGCTACGACAACGGATGAATGAACACCGCTCGACAATCACCAGGCAAGACTGTTCTCTTCCTGTGGGGGAAGCACTTCAGCAGTCATGGGCATTCAGCCTCTGACCTTCAGGTAAGCGTTCTCCAAGGCGGCCTTCACGACACACGACAGCGCAGAGTCGCTGAGCAGAAACTGATAGCCAAGTTCCGCACACATGAGGACGGCCTAAACCGGGATGTTGGATTTATGTCACATTATCAGTAACCCCCACAGCTTGCCTCCTGGACTTGCGGGCTGTCCTGTCTGGAAACAATACACATCTCTTTAACCTGTGCTTAATGCTCCCTCCACCCACATTGTCTGTATCTTTAAGACCTGGTTGGTTGTAGGGATTCGCATTCTAATCAGTATTCTGCAACTTGATTTTGTGTCTCTGTGCCCTGTTTGAGAGCACATTTCCACTCCATCTGACGAAGGAGCAGCGCTTCAAAAGCTAATGGTATTTGCTACCAAATAAACCTGTTGGACTTTAACCTGGTGTTGTTAAAACTCTTACTGTGTTCACCCCAGTCCAACGCCGGCATCTCCACATCATCACTGAACTCCCTCATCCTTCACCCACCCCAATAAACCTCCGACAGTTTGACATCCTTCCCAAAGTCTGATGCCCAGAAATTGACACAAGCTGAGATGTGGTGATTTACAAAAAATTACCAACACTACCTTTAACATGAATACACAATACACACTCACACACACACTCACCCATTCGCACACATTCACGTATTCTCACACTCACTCGCTCACTCTCTCACACTCTCACGCACACATACACTCACACCCTCACACCCTCATACATACGCACACTCACACACACACACACACACACACGTGCACACTCATCCACACACATTTACACACACTCACATACACAAACACTCACACACACACTCACCCACACACATTTACACACACACACACTCACATGCACACTCACCCACACATATACACACTCACCCACACACATTTACACACACACACACTCACATGCACACTCACCCACACATATACACACTCACCCACACACATTTACACACACACACACTCACATGCACACTCACCCACACATATACACACTCACCCACACACATTTACACACACACACACTCACATGCACACTCACCCACGCATATACACACTCACCCACACACATTTACACACACACACTCACATGCACACTCACCCACACACACATACACACTCACCCACACACATTTACACACACTCACACACACACACACACGTGCACACACACACTCACACACACACGTGCACACTCACCCACACACATTTACATACACCGTCACACACACACACGTACTAAAGGTGCAACAATCTTTACAGCCCACACCATCGAGCAGCAATAAGGAGAGGAAGCTTGCCTCATTTTTCCATTTTTTATTCTGTTGCTGCTGAGTTTAATTGGATAAAATGAGCTGAGTTAAATGAGCACCATTAGTCTGGTCTGCAGGCCAGTCGCTATGGCCCTGCTAATACCATGAACTGGACCTTTCTTCACCCAGCTCCATATCTCATATCACTGGGATAAAATGGAGAAGTCTGCACCGTTCCATTCAGCTGTGCAGCAATGCACAATTCTACTTCGGAAAGAGCCGGCATCTTTCAGGGGTTGTGACATTCCTGAAAAAGGAATTGGAAAACATCCCCTCGTTTATTTAGTTGGTAAATGGATTCATTAGCTCCCTGACATCAAAGTGATGTATGTGAGACAGGGCGAGATGGAAAGGAGTGTGTCTGTGAGAAACAGCTCCTGTCAAAACAAATACCATTTCTCCAATCACAGACACAGGTCTCAAGCTGCATTCCACAAGATCAAACACACACACAACTGTGAGCTGCAAAGAGTTGGAACAAATCGTCCCGTATTTGAATCACTTACTAATGTGTTTCAATCTTCACTGAATAGACAGTGGCGTGAAACAGCAATACGTTTTATCAATAATGGAGCTCAGCTTTAAATTCCCAGATCTAGCTGCTATCTTCCATTAATATTTATCCCACTCAGTGAAGTTTCTTACTTTGCCGTCGCACCTCTCTCACCCTCCTCAACCACCTCATACACCAACTCTACAGCAAACGCCGCAGCCTGGAAACCAAGATCGAATCCATATTCTCAACTTGCGCTCAGGACGCAGACCAGCTGCGAAACTCTGCCAAGCAGACGAAAACTTCTTACTGAAGTTTCTTATCCAGGGAATGGCACACACCTCCCTCTCATATTACAGCACAGGGTTACAGAGTAAAAAGCACCTTACACTGTCCCCATCAAAGACTCCCAGGACAGGTTAAACACGGTGTGGGATACAGAGGAAAGCTCCCTCTACACTGTCCCCATCAAACACTCCCAGGACAGGTACAGCACGGGGTTAGATACAGAGTAAATCTCCCTTTACATTGTCCCCATCAAACACTGCCAGGACAGGTACAGCATGGGGTTAGATACAGAGTGAGCTCCCTCTACACTGTGTGTTCAAACACACATGGTGAACAATCACTGAAACAACTCTATGATGACATCAACAAGTTCCATCCCACCATCAGGCTCACCATAGACTACTCTCCGGAATCGGTTGCATTCTTGGACACGCGCATCTCCATTAAGGACGGTCACCTCAGCACCTCACTGTACCGCAAGCCCACGGATAACCTCACGATGCTCCACTTCTCCAGCTTCCACCCTAAACACGTTAAAGAAGCCATCCCCTACGGACAAGCCCTCCGTATACACAGGATCTGCTCGGATGAGGAGGATCGCAACAGACACCTCCAGACGCTGAAAGGTGCCCTCATAAGAACAGGATATGGCGCTAGACTCATTGATCAACAGTTCCAACGCGCCACAGCGAAAAACCGCACCGACCTCCTCAGAAGACAAACACGGGACACAGTGGACAGAGTACCCTTCGTTGTCCAGTACTTCCCCGGAGCGGAGAAGCTACGGCATCTCCTCCGGAGCCTTCAACATGTCATTGATGAAGACGAACATCTCGCCAAGGCCATCCCCACACCCCCACTTCTTGCCTTCAAACAACCGCACAACCTCAAACAGACCATTGTCCGCAGCAAACTACCCAGCCTTCAGGAGAACAGTGACCAAGACACCACACAACCCTGCCACAGCAACCTCTGCAAGACGTGCCGGATCATCGACACAGATGCCATCAGCTCACGTGAGAACACCATCCACCAGGTACACGGTACATACTCTTGCAACTCGGCCAACGTTGTCTACCTGATACGCTGCAAGAAAGGATGTCCCGAGGCATGGTACATTGGGGAAACTATGCAGACGCTGCGACAACGGATGAATGAACACCGCTCGACAATCACCAGGCAAGACTGTTCTCTTCCTGTTGGGGAGCACTTCAGCGGTCACGGGCATTCGGCCTCTGATATTCGGGTAAGCGTTCTCCAAGACGGCCTTCGCGACACACGACAGCGCAGAGTCGCTGAGCAGAAACTGATAGCCAAGTTCCGCACACACGCGGACGGCCTCAACCGGGATATTGGGTTCATGTCACACTATTTGTAACGCCCACAGTTGCGTGGACCTGCAGAGTTTCACTGGCTGTCTTGTCTGGAGACAATACACATCTTTTTAGCCTGTCTTGATGCTCTCTCCACTCCCATTGTTTTGTTTCTTAAAGACTTGATTAGTTGTAAGTATTCGCATACCAACCATTATTCATGTAAATTGAGTCTGTGTCTTTATAAACTCTGTTTGTGAACAGAATTCCCACTCACCTGAAGAAGGGGCTTAGAGCTTCGAAAGCTTGTGTGGCTTTTGCTACCAAATAAACCTGTTGGACTTTAACCTGGTGTTGTTAAACTTCTTACTGTGTTCAAACACTCACAGAATAGCTACAACACAGAATTAGATACATAATAAAACTCCGTCTACACTGTTCACATCAAACACTCCCAGGACAGGTACAGCACAGGGTTAGATACAAAGTAAAGCTCCCTCTACACTATCCCCATCAAACATTCCCAGGACAGGTAAAGCATGGGGTTAGACACAGAGTAAAGCTCACTTTACACTGTCCCCATCAAACACTCCCAGGACAGGTACAGCACAGGGTTAGATACAGAGTAAAGCTCCCTCTATACTGTCCCATCAAACAACTCCCAGGACAGTTACAGCACGGGATTAGATACAAAGTAAAGCTTCCTCTACACTGTCCCCATCAAACACTCTCAGGACAGGTACAGCACAGGGTTAGATACAGAGTAAAGCTCCCTCTTACTGAACACCCCGATATGAGAGTACATTCCAGAACTTCTTTGAAGTACTGTTATGGTGATTGCTTCTATGCGCTTATTTGAACTAATGGGACATCAGAGAAACTGTCATTTAGAAGAAGGTTGTCTGAACAGTGCAGCATTGCCCTGGTGCTGCAGTAGAGTGCCACTCTGACGAGCACACCCAGAGCAGAGCTTGAGGTATGTGTGTAACCTACAGGAGCATGGATAACACAGTAGAGTCACTCAGGTGTTATAATATAAATTTATTTTGGGATGTCGTGCTGTGTGTAGGTGTGGGAGGAGAGGGGGAGGTGGGTGGGTGTGGTGGAGATAAATTGTGCTGGGGGCAAGTGTAATCATTTCAGTTTAAAAGCCTGCAGCAACTTAAAGTAAGAGCACTTTTGGGCAGTATAGATGATTCACTTCAAAAGTACTTCTCTTGCTGTACAGCTGAGCTCCTGAGATTGTGAAAGGTGAGGTATAAAAGGATGTCTTCCATTTTACATCAACCCAGCAATTAGTTGGAGGCCGCCAGCCTGTGAGAAGCGTTTACCCAGGGTCAGAGCCTGATCCTATCAGTGCTCAGGCAATGCACACTCCATGTCACTGATGCATGAGCATATTAACACTGAAGGAATAATTATTGCAAAATCACCACTGTCACTTCATCAAAAAGTCATTTATGGTTGATTAAACTGAAATCCGGGAAGTTGGATGTATAACAGCTCATTATAACAGCTCAAAGCAGTCCATCTGCTTAGAGCTACTCTCAATCAGCGAATATTTATTTTAAATTGAAAAGTGGATTCACTTTCTATCTGCATCCCAATCTATTCATTTTGACAGAACAAGGAAGCATTTGGATAATCAAGATTCTTCGATGGTTATTGTCAATGTTTTCCAGACAATAGATATGGTTCGTGTGCTGGAAGAAGTGAGAGTTTCACCGGAATACAAGCTGTCACTCCCTGTGGGAATTGGCCACTCATCGATAATGATGTGGAGAAGCTTCCATATTGTTGGAATTGCTCTGGGAAGCTCCCTGTAACCTGAGAGTGCTCCATCGTCACTGCCAACTCATGAGCACGAGGCATTTTTAATATTTGATTTTATTGCAACTTACCACCCCACGTTTCATTCCAACTTCCATTTTTGCATCTTCCCCGATCTTTGCCACAGTCTCTCCTTTGATCCTTAGAATCCATACGGTGCAGAAAGAGGTCATTCAGCCCATCGCGTCTGCACCAACTCTCTGAAAGAGCATCCCATCCCTGGCCATCCCCATAACCCTGCACATTTACCATGGCCAATCCACCTCACCTAAACACATCCTTGGATACTAAGGGGCAATTTACCATGGCCAATCCACCTCACCTAAACACATCCTTGGATACTAAGGGGCAATTTACCATGGCCAATCCACCTCACCTAAACACATCCTTGGATACTAAGGGGCAATTTACCATGGCCAATCCACCTCACCTAAACACATCCTTGGATACTAAGGGACAATTTAGCATGGCCAATCCACCTAACCTAAACACATCCTTGGATACTAAGGGGCAATTTAACATGGCCAATCCACCTAACCTACACATCCTTGGATACTAAGGGACAATTTAGCATGGCCAATCCACCTAACCTACACATCCTTGGATACTAAGGGACAATTTAGCATGGCCAATCCACCTAACCTACACATCCTTGGATACTAAGGGACAATTTAGCATGGCCAATCCACCTAACCTGCACATCTTTGGACACTAAAGGCAAATTAACATGGCCAATCCACCTAATCTATACATCTTTGGACACTAAGGAGAAATTTAGCATGACCAATCCACCTAACCTGCACATCTTTGGACACTAAGGGGCAAATTAACATGGCCAATCCACCTAATCTATACATCTTTGGACACTAAGGAGCAATTTAGCATGGCCAATCCACCTAACCTGCACATCTTTGGACACAAAGGGACAATTTAGCATGGCCAATCCACCTAACCTGCACATCTTTGGACACTGAGGTGCAAATTAGCACAACCAATCCACCTACCTATACATCTTTGAGCACTAAGGGGTAATTTAGCATGGCCAATCCACCTAACCTGCACATCCATCAGAAGTACTAACAATTCTTCTTATTTTGATATTGTTTGCAGATGTGGATTCCTGTGTGGGCTGCCGCAGAGCTCAGTGCTGAGATCACAATTGTTTCAATTTTAAATAAATGGATTGGATTCAGATATAAACCCTTCAAGAAGGAGGAATGGTGCGGATTCGGAGAGAGATCAGCAGCAACCGAGATGAATAAAGTGTGTAAGGTACCTGAACAATAACTGATCAAACTCAATGGAGATAGGTGGAAAATAGTTAATGCAGGATACAAAATGAATGACTCGTGACCTCTGAATGGTGTGATGCGCGATATAACACACGAGAGGCAGGATGTACTCGGGAAATAAAGGCTTTTATTGCCAACAATAACAGAGCTACTATATACAGTATACGATCCCAGACTAAAGGGTCACCAGGCAGAGCAGTGACCTTTATACTTCTCCCAGGAGGCGGAGCCAACTGGGGTGTACCATAGGACTATATTAACAGGTAGAACAGCCCAACCCTAACCCCAACAGTAACATATCTACAGACTCATAGTACTGGCCAGACCATGGCTCAGCACTACCTGGTGGGAACCAACAATGGTTCACCACATTCACACCTCCTTTGAAAACAAAGGCCGGCGGGGTACAAAACACAGAACAATTGTTCATCTGTCTATAAGTTCAAACGGTCTGGGGGACCACACCGTCGTTGTGACCCCCTCAACACCGACGATGACACCGGTTCAGGCAATCGCGGTGCCGTTCTCTCCAAGGCGGTGTCCAGCGACTCCTCCAGTGCCTCACGGGCCGGTAGACCACGAGGTGGTGACAATCCGCTGAACTCGGGCACGCCTTGAAGTGGCGACCATCTCCTGGACTCAGGCAAGCTGTACACGGGAGTAAGAGGGTTAAGTGGTGGTCCTGATACTGCCCGTGCCGTGTCAGGAGGGGAAATAATGGTTGGGGGGTCCCTAACAGGAGGTGTGGGAGCGACAGGTGTTTCCAAGCCCCCTGCTGGCGCCAGATCTCGAATCGAGACCGTGTCCTCTCGCCCGTCAGGATATGCCACGTAGGCATACTGAGGGTTGGCATGGAGGAGATGGACCTGTTCAACCAAAGGGTCGGACTTGCGGGTCCTAACATGTCGCAGCAGGAGGACAGGTCCTGAGTACGTCAACCAAGACGGTAATGAGGTCACAGAGGAAGACTTCCTAGGGAATGAAAACATTCTCTCATGAGGAGTCGCGTTGGTTGCCGTACACAGGAGTGAGCGTATGGAGTGGAGCGCATCAAGCAGTACCTCTTGCCAACGGGAGACTGGAAGACCTTTAGACCTCAATGCCAGTAAGACAGCCTTCCAGACTGTAGCATTCTCTCATTCGATCTGTCCGTTACCCCTTGGGTTGTAGCTCGTGGTTCTACTAGAGGCAATCCCATATGAGAGCAGGTATTGCCTCAAGTCATCGCTCATGAACGACGAGCCCCTATCGCTGTGGATATAACAGGGGTAACCGAACAGGGTGAAAAGATCACGAAATGCCTTGATAACTGTGGCAGCGGTCATATCAGAACAGGGAATGACAAAAGGGAATCGTGAGTACTCATCAATCACATTGAGGAAGTACACGTTCCGATCTGTCGAGGGAAGGGGGCCCTTAAAGTCCACACTCAGTCTTTCGAAGGGACGAGTGGCCTTAACGAGGTGTGCCCTGTCAGGTCGGTAGAAGTGCGGTTTGCATTCCGCGCATACCCGACAGCTTCTGGTTATGGACCTGACATCCTCCACCGAGTAGGGTAGATTCCGGGCCTTTATGAAGTGGAAGGGCCGAGTGACCCCCGGATGGCAAGTTAAAACTAGAGGACACAGCCTCAAAATAAAGGGGGGTCGGTTTAAGACAGAGTTGAGGAGGAACTTCTTCTCCCAGAGGGTGGTGAATCTCTGGAATTCTCTGCCCACTGAGGTGGTGGAGGCTACCTCGCTGAATATGTTTAAAGCGCGGATGGATGGATTCCTGATCGGTAAGGGAATTAAGGGTTATGGGGATCAGGCGGGTAAGTGGTACTGATCCACGTCAGATCAGCCATGATCTTATTGAATGGCGGGGCAGGCTCGAGGGGCTAGATGGCCTACTCCTGCTCCTATTTCTTATGTTCTTATGGCAGAGGTCATTGTGGAGAGCCTGCAATCGATTCTCCTGCATACTAGCGCATGTTCCACGCGACAGGGCATCCGAGGGCTCGTTGAGCTTCCCTGGACGGTACATGATATCATAATTGTAGGTGGAGAGTTCGATTCTCCACCTCAAGATTTTATCATTCTTGATCTTACCCCGTAACGTGTTGTTGAACATGAACGCCACGGACCGCTGGTCCGTGAGTAGAGTGAACCGTTTTCCCGCCAAGTAATGGCGCCAATGCCGAACGGCCTCCACAATGGCCGGGGCCTCCTTTTCCACCGCCGAATGTCGAATTTCGGGGCCTTGGAGGGTGCGAGAGAAAAAGGCGACGGGCCTGCCCGCCTGGTTAAGTGTGGCGGGGCGAAATCAGATGCATCACTCTCCACTTGGAAGGGGATGGACTCATCGATAGCGTGCATCATGGCTTTCGCGATGTCGGCTTTTATTCTTGCAAAGGCTAAGCGAGCCTCTGTTGCTCGGGGAAAAGAGGTAGACTTGATGAGCGGACGGGCTTTGTCCGCGTAATTGGGAACCCACTGTGCATAGTATGAGAAGAAGCCTAAACATCTTCTCAGTGCTTTGATGCTAGTGGGCAGGGGAAGTTCGAGGAGAGGACGCATACGGTCTGGATCAGGGCCAAGGACCCCGTTTTCCGCCACGTATCCGAGGATAGCTAGGCGGCGCGTGCGAAATACACACTTCTCCCTGTTGTAGGTCAGATTCAGGCGAGATGCAGTGTGTAAGAATCTAAGAAGGTTGGCATCGTGGTCCTGCTGGTCATGGCTGCAGATGGTGACGTTATCCAGGTACGGGAAGGTAGCCCGCAGCCCGTTCTGGTCCACCATTCGGTCCATAGCACGCTGGAAGACCGAGACCCCATTCGTGACACCAAAAGGAACCCTTAAAAAATGGTACAGGCGACCATCCGCCTCAAAGGCCGTGTATTGTCGGTCCTCTGGGCGAATGGGTAGCTGGTGATAAGCAGATTTTAAGTCGATGGTGGAGAACACCTGGTACTGCGCAATCTGGTTGACCATGTCAGATATGTGCGGGAGGGGATACGCATCCAGCTGCGTGTATCTGTTAATGGTCTGACTATAGTCTATGACCATCCGGGGTTTGTTCCCATTCTTAACCACCACGACTTGCGCTCTCCAAGGACTAGCGCTAGGTTGGATGATACCTTCCTTGAGGAGCCGCTGAACTTCAGATCGAATGAAGATCTGATCCTCAGCGCTGTAACGCCTGCTCTTTGTTGCGATGGGCTTGCAGCCTGGCACGAGATTCTGGAATAGGGAGGGTGTGGTAATCCTAAGCGTTGAGAGACTACATGTGGAGCGCGGTGGGCAATTTAGAGGCTGCGGGTCTCCCACTGAAAGCGGAGGGAGTGGCCCATCGTACTGCAGGGTTACACTCTTCAAGTGGACCATAAAATCTAGTCCTAGGAGTATCAGCGCGCAAAGGTGCGGTAACACAAGGAGCCTGAAGTTCTCGTAAACCGTGCCCTGCACCGTCAGATTGACCACGCAGCTCCCTAGCACGGTGACAGACCGGGACCTTGATGCCATCGAAATTGTCTGCTTGACAATTGTAGACCACACCGCTTCACGGTGTCCGGGTGAATGAAGCTCTCCGTGCTCCCGCTGTCAAACTAACAATAAGTCGGGCGTCTGTTTACCTGTATGTCCATCATGGACTTGTCGAGTCTGTGAGGCTTGGCCTGGTCCAGGATGATCGACGCCACCGTTGGTTTGTGGGTGCAACTGCAGGCAGCTGAGATGGTTGATGACGACCCCTGCTGGTCATTCGCGGTCGGTGCCGACCAAAATGGCTGCCCCCATAGGTCGCACGTGGACGATGGCGCCAAAACCTGCGGTCCCTGCAGGTCGCACGTGTCTTGCGACTCCGTCGTTCGGAATGGCGACGTCCTGGAATCGCACGTGATAGAAGACCTTGAAGATGCAGAAGACAAGGAGGCCGGCTCCGGGGAGTCACACGCCGCACTGCTGTTTTTGGATGGAGGTTTGGACCGGCATACTTTGGAATAATGCCCCTTCTTGTCGCAGGCGGAGCACAACACCGCTTTAGCTGGACATCGCTGCCGAGGGTGTTTCACCCCCCCACAGAAGTAACACCGCGGGCCACCCGGAGCTGCTGCCGTCGTCAGGTCCGAGGCTGGGAACGCAATCGCGCAGTTTTTCGGTCCCGCTGAATAAAGTGGAGTCTGCGACTACCCCTGCCACACTGTCTCCACGTGGTCGTCGGGGTACATCTCCAGACTTTTGGAGGCCGTTTCTAGAGCGTCAACTAACTCTATGGTTTTAGTGAGATCGAGGTTACCTTGCTCCAACAGCCGAAGGCGGATGTACGACGAGCCGATTCCCGCCACGAACGCATCTCGAACTAGGTCGCTCATGTACTGGTCTGCCGACACTGACTTGCAGTTGCAGGCTCTGGCTAGCTGCTGAAGCTCGCACGCGTACTGTTCCGTTGTTTCGCCGGGCTGCCGCCGTTGAGTGGCTAGAAGGTGTCGAGCATGGACCTCATTCGGCGATTTGCTGTATCGCTTCTTGAGAAGCTCGAGGGCCCCTTTGTAGTCGGTGGCCCCACAGATCGCTAAGTATACAGCGTCGCTTACCCTCGCGTGGAGGACCCGGAGTCTGTCGGCGTCGTCGGTGACCGCTGTGGAGGCGTCGAGGTAATCTTGGAAACACTTCAACCAGTGGTCGAAAGTGTTCGATGCTCCCGCCGCACGTGGGTCCAACGTAAGCTGTTCGGGTTTAAGCATTTGCTCCATGTTTTCTTTTGTCGTTTTGTTTTCAAAAAAAAAAGAATTTACTTGTTGGCAATTAAATTGATGCGCGATATAACACACGAGAGGCAGGATGTACTCGGGAAATAAAGGCTTTTATTGCCAACAATAACAGAGCTACTATATACAGTATACGATCCCAGACTAAAAGGTCACCAGGCAGAGCAGTGACCTATATACCTCTCCCAGGAGGCGGAGCCAACTGGGGTGTACCATAGGACTATATTAACAGGTAGAACAGCCCAACCCTAACCCCAACAGTAACATATCTACAGACTCATAGTACTGGCCAGACCATGGCTCAGCACTACCTGGTGGGAACCAACAATGGTTCACCACATGGTGCCAGGGAACTGAGGTCAAACCTAAAGTGACCTCACAGTCAGTAGACTGGATGCTGCACATGTGCAGCCAACGCATTGGAGCATGGATCAAAACCAATGGACTTGTTGAACAGTAAGGCCAAATCATAGAACCAAAGAAATGATACAGCACAAAAGGAGCCATTCAACCCAAAGATATCCAGGTACACTTCCTAATCCCATCTTCCTGCGATACAAGACAGAGAAAGACGCAATTAAAGTGCTCTGGTTAAATCACACCTTGAATACATCTCTGCTCACCCTGAAACACTGAGATATTCATTTGTTGGAGGAAGAGTAGAGCCACAAGGCTGAGCCTCAATGTCACATCTCTGGGGGGAGACTGGAAGAGCTTGTGCTTTACAAGGGGGTGACTAAGAGGTGATCTTATAGAGATACATCAGACAGCCCCTAGTAAAAGAAAGGTTCATCTGGAATACAGCTTTAACTCTGGCAGAATGAGCACAGGTTCAATGTTACAAGATGCAAATTTCGGATGAATGGCAGAAAACCCTTCACAGAAACATCATCAAACTCCCACATTATTTATCAACCAATTGGATAAAGAAATAGGTCCACTCCAGGATTTGATTTGGATTTGATTTGATTTGATTTATTATTGTCACATGTACTGGTATACAGTAAAAAATATTGTTTCTTGCGTGCTGTACAGATAAAACATACCGTAAATAGAGAAGGAAAGGAGAGAGTGCAGAATGTAGTGTTACAGTCATAGCTAGGGGTGTAGAGAAATATCAAATTAATGCGAGGTAGGTCCATTCAAAAGTCTGATGGCAGCAGAGAAGAAGCTGTTCTTGAGTCGGTTGGTGCGTGATTTCAGAATTCTGTATCTTTTTCCTGACAGAAGAAGATGGAAGAGAGTATGTCTGGGATGTGTGGGGTCCTTAATTATGCTAGATGCTTTTCCAAGGCAGCAGGAAGTGTAGACAGAGTCAATGGATGGAAGGCTGGTTTGAGTGATGGACTGGGCTTTGTTCACGACCCTTTGTAGTTTCTTGCGGTCTTGGGCAGAGCAGGAGCCATACCAAGCTGTGAGACAACCAGAAAGAATGCTTTCTATGGTGCATCTGTAGAAGTTGGTGAGAGTTGTCGCAAACATGCCAAATTTCCTTAGTCTCCTGAGAAAGTAGAGGCATTGGTGGGCTTTCTTCAGAATAGTGTCGGCATGGGGGGACCAGGACAGGTTGTTGGTGAATTAGATACCTAAAAATCTGAAGCTCTTGAAGATCACACTGGGTGGATGGATAAAGATGGGCCAAACAGTCGACCGCACTCATCATGATCTTCTGATCTTATTGTATGTTGTACATGGCTGTACACAAATACACAGCTATTCAGGCTGCACACAGTTGTTGTACATGGCTGTACACAAATACACAGTTCCCCAGGCTGCACACAGATGTAGTACACAGCTGTACACAAATACACAGCTCCCCAGGCTGCACACAGATGTAGTACACAGCTGTACACAAATACACTGCTGTCCAGGCTGCACACAGATGTTGTACACAGATGAATCTTTCTCTACATTTATATACAGACTTGTATATTTGATTGAAGCGTTTGAAATTGAGTGATGTTCAGAGAGAAACAAGTCAGTCCCATATTCCAATATACTGCCACAATCCTGTGTGCACAGAATTAAATGCCAAGTGAGAAAAATCATTCTAACTTTGCCATTCATAACACCATCTAATAAACAAATATTTGTGTTTTGTGATAAGTTTATTCCATTAGAATTAAGATAATTAGTCTAAGAATATTCATGGTGAGCGAAGTGTCGGTGCACATCAGTGCGGACATTAAACAAACATCAATATTTTGTTCACGTCAGATACTTAAATCTGCTCAGCGAATTTGAATCAATCAAATCGCAAATGATTCTGTCGCACTGTTATTATCAATAACAACTCCCAGGTAAACAAAGCATTTAACAACCAAATGAATAAAGTATCCACTTTAACAGAGGGAACAGCAGACGGCAAACAAATTCCAATTAGAATTCAGAGTTCACAAGTGGACAGACACTGAGATGACTTCCCGGTGTGAAGGAGGTGGGAGAAAGAGGGAGCAAACCTCACAGGGCAGAATCTTCCGGAGGTGGTTTATTTTCAGGAGTGGGGGTGATATCCGGGCCCCGGTCTCACACGGGCCTATGGTTTTCTCTCTGGGATGAGCCTTTGGGAGTGGACAAGTTCACCATGTTGTGTTCCTCAGGCTGTAGGCCCAATCACAAGCCTGCATTGGGAATGGTGAGCATCCCTACTGGGAGATGTCACTGCACAGGCAGAGAGGAGTGCACCAGGCCGCCACAAGGTGGAGGAGGCCTCTGAGGGGTACATTAAATTTCAGATCGGAACAGATAGAAAGCTTCAACCAAGCAAGCTTCCTGTTTTCCTTCCTTCTCCTCATCCGCTGATGTGAGATTATGGTGCCTTGGGTTATAGACTCTGAGTCAGTGGTGGAGATCATCATAGATTCATACAATCCTTACTGTGCAGAAGAGGCCATTCAGCCCATCAAGTCTGCACCAACTCTCTGACAGAGGATCTCACCTAGGCCCTCTCCCCCGTCCCATCCCTTTACCATCCCTCTAACCTACACATCTTGGGACACTAAGGGACAATTTAGCACGGCCAATCCACCTATCCTGCACATAGTTAGACAGTGGGAGGAAACTGGAGCACCCGGAGGAAACCCACGCAGACACGGGGAGAACGTGCAAGCTCCCCACAGACAGTGACCCAAGCCGCAATTGAACCCGGGTCCCTGGCGCTGTGAGGCAGCAGTGCTAACCACTCTGCCGCTCCACACCCCTCCTACCCCTCCAATCCCCCCAACTACCCCCCTACACATCCTGACTACTCCCCCACTCCCTGACTACCCCCCACTCCTCAACGACCCTCCACACTCCCCGATTACCCCCCACTCCCTGACTACCCCCCACTCCCCGACTACCCCCCACTCTCCGACTACCCCCCACTCCCCGACTACCCTCCACACTCCCTGACTACCCCCACTCCCTGTCTAAACCCCAACTCCCCAAATACCCCCCAACTCTCCACCTAACCCCCACTCCCAACTACCTCGCACTCCCCGACTACCCCCACTCCGTGCCTAAACACCCATCCCCCCAAATACCGCCCACTCCCCAACTACCCTCCTGGCCATCCTGTGCGCTTACCTTACTCACTTACCTTCTCACTGACTTCTCAAAGTGGCTCGATCCTTCAACCTCCCCGCTTTATGGCAGCTAATATAAAAAATAAGGGGGTGTGGCTCTCTTACCCTGGAGTGGAGAAGCTATGGCATCTCCTCCGGAGCCTTCAACATGTCATTGATGAAGACGAATATCTCACCAAGGCCATCCCCACACCCCTACTTCTTGCCTTCAAACAACCGCGCAACCTCAAACAGACCATTGTCCGCAGCAAACTACCCAGCCTTCAGGAGAACAGTGATCACGACACCATACAACCCTGTCACAGCAACCTCTGCAAGACGTGCCGGATCATCGACACGGATGCCATCATCTCACATGAGCACACCATCTATCAGGTACACGGTACCTACTCTTGCAACTCGGCCAACGTTGTCAACCTGATATGCTGCAGGAAAGGATGTCCCGAGGCATGGTACATTGGGAAAACCATGCAGATGCTATGACAACGGATGAATGAACACCGCTCAACAATCACCAGGCAAGACTGTTCTCTTCCTGTGGGGGAGCACTTCAGCGGTCACGGGCATTCGGCCTCTGATCTTCGGGTAAGCGTTCTCCAAGGCGGCCTTCATGACACATGACAGCACAGACCCACTGAGCAGAGACTGATAGCCAAGTTCCGCACGCATGAGGACGGCCTAAACCGGGATCTTGGGTTCATCTCACACTATCGGTAACCCCCACAGCTTGTCTGGACTTGCAGAATCTCACTGGCTGTCCTGTCTGGAGACAATACACATTTCTTTAACCTGTGCTTAATGCTCTCTCCACTCACATTGTCTGTATCTTTAAGACTTGATTAGCTGTAAAGATTTGCATTCTAATCAGTATTCTGTAACTTGAGTTTGTGTCTCTGTGTGCCTTATTTGTGATCTGGAGATGCCGGCGTTGGACTGGGGTAAACACAGTAAGAAGTCTAACAACACCAGGTTAAAGTCCAACAGGTTTATTTGGCAAATAAACCTGTTGGACTTTAACCTGGTGTTGTTAGATTTCTTACTGTGCCTATTTGTGAGCAGATTTCCACTCCATCTGATGAAGGAGCAGCGCTCCGAAAGCTAATGGCATTTGCTACCAAATAAACCCGTTGGACTTTAACCTGGTGTTGTTAAAACTCTTACTGTGTTTACCTCAGTCCAACGCTGGCATCTCCACATCAGGACTCAAGGTGTACAGGTTAGGTGGTTAGACCATGTTAAATTGCTATCCCAAGATGTATGGGTTCAGGGGATTAGTGGGGTAAATATGTGGGTTATGGTGATAGGGCCTGGGTAACATAAAAAGGTGAGTCAGTACAGACCTGATGGGCCAAATGGCCCCCTTCTGCACTAGAGGGACTCCATGACTCTTTTACTGAATGTGTGGAGTGACCTCAAACTTTTGTACCTTTTTCCCGATGGAAGAAAGTGGAAGAGAGTATGTCCAGGGTGTGTGGGATTCTTGCACATGTTGCCTCAGCAAAGCAGCCAGCATAATTAAGGACCCCACGCACCCTGGACATTCTCTCTTCCACCTTCTTCTGTCGGGAAAAAGATACAAAAGTCTGAGGTCACGTATCAACCGACTCAAGATCAGTTTCTTCCCTGCTGCTGTCAGATTTTTGAATGGACCTACCTTGCATTAAGTTTATCTTTCTCCACACCCTAGCTATGACTGTAACACTACATTTTGCATTCTCTCCTTTCCTTCTCCATGAATGGTATGCTTTGTCTGTATAGCGCGCATGAAACAATACTTTTCACTGTATCCCAATACATGTGACAATAAAAAAGCAAATCAAAATCAAATCAAACAAAGAACAAAGAACAAAGAACAATACAGCACAGGAACAGGCCCTTCGGCCCTCCAAGCCCATGCCGCTCCCTGGTCCAAACTAGACCATTCTTTTGTATCCCTCCATTCCCACTCCATTCATATGGCTATCTAGATAAGTCTTAAACGTTCCCAGTGTCCCCGCCTCCACCACCTTGCCTGGCAGCGCATTCCAGGCCCCCACCGCCCTCTGTGTAAAATATGTCCTTCTGATATCTGTGTTAAACCTCCCCCCCTTCACCTTGAACTATGACCCCTCGTGAACGTCACCACCGACCTGGGGAAAAGCTTCCCACCGTTCACCCTATCTATGCCTTTCATAATTTTATACACCTCTATCAAGTCTCCCCTCATCCTCCGTCTTTCCAGGGAGAACAACCCCAGTTTACCCAATCTCTCCTCATAACTAAGCCCCTCCATTCCAGGCAACATCCTGGTAAACCTCCTCTGTACTCTCTCCAAAGCCTCCACGTCCTTCTGGTAGTGTGGCGACCAGAACTGGATGCAGTATTCCAAATGCGGCCGAACTAACGTTCTATACATCTGCAACATCAGACCCCAACTTTTATACTTCTTCCAGATCGTTTATATAAATCACAAACAGCAGAGGTCCCAATACAGAGCCCTGCGGAACACCACTAGTCACAGGCCTCCAGCCGGAAAAAGACCCTTCCACTACCACCCTCTGTCTTCTGTGACCAAGATGTGGAGATGCCGGCGTTGGATTGGGGTAAGCCTGTTGGACTTTAACCTGGTGTTGTGAGACTTCTTACTGTTCTGTGACCAAGCCAGTTCTCCACCCATCTAGCCACCTCCCCCTTTATCCCATGAGATCCAACCTTTTTCACCAGCCTACCATGAGGGACTTTGTCAAACGCTTCACTAAAGTCCATATAGACGACATCCACGGCCCTTCCCTCGTCAACCATTCTGGTCACTTGTTCAAAAAACTCCACCAGGTTAGTGAGGCATGACCTCCCTCTCACAAAACCATGCTGACTATCGTTAATGAGTTTATTCCTTTCTAAATGCGCATACATCGTATCTCTAAGAATCTTCTCCAACAACTTCCCCACCACGGACGTCAAGCTCACTGGCCTATAATTACCCGGGTTATCCTTCCAACCCTTCTTAAATAACAGGACCACATTAGCTATCCTCCAATCCTCTGGGACCTCACCTGTGTCCAGTGACGAGACAAAGATTTGCGTCAGAGGCCCAACGATTTCACCTCTCGTCTCCCTGAGCAGCCTTGGATAGAATCCATCAGGCCCTGGGGATTTGTCAGTCTTTATATTCTCTAACAAACCTAACACTTCATCCCTTGTAATAGAGATTTTCTCCAACGGTTCAACACTCCCCTCCGAGACACTCCCAGTCAACACATCCCTCTCCTTTGTGAATACCGATGCAAAGTATTCATTTAGGATCTCCCCCACTTCTTTGGGCTCTAAGCATAATTCCCCACGTTTGTCCCTGAGAGGTCCGATTTTTTCCCTGACAACCCTTTTGATCCTAACGTATGAATAAAATGCCTTGGGATTCTCCTTAATCCTGTCTGCCAAGAACATTTCGTGACCCCTTTTTGCCCTTCTAATTTCCCGTTTGAGTTCTTTCCTACTTTCTTTCAAGTTTTCACATCCTCCCTGTGTCTGCGTGGGTTACCTCTGGGTGCTCCAGTTTTCTCCCACAGTCCAAAGATTAGGTGGATTGTCCATGCTGAATGCGTGGGTTTATGGAGATAGGGCAGCGTTGGAAGGGCCTGGGTAAGATGCTCTTTTGGAGAATTAGTACAGATTCAAAGGGTTGAATGGCCCTCTTCTACACTGTAGAGATTCTATGGTTCTCTCTCTGAATCAGCGTTGTGAGTTTAAGCCCCAGTCCAGACTGGAATCATGTCTGACACCCCAGCACTCAGGACGTTCTCCTCACTCCAAGGTGGTATCTTGTGGCTGAGAGATGAACTCAAGGTCAAGACTGACCTCTCTGCTGGAGATATTACCTGTCGGAAATGTCTGAAGAAGAGCCGGGAGTTCTACCGAGTGCCCTGGCTCACTATTTATCACTCAATTAATATTCGTAAAGCAAATTATCCAACCACTATCACGTCGCTGTGTGTGGAATTTGACTGCTGGGTTCCAAAAGTTCACGTATAAATGTCAGCTACTGCATGCAATTTACCGCGAGTCACTTTATGTCACCCTGCTCTCATGCCCAATGTCCGCACGCTTCCACTGTTATTATTCCAGCATCAACACAGTTAGCGGCAGAATCCCCAAGCATCACCTGCGGAGGAATGAGAAAATGAAATATTAAACTGCCTCTACCACTTATGAGCCATTTACAGAGGGAGCTCCTCCTCACACCCACTCAAGGTGAATCAGCCAAGTGCACAACAGATCCCATCAACTTTTGTAACGTTCTTTACAGACGCCGCTGACTCATTTAAAACCTTGAATAGATCCACGTTGAAACGCTTGGCGGAAAAAAACAAAAGTCATAGAATCCCTACAATACAAAAGAAGGCCATTCAGCCCATCGGGCCTGAACCAACAACAACCCCACCCAGGCCTTATCCCCATAACCCTATGTATTTACCCTGCTAATCCCTCTGACACTAGGGTCAATTTCGCAATCCACCTAATCCACACATCTTTGGACTGTGGGAGGAAACCGGTGCACCCGGAGGAAGCCCACGCAGACACGTACAAACTCCACACGGTGACCAGAGGCCGGAATTAAACCCGGGTCCCTGGAGCTGTGAGGAAGCAGTGCTAACCACTGTGCCAACATGCTGCCCCTAAGATGAGAATAGTCTCCTTCTGCACTGTAGGGATTCTATGAGAACAAATGTTTCTTCAACAGTGAGGATGGTGATTTGGAATGTGTAGATTTATCATTAATTTTGAAAAGGAAATTGGATAAATAATTGGAAAGGAGAACAATCAGGGTTTAGGAGAGGGAGAGAAGATTGGATAGAAACAAACTGGCTAACTTTCTGAAAAAGGCAGCACACGCACAGTCCTCACTGACTGTAGGGCCGGCACAGTGACACAGTGGTTAGCACTGCTGCCTCGCAGCGCCAGGGACCCGGATTCAATTCCAGCCTCGAATGTCTGTCTGTGTGGAGTTTGCACATTCTCCCCGTGTCTGCGTGGGTTTCCTCCGGGTGCTCCGCTTTCCTCCCACAATCCAAAGATTGGGCATGCTAAATTGACCCTCAGTGTCAGGGCGATTAGCAGGGTAAATGCGTGGGGTTGCGGGAGTAGGGCCTGGGTGGGTACAGATTTGATGGGTCGAATGGCCTCCTTCTGCACTGTGAGGATTCTATGATTCTATGATTTCTCTCGACAATGTCCACCAACCAGCGCCACTCAATGGACAACATGTGCAGCTGGATTCAGCTGTGCAGAGAGTGAAAAGCTACAGTGGAAGCTATTTCTCAGCCTGTATCAGTTGGGAGGGGTATTTTAGTTACTGTGTAGATGGCAAGGTTGGGGTCTTATCCACTTTGATGAAATGTAATTGTTTAATTCAGGTGCCAAGGCTCAGAGGTCCCCCTGCTGGGAGAGTCATTAAAATATATCCCGTTTTACACTTCATTAAACTCCTTCCATGGCTGCTGAACCTGAAGGTGAGATAAGAGGGGATTACAGCATTCACTTGTTACATAGCACACAGCTGAGTGAAGAATCCAGGATCACCCTTGATCTGATTCTCACATTTTTCAGCCAGCGTGGTGAAAAACAAGCCAGTGGAATAGGAACTCAGGTGGGACATGAGGCAGCATCTCAATTCAATATCAAACCCTTGATGATCTGGGTCAGGGCGTCATCTCTACATAGCTCCGAGGCACAAAACACAATTGTTGGGAGTCCTTTTATTTTCTCCTTTCCCCTTTCAAACTGGATACAGTGTGAACAGCTGCATTACCTGTACTTTTACTCCCAGTAACTGTCTTAAGTTTAAAGTTTATAAAGTTTATTTATTAGTGTCACAAGTAGGTATTTGTTGTGTGGAGAGTTGGTTTCTGCTGAGTAGATAAGTGTGGACTGCAGTATGTTTTAAGTGCTAGTACATCAAGTTTTAAGTTTATTTATTAGTGTCACAAGTCGGCTTACATTAACACTGCGATGAAGTTACTGTGAAGATCCTTGAGCCGCCACACTCCGGCGCCTGTTTGGGTACACTGAGGGAGAATTTAGCATGGACAATGCACCGAACCAGCACGACTTTCAGACTGTGAGAGGAAGCCGGAGCCCCCGGAGGAAACCCACGCAGATACGGGGAGAATGTGCAGACAAATGATATTGTCAGCTGATGTCAGATCTGTGGAGATTTTCCAGAATTTTCTGTTTTTGTATAAGAACATGCAGACTCCACCCAGACAGTGACCCAAGCCAGGAACTGAACCTGGGTCCCTGGCGCTGTGAGGCAGCAGTGCTAATCACTGTGCCACCGTGCCACCCTGCGTTTCCAAGATTTTATTATAATGGAGCAGCTCTCTGCTCTGCCCTTAATGTTTGAACATGGCCAAGGAACCTGAGAACTCACACAGGTACCTCCTTTCAGATGTGATTAAACAGAAGCTCGATCAGTCTGTTCTGATGGATGTTAAAAATCCCACAGCACTATATTGCAGAAAGAGAGGAGTTCTCGTAGTAACCTGGCAATTTTCATCCCTCCTGCAACACAACCAAACACTTTATCCAGTTTCTAGCCTCTCGCAATTCGCAATGTATTCGGATTTGTCTTTCTTGAGAAGATCACCTCATATTCCCCCATTTGCAACAACTTTGCCTGCTCATGTAATGTGTCCATTTGTAACTTCCCGCTCCCATCTGAATGTTTCCTGTGTCTCCTATATCGGACAGTCTGCCTGCTCCCAACCTGTGTGCGATTCTGGTTCACGCCATTGGCACTCGTGTGCGTGTGTGTGTGTGCTTGTGTGTGTGTGTGCGTGTGTGTATGCATGTGTGTGTGTGTGTGTGCGTGTGTGTGTGTGCGTGCATGTGTGCGTGTGTGTGTGCACGTCTGCGTGTGTGCGTGTGTGCATGTTTGCATGCGTGTGTGTGTGCGCACGTGTGTGCGCATGTGTGTGTGTGTGTGTGTGCGTGCGCGCACGTGTGTATGTGTATGTGCATGCGCATGTGTGTGTGTGTGTGCACATGTGTGTATGCAAGTGTGTGTGCATGTGTGAGTGTGTGTTTGCATGTGTGTATGTGTGAGTATGCGCTTATATGTGTGCGTGTGTGAGCGTGTGCGTGCGTATGTGTGTGTGCGTGCATGTGTGTGCGTGTGTGCATGTGCGTGTGTATGTGCATATGTGTAAGTGTGTGTGTTTGCATGTGTGTGTTCGTCCGTGTGTGTGTGCGTGTGTGCAAGTGCATGCGTGTGTGTGTCCATATGTCTGTGTGTACGTGTGTGTGTCTGTGTGTGAGTGGGGTTGAATTTTGAAAAGCACAGCGTGTCTAATAGGCAGTCTGCGTGTGGAGAGTGAACATGTTGACCCGGTGCAGCGTAACTGGCTCATGCTGCTTCCCCCTTACAACAAGCACTCAAATTCTTTGATTAAATGTGTGTACATTGCTGACCACAGATAAGAAGTGACGTGTCTGAAATACAAATAAATCCGATCCACTCTGGCTACTAATAACTGAAAGCATCTCCCGCAGCAATTTAAATCATGTCTACATACACACTGCAATTCCTCCTGTCCCTTTATGGTCTAATTTGATGTAGTGAAGTTAAAGGCAACATGGGATCAGATGGAGCTCGAGGTAAAGGCTGAAAGTTGTCCTTGTTCTTTCTGTTTCCTGACGTGTTGAGTTCTCAGCTTGTCGGCCTATCAAAACAGCAGCAAGTGAGACAGAGGCGGCAATAAGAAATTGACACAATATGGATTGGAATACAGCTCTGAAACACTGCCTTCCACTGGCACTGGGTTCACACCGGGACAGAGAGATAGCCAGTACTGGGTTCACACTGGGACAGAGCAATATCCAGTACTGGGGTCACACTGGGACAGAGAGATACCCCACACTGGGGTCACACTGGGACAGAGAGATAGCCAGTACTGGGTTCACACTGGGACAGAGCAATATCCAGTACTGGGGTCACACTGGGACAGAGAGATACCCCACACTGGGGTCACACTGGGACAGAGAGATAGCCAGTACTGGGTTCACACTGGGACAGAGCAATATCCAGTACTGGGGTCACACTGGGACAGAGAGATACCCCACACTGGGGTCACACTGGGACAGAGAGATAGCCAGTACTGGGTTCAGACCGGGACAGAGAGATAGCCAGTACTGGGTTCACACTGGGACAGAGAGATAGCCAGTACTGGGTTCACACTGGGACAGAGAGATAGCCAGTACTGGGTTCACATTGGGACAGAGTGATAGCCAGTACTGGGTTCACACTGGGACAGAGAGATAGCCAGTACTGGGTTCACACTGGGACAGAGAGATAGCCAGTACTGGGTTCACACCGGGACAGAGAGATAGCCAGTACTGGGTTCAGACCGGGACAGAGAGATAGCCAGTACTGGGTTCACACTGGGACAGAGAGATAGCCAGTACTGGGTTCACACCAGGACAGAGAGATAGCCAGTACTGGGTTCACACTGGGACAGAGAGATAGCCAGTACTGGGTTCACACTGGGACAGAGAGATAGCCAGTACTGGGTTCACACCGGGACAGAGAGATAGCCAGTACTGGGTTCACACCAGGACAGAGAGATAGCCAGTACTGGGTTCACACCAGGACAGAGAGATAGCCAGTACTGGGTTCACACTGGGACAGAGAGATAGCCAGTACTGGGTTCACACTGGGACAGAGAGATAGCCAGTACTGGGTTCACACCGGGACAGAGAGATAGCCAGTACTGGGTTCACACTGGAACAGAGCAATATCCGGCACTGGGTTCACACTGGGACAGAGAGATAGCCAGTACTGGGTTCACACCGGGACAGAGAGATAGCCAGTACTGGGTTCACACTGGAACAGAGCAATATCCGGCACTGGGTTCACACTGGGATGGAGAGATAGTCAGCACTGGGTTCACACTGGGTCAGAGATACCCAGTACTTGGTTCACACTGGGACAGAGAAATAGCTGGCACTCGGTTCACACTGGGACAGGGAGATTGCTGGCACTGGGGTCACACTGGGACAGAGAGATAGAAGGCACTGGTTTCACACTGGGACAGAGATACACTCCACGTGATTCACACTGGGACAGAGTGATACCCAGCAAAAAAGCGGGAGAATGGGGTTGAGAAACTTATCAGCCATGATTGAATGGCGGAGCAGACTCGATGGGCTGAATGGCCTAATCCTGCTCCTGTACCTTATAGTCTTATGTTCTTAATCTGTCAAACAAGCTCGGAAACCCTGCGAAGACAATTTTAGCTTTTGAAACTCAACTAAGCATTCATAATGACATGATAATAGCCCTTGATGTAAGATCAACAAAGAACTCTATTGAATTTGCATAACCTGGCATTACTTTTTCTAACCTTCACCTGTCAACCAAAGCAATCCAACAGAGTTCTTGTCAACTCACATCGAGAGCTTCTTTTCATGTTTAGAGAGTAGGGCGATTTTCAAATTTCAGATCGTGTAAGGTTATACAGACCGTATCCACCCTTGGAGAAGATTTCCATCTATTCCATCAACTCATGACTACCACATTGCCGAGCAAACAAAATGGTGCCTGATGAGTTCAGCGCTAATTTCTAATGTTCTGCTGAGTTTCCCTCAAATGTGAATCACATCCCCGCCGCCTTTCCACAAATACGTCAGAAATGGGGGCAGAACTTTGAATCTGGGTCTGCACAAAAAATCCAACCCAGAGGGTTCAAAGCAAGGAGGAGCTGCTGAACCTATATAAGATATTGGGTTGGACCCAACAAGAGTATAGTGTTCAGTTCTGGACATCACAATTTAGGAAGGGTGTCAATAAGATTGAAAGGGTGAAGAAAAGTTTTCCTAAAATAATACCATCGTGTAATCCAGTGGTGAGACTGAATTAATCTCCCAGAGCAGATAAGGTCAAGAGGAAATTTGATGGAGGTGTTCTGCTGGAGTAAATGAGGTGGAATAGTCTCGAGTGGCAGTGGGTCAGTAACCACATGCCACAGATTTAAGTTCAATTGATAAAAGAACTCGAGGCAACATGAGGGATTGTGGTTTTTTTCACACAGTGAGTTATTGTGGTCTGGAATGCACACCCTGAAAGGGTGGAGGAAGCAGATTCAGATGTAGCTTGGGTGACACAGTGGTTAGCACTGCTGCCTCACAGCTCCAGGGACCCGGGTTCAATTCCAGCCTCGGGTCACTGTCTGTGTGGAGTTTGCACACTCTCCCCGTGTCTGCATGTGTTTCCTCCGGGTGCTCCGGTTTCCTCCCACAGTCCAAAAGATGTGCAGGGATTGGCCATGCTAAATTGCCCCATATTGTTCCAAGACGTGTAAATTAGATGGATTAGCCATGGGAAATGCGTGGGGTTATGGGGAGAGGGTGGGGAAGAGGCCTGGGTAAGATACTCTGTCAGAGATTCAGTGCAGACTCGATGGGCTGAATGACCTCTTCTGCACTGTAGAGATTCTATGATTCTATGATCTTCCAAAAGAGAATTGAAAAATTGAAAAACGAACTGAAAAAGACTTGGAAAAGCAAAAATTACCAGAGGAATAGGGAAAGAGTTAGAGAGTGCAATTAATTGGAAAGTTCAACCAAACACCTAGTACAGGCACAAGTGTTTCTGATCCTGAGACAGGCAGGAAAGCTATTTTCATTGCTGGAGAAAACATTTCCAAAGCAACCCAATGGCGATGAAGCGCTTTGCAAATCCTGAAGTTGTGAAAGATTTGACACCAATTCAACATCCTCAGTAGAACTGACATTGTTGCAGTTCTGACTTCAACTGTTGCTCATTTTTCCCCATTGGGAGTGGGAGGCATGGTGACACAGTGGTTAGCACTGCTGCCTCACAGCTCCAGGTACCCGGGTTCGATTCCTGGCTTGGGTTACTATCTGTGTGGAGTTTGCACGTTCTCCCCACATTTACATGGGTTTCCTCCGGGTGCTCCGGTTTCCTCCCACACTCCAAAGATGTGCAAGTTAGGTGGGTTGGCCAGGGTAAATTGTCCCTTGGTGTCAGGGGGACTAGCTAGGGTAAATGCATGGGGTTATGGGGATAGGGCCTGGTGAGATTGCAGTCAGTGCAGACTCGATGGGCCGAATGGCCTCCTTCTGCACTGTAGGATTCAATGAGTGTGGAGAGGTAAATCCACCATCCACAAGTGGAGGGAGGCAATGTCCTAGAAGTATTATCACTAATCTATTAATCCAGAAACTCAGCTAATGTTCTGGAGACCCGGGTTCGAATCCCGCCACGGCAGGTGGTGGAATTTGAATTCAATAAAAAGTATCTGGAATTAAGAATCTGATGACCATGAAACGATTGTCGATTGTTGGAAAAACCCATCTGGTTCGCTAAAGTCCTTTAAGGACTGAAATCTGCCGTCCTTACCCGGTCTGGCCTACACGTGACTCCAGAACCACAGCAATGTGGTTGACCTTCCCAGTGGTGCTGCTGTGCAATTCACAACTGCTGGCCTCTGATTGGCTGGTGACAGGATTCTCCGCCTACCCCTGGGGTATCATGGGACATTGAATACAGGTGGATCGATGGGATTGAGGTGCAGATCAATCATGATCCAATTGAATCGCAAAGCAGACATGATTGAGGTGTATAAGATTATGAGGGTATGGACAGGGTGAGGAGGGAGTAGCTGTTCTCTTCGGTTGAGGGGTCAATCACCCGAGGGCATAATTTTAAGGTGAGGGACGGGAGATTCAGAGGGGATTTGAGAAAAGCCTTTTCACTCAGAGAGGGTGGGAACCTGGAATGCGCTGCCTGGGAAGGTAGTGGAGGCTGGACAACTTACAACCTTTAAAAAATATTTGGACAAGCACTTGAAATATCATAACAAATGGGAAAAGTGCAGGAAAATAGGATTAGCACGACTTTAGTGGTGGTTATTGTTTGTGCAGACTCGATGGGTCAAAGAATCATAGAAACCCTACAGTACAGAAAGAGGCCATTCGGCCCATCGAGTCTGCACCGACCACAATCTGATCCAGGCCCTACCCCCATATCCCTACATACTTTACCCAATAATTCTTCTAACCTACGCATCTCAGGACACCAAGGGGCAATTTTATCATGGCCAATCAACCTAACCCGCACATCTTTGGACTGTGGGAGGAAACCGGAGCACCCGGAGGAAACCCACGCAGACACGGGGAGAACATGCAAACTCCACACAGACAGTGACCCAAGCCGGGAATCGAACCCAGATCCCTGGAGCTGTGAAGCAGCAGTGCTAACCACTGTGCTACCGTACCGCCCTTTTCTGCACTGTATGACTCTGTATGACTCTGTGACAGGGGATTGTAATGCTCTCTTGCTGTTCCCAATGTCTCCATGCAATCTATGCTCCAAAAAACATTCCTATGGTCCTGACTAATTCAGTGGGGCCTTCCTGACGTGGGGCTCTCACCAGCTCTCCTGCTGCCGGGAAAAATCCTCATCATTGACATTAAATTCTGCCCTGCATCTCAGAACATAACGCAAATAACTCGAGTCCTCAGCCACTTCTCTCCTCCCGCTGCTGGCCTTCCGCAGGTAGAGGAACCATTCTTTAAGCATTTTATGGATTGATTCCAGTTGCCCTTTACGTATGGATACTAATTACTGCTAATGTACATTTATATTCACAATATCTGTTCCATGGAGAGATACTCTCTCGCTGGATTCCTGTGCCAGAATACTAAAGTCTTTTCATCACAACCAGTGATGAGTTTCATTGTGAGAGGATCGTCGCACTGATACCATTCTGAGGCTATTAGTCTGATAATATAAT